>NC_057878.1:5741514-6341514 GCF_019740435.1 Gambusia affinis
TTTCTCCATACTTGCTGCTGATGTGGAGATTTGCTGGTAATTACTCACGTTGGGTCGCAAAGGCAGAGGGCAATGAGCAAAGCGTTACACTCGTCAGAGAACACACTTCCAATACTGATGAGCAATGACCTGCCTGCTGTCAGATAGTGGCCGTATTGATTGGGTTTGTGTGATTGGGTTTGAAATAGTAGAACGACGAGACAGAGGGATGTGTTTTAGATGCAATGGCAGCAATGACTAATCCTGACAGAGCGGCAGTTAACCACACTAATTGTAAAAACACATTTTGTAAAACTCATTCCAATATGTGTTGCAACATGAAATTAGATTGAATATCGAAACTTGTTGCAAGGGTTTTTCGCAGTATAATGTTACAATTTTCGCGGCGTGCTGTGGTGGTGTAGTGGATAGCGCAACCCACATTTGGAGGCCTGGAGTCCTCGATGCGGCCGTCCCGGGTTCGATTCCCGGACCTGGCGACATTTGCCACATGTCTTCTACCCTCTCCTTCCCCCCTTCCTGTCAGCCTACTGTCATATAAGGCAGTGGTCCCCAACCACCGGGCCACGGACCGGTACCGGTCCGTGGACCAATTGGTACCGGGCCGCGCAAGAAATAATTAAATATGTCCGTTCTATGTATTGGGTCTGGAGGAGCTTTTATTTTGAAAATCGTACACCGGATGCCGAGGGTTGAGTCTTGCGCCAGCTCACAACGCGCACCCCCACCCCTTTTGATCCTCACAACGCACGCAGTCTCTCCCCCCCATAAATAATGTTACTATTTTCTATATAGAAACTTAAACCCTAAGAAAAATGACAGGGCAAATATCTTTTTAAAACCTATTTTTATCCTTCCCTGTTAGATCTGGTCATACGTAGTTATTTATTTATATTATCATTATTATTATTTATTTTCACAGAAAAGCATTTCTTGCTGATGGGCAGCCGGTCTTCCTCCTTGACTCGAGCTTTACAAAGCGCCTCGATGCAGTTATTATGAAGAAAAATGTGCAGCGGGTTCACCGCTGGCCTGGATGTTTAGCCTTTATCTGTCCAGGGAGAAAAGGAGAGGCCAGGATGGTAACAAGAGGGCTTTAGATCTCATTGCAACCCTGGGCTCAGATAACCTTGAGTTCACTGCTTGGTCCTGATTTGTTTTCTCTTTCCTCCGCTGCTCTGCGGAGAATACAGAGTGCAGATATTGAGCAGAGATACTAACAGTGGCTTTATCTTGGGGCTACATGGTTCAAGCAAAGATGACTCATGCTCTTGTAGAGGAAGTATAGTATAAAACGGGTTAAGACAGTCGCAGTAACCCTCAAAAGGCGTATGAGTAGGGACGGACGACGTGTACAGTCAGAGCCGAGCAAACAAAAATACTCTTCTAACAGATAATGGTGCAACTATTCATACACAATATTCACATGGAGTTATACTTTCAAATATCCTGATTTAATTGATAATAAATTAACATTTGTGTTTGCCCTGTAAGATTAAATATTAAGTAGACAACCCCAATAGGCCTGTCACAATTTAAATGTTGCTGGACGATAAACTGTCCCAGTTAATTATTGCGATGATGTTGTTGTTTTGAGACCATTTTGGAGTAACATAATGAAGATGGCATAGTAGTGCAAGTACACCTCGTCCTGCCACATCAACAAACTTTACTGGAGGATGAACATCGGAAACGATGTTCCGAGAATATGGTTTATTGTTGGGCGTGCTGTGGAGGATAACGCAACCCACATTTGGAGGCCTTCAGTCCTCGACGCGGTGGTCGCGGGTTTGATTCCCGGACCCGGCCGACGTTTGCCGCATGTCTTTCCCCTCTCCATCCTCCTTTCCTGTCTGCCTACTTTCAAATAAGGGACACTACAGCCCACAAAATACCCCCTGGCGGGAAATAAAAGAAAAGAAAAACAAGGTTTATGGTTCAGATAAACCATAACCTTGTTGTTTTTGCGCCGTCTCAAAGACTAATAAACTTTAATTGTGTTTTTTAGAACTCTCCACACTGTAACTGAAAAACATTTTAAGTGTCCAAAATTAAACACAACCAAAAAAACAATGAATGGAAAAGGAAAAAACACCCTGCACACAATCAGAACCATGAATGAAATGGACTGACATCTGCCCTGAAAATTGCCCCTCAAAATATATTCGTCAGAATGGTAATTATTTTTAATTTATGATGCAACTAATTGATTAATTGCTTATCACGACAAGCTTAAACACCAATGCAGTTTTCTATCTTTTGGGTTCACAGCATGTGGCTCTTTTTTATCTTTCAAGTTGTTTCATTTCTTTAGAATTCATTTTGACTTCTGCAGACCTCATTGAAGTGGATCAAACCTTGCCTCGCAAAACGTGGGAATTCTCTGGTAAACCGGATACGTGTCCTCCATGTTTTACCCAACGCCTATTTTCTGTTTTTGCTGTTGCTTTATTGGATTTGCAGAAAGCTTGCTGCCTGTTGACTTTAATCTAAACTTGCTGCTGGTGACTGTTTCACATCTCAGACTCTTGGCTTTCTCCCACCAGTAGTATAACAGGCTCACAGTAACTGATATGTCTCTGAGCGCCTCCGGCGTGTAAGAAGTGGACGGGTTGGAGATGATGCAAACTGGGATGCGTTTCTGGACACCTGACTTCCTTGCCAGCTCAGTACCTGGAGTAGCTTAACTTATTATTTATGACGGCTGCCTCGTCCATTATGAGATTGCTTTGGTAGTTGAAGCAGGGGTGGAAGTTAGCACCCGCCGCTGGCCAAATCTGGGTAAAAGTATGAAGTGGCGTGTAAACTTACTGCTGGTGACTGTTGCACCAACAGCATAGTAGCTGCAACAGCAATGCACCCAATTTGAAAAGCTGCATTCAGTTTAACGTCTGTCCAGGGTAGGAGAGGCTGACTGGACTACAGACTGATGCACATACTGTTTATGGGACGGACCTAGACTGTCATAATTTAACAAAAAATAAATAAAAAATCAAATACAATTTTTATTGACTGCGGCAGCCCATTGAATGATTTCATTGACGTGGATTTATCCAATTAAATCCCTCGGTTCTCCTTGGCCCGCCCCTCTCCACCCATGTTATCAATAACGCCATTTCACCTAACCAGAGTCCGAGAAAAATGAGCGGATACGAGACGGGACGGGTCAGAAATACTACAACAACTAAAGCTAAAAAAAACGCCTAAGCCCATTCAGAAAAATGTGTCAAACTAACCCACATGTTAATTACCACACAGTAACGTGACAGAGGGCATTACTACCGTAAAGGGGGAGGGAGAGAAGCTAACGTGAGTGGGGATGAGGGGTTGGAGAATATAAAATAGACTAGGTAAAAAAAACAGTAGTTTCCCAGAAAAAAGAGACTTCACAGGTGTGGGGATTACACAGAAATGATGACGGCCTGCAGAATTAATAATGATTAATAATGAACACTGTTTGAGATGTTTTTAGTAAAAAGAATTTGTGAATTTCAATAGGAAACGTAATAAGTAAGAAACAACAAATAGAACAGTTAGAAAACAGCTATTGATACCATATAAAAATGTTTAAAATGACTAGACGCATCGTCAGTAAATGCTATCTGGGGGAGTTGTAGCCAAAATGTGGAAATGTTCAACATAGGAAATGATTGCAAGAATGTTAGGGTTGTGCAGTTAAATTTGCTGTTATTAATTACTTCAAGTGATCTTGTTGCTCTACGCCTTCGTTAAAGTGTCTATGCTTTATGCTAAGTTAGTTTGTATGCGTACATATGTACGGTAAACTTATTGTCAGTAAATTGGTTTTCATAGAGTTAAGTATAAATCATGTATTTTATGTCAATTGCTTGTACAGTAAAATATTTTTAATTTCCACCTCTGAGTTGAAGACGTATCATACCTGAACTCTGGTTTAATTTACACACGGTGAGGAGAAAAGACAACTCTGCGCATTTTAAATTGATTTTCCTTGTTTTATTGCTCAACATTTGCATGTAACTTTTTGTGGGCCTCTTCAGTGTAGCTTAATAGTACAGTATGTTCCTCAAATGTCTAGAGAGATGTGGAGATGGGTGGGACATCACAACAATAGTTTTAGTTCTTGTTTGTAGATCTGCGTTAGCATCGCCCTGTACTAAAGCAAGGAGTTAGAAGGATTAACTTCTTGATTTAGTAGAGGACTTGAAGATAACTGTTCTCAACAATCCATATGTTGATGATACAGTAGATCTATCATCTACCGAAGGGATTAGGGAAAACCGCCACCCACAAATGGCTAAAATATGGAATCCCTCTGAAAGCTGCCTCTTTATTAAAGTCTTCCTTATCTCCTCCTGTGATCTATACTGGTTTCTTACAGGTTTCACATTGTTCTTCAGGCAGGTATAGTTGTTAGTGAAGATAAAGGTTAGTTTTATTCTACTGCCAACCAGAATGTCAAATTTAATTCCAGGTTGGTTGTAGGAAGCTCTGAACTCATCTGTTAATTCGGTTATTAGCACATTTTTGTATTTGGATATTTTCTTCCCTACATTGTCAAGGCAAATGCCGGAGTGTGAGTCATCTATTTCCTAGATTTCTTGTTTTTTAAAGAGTTTTTTGGGGGGTTCGTTCTTTGGGAGAGAATGGTTGTGTGATTGATTGGACTTAATGACATTCCATGTCCTTAGAGCCAGATCATAATGTCAGGAGTCGACATGCCTTTCACCTGCCTCCAGTGAAGAGGCCTTCTGTTGCCTCTTCAGACAAAGCCAGACCAAGTCAAGGATCAAAGCCTTGACGACGAGGTGATTCACAACAAAAAGAAGAACCCGAGGCCTAACACTTGGTCGACATAGGCTCTAGTACCAAAGCGGTGCTTCAATCTATTAAACTGACTGAAGTGATTCTGCAAACTAAAAAGGCTGCCAGCTTCTCCAAGGACATTTTTTATAAGTATTTGTGAACCTGTAACATTTTTGTTGCAATCCGGAGGCCCGTTTACGCGACATAAGCAACTAGAGTCTCTCACAGCGTCACTTTTAAACCAGGTCTGGGTGAAACCCGTCTGTAACAACCTCTGCAAAACTACAAAAAAGTAACTGTTAGGGAAGCGCAAAATGAAAAATTGGACTGATATTGATATCCGATAGTAACACCGGTGTTATGTCAGATTTAATAATAGTTTTTATAATTTTTTTGTTATGTGATTACTCGATTAATCGTAAGAGTAATCGATAGATTACTCGATTACTAAAATTTACAACAGCCCTACTGTGGTGTGTTGTGCTACTTAATCTGTTCAGTTTTCTTGATAAGGAATATATGTGTTACATGAGCACTTTGTTAAAGGGACACAGGTTACTGTTTACAATGCTGTGGAAGCTAAGAGTCAAAAATGCATGCGCGTTCCTTGACATGCTAAAAATCACACCGCCAACTAGTGGCCTGGCATGACAACTACAGTTGACTCGTGGTGAATTGGCAATGTTGTGTAAACATGGAACGTGGGGTTTTGGGCAGCGGTCTCCCATAGTTCCCTTCTGGAAATGTGAACCTTCCCCCTCCAGGTCAAATCTCGACCTTAACTTGAGAAGTTTAACTGTATCACCGCTTTGTTCACAAGTGATGGTGGGAAGGAGGAAGGGATCAGGGCCTCATGCGTTGTGATGCAGGCGCTGCTCTGGTCTCAGCTGTTTCCATTTTCTTTTTTGTTTTTTTTTTGGCTGTTCTAGTTATCACCACAGGATTATCTAGTAAATAATTCACACACAGCTTCGTCCATGCTGGCCAACGTACCCTAAACTTTGCATTTGAACCTTAATTACCCCTGTACCAGCGCCCTGCTGCGTGGTCTTGGCTCTTTGTCCAGTTGTTTGCCTCATGGCTGGCCTGTGCTGGTGCATGCTGTTTGCTACAATACAGCTTATTAATAGAGCCACTCTGCCAGTTTAATGGGGGGAACACCAGTATGTGTATTTCATTGTAATAAAGATCATTCCCTCCTGATTTCTAAATCCAGATATAACTCAGTTCTACATATTATTATAAACATACCAGCCATTGGTTTTTTCTTTTTATCCCTGACTAATATGTTTTCCTATGTTCCTTTAGAAAATTGTACTTTCGCCTCATGTTTACTACCTGCCTGATCATGCCATACGCATCCGCCTCCAGATTTAATCTGCCATAATAAAAGCACATTTGCAATTAATGGTATAATTACATTAGTTAGAGTCTACTAAATAAAACGAGAACACGTTCGTGTGAAAATGACAACACACTGACATAGCTGACGTCTTAATCGCCGTGGCAGTAGGAGGGTTGGAAGAGAATGAAGGTTTGACTAATGATCACTTCATAATGACAGCCGGAGGCAGCAAAGAGGCTTCCTGTGTAGGCGAGGGAGAAAAGGGGCGACGCTGGGATGCAGAGATCATAGTTTCAGGGGAGAACATAAGAGACGAGCGCAGCTTGCCTCTCATTAAGCTCCTTCCTTCTCGGTTTCCGCCGCCATCCGGCTGGAGCTGTCCAGCAGAAATACTGATGGCTTAAAGTGGAGTGCAAGTTGAGGAGGTTGGAGGTTTAGATTCCTCACAGTTTATCTTTGATATTTCTCCTATTTTTATGTTATGTTCTGGAAAAATAATTTTATTGGCAGAGTTTTGCATTTGACATTTTCCAGTTCTGGATAACTGTGAAAAAGGAAATTCACTTCAGTTTAATTCAGTAATACTAATTGTCCGTACAATAAATCAGTAACAATATGTATTAAAATAGACACGTGATTAATATCGATAGATAACATGTCTGATACAATTTTCAGTAATTTCACTGAAGTCCGTTTCAGAACCGCTCAGCATTCTGGGGGATGTAGGCAGAGGAAAAGTCTTTAGCCACTAAACCTCTCGGGTTTGCTCGCTCTTTCGTTACCTGGCAACAACCAGTTGGCTAACTTGCGCAGCAGCAGTTTCAGGTTTTGCCACCGTGCCTCATAACTACTTAAAAATAAAAAACAATGTGAAGTGAAAATTGGATAAAACAAAAACGGTCACATCACCAGTTTGGTTGTGTTTTAAATACTTAAACAAATAAATAGATTAATCAATAATTATATTGACTTGTATGAATTGCTCAAATTGTGATAAATTTTTCAGCCCTGTGATTCAGCTCTAGTATTGTTTTACTTTTTTAAAAAAAACCCTAACCCTTTTTAAAAAAAAATATTTATAAAAAAAATATTTATAATATAAACAGGCAATTTTTTGTGATTTATAAGAAATTTGTCGCGATAAATGATGCGATAAATGGCCACCCCTTCCTCTGCACTGCATTTTTGTCAAATTCTGACATGTTCAGAATTTATTTATTGTAGTTGCATATCGGTGATTTATGTCTAAATTGTCTATATTCAGCTTAATATGCGAATAACTTGGTATTACAAAAAAGTACATTTGTGTCATACTTGTCAATCTTTAGAGACTTGGGGGTTAGTTTCCTTCTAGTTCCTCCTGTTTCCCTGAGCGGTGCTTCCTTACCGCCTGCTTGCAGATTAAACATTCAGTCGGCCTGCAGTGGCCAAATTAGACAGCAGAAAGTTTGAGGATTCGCCTGCTGTGCAGGGCAGCGGGGGTCATCCAAACACTCTCCCAAACAGTAGAAAACTGAGGCCGAGGTTTTATTGTTTTAGGGATAAAAGTTGTGCTCAGTGCTCATTTCTGTTATCCATCAGCTGCGGATGCACCATATCTCTCATTGGTTTCATCATCTCAGTATCAGCGGGTGGAATACTGCAGTCACACACAGCTGCTGTTTCAAGTGTAATGCATTCACATTTTGCAGATCTCTATATTCTATATGTACAGTTAATTTCCACAGCAGGTGTTTTTCTTTATGAGATGCTAAACCCAATCGAGTGTAGTTGTGACATTATGTAACGGAACGTAAAGAGTCAGAAACATTTGTGTTGATTTATAATCCACATCGTTTTCACTAATAGTATTGCAGTAAATCTTTGTCTTAAGTCCTGCAGCCCTGCTACTGTGGCAGATGAAAAGATTTCAGCAAAATGAAAGATTTTATTAACTCTGCTGATATTATTGTGTTTTGTTTTTTTGTTGTTGATGAAATTAAAGATCAATAATGACCTGAAGTCCTGGTGTTTTTGTAAAGTTCTGCCTAGGTCCTATTTCTTAAAAAGGGACTTGGGCAATTTATAAATCAAAATCAAATCAAACTTTATTTGTATAGCACATTTCAGCAGCAAGGCATTTCAAAGTGCTTTACATCAAATCAAACACAAAAACACAATGCAACATAGAATCAACAACAAAAACAACATAAAGTCAGATTCCGTCAATAAATTTGTAATTGATTACGTTTCAAATACAACTCTAAACAAGTGGGTTTTTAGTTGAGATTTAAAGGAAGTCAGTGTTTCAGCTGTTTTACAGTTTTCTGGAAGTTTGTTCCAGATTTTTGGTGCATAGATGCTAAATGCAGCTTCTCCTCGTTTGGTTCTGGTTCTGGGGGTGCAGATTATGCAATCAGGCTGACTGAATGTAGTTTGGTTTTTTTCCTGACGGGACTTTTCAGTTCGCCAAAAGTTTGAGTTGCATGCAGATATCTTGATTGTATTGTTTGACTAGCTGAGGCTACTGCTAATTGGACGCTAATATGCTTTTGCTATCAAACCAGCTAGCTAACTTTCACCACTGGCTGTCCTCTGTCGCCAACCCATATGATGCTAGGGACCATAAGCAGTGTAAAAAAAACACAAAACTGCTGGCAAGAGCCACAGACAGACCCCAGAAATATCAATTTTTGCTTCACTTGATTGTAACCCAGTCAAATGTGCCCTGTATTTAGTTTATTCAATCTTAAATTTCTTTCAAGATGACATTAAAAACGTCTTAAATTTTACTCACAGGTAACCGATACCATAGTATGTAGTCGGTAAATGTTGCGATCAGGATGTCGGTTGCAATAAATGCACGTTTTCCTCACTCACCTTTGGCTTCTTGGCTACTGTAATCTGTGTCAGACGTGAGCATCTGCTGCTCCTTCCACCAGGCTGGGTGTGACATTGGCAGTGTGCAGGGTGTGAACTCATGACACTTGGAACAGCCAGCAGTCATTGCATCCAAGCAGTTGTTTGCAATCATACTGATCACACTAGTAGAGTAATAATATATTTGTAATTCACTCCGCAGCCTGAATTGCTACATACGGTTAGTCACTTTCAGCTTATTTCAGACTGTAGTGGGGAAAATAAATATTTGATAAATTGCAAAATGTTTTTGGTTCATTTAATGCTTTTCCACTTATAACGAATGGAGAGGTGTGTAATTTTTAATTATTAAACTGACTTTTTACAAATACAGAAAATCACACTTTTTAAAGTATTTTGGAAAAAATATTTTATTCAGTAGAAAAATGGAAGTTATTTGATGCAGAAACTTTTTAAAAAAATTTTCAGAGGTTGTATTGGCTTCTTACTGAGGAATTAACAGATCGGTGAGAAAATGGTATTTAAAAATGATACAAAGTGATTTTGTTGAAGTTGAACTGAGGTGAACTTTAAAAATCAGTGGTGTATGAAATTTTCGTTTTCCCCATCACAAGTGTGTTTTATCTCAAGGATTTTGGGTTTTTTTTGCTTCAGCTCGTTTCGTGTTTTTCTTCCAAACATTTGTGATTTAAGAAAATCCTTTAACATTGTTCCTACACCCTGTTGGAAAGGTCTGTGAACGTATTAAGTCTTGAAAAGTGTGGACTTTTGAAGTAAAATAGGCAGGAGCCCCGGTTTGAAAATTAACTGACGAGATCAAGATTCAAACGCTGCTACATTATAAAACCCATTTTCATACGCACATAATCATAAAACTTGGATGTCTTCAAGTGCTAAACAAGGAAGTTAAGGCGCTTATAACCGTTGGAGACCATTACTCTGCATCAGCTGCTCTAATTAGTTCCTGTTTGTGATCAGTGTAATGCCACATTTGGCACTGGTTCTGGCATTTTGCTTTCACGTTTAATTTCACACATTGTATAATAGTCCCTTTTAATTCTGCCTTAGGATTCAGAACCAATGTGCGACAGGGCCTTTATGTTTCGACTCTTTGTTCATCCTGTGCCTGGGCTGTCTCCGTTTCCTTCAGAGTTATTAGTTTCATTTTCCTCGCGCACCTCAAGGAACGCCATCGGAAGACTTTTACTGTTAAATCAGCGCTGACAGCTCTGAGTTTGGCTGCGGGCCCGGACACGGCCGGTGTGGACCACAGCCAGGGAGCTGGTGTTGAGCCGAAGGCCCGGCCCAAGCTGGTGACCCTCTGAGGATCAAAGCAGAAGCCAGTACATGTTGAACCGCGCCGCTAAATAAGTTGGTAGCGGGTTATCAGTCATAGACACAGGTCTGGATCGGCCTGGAGAGAAAACTCACAGGAAGCTTGGCTTATTAGGAAAACAGGCTTAAGGTGTCACTGTAGGTTCTGACTGTAAAATGCTGCCATTTACTGTTGGCTTAGCAGGGGCTAAAAGGTTAGCATTAATGCTAAATGAACGAGCAGGAGGAAGTGTATTTATGAGTGAAAAGTGTTTTTTTTTTTAAAGTGAGGTTTTATTAGAGATTCCAGTAGCCAGCGGTTTTTGTTTCCTTACAGCTGCAGAGTGATGTGTGCTCACAACACCAGCGTTGGTTCGCTCTGCAGGAAAAGCTGATATGTAGAAACACAGGCTGGGTGACACTGAAGGTTACAGCCGAGCTTGTTCAGTGGATGTAAATAAAGGACACGTCACTCTGACCGGGTTCTGGTTCTGTCTGGGAAAAGTCTGGAATCTGGTTTTAGTGCTGGAAAAGACGAGAAAAATCTGAAGACCTTCTTTCCTCAATTCTTTTCTCCATGTTTTCTTCTTTTCAGGGGTACGCTCCACCTCTCTTCCTCTTTCTCTTTTCTTCTGTCCATCCTTCTTTGTGTCCTTTCTCATGTCTTACTTTCCCTACTGTGGCCGTCCTTACTTCCGTCTTTCTTTTCTTTCTGTCTTCCCTTTATTTTGTTCTACTTTAATACCTTTATTTTGTCCATCCTTCTTTCTTTCTCTTGTCCTCCTTTCAGTCCTTTTGTTTGACTTATTATCTTCCTCCTTTTCTTTACATTTCCCTCGTTTTGTTTTACTGTCCTTCCTTTCTTCCGTCTGCTTTCTTTTGTCCTCCTTTCATTCCTTTTGTTCTACTACCCTCTATTTCCTTCTTTCTTCCATCCTTATCTTCCTCCTCCTTTTGGTTTCACCTTGTTTCCCTCCTTTTGTTCTACTTTTCTTCCTTTATTCCTTCTTGACTTTTCTTTCTTCTGATATTTCCTTCTGTCTGTCATTCCTCTCCTTTTCTCCTTTCATTCCTTTTGTTCTACTACCCTCTATTTCCTTCTTTCTTCCATCCTTATCTTCCTCCTCCTTTTGGTTTCACCTTGTTTCCCTCCTTTTGTTCTACTTTTCTTCCTTTATTCCTTCTTGACTTTTCTTTCTTCTGATATTTCCTTCTGTCTGTCATTCCTCTCCTTTTCTCCTGTCATCCTTCCCTTCCTTTTATTCTACTTTCCTTCTCTTATGTTCTCTCTTTCCTTCCTTCCCTTTTCATTCCTTCCTTATCTGTTTCTTTCCAAAGAATTATAAAGCAAATCAACTTTGTTGATTTTTATTTGTATAAGGCTGTAAAACTGGGCTATGTTGTGGGATGTAACAGTGATATAACGTATCTGAGAAAGTAACACTGTGTAGGTAGAACGGTTTGAGTGCAGATCAACTTTTCTCTCTTGCAGTTACATGCGAAGGGGTTCATATTATGTGCTGCCTGTGTCCACAGCACACAAACACACTCGTGCAACACGCAGACACATCCATCACGGTCTTTGTCTCTGCTTTCCATTCAGCTGTCGTCCCCGGTTTAACAGACGGGCAGAACGGGGCCTGAATAATTCTCTGATGCTTCTCAACCCTGCGTGAATTCACACCAGAGAGCTCCGGAGACTGTTGTCTAATGAAACTGGCATCAGGGCCTAGAGAGTGGAGCGAGTGTTGGAGACAGAGAGAGAGTGGGAGGGAGATAATGGGGAGAGAGGCAGGTGAAATTGTGATAGATGGAACGAAAGGAGGGGGAGAGACTAATGAATTGAGTTAGCGTTCAGTTTTAGTTAGTGAGACGGTGTGACATGCAAATATAGCCAAAGGGAAAGGAGTGAAGGCTGTTTAAGGACAACGGTGTGTTTTGCGGCAGTGGGGGTTTATGTTTGGATTGTCGGTGTTGGATGAGGTTGACGTGATGCTTCCCAAATAAATACACCTCATTTTGGCCAATTAGTTCCACATAAGCACTTCCTGGCTTCCCTAAAGCTCCTTCTGATTAGTGCCGCTCCAGCGTCATGTGATGCAGACCGTGTTGCACCAACGGCTTTGGGCACCTGATGGTTTTGGAAAGCAGCGTCTGTGAACATGGGCAGAGAAGCACCACAACGCGAGATAAGGCCGCGTTTAGGGCGAAGGGGAGGAGAGTACGGCGGGTAACATTGCGACAAAAGGGAAGTGTCGGCGAGAGCCGAGTACTTGAGAGTGTGAAGTGTGTGGAAAACCTGCGTACAGATAGTAAGAGGAGAGTTTGGATGGAGCGATCAAAGGAAGATTAGAGGAAACACAACCTGACATTGATGAATGAGAACAAACAGATGGTTAGGTAGAAGGAGGAGGGACTTGTGGGAAGAGAGAGTGAGTGATGGAGCGGAAAGGAGACAGACTGTTTTACATGCAATCATAAGGTTGTTGGAAGACACTAAGTTTGCAGGATTTCTCAAGGTTAAACAGCACATTGCCATTTTTAAAATCTAATCTAAATGTGTGGTATAAACAATAGATGTTCACTTTAAACAATAGAAATAATTCCTGTACAATGTCTTGCAAAAGTACTTTAAAGGGGATCTTGTATCATAGCGTAAGAAAGGATTGCGAAACTAGGAAGATAAGGAAATTTTTTCTAGAAATTAAGTAGTGGATGGATGGGGTCATGTATGGTGGTATTTTGGGCCTCTTTCCCTCAACAAACCTTTGAAGGTGGGTCATTTCTCCGTCTTTCAGCATTTAAAACACAAAACCTGGAAACCGAAGGAGTGACTCTGTTTGAATCACCTCAATGTCCTGGAGTGGCGTAGAGAGAGTCCAGATCTGTACCCAACAAACAATCTTTGGTGGGAACCCAGTAACGTCCCTGACACCTGAGAGATCTGGAGACAATCTGGATTGGACCAAAATCTCTGATGCGGTGTGTCCAAATCTGGTCAAGAAATACAGGAAACGTCTCACCTCTACAATAGTAAACAAAAGTTTCTGTATCAAGGGACTTCTATTTTTCTATTGGATCAAAAACTTATTTTATGTAATAAAACAAATTATGTAAAAATGAATACATTATGCATTTTTTTTAGATTCCATGTCACACAGTTGAGGTGTATGCAAATCAGACCTCTCTATTCCACTTCACTGGCTTCACTGGCTCTGTCTATCCAGAGATCACGTTTTCTCCCATTCTTCTCCACAAAACAGTTCGAACTCTGGTACTGTGAAAATCTGTTTTTAGGTCTTACCACAGATTCTTACCAGGCTTTTATTTAAAAAGTTCAATGTGGGTAAGGTGGTTTTCTTCCTTCCACTTTTCCATAAAAGCCAGGTTTGTGGAGAGAACAAAAGGTTTTGCAAGCCCTGCCGCACTCCTTTTACGTAAAGCCAAAGTCCTCTAACTCCATATCTTTGTCACGGTTCGGATTTTGAAGCGTAGCTGCAGGGGAAAGCAACAGAGTGGAGGGAAACTGAGTCGGGTTGTGCGCCGCAGAAGAGGGGTCTCTGCTCCATTAGCAGCCAAAGCCAATCCGTCAAGAAGACAGCCAGGACATCCTGCCATTATCGCCGCCCGCCTGACTGCAGTGTATATTGAGAGATTTAGAGGCTTTGTTCCATGACGACGATAATTCTGCAGCGACTGCATGAAGCTGTGTGCGCTGGTTCTGAATGGAGTCACGGATAAGAAAGGATGGTGGACAGATTCGGGAAATCTGGTGTTGCATACAGTAGCTGAGAGAAAAGGATGGAGGATGTAAAGGGCAATGACTCCGGCTTTTACCATTGAAGTGTAACAAATGCTGATCTGATAGGATCACTCTTGCTACGTTTTTATCACACAAGTATCTGAGACTGGTGTTCCGGGAGCCATATCGGCACAGGTTGGACTCATCCTCCACAAGAATAAAACCAAAATCCTTCTGATCAAATCCAATGGCATCAACCCAATCACTGTTAATGGTAGTCCTCTGGGGGAAGTACAGTCTTTCATTATCATCCAGCCAGATGGAACACCTGCAGATGTCAAGACATCCAGCAAACCAGGAGTCGCCTTTGTCCAGCTCAAGAATATCTGGGCATCCAGAGAGCTGACCCTGACCACCAAGATCCAGCTTTTCAACGCCAATGTGAATTCAGCACCGCTGTATGGGGCAGAAATCTGGAGGACAAGCAAAGATTCAAATAGACAAACCCAGACATCCCTGATCAGTAGGATTCTCTACATTGAGTAGGACAAACTTTGCGATCTGCCAGCCACCAACAGCAAACAGACTCTCAGACAGAACCTCCACGGCAAGCAAAAGAGAGGCGGTCTATAAACCTCGAGGCAGACGTCAATGAGATGTTCTACACCTGGGACCTGCTATAAATATTGAACCGGCAAAAGATATCTCTGGATTTCTAACTTTGGCAGCCTATACCCGGGAATGGGATGAAAGGCAAAACCTTGGCTTCTATTTCTTGTTTCAAAAGTTAAAATAAAGCACAACAGCCTTCAAAGAGGAGGAGTACCCATGTTCAAAAATCAATATGTTCTTTCACCACTCTCTTTATCTTGGGGGAGGGAGTCGGTGTCACACTTTCTATCGTGAAATGAAAGTGCATGTCAGAGAAACTTTGCTAGATATGTCTTCTCACTGTTTTATAGAATACACTGTTTATACAAAACCTTAATTATGCCCATATTTATGACCATTTATCCATGTAAAAAGGAGCTCTTCATCAAAGTAGCAGCTTAAAAATAAGTCTGGTAATCATTTCCTTTCATTGAGCATTTCCAGATCTTGGGTACAAAATCCACAGACAGTATTTAGTGAAGATGTGTCTTTAGTTTTTTTTCTTTTTAGCCTTTGTTCTTGCAGCTTCTCTGGATTAATCCATTTAATCCAGTCAGATGAAATGGATTAGCCCAAAGTCCATCAGTAAAATCAACCAATGGACTGTCGCAGTCGATAGATATTTTCAATAGACATTTTTTTATTACATCATGACATCCTCACATTTGACCAGTGGCAGATGCCAATTTCCACCCCTGGCATTAGGGGTCCATGTTTCCCGTCTACTGGGGTGTGTGACTGTACAGGTGAATCTGACTTTGGGGTGTGTTTTGTCCAGGTAATTCCCAGCTCGGGGCGACCATCGTGGACGCCTTGGACACCCTGTACATCATGGGTCTACACGAAGAGTTCAAGGACGGCCAGGAGTGGATCGAGCAGAATCTGGACTTCAGTGTGGTGAGCAACAGCCTCCCTTTCACTCTGCAAAATTATCTTAGGAGCTTTTATTAAATTGGGGACTTCCTTTTTTGGGACACCATATTCAGCCGTTGACTGCGCCTGTTACAGAAACACGAGCTGTTGTTTGATTCAGAGGATTTTCGCCAAAGAAATGAGATCCCAAGCTTTTCCTTTCGTTTTGCCAATCTGTTCAGTCACCTGCTGGCTGTGATGGAGCTGTGCCTGATTGACTTTAACTCATGCTAATTTGTTGGGTTTGCAACAAGTCATTTTGTGCAATTATCTGATAATATCCAGATGTTGCCAGGCTGTGATGAATGAAACCTGGCTTCTCTCCCTTGTTAACATCCCACCGTCACCTCTGAGGTAATCTGCCCTAGTTAGGGTAGAATCGTTTCAATGACATGTCATCTTGTCATGGAAGAACTGAAACAATAAGGCACAACACTTCGGGCTGCTTAATCATTAAGAGAAATCTTAGTCATATTTTTAATTAGGCTTTAAATCAGTATTGAAGGTCTGCAAAATTTTGAGGATTTGTCCATCCTCTCTGCAGCTCATCTGATTTATTTTCCTGCTCCAGTCCTCCTTTTGTTACCAGATGTCTCCTTTTTTTATGTTTCTCTTTTATAACTTTCCTTTACCTTTTATGGTTGCTTTTCTCCGTTGGAATTTTCTCTCTCTTTTTTTTTAAGTGTAATGTTCACTCTGCCTGCCGTTTCTCCTTCTCAGTAAAACTAAACGTTAACAGTTAGATTTTTTTTTAAATTTCTTTTCCCTCCTCATCTGTTATGTCCGTCTCGTCTTTTTACTCTCCATCTGTTCGACTGTCAGTTCCCCTCTACAAACAGCAGTCCTTCTTTGCATTGTGTTCTTTGTTCCTCCGCCTTATGGTCTGTCTTGTTCCTAAACTCGTGTCTTTTTTATCTTCTCCTTCTG
Organism: Gambusia affinis; assembly: GCF_019740435.1. Lineage (NCBI taxonomy): Eukaryota > Metazoa > Chordata > Actinopteri > Cyprinodontiformes > Poeciliidae > Gambusia > Gambusia affinis. The sequence continues at coordinate 5,758,050 of NC_057878.1, forward strand.
CCATGCAGAAGAGAACTTACTAAAAAAGAGTACTTGCAAATCTCACACTTTTTCACATTTTTGTCCTATGAAAAGCATGTACTTTCATGCGTTTCCTTTTTATTTATTACTGCTCCAAAATCCTAGGGCATTCTGGGTAAATACAGAATGCCCTAAAACAAATAAGCTAGTCTAGCTCTACCAAGAGAAATGGCTGATGGTCTGTTGCCAAAGAGAAATCCTACAACCAACCGCTATAATCTGATGCTACTCTACTTTACTTTATATTTAAGGAAGTTGCACTCAGTGTCTTATTCAGAGGTTTTATGTTGTTTTTGGTGCAGCGCCACCACAGGCGAGGAGGGAAATAGGTTGTGGAAAGGGTTTGGTTCAATGCAGTGCGAAAGTGAAGCAGTTCTCAATCGAACCCAGTTTACCCAACCATCTGGTGTGAAAACTCGCTGTAATCCAGTGCAAGAAATTGCATGTAGTTGGTAAACAAGAGTCCACCTGTGTGGAAATAAATCTCATCTTGAACCACATGAATCTTTTTTTGCTTCCTCCTGTGATTTTCTCGACTTTGACCCCATCCGTCCAACCACAATTTCACTGCCCACTTTTGGTTATCACTTCACCTCTCTCTGCCTCCGCTTCAGCCCTCTTTTTCTATTGACTGACTACCAAGCTTGTTAGTCTCCCTCCTGAGGCAATCACAGGGCAGGTAGAAAGAGGGGGCTCCAGCAGCCTGACACTTGGAGGGCTAATTAACCTCCAGATCGCTGTGGAATAAAAAGAAGACATGAACGGAAGGAGCAAGGTCAAGACGTAGCCTAGGATGAGGTTTTTTGGGGGGGGGTTTAAATGAGAAGATGTCAGTTTTGTGCTATGAGTCAACATTGATGAGTGAGGGTTTGACACAAACTCCAGCAGTTGGGTTTTCAAAGGTCAAAGATACTGTCTGTTGGCCGTCAGAGAGAGAGAAAAAACCCTTATGAGCGTTAATAAAACGGAGAGAAAAAGAAATGTGCTCAAGGTAAAGATGTTTTTTTTCTTCCAGTCTTGGATTGGCAGTCAGATTGAAAGATGTGTTAAAATTGAAAACTTGCTTCTGGAAACAACTGCCTCTTCATGAACAGCACACAGGTTGGTGGCAGCCCGACAGCAACAGGAGGACGTGAGTGGAGTGGGATGCAAACATTCTGGTGTGAAGCATTAAGGAGGCAGCAGAAGAAGAGAGCCTCTTTGATTCCACAAGAGGGAGTGGAGAGGAGAGATTAGGGGATGGAGAGGGAGGAGAAGAGAGGGATGAGACGTGAAGCTTCTGTTAACCAGCTGGAGGAGGAGGGAGGCGCGTCACTCTGCGCTCATTAAGGACTCTGATTCACACCTGCATGCATTAGGCGGAGGAGTGTTGGTTGTTTCTCTCTGATGGTGCAGCATGATGGAAAGGTTTGGGTGGAGTAGGATTACATCACCCGACCTCTAGGCCTGTTACGATAAAAATTTTCTTACTGGACGTTAAGTTGTCCAGTGCTATGAACAATAATGTTGTTGTTTTGAGACCATTTTTTAACGGATATGATTATGATAGTGACATGATGATGCAGTAAGCGTAGTACTTCACTAGATCACAAAGTGTCCCAGAAATAGTTGGAATATACAGTATTGTTGTTTTTAAACCGTTTTCAGCTAATCTGAAAGCTATTGGAGCAGGATGAGAAGGTTTTTCTTGTTTATGGTAAATCTGTGCAGAAAGGTCATGACATCACCCGACCTCTAGGCCTGTCACAATAACAAGTTTTACTGGACAATATATTGTCCCAGATATTACTGTAATAAACAATAATATTGTAGTTTTAAGACCATTTTCAAATAAAATGCTAATTGGATAATTATGCAAGTACAGCCAGGCTTGTCTCAATAACAGATTTTACTGGATGATAATAAAAAAACGATAATATTGTCGTTTTGAGACCATTTTAAAGTGTTACAGAATAATAATGTGAGTTTGCTCTTTCAGACTCTAGTAAACATTACAGGACAATCCATATTGGAACTGGAAGACATTTCAAATATCCAAAGTAAAACACAGCAAACAAAAGCAATAAATAAGGAAAACAAAAACCACACAACCAAAATGGATTAAGAACAAAATTACCCTTAAAAAAACATCAGAATGGAAATGATCCATCTCATTTTAATTTATTACACAATTAATTGCTAATTGCAACACCGTTTCTTACCTGCTGCCCTGGTCCTTTGCTAATCAGGTCTGGATGGACAGCAGTCTTGAACAGTCCCAGAGAGGCCAGGCGGCGTAATTGGCATCAGGTTGAGCTCCTACGTCACAGATCGTTTGAGCCCTAAAGGTTGCAGCTGTGCCCGGCCTGCATTAAAGAGCTCCGAGGCTGGCAGTTTGGATTTCCATTTAGGCAATTGAAAGCATCACTCTTGGTCTAGTTTAATTACTCCTCTGCGCCTGCACGAGAGGCACTGTAATTCTCCCGACTTCTCCCTTCGGGCCGTCGCCACGGTAACTCCTCTGGCTCCATCTCTCTCCGCCGGCGTCCTCCTCTGAACACCTCCAACTCTGCCACCTGTCTTTGTATTAGCACCTTACAACAGGCCTCACCATCAGTCTCTACCCTTCAGTTCTGGTTCTTTGAAAAATCACCGTTGAAATCTGTCCACTCCACCTTGGCTTCACTATCTTCATTATTTCTGTTGTGTACCAACCAAATCTTTTCCATTGGTTGGTTGACCGTCTCCACCAACAGGACCTCTCGTCCTAGCAGCCTTCTTGATTCTACAGACTTTCATGTTTCTTCTTTTGTGTCTTTGTGACCTTAAGCTGTTTAATCTAATTTTGGTCTTTGCTGGTATTTCTCAAGTCTGTCCTCACAGACCACCGTCCTGCATGTTTTCTGTCTCACTTGCTGTAGAAGCCTTTTAATTACTCACTTATTCAAGTCAGGTGTGTGGCAGAAGAGAAACACATAAAACATGCAGGGCAGTGGTCCCTCATTTATCCACCTTCTGTCTTCCTCCTTCTCCATCAGTGCAGTCATGTCAAGTTTATTTGTATTGCACATTTCAGCAACAAGGCAGATCAATGTGCTTTACATTGTGAAAATATCCTAAACATCAATCATATAGTCAACGCTTGTGAACGTTTGACAAAATCAGAAACATTTTGTCAGGTGCCATCCATAAAATCATCAGTACACATCAGATATGTTGGTTAATGTTTCGTTTATTATGTTTTGAAGCAACTTTAAACAGGCTGGTTGTTAGTCTTGATTTAAAGGAACTCGTGTTTTGGGTGTTTCGCAGTTTTCTGGAAGCTTGTTCCAGATTTGTAGTGCATAGAAGCTGAATGCTGGTTCCGGTTCTGCTTTGCATCCCCAGAACCAGAAGACCCGAGAGGTCTGGAAGTTGATGCAACAACAGCAGATCTTTGATGTATTTTTGATGACTTTTAAACTAACAACAACATCATATTGTCTCGTCACTAAATTTGAAGTAGACCTGCTCATCATCTATTCCACAAACCTTACAGGTCATGATTGATTGGATAGCTGCCATGCTGGTTTCAGCAGGCACTGAGCAAGGTGAGGACCGTCAGGTATCCAGGTTGGATCCTGACACCGTAGAGCGACTTCACCTGATGGATGTGTCGGCAGGAGGTCTGCATCCACCTTCAGCCTCCAGGTTAATAGATTTGGTTAACAATCTCATTAATCACCCGTCTAAGGGCGAGGAGTTAGATCGGCCAAAGCAGTAGATCAAGAGAAACTATCTCTACCTGTCAAGTCCATTCTTGCCCAGGTTGATGCTTTCATTGTGTGCTAAAATTCTATGAAATTAACTTTACAGTGTTTTTTGGCACTGGTGGTCTTTATTCCACATTAATCTGATTAATCTGGGGAAAGACACGCAGCCAAGGAACCAATGATGGGTTCAAACTCGGGTCGCCTGTTGTAAACATTTTGCCACTCAGCGCCCCTGAAATGAACTGTGATGGTCTGACACATTTAAAGCTGTAATCTTAGACTCTGCTGAGCTTCGTGTCCCTGTCATTCCCCTTTCCATTCGCAGCTTTTCGTTACCTGCGACAGACGATTGTCAGTGGGGGGGAAAAAAATCCCCAGTCTGCTTGGTTTCCTTGCCACCTGGCTTGATAAGTTGCTGCTGAATTGAGTATTTTGGCTGACATATTCCTCAATTGTCATCAAATCTGACTGAGTTTATGTCAGATTTTGTCTTCTAGTTATGAGTGAGAGACATGGTACTTCCTGGACTTTTCAGGAACACTGCAAAGCAAATTGACTGTATTTGGACTCATCATTTCGTGTGTTCACCTTATGGCAAAAATTACTTCCAAATTCCTTTCATGTTCATCATTTACCACCTAAATATTCTGAAATCATTTGTTTGTTTTTTTCATGAAATGAAGTAAAAGTTGCAGGTATCATATGACATCATATTAATTATGCCGTTGTGTTGTGTGCAAGCCAGTTTGCTATTTCAATCTCTTTCACATAAAAGCTTTCTTTCTCTTTCTGCCTATTTACTTGTCTATCTTTGGATTTTTTCTTTTTGTCTTTCTTTCTGTCTATTTCTTTGATTATTTGTAATTCTGTCTTTCCTTCTCTCTGTCTGTCTTTGCCTTTCTGCCTTTCTTTCTGTCTTTATTTCCTTGTCTTTGTCTTTTGATCTGTCTTTGTTTTTCTTTCTTCGTCTTTATGGAGGTAAATTTAAGAAGAGGTGGTGAGAAGATGGCTTCCATAACTTCTCTTTCCCCATTTTTCTGTCTCCCTCCAATGTTCCCATGATTGTCAAATGGTCTGAGGTTTGTCACCCGTCCTCACAAACTGCTGAGTAGTCTTGTTTTTTTGTTTTCTGGAGACGACACCATTTCCCAAAACCATTTTGAATAGGATGTACAGTAAAGCAGAACATCTTTGGGTGCGAACTAAAAGATGGACGCGTCTTTAAGAAGTGCTCACTTTGTGGGTTTTTATTCATTATTTGGTCGTTGGGAGCAAATTCATTCCCCTGCTTATCTCTGGTGCGCCTGCACGCCTACAGCTGGTCTTACTCCCCGGCTGCAGCAGGGTGCTTGTAGGTTGACATCTTCTATCAGTTTGGATAGCTGGGGCGTAAGCTCTTCAATTAGAAGAGAGGGAGTAGGCATGCATTATCAATAACGTCCCAACAGAGACAGATAAGTGTGATCAGAACAGACTGAGCCACACGCCCAGACAGGCTGCAGCCACCATTTTCTTTTTGCCTTTAGCAGAAATGTTGCTAAGACTTTCTCAACGTTCATGTGACCGACCCGTCCAACTAGAGCCACTTAGAGCTGCACTCACTTCCAGTTTATCATGTAAAAAAAAGAAAAAAAACGGTGTCAATGAGTCCTGCTTCAAACGGATCATGAGAGTAGAGGGAGGTTGTTCAAAGGAAGAACGGGTCTCCATGCATGAACCTCACTGTTCTGTGAAAGAACAGCAATCTACTGATAACAAGATGGCTGTGATTGAATATGAAGTGGAGCTTAACAGGAAACTCTCCTTTTTTTCCTCTAGATAAGTTTATTGTAAAGGTGTTTTAGCAGCTGTAGCGTCAAACAGCCCATTACAAGTCCTGACATAAAAAGCCCATTACAAGTCATTTACAGTCAATGAGTAAATGACAAGAGAAGCTTCAGAAACCGCATTAGGCAACAGGAAGTGACACTTGTCGGTTTTTAAGCTGCATTCATGAACCCTAAGTACAAACATAGCATCGTAAGAGTGTTTCCTTTAAAATGAGCTCACTCAGATTGGATGTAAAGCGCCTATCTTCTGCAAGCAACGTTACATTTCAGTATGTGAGGATGAATTCCTTAAATCTTTGGAGTGTTACACTCTAAGAGCTACGAAATGTTATGAAAACGTCGGACGACAATGGTTTTGCATGTTGCTGTGACAGTATTGGTTGCCATTGTGTTGCTCCTGTCACTCACAGCGAGCTAAAGTCTTCACATGTCCGCCATGATTTTCTGGATCTTCAGTTTGTTTCTCTTGTTTTCCCAGAATGCCGAGGTGTCCGTATTCGAGGTCAACATTCGGTTCATCGGGGGACTCTTGGCAGCGTACTACCTCTCTGGACAGGAAGTAAGTGTCTCACGCTTTTCACTGTAACGTTGGTTTGAATGTCATCATCTTTGCACCTGTTAGAAATGTGATCAGTTCAAGCAGCTGGGTGAAAATGTTTGAACTTGAGTAGTTTTTTTTCTTTTTGTTTTTCTACTTGCCTCTGAGATTTGAAAACAAAATTGTAGGAGGAAGCAGCTTTACAGTGAAGTCTGTCCCATTAACATTGATTGATAAGTGAGATCATTTTTTTAAAATAAATTAGATTTTGCGTCTGTCCTTGTTAGTAGCATTGGAGAAATAATAAGAATCAGTAGAAATTTTGTCGGGTCATCCCCCCCAGTCCTTGAATGACATAAAAGTTGATCTTGTTACACATTTTAAACCCACATTTGCTCTGAAAAAGACTGTATATATGGGAAAATACCAGGCAGGAAGTTACCTACAGAGTTACTGCAATTTAAAATGTTTTCCCTCTAAAATGAATGTTTCTCCATTTTCTTTTTTCCCCAGAAGAAAAAAAAGAAACAAACAATACATCTAAACACAACTATTTAGCTGTATTGTAAATAGTTGAGGATCAAACATCTAAAGCACCTATAATTTATTTACAAACACAAAACAGAATCATTTTATGCTTTGGAAAAATCAAAAATTAAAAGCGAATAATCCATCTTTATCTTATGAACTGGTTTAAGTTTATGAACACTGACATTAAAACGAGTCTTCAGTCGTTTAAAGGCTCTGCAGTCTTTCCAGAGTCAAAAGCTGCGACTCCGTTATGACCGCGCAGAACTTTGTTGTCACTACACTGTCAAAAAAAAGCACAATTTCACAATTGCAATGTTTCCGTTATATAAGATACTTGATTAAATTCACACCTGTATGTGATAAGTCATTAGAAAAGCATACCACGCTATCATCCTCCATCCACTTCCTGTCGTCTTCTTTGTCTTTTCTGCCAGTAGTAACATCTGGTCGTTGATCATGTCACCCGTGATCTGGAAAAGTTTATGTAATTTTGGAAAATATGCTAATTTGGATACACCCGAATAACCACTTTATCCTAGCGCAAAAACTTTTTATTGGGAAAAAATGTTTTCTTTTTTGAAATTGTCGCGTTTCCAATAGGGGAACTTGTTATTGTAATTCCAGGTCAGAATTTTTTGAACTGACAAACAAAAATTAGCCAATTCTCTGCAACCCAGACCCTCTTACCCCCCCATGTCTCCTTCACTCAGTCAGCTCCGCCCTCTTCACCCAAACATTCATCATTGCCCACTAGAGTAATAACCGAAGCTGTGGGTGGTGGGAAAGGAAGGATATGAAGCGTGGGAGGTAAAGACAGTGATGGAGGGAGCAGAGGGGAGAGGTGTGCTGCGACTGTGAAGAACAGTGGAGGATGTTTGGAGGTGATTGTTACTGATAAAAAAAAAAAATGAGGGAATGACAATGATAAATAGCTGAGGGACGATAAAAGCAGGAGGAACTGATTCTTCACTCTCAGTGGACACGTCCTTGAGCAAGGCACTTAACCCTCCCAACTGGTGCAGTCAGCCTGCAGCAGAGAGATGGCTTCATCTCCGGGGAGTTGTTATGTACCCCTGTGTTAATAGTAAAAAAAAATAAAAAAAACAGTAAGCAAATGTGAGCGAGAACCTCTGGATCAGCTAGCGACCCGGTAGCTGCCACCCCTCCATCCCCCACCCTCTCCGCCGGTCTCCACACTCTCACCGTTCCTGAAGTTGTGCAGCCCGACCTTGTTAAAGCAGTCCCCCGGCGTTGGGCCTCATGTCCTCAGCGGTGGTAATAATCTGCCAAGCACCGCTCTAAGCATCCTTGGCAACACGTCCTTGGCAACACACTCTTCCCTGGAGAGCGCACCTCAGCCAGGTTACATGCTGCCAGGTCAGGCTTCGAAAACGAGGAATGAGTGAGAGACTGTGCGCTCTGCTGCAGGAGGTGACACAGCAACTGATCGCATATGATAATTTAGCTCTGACCCACTGCCATGACATGTATTGTTATGTAAGATATAAGTTTTTGATCAAGTTATAATGTTATTCTCATATCAAAAACAGATCTGAAGTGTTGCCTATATTCATGAAATCCTTTAATCTCCATGGCAACCATTCAGCTGTTCAAAGCGTCTTGTTGGACCTACTGCCATCTTCAGGAATAAAAGCTGCAGTTTCCAAGTTTCTGCCTCACAGAGCAGCCCAACCTCATAAACTCCTCCACTCAGCTCCTTCAGACTAGCCAGCAGAAATTAGCAAACACCTGGTGGAGCTGAGCATCAGCTGAGGTCATTATAGGAAACACTGGTAAAAAATTAATAAAGGAGCCATGTTGAGATGACTTCCTGCAGGTGGAGTTTCAGAAAGAGCAGGAATTTCTTAAAGAGACAGAGGCCCAATTTCAAGGCGTTAAATTACAAAATCAAATGTTTTTCAAGTCATATTTGATATATACAGCATTTTTATAACAACGACGGTAACAATTACTTGATTGTGCTATAAAATTGAACTATATGCATGGAAAATACATAACACTGCCCCTTTAAGAACAGCCACTGTCAATTGTCATTACACTGGCTCGATAGTTTAATCCTAAGAATAAGTTGAACTCTTTGACTTTCATGAACAAAATGTACTTTTTCTTTCTTTTATGACATTGGAATGTAACATAATGACTTGATTGTGCTTTAAAATAACATTATGTATATATAATCCATAATACAAGGGACTATTTGAGTTATATTCACCTTTAGTGTTTTTTTTTCTCATGGACAAGTGGTCACTACCCAAGTTAAGTTAAAAACCAACACAGACATTAAAAATAGAAGGTTTATGCCACTAAAATCACTACTTGTCTCTTTAAAAATCGTTGCGTAAACAGATGCTTTCAAATGAAATTTTGCGACAGCTGTCGATAGAGCCTGCCTGATATGCAGAGGAAAATCGTTCCATGCACATTTTGAAGTACGACATTCGAAAAGGTTGTTGGAAACGGCAAAATCCAAAACTACTTCCTCAGTTTTGCTGAGATGTTTTTACGCTTGCTTGAGGTGGTTTTTGGCTTTTCTGTAAACGAGTTAATTCAATAAGCAGGATGTGGGAACTCATTTTGTGAATAACTCTCAGAGTACCCAACATTGCCATGCAGTGGTTCGTCTGTGCCTTACCAGGGTCATGAAACTTGGAATATTTTCCAGATCCAGGCCTATAGTTTGGAGGGGATCACTTTCAGTTTTTCTGGGATGTCTGTTCCATTCTAATGATCTAATTATCATTTTCTTTTTCTTTTTTGCAACATTTTAAAAGTTAACTCAAAATTCTGATGACAGTTGGATGGAATCATTGCTCATCTCTACTGACTAAATCGTCTCAACTGGAGATTTGAGTTCAGGGTAAAATAAAATCCATTTAAGTTTGAGGTTGTGACGTCATGAAGTGTATCGGAGGTCAAAGGTCTCGAGCCCTACTTTTTAAGGCCTCCTGTCAGTCGTTGATATTACAGCAGGTCTTAAAGAGTCCAATAACCAGAGGAAGCCGTGCTGAAGTGGGCGGACTCGGGCGAAGCGGCTGAACAGAGTCCGGCTCTGCGTTGGAGAGGCTTCTTGGCTCATTTAGAGTTTTGATGATTCTCCCACACAAGCTCATCTCTCCGTCTTCAGCCACCATCTGCAAATTTCCCCTTTGGCTTCTGTGCTGCGTTTCATCTGCAGCCGCTCATTATTAAAAGTGAATAACATTTCACAGGTTTTCCTCAGGTCTACCACGCATTTCCAAAGCTGCCAACGGCTACACCAAAAAAAAATAAAAATAAAATAAAATTAAACAAATAAATAAACGCCCAAATAGTTGGCTCTAATCTTGTCATCAGGCAAACGAGAAGGGTGAGATGGTTTTATTTGTTTTAGAACAAATGGAGATCTGATGCAAAGGGGGGAAAACAAATTAGGGACGAGGAGAACAGAGACGATTGGCTGTGGCGAAAGAAATGCAGATGGGAGAAGAAAAGTGGCATCATGTAGAGAGGAAGAGCAGGAGATCAGTATTCAGGAGGAAGTGGATCGGGTCTCGGAGAGATCTTGGAGCAGCAGTGATGGATTGTGTTTACTCCCGTGTCTGTCGCTAGCTTTTCTCCTGTGTCTCTGTTATTTTCCTCTAACGCTTCGTTTTCCTTCTTCTCTCTTGTTTTCAACACTTCTATCTTGAACTTTCCACCCGCCTACCTGCATGAAGCAGAATGGATGGATCGTAGATTTCATCTCATTTGCGTTTAAACATAGTATAACATTGTTCCTATTGCCACTTTTAGATGTGATATGGAGAATTGGCAACAGAAATCACCAGTGACTTCATTTTCTATAATGAGATGAGTTAAAGTTTGACTATAATCTTTTTTCGAAAAAAGAGAAACTTTAAAACTGAGCACAAGAACACAGTAAAAATTTAGTCTTCGCGGCAAATACTAGATATAATTACTTTACTTTGTGGTTATATTTTCAATAAAAACATAACTAGGAATGGGACTGTAATAATAATATTGTGAAAAGTTAGTTTTCAAAACTGCTTTTTAGATTGCTAAAACTTTACGTCGGCTGAAAGGAAATCTTAATCGCTTTTCCTTTGCGTACTAGAAGGATGAATTTGGATTTATGTTCTGTCAGGAAAGCACAGATGGTAATGATGTGCAAAATAAAGGACTGGCACCCATTAGTCTAATAAGATGTTTGTGTTTTAAGGCTGCAGTTACCTAACTACAACCAGGAAGTCTGGAGGCTCTGAACTGACTATTTTACCAGCTGATTTCCACTCGTTATGTTACTCTGTAAAGATGAGAAATTTAAAGGGTAAAAACTACTTCAAAATTCACTGTCAAGGGGCGTGCTCCGGTGGCGTAGTGGGTAGCGCGCCCCACGTTTGGAGGCCTTCAGTCCTCGACGCGGCCGTCGAGGACTGAAGGTATCCGTCTGCAAAACCGCAACAAACCTTTTAATTGGTTGAATGCAATTAGGAAATCTAAATATAATCTCACAGGTCCAGTTCCTCAAAGGTACGTCTCCATTATGTAAGGGTGTTCTGTTGAACTGCTAATAGCAGAAGTTGTCCACATGTAAGGCCACTGTTGATTGTTCTGAATTGGACTTCCAGATGTGTACAGCGGTTCTGCAGCAGCGTTATGTTAGCAGCACAATCGTTCACTGTTGGTATGTGAAGTCAAGGCGTTGTTTCTTTAGAGCGAGGAGAGCCCTACAGAAAGGGCTTCTAGTGTTGTATTAATGCTTCAATTATAGAACTGGAGAAAGCACTGTTATTTGCACAAATGACTCAGTTCTCAAGTGAGTGTGTGTGCGTGTGTGTGTGTGTGGGCGTGTGTGTGTGTGTGTGTCCCCCTCTGCATGTCTGCATGTTGTACCTGAGATCAGAGCAAATCTCTCAAAGCAAAAGGATTTATATCAGGTTTTTTTTATCCATGAACATTGTGTGGGTGGGCTCTGATTCTAATAAAACCTTTAAACAAGAGGTGTTTTTCATTGTCCCTCTTAGTGTTTAATCACTAAACGACACATTCGTCTCCTTATCTCGTCTCTTTAGAAACGTTTTTCTTTCTTCTTGTTTTCGCACCCTGCCAGTCTTATTCAGCTGAGGAGAAAAGGCAAGCAATATTTGCATTTTAACTGTAGGTGCTCTCCTAATTTGGTTTGCAGAGAGTTTATGTAGCCGTGATGTAAAAAAGACTTGCTGTAAATCAAGGCGGCTGAACTGCAAAAAGGAGCTACCAGATCACTCTGCTAAAGATGGAGAGGGAACAGCAATCAGTATTCATGAGCATTTTGGAAAAGTTTGGACTTTGAGTCTTTTCCATGTCTGGATAAGTGTAATAATAATGTAGAGTAAGGAAACCTTCATCTCACTCTTTAGAAGATTAATCTGTGTCAAAGATGTAGTAGAGTGGGCACCTCAAACACAGACAACTAGTTAGTCCCCATTATACCATTGGAGATTGACCTTTACACCTTTCCTGCATGTCCTACTCCCACCAACCATTTATTGACTGGTTATTGCCAATAAAGGCCACAAATTCTTAAAATCTAACAATCCACTGATCTATCCATTTGACCGCCCGACATGTTTTTATCCATCCATTCCTCTCCCTGTTTATCCATCCATCTTTGTTTGTCCATTTCTCATCCAGCCATCCATCAATCCTAGTATTCCTCTATCCATTCATCACTCTGTCCGTCCATCCATTCTTTCACCTACCTGTCTCTTTGTACATCCTTGTTCATCCATCCGTCCTTCAGCCAAGCATTTGTCTGTCTGTATATTTGTATATCCAACCATCAATCTATTCTTGTTTGTCCATTCAATCTTTTACCCATCAGCCTATCAGTCATCCATTGCTCCATCCTTCTACAGTTCATACAAAGAAACAATTTATATGAACTGTAGAAACTGGCTGAACAGGACTGAGTCTGGAATTTAGTAGTAAGCTCAAAAGACAAAGGTATGTTAGAAAACCCCAAATGAGGAAGTATAGGTGGAGAAACAAGAACAGAAGCCAGATGTTGAGGAAGTGATCAGCCACAGAAAGAAGGAAGATGGAATGACGAGGATGACTGGTGTGCAGAGCACCAGATTGCAACGAGCGGTAACAAGGTCAGGGGAGCAAGCCAAGTCTGTCTACGTCTCATAATGAGACGGAGAGCATCTAAAAGAGAAGCTTAGACTCTGCAGGCGTAAACGTGGTGGTAGAGCCATCCTGTGGATGAACAGATGGGAGGCGGCGAGTTAAAGAGATGGAGGACGACAACGATGGAACGTCAGAGATAATGATGGGAAACAGTTGAAAGGGAAACCGAACACCAAGGCGGATTGGAAACGTTAATGTGGGACTTGGTGGAGGCAACGGAAAAGTAAATGTTTAGCAATTTGGTGAAAGAGAGAGAGGAAAAATCAGTAGATGATCATTTCCTGCTTAATTTCCCATGGATCCAAAGCACATTTCTAGATGATTCTATTTTGAGACCTTCTGTATTCCCCCCACATGTTTTCCTCCAACATGACATTGCCCTCACCAGATCCCTTTCTCCCACTCAAACCAAGCTGCTCCTCCTCCCTCTACACCCGCTCCGTGTCGAACAAGGAACGGTTTAGCTGTAAGCCGTGGACCGGACCGCTCCGTACCCCGCGCTGGCCTGTTTGATCCCACCGGGGAGCGTCGGGCCCCCTCTGATGTTTTGTCACTCGCTGAACGCGTCGAGCCGAAATGGAAGACTCCAGTCTAACTCCCCACTGCATCCTGACCGCCGCGGCGCAGCAGGGGAGCAGACGGATACCTTCAGGGAAGCTGAGCGTCTCTGTGATGATTACCAATGTGCTGTCTGAGCAGATCCTTAATGCTTTCAAGCCCTGAACAGTTTCAGGCAGGTGACTTTCATCTGAAAGGAAAGGAAAAGGATAAATCTTTACTCCAGTCTTTCTTGGCCGTCTTTGCTGGTCTTTTAGTGTTTTTGTACAGTTTTGACATTTGACACATCCCTAGCTTTTTTTATTTTTTTTATTTTAGCAATTTTGTATTTTATTCTTATACAAAACAACAGATGAGATCGTATACGATAAGAATAAATGCATAAATGCATAATGGGTCTCAAATATTCAGTTGGATGTTAATCGGCACTGACATTACCATCAATCTTATCTTTTTTTTCCCCTCTCTGGGTTCTACAGATAAACCCAGAACTTTTCATACGCCTTTCAGATTTAGGTTTTAAATTGTTTTCAGTCAGCCTGGGTGTTTGTTTTTCATAGGAAATCAGATGGATATCTCTCGAAAGATAAAACAATCCAACAGCAGTGTTAATTTTGGAGAAAGATACATTTTTCTCACCAAAAATAATGCAGTGTTGAAGATTTATTTGTTTCTGTTTTGATAACCAGTTGAAAAAAAACAAAAAACATTGCGCTCCACTAATCTAACCATCCAATTCAATAAAACTTTATTCATCCCCAAAAAGATGCAGCAATGTGACATACAGAAAAAGACACACAACCCTAAAAAGCAACTTATAAATGTATAAATGACAAAGCATTAGATTTTTTAAAATTCACATGACGAAGAACAGTGTTAGATTTTAGATAATGACGGGTCAGAGTTCAGGAGGCACGGTGGACTAAAGTCTCCCCAGGTCATAGCTGACCAGTTCTCTTGCAACTTTCTACATATTTTGACCTTTTCTCTCATTTTCTGAAAATAATTGAGCGAAGTGGTTGTTGTTAACCATGTAATTCTGTACCTACACACTTTTACATTTGAATTGGAAAAAAAAAGTGAATGAAAATGTGATTTTAAATGGTAAGCAAATGTTTAAAAGGCCTTTACTGATTATGAAAGCATCAAGCTAAGGCAAATATTAACTTTTTTTCTCTCATCTTAGCAAGACAGGCGCACATAATGAGGCCAAACCATTTATTTGTAGCTGCAGCTGTTGAGCGCTGGTGCCGCGGCCGCCAGCAGGGAACACACAAGGCGCACCGAGAATCGAGGGCGCCGTAGCAAAACAGGAGCAAATGTTAATTTCATCTCAGCTTTGGGCTCTGCACCCCACAAACAAACAAACAACTTACAACCCTTACACAAGCCGGGGGGAAACAGCTTGCAGAAGTGCAAGTCAGATTAAATCAATGGAGCAAAAATAGGAGAATCATTGTAAAGAGGACTAAGGTTGGATGGAGTTAGGGGAATGGATTGAAGCTAAGGTGACCAGGTCTTCCAGGGAGCAGAGACATTCAGTTTGTTTAGAAATAAATCACAGTAAAACCACAAGGGGTTAAAGTTCATGTAAGAATCGTAGGGTAACACTTTATAAGACTGAAACGACACTGTCATAAACACGACTTAACACCTTTATGAACATGAATGACTCTTCATAAATGCTTTCAACTGTTAAGACATGTCATTCGGTAAATAATGACATTTTTAATGGAGTTGCACTAAAAGTTTAATAAGTGTCAACTTTGCATTATTCAGTAAATAATTACATGCAGGTTTTATTAAAAGAGTCAACATGTCACTAAGTGTCATTATATACCAAATTATACTTCATGACATAAACCTTCATATAGACTCCTTCATGTTTCTATCAGGTGTTATGTTTATCACAGTCTCATGTCAGTCTGATGCAAACCCCTTCAAATAAAGTGTTTCCTTGTAGTTTTAGTGAAAGTTCTTATGGAAAACTGTATAGAAATTATTATTGCGCTATAAATCCACTAGACTCAGTCTGTGGCGTCAACCTGATTCTAATTGAATTCAGGTTTTCTGGAGAAAGAAAAACTTTTACACATTTTAGGAAGATGAAAGTTCAACCTATTTTCTTGGGTTTTTGTCTGATAAGCTAGTGCAAAGTAGCTCAAAATTGTGAATAAATATCTTAAATATAAGAACATGCACTCTTTTTTTTTTTTCAGTCCAACTTAATATAAAACCCCTAAATAAAACCTGAAGTCAATCATTTGTCCTCCTAATTAGTAGATTCAGTCCACTGGTGTGTAATTTGTTTGAAAATGACTGAACTCGGTTTGAGGTTCCCTTTTTAGCAGGACTATAACCCTGAACGTAGAGCCAGACGTGCAATAAAATATTGTAAAAAAGGCCTAGTTAAAGTTCAAATCTAAAGCCTGATCTGAATTTGTCGTTTCCAGACTCTGTCTAACCGAACTAATTGAAATGGAGAAATTTTGCAAAGAATCGGTAAAAAAAGAAAAAAGTAGATATTTCGAAATGACCTGCAGTTGTATTTATGTAATAAAATTCGTAACAGTTCAGACGTAGATTATGTGAATTCTTTAAAAAAAAATAGCTGCATGTTCCTTTTTACCGTACACAAAGCATGACTTTGAAGGTGGAGATAGCTTGATAGCTAAATAATGAAGGATGGAAGGATGTCGGCAGAAACAATCCATTCAAAAGCCAAAATGAGTCACGTCTTGTTTATCATGACATCAGTGCATCACTTCTGATCACATTCATCGTGAGGTAGACGTCAAGTCTGTCTCTTTCTCATATTGTGACTGGGCCAAATGAAGTCCTCTTGCAGCTAATTCGATGACGCCCTTTGAGTTTCCACACGCCAGCTTCCTCTTTTGTGTCTCGCGATGCCGCGCCACTGAACGCTAAACAATACGAGTAAATGGATCAGCTGATGGGGAAAGTGGCAGAACAAAGTCTGAAAAATGACACACAGTAATCAAACACACAGCGGGTGACTTAATCCTGTCTTCGTCTGCTCGGCCCCCTCGGGGCCCTTCCTACCAGGCAGCACATTTCACAGTCTACCCTATAATCCGTTTAGGAGGCGTCATTACGTGTCAACAGTGGCCCAGTGCGTTCCCCAGAGAGCAAGCTAGTCGCTTTACATAACCAGATGGTATGCAGTGCTTTTACGGTGGAGCAATTTGGTTGATAAAATTATAAAATCCTCATCAGTTCATAAGGTAAGGTTAGCCTATTTTTTCAGTATGTTTCTTTCCTCTCCATCACCGTTGAGAGAAATGTTCAGTCTTCAGATTTAATGTACTAGTCAAGGCATTCCTGTAAGCAGGTGTGTTTGGTTTGACAATTCTGAAGGACTTTCAAACATTTGACGTCACATTGATCTTCATACGGTATCAAATGTGGCTCAATTGGCAACATGTTCTTGTTTGGACCCTGAAATTGCTACAATCGTTCAAAGCGCTTTCTGGAATGAGCTGGACAGTGAATAATTCTGGCTCAATAGGTCAACGCCGGATGCTACGTTAGCTTACCAAACATAGCATCCGTCTACTAAGTGTAAATCGCTAACATCAGCTAGCATAACACTGATTTCCTACAGATATGATCACTTTCAGTTTGAGTTCATGCATCTAAAAGAGACAGTATACATCCTAAAAACGGTTCTGCATTTTTAACAAGCTAAGTGGAATGAAATCTTTTTACTTGACGTAGAAATAATAGAACAATACTGTCTAGTCAGTATAAGCCACATCCACCAACTTTGAAATGAAAAAAAAGTACATCTATCTGCTGCACTTGTCTATGAGCCGCATGTGTCCACATTGCAACGCGAGATCGTTTTTTAACTTTTAACAAAATACATACTGGTAGCATACACAAATATAGGCTGTTTCTGAAGAGTGGCTGCAACAAAGATGCTTTTTGTAGCTTTATTCTATCATTAAATAATTTAAAAATATATATTTATTCAAGTTTTCTTTTCCTAATATTGAAAATAACAAGTAGAGATTCACTGATCCGATATTAATATCTGTATTTGAAAAAAATTCTAGATCGTTGATAGGGGACAATGTGCCCGATCCATAAGAGCAGATCTACTCAGACTAATTCTATGATTTGTGCTCTGAGAGACGTCCTTCTCTATTTATTTAACATTATATTTGGAATTCCTAGTTGCACTTTCTGAACCATCTGAAAGACGATTTGTTGCAGTTTATTGTTTACGTGTTTCACCAAAGCGGTCGACCTATTGTTTTTGTCAGTTACAGTTTATTATTTGTTTTACATTGGCTGTTCTACTCTTAATTGCAATGACTGAATACATTAAAGTCGTGTTGTTTTTACGTTTGAGAATCTGTTTTACGCTTGTGAATCTGTTGGTGTATTTAAATGTGCTGTACTGGTGCAGAGTTACCAAATAAATTAGTAATTCAGTACGTTTCTGTCTGTCTGTGTTTTAAAAAAAGTAATATTTTAAGTCAATTCACTATTACTTTTCTGTGTCATATTGGTACTGGCTGATGCTAAACCTCAAATATCGATATCTGTATCAGAAGAGAGAAACATGCATCCTTTCAAACCAAAGCAAATTTTTTTATGTTGCTACTTTTTCTACCTGTGAAAACTGAATACAAACGTATTGTCTCGAACTTATTTGTAAAACAAACCGACCGCATTGCCCGGTCTTCTTCCATTTCCTGCTCGTGTGTGCACAGACCTGTGTGGGTTTGTGCACGCACGCCGAATGCATCCCTGACCGATTGATTTTAAAGAGCGCTGTAATGCATTTAAAAAAGAGCCGGACTCTCAAACCGTCGGCCCCGGAGCCAGAGCCGTCGGAGCAAGTTAGGAAATGACAAAGAGCCGCCGGGGCCCGTCCTCCCCGACGGTTCCAGATGTCCCAATCTCGTCTCGGCGCCACAGCGGTTATGATGTTGACAGAACAAATGCGCAAAGACCTTCAGAGGGATCCTTTTGTGGCGATTAGACGTGTCAAGCAGAAAGAGGACTCGAGCGTTGTTTTTGTTTTGGTTGACGGTTTAACCGCGTTACATTTCACAATTCAGTGGTTATTGATTGGGTAGGACAGATTGTCGGCGTGAATAACATTCATCCATTATGAAGGCTGCAAAATGAGGAAGTGCTCTACGAGTGAATGGCAGTCCTCCTCTAAGCCTTGAGGCTTTTTAATTATTTCTGCATAATAATTTAAAGTTGGCATATAAGACTTGACGAAACATAAACATCTGATCTGAAGCATCTTCCTGCTCATTAATATTTAATTTCCCTAATTATATTGAACGTGCCTGTAGTAACTGTTTTCCTGAAGAGGGCTGTTTTAAAAAGCACCAAGTTTGGGACACGTTAGAAGAAACATTCACTACAAAACATTACTGTTTTTAACCGCATAAACAAGATAAAGACAATACACTAGCACTAATTAGACAATTCCCTCTATACCTGTTTGAGGTTTCCATTCATGTCCCTGATGGCAGCTTGTTTCCCCCCGCCCCCGTCTGCGCTCATGTCTGGAGGAAATCACTGCAGGAAGAGGATTATCATAAACCATCCAGTTTTATCTGAGTGCGGTCGGCTCTGATGGCTCGTTTGGACGTCGTTCTCGCTTGATGGTAGCGGCGGCAGCAGCAGAGCTGGCAATAAAACTTTAAGGGCCTTGAAGCGGCCAACCAGGAGGTCACCGACGGATGGAGGGTTTTATGATGATGAGCACATGTGCCGACTTGTAAAACGCATGCCGGGGTCTGACCTCGTATGTAGATGGTGATGGCGTCTGAATAGGCATGCTTAAAATCTATGTAGGTTCACACAAGAGATTGAAAAGTGTTAGTCTTTTTTTTTTGTATATTTTTAACATGGGGGTATGCAATAAATCAATAACACGTCTGTAGCAGAAATGTCCCTGGAAACATCCTGTGATCTGAATATGTAATGATGCGTCTCAGAATGGAGACAAAGTCCTTATGAACCATCTACAATTCAAACATCGGAGGTTCTTGTTTCTCATGTCAAGAAATATTTTGGAAACCTATAAGAAGGAGATAGTTGAAGGAAAAAGCAGAACCTCTTAAATGAATCAGAATATCAGCACAGAAAAAAAAAACCCATACAGCTGTTTGTAATTCGACAGACAGCTGGATTGATTTGGCATTTGTCCTTCTGCAATTTATCTTACTTTTGATTTATGCATTTCAGATTCCACACATACTAAGACCAATCTGTGCGTCTGGTTTATTTTATATTGTTGTTGATTTTAATTTTTATTTTTTACTGCTCACCTCAGTTTAACCTCCAGGTCCTCTCTTTTAATGTCCAATTGAAAGTTTCTGCAGACACCAGATTGTGTTGTTGCTCTACCTTACTCTGTGGGTAGCAGGAATTTTGTTCATCTGCGCTGTGTGGACGTGTTTTACTGCTGTTTATGTGATGCAGCTCATATTAGGTGGCTGGAAAATGACAGGCTTTAAAAAGTTTAAATGACCTTTTAAATCAAATTTCAAATGTCAAGAAGAAAATGGAACCAGCCAATTTCCCCATAATCGGTTTCAGTCAATACTGAAAAATGTTTATTATTCATCAGATTAACCAAAACTAAAATCTCCCCATTTCCAGTCTATAAATGCATCACACCGCTTGTTTTTTAATTTACTTTTGAGTTAAATTTATCCATTAATGGGACTAATCAAAAGGATTTGTCAGTTTCTGCTGGTTTTAAGATCATTTCTGTCTTAAAACCAGCAAAAATATAAATTGGACAAATCCTTATTTGACTGGAAAAGTTTGACTGGTGCATCTCAAGATGAGTGTATTGAAGCAGCAAAATGTTTTAGAAAACTGAGACATTATGACAGACTTAGTGAGAAAATTATAACTGCAGCCGATTGGTCGTCTTCTCTTCTCTATGTGTTTGAAAGTTGTTTAAGATAAAAGAAGCACACGTCCACTTCTGTGAATTTGACAACATGAGGCAGTTTAAACCCAAATCGGTTCCTTTTATCATTCTTCGCTCACTCACTGTTTGGCCTTAAAACTTTTCATGAAAGTTGATTTTTCTGAAATTGTCTAACCCGTTCTTCCCTGTAGCACAGGTTAAACTCTTGGATATTTGAGGATTTATGAAAGAATCATTATGTATAAATGCTGGGCTGGACTGAAAAACAATCCAACCCGCGTGTCTGTTTCTCCAGGTGTTCAAAGTCAAGGCAGTCCAGCTGGCAGAGAAGCTCATCCCCGCCTTCAACACCCCAACTGGGATTCCCTGGGCCATGGTCAACCTGAAGAGGTGAGCAACGCCGGTAGAGTTACGTTTTCCACTTTGGTCAGAAAGAGTTGATTGGCTTTGTTGCTTACTGAAACTTAAAATTCAAGTTAAAAAGTACAACCTTTACCAGAATAATAATAATAATAATAATAATAATAATGCATTTTATTTGTGTAGCATTTTTCTGAACACTCGCACACTTTACATGAATCAAGTAAAATCACAAAGTATATCAGAATCATAAAAGGAGAACATTTAAAGACAAAGAAATAAAAAAATTAAGTATTTCTGTGTAGAAAACCACACATCCCACAGTGCTTGTATTTACCAAAGATGAAGAGAAAAAGGAGCAGTTTGCAACAAATCAATTACAGCCTGTAAATCTGCTGCATAGTCTGGATCTGCGTACCCTGAATAGGTCTGTGAAATAAACTACAAACCATTAAAGAAGTCGAGGGAGCAATTGGTTGCCATGGATACTTTAGACAAGGCCTGTTTCAAGGAGTAGCAGTGTTTTTGTTTTGTTTTTTCCTGCAATGCTGCACCCCTAATAATGTATAGCTTTGAGCTCCTAAATGACAAATCGAAGTATACGAGACTCAAAAAAAACTCCGGAAATTAATGCAAGTGCTTTTGCTGTAACCTTTAGGTGTGAATATTCAAGTTATAAGCAAATCTTAACAACACTACCTTAAGAAACTACAACAACTTCATGACTATACCTCTTTTCACAAAATTGCCCAGTTTTACTGAAATGTTTGACCTGCTTTTGTCAAAAAGAAAGAAAGTAAAAAGCTTTGCAGCTGGTTTTAAAGCCCAAATGTTACTGCACACGTCATTCCCCTGACATCAGAACCTTTCAAGGTTACCTGTGCTGCCCCGCTCTGCCATTTTACACCCCGTTACTCCACCACAGTGTGGTTTTCACCCAGTAACCATTTAAGCCTATTATGGGGGTGTGACAGAGTCTGCAGTAGCCAGCATGGTGGTTGAAAGAAGAATACACGCAAACCTGATTCACAGTTTGCCAAAGTGTGTAGTAATCTGTCTTTTAGTCAGTCTTGGTGCCTGTCTTTTTCAGGTTAGAGCATCATTTAGATCTATGTTTTAACATGCAAAAAGAATGGATTCTACAGGTTTTGTGACCAATAGGAAGCTGAAATAGAAAAGTTGTGAGTAAATATAGCAGCTTGGTTGAATAGCTTGTAGAGTCAGAATCAGAATCTGCTTCAATGGCCAAGTTTGTCTCTTGCTTTGCTTTCAGTGGTGACATTTAAAATAGAAATGTACACAGGCAAATAAAAAGGCAGTTTATTCTTTCCTGTAAATATGTATGAACTGTATTTTATAAAAGAGAACGACACGGTTGAATTAGTACAAATGTGCAATATGGTGTCTGTCTGGAGACTCTGTTTAGTGTTCATCAGAGAAACAGCCTTGAGGAAGAAAATGTCTCTATTGTGTCTGGTTTTGGCAAATAATGCAGTCACAGTGGTATGATGTGTGAATTTCAGGAGTTTCACAGACTCGTCCGCTGAGATGGAGTCATGTGTGTAGAGAGAAGAGAAGTGGGGCGAGGACACGCCCCTGAGGGACTCCGGCATGTGTAAAACTTTGCAAGGGGAATATTGGCCCTTTCTTTTTGACATTTCTTCATTTCCTAGATTTTTCTTTTTCCATCCATGTCCTTCTTAAGGTCCCAAAAGATTCCTTATATCAGGACGAGGTCGGGGCTTTAACTAGGCCAAAGCAAGCCGTGACTCTTTCAGCCATTCTGTTTCAGTTTTGATCCAAACTTCAGTTTTCAGACAAATAGCCTCACATTTAACTGTTGACAAAAAAAAAACATCCCCAGTCATCACACTTTCACCTCCGTGCTTCAGTTAATAGAAGGTATTTTGCTTATGTGCAGAATTTTGGTTTTCAGAATGGAAAAAATAGAGAGCACAAAACGCATAGTAAATTGTTCATGGCATTTTTCTAGGTTTTAGATTGCATTATCAACAGGATAAGCACATAAATGATCTAATTACAAACTTTGCCAAAGTGAAATCAGAGAATGAGACAAAACTCAAAAGTAGGCTCTAACTGGACTAAGAATCTTTATATCTGTGCAGGTCCAAAACAAATCCATACTTCTGCTTCTCAACGGTGATCACAGCCCCTTACGTCTTGATTTACTCATCATTAAAATAAAAAAAAGAGATTTGACTCGGATCTGCAAGCAACGGTGCTGCCCAATTAATTTGGCACAGTTTTAAACACGTCCACGCTCCACCCACACAGGCGTCTTCCCTTACTTTGCCTGATTGGACCTCTTCACCGGCCAGCGTGGGTAGATGCAAACTGTGCTCACAGGGCAGGCGAGTGTTTGCTAATCCCACAACTCCTTCAAACAAATCCTGACCTCAAACCATTGGGTTTTGATACCAGAAGGCTGTTTTTTATTTATCTTTTTGTTCTCTGAGAGGCTGCGGGAAAGTGTTACATTGTGCTCCGTGAACTCTCGGTTCACCCCGTTAGTTCACAGCCTGCAGAAAAGCTTCACTCAGTTACTTTTTCATGCAGATAAACTAAACGGTGGTGGCAAAATAAAAAAAAAAAATAAAAAAAAGTGGATTCATGTGCATCTTCTCCTTCATCTCTAACCACTATCAACGTGTAATAACTTCACATCACTTAAATCATTAAGCATTACATCAGGCTATGACATTAAACAGTGCTTTAAAAAGCTAATGGATGGTTTGTTGCCTAGCTTCAAGCTCCTGAGGTTTTAAGTGGTACAATAAAGGGAATTGTTTTTTTTTCTCAAGGTAATTCTCAGGGAGAAAACCAACTCTTAGCGTTTTAGTCGAGTCTCTCGGCAAATACAACACGCTACCAGACTTAGGGCTATGTCTTGAACATGACGTAAGAAATTCAGCTAAGAGAAGACGCACATAAAAGGGATGTTTACTGGTTCCTCAGCAAGCAGGAGGGTTTCACAATATTTCTACTTCTAGCCAGAAAACAGATTTCCAGGTGTGGGTGCAAGCATTTAGACACATTAAACAGAGAAAACTCCAAAGCTTCTCCTTATTTTGTTGATGGATTAACTGAGACTCTAACAAAATGTTCTTGATTGCACGAATTTGAGGTCCTGATATTTTTCCTCCCTCCTCTACAGCGGCGTTGGTCGTAACTGGGGTTGGGCGTCGGCCGGCAGCAGCATCCTGGCTGAGTTTGGGACCCTCCACATGGAGTTTGTTCACCTCACCTACCTGACTGGGAACCCGGTTTACTACCAGAAGGTAGCACTGTTCAGTAGCATGCATCTCTGTTTCAAGAACCTGGTATTTTAACATATTGGACCTATTCTGCTGTTCACTACGTTGTTGTTGTTGTTGTTGTTGTTGTTGAGCTAACAGTGAAAGCAGATTTGTGTTAGCCTCATAGACGAGGAGAGACCAGTTCAGTCCATGTTGTAAGATGACTTCTGGCATATTGATGCCGTCGTGTGTGACTTCGGGTTGCCTCTCGAAGTGGCATTGCTCCACATCCATCACGTCACGGTACTCTGCTAATGTCAGGAGAAGACAATTTCATTATTGCGGTGTTTCCGTTAAATCAGAAACGCAATGAAAACCTGTAAATAAGCTTCTTCACGCGATACGTTACTAAAAATATGCTGTGGCATCATCTTCCTGCCACTTCCTGTCTTCTTCTTTGTCTTTTCCCCCAGTAGTAACATCCGGTCACAACTCGAGAGTGTCAAAACTGTCTGTGACATTTTTGAAAAAATACGCTAATTTCGATACAGCCACAAAAACAAAACAAAAAAAAAAACCTCCTCATCCTAATGTGAAAAGTTTTTAGCAAAAAACATGTTTTTTTCTTTTTTTTGCAATTTCCATGTCTTTGTGAAGCAAATTTATTCTCGTAATTCCAACTTGTGCTATGATACGGTCAATGGAAACGGAGATAACATCATTCCCAAGCATTCAAAAGCCACACTACACCCAACATGGGTGCTTCCAGGCTCTTGATAACAGTGGGGAAACACACCACACACCTTTATTTGCCTGGATATTCTTACTTTTCAATCAATCAGTAGCAATGCCCCTTCTTCGCTGACAGAGCTTTTCTATCAGTTATCAATAATCTCCATTAGTTCAGTTCATTTCTGTTCTTCTGCCTGTGAGCAACCCTGTTCTGTCTTTTGTTACGGTCTAAAACTTCTTTAATGTATTTGTTTCAGGTGATGCACATCCGCAAGCTGCTAGCTAAGATGGACCGACCCAACGGCCTCTACCCAAACTACTTAAACCCTCGCACAGGCCGCTGGGGCCAACGTAAGTACACAATCGAAACATTTCTTGCCACATATTTGACTTTCCAGTCATAAATCTTAATGTTTCTGGATCGCTGGCGTCCGACCAACCTGTTTGAAGAGGTCCGAAGATGTTCTTGCGAGCTTCAGACGGCCCCTCACTCCTGAGTGCCGTTACGACGGAAAACAAGAGATTAGCACCGTGAGAAGTGAAGACAAAAGTCCCATGGATCTTCGTTAATGAGGACAAATTGAATCAGGCGGAAGACTGAAGACGGGGAGTTTTGCGTTGTCGCTAGATTGATTACATTTGGCAGTTTGCCCAGAGAAATGATCGGCTCTCAGAGAGAAGTTATTGAAGAAGTGACAGAGGTTTTCCTCTGAAACCTTTTATTCCTAACTAATGCACTTTTTGGCTTACGTTAAATGGATTTATTCGTTCTAATTCACATCCTTATCCTAAGTAGACCAGTTTATATTATTACGTTTAGATACATGCAGACTTTATTTTGACAGGAATACAGTTGAGAAATGCTCCACTGCCTTCCTGTCTGAAAATAAGCATATAGTTTACATCTGAACATTTTAATTCATTTTCATTTATGCTGCGCTACAGTGAATGATCCACAGAAACAGAGTGCGATAAACTATTTCAAAATGTTCAATTGATTTATTGAAAACAAATGATTGATGATCGGATATCCTGATCTTATATTCATCCAGAGGAAATAAACAGATGAAATCTGTTAAGATTGAATCCGTATATTTGCTAACGGTTACCATGGCGACTATGCTATGCTACATTGAGCATATTGACTTCCAGAACTCTGCTTTTCTTGGTTCTGATTTGTTCTTTCTGCAGACGTTTGCTTTGTAATACTTTGGTTGGTTGAGTGTTAAGACATTTATTCTGTCTGTTTTTTTTATTTGCTGTGCAGCTGGACGGATTTTTTTCAGTTTTTTCTTTTTCACATTTCTGACCGTTCTCACAGTGCGTAAACCGTGGCAACAAGGCGTCGTTTTTACAGCTGGGAGACGCTGATGAGCATCTCAGAAGCACAAATAACACCTGAACTACGACTCTAATGTTAACAGAAAGTTCAAATCCCTTCCACCAATCACAACAGGCGATACTGCCTGGAGAAGCTTCACATTACTGTGAAAATGTAACTTACTACAGCCTTTAATTTCCCTCTGGGGAAAAGTAAAGTACTTTATAATCGACTTTAAATATCTCTCTTCAGAATTGTATTAAGTTTACCTTTAAAGCCAGATAAATTGCTGGCGCCTGCTGATCTCTACAAACGGAGGAGCGCATTAATGGACGGACAGGTGGCTCGGCAGTCGGACTGATGTGCTTATAAGTGCAGACTTTGAGCCAAAAGCTCAGGGAAAATAAATGCATGGAAGCTGTTGGGAGGGCCGGTTGATTGAGGGATGTTTGGGTCCATTAATGGATTGGAAGTTAGCCGGCGGGCCGCACCAGAAGACGGATGTTTATGGATGTTTTGTGTTTGCGTCAGGAGGTTTCATTAATGTTCTAGTGCAGACGGCAACACACTTTTTTTATTTACCATCATTGCCTCAATCCGTTTAATTGACTGAAAATGGCAAGATGATTTCTAACGGTCCTTTAAAAGGTGAAAGACTTTCTTTTTGTGCAAAGTATGTAATAATTATTCCTAATAAAGCCGTGCGGTAATCACGCCCCATCAAACGGCCACGCTTTTCCCCAGAAGCATATTAAGTGGGTGCATGTAGCAGCTTGGATGGTTTGCTGAGTCTGAAGAACATAATCAAAAAAAATTATCAGAGTTTGTTGGGGGGTTTTTTTTCCCCATTTTGTTTTTCCATCCCGGATGAAAATGCAGCCTTAATCAGCTGGAGGCCTCCAGGGTAAAGGCTGACGCCGCGCAAACAGCAAAGTAACTGAAATCCAACGCTTGTTGTAGCAGCTAGCAACACAATGTTTCTTTTCTCAAACATTTTCTTGTTTTTCATCCTGAAAATGTTGAGAAGCGTTGCTTTAAAAGCATTGCTCTGTAAAAATATCACTGAGGATGACTGTGAAGCAATTCAGCAAAGTCAATATGGATATGTGGCCTCACACACAGCATGCTGGATTATTCAGAAATAAACATGGATGCAACACAAGCTGGCATGTGTGTAGAAAAAATAAGATAACTTAAAAAAAGAAGTGCTATATGAAGTTGTTTTTATAACCTACATTGTCAGTAAAAAATCCATTTGAACAAGACAGCATGACGAGCTAGAAGCTCAACTTTAGTCCAAAAACTAAACCAATATATACTCTACATGTTTTTTGTTTTTTTTTCTCATTTTGTTACATCTTGAATGCAAATTATTGGGATTTTATTTGATACACAAACTATCATTCAACTGTCATATAGAACAAAATGGCTTTTGAATTTTGTTCACAAATAAAAACAGTGATATATTTGCATCTATCCCTCTCTACTCTGGTACCCCCAAATAAATACAGTGTAATTAAGTTCCTTCAGAAGTCACCAAAATAGTCGTTTTTTTATTTTATTTTTTATTTTTTGCCACGGGTCAGGACGAACAAATAAGTAAATAACATATTTATAAGCTTTTATTTCACCAGAAAAATCCCACTGAGGTTAAAAATCTGCCCACAATTGGAAGCAGCAGCAGCAGCACCCAGTTTACAAAACAGCCACAACAAAGCAGAAAACATTTTAACACAATCATAAATAAAATGGTGAAAACGTTTCTCAATTAAAACATTTAAGGACTAATAGTACCTTCACAAAATCATGAAGAGTTCCAAGTTTTTCGGTAAGCGGCTCCAAGAAGGCGGAGCAGAAAACTGAAATGGTTTCTTTCCAAGTTCACTTTTGATTTTTAAGGCACCAAAATGAAAAGTAAATTCTCAAAATTAAGAGTTTTCTCCAGTGGCTCCTTGATTAACTTTCAAGATGTTTTGGAGAGCAGTGGGTAGCATTGAATAGATTTTTTTATTCCCAGAAAAAACAAATGAAAATTAAGAAACAAAGAATTGCTAGATACTTAATCAAATCGGATCAATAAATACATTGATCTTAGGAAAACAGCTGCTGTGGGAGGACTATCCTTTAAAGACTGAGACCCAATATCTACTTGTTGAACACAATGAATCACACTTCAGAGAGTGGAAAGCATTGAACTCTTCCTGTTATCCACTTAATAATACAGCAGCTTTCTAGTATCATTTATTGGTTTTGTTTTGTTCATTTGGGTTTTACTTTTTTCCTCCTCCCACATTTAATTCTTGTGGACTCCAATAAAACACGTTTTGCTTTGTGAGACGAAAAACTAATTTGATTTGAATTGACGGCTCCTCCAAACTCTTTCTTCACATGAAGTCCCCAGTGTTTGGAGCAGGGTGTGTGTGCGTGTGTGTGTGTGTGTCTTTTTGAGCACCTGTCAGTGCAGCACACTTGAGTCGTAACTCATACACACATTTAAATTCATTACAGCTCTATTTGTGCAGTACTTCTTCAGACTGGGGAGACTCTGTCTATTGCTCTAATCAGCACAAAGCACCAGTAACATGGAGTCCTCTGTGACCATATTAAAACTCTTCTGTCAAACCGTTTCTCCCCCATGCTTTCATTTCCTGTTCAGCATAACAATTAGTCCTTTCCTCCATGAATTGTCATTTTGCACTAACTCACTCCAGCAGGCGGATTTTCTCTTATTTGCGGTTTAGTGATCCCCCTTTACTTTTATTTTATGTCTAAAAGTTATATGTTAGTGCAGCCGACTAACAGCAACTTAAAAGCTCTTTTTAAAATGTATTATTATTCAGTACCAGTTTTAGCTCATTCACATTAGTCATTAGAGTCTTTTGTGTACTCTGTGAAAACTTTAAAGCTCACGCCGGTTTGCTGCTGGACCGTTTTATTTTTGTCAATAAAACCTTTGCCAGCAACTACTTTCAAAATTAAAACACAAAAATAATAAAACTACACTAATAAAATGTAGAGTTAGCGTCTGAGTGAAGCATGATTATCTCACGTGGTCCCACGGTGTGTTTTGAGTTGCGCAGCCTAAAGCTGATTACTTTCCATTGAATCCGTAACGTTTATGGACCAGTTCTTCCAATCACCACCAGATGGCGGTGTCACTCGCTCTGAAAGTTGTTGAACTCCCATTTTACATCTGTAGTTCTGTTTCCGAGTATTAAAAATCCTCCACAAACACAGCTTTGTGTTTATAAACAGCTTTGATAAATTGTAACATTAAGCCAACTTTGGATAAACAGCAAATTAAAATTGTAAAATTAGGGAGGAACAGGCTTTACCGGGGCAGTAGCCCACGGCGACCAGGGATTTCTTTTATTTCTTTATTTATTTGTTTTTATGAATGCATATTTTGCAAACATTGTACTATATTTAAAACTCATTGACCCAAATTAGGTAACCTGTATTATTAATATTTTGGAGATTTTTATAAATTTATGAATGAACAATATTCAAATCTTAGAAAAGTATAAAGTTATAGTCAGTTTCTTTGGGAACAACACAGAGTTATCGGCTTAAACCTACAATGCATCAATTCATACGGACTGTCTTATTACTGTACTGTTATTTTCATTAGTAAAATAGTTTTTGCTTTGTGGATTTGGTACCAAATCCATCTCCAGCCCAGAGGCCCTAATCCTTGTAAATCCGGCCCTGCTGGCGACGCGTCCTCATGGTTCCGTTCTCTGACTTTCCTCTGCTTGAAAACTTTTGAAGAACACCTTCCGAAACTTTTTACCTCACAATTCAACAGGCGTAAAACCAGGAGAGAGAGAAAAAACCTGCATTGAGCTGCAGTTAACAGCATTTCCATCTGTTGTAAATGACTGCTGTTAAAAGTGGCTTTTTAAGGAGGCGTTTGAAAGACGACCGGAGGAAATAAACAGCGGAGCCACACTCATCGCTCAGCCTCAGTGTCTTGAAGGTGGGGTTGCCACGTTTCTGCTTGACAAAGAAAGAATGAATAATTCATTCTCCTCTTTTGCTCTTTGTCTTTGAATATCCCTCCAGTTCCCAGAAGGCGTGTTACTCACCTCCAGATCAAGAGCTTGATAAGACACAAAGCATCTGCTCAGATATCAGATGTAGCTACCTGGAGCTGAAGAGAGTCTGAAATTAATCGTTTCTCCACAGAGAGACGAGGATTGCCTTTTTACTTTTTTTTTTTTTTTTTTTAACAAACGAAAGGATAAAACTAGAATAAGTCTGAACCTTCCCTCTTAATTCCAGCGTGTGGGTCTGGAGTGAACATCATGTGCATGTTTTTACTGTAAAAATACTAAAATGAAGGGAGAAAAGATCTAATTTTAACTCTGGTGGAACGTTTCACTCTAAAAGAGTCCCATTTTCGCTCTGCTTGGTCCAGCCGCTCAAGCTGTGTAAACCTCAGTAATTATTACCGGGAACAGTGAAATATGAGAGGGTAAACAAAACGGGGAAAACCAGAAAGCGTGCTGCCAGTATTTTGTGGCTGCAGAGAAGTGAAGGGGGGAAAAAAAAACCAAAAATAAAAACATGGCTCCGGTTGATGCCACGCCGCGCTTTGCCAAGGACGTTGAGGCACAGATTAAAACTGAATAATTCATGCTTCTTCTCTCCGTCTCCAGCTAATCTCAGAACTCGTCTCTCCGCAGATCACACCTCGCTCGGAGGACTGGGCGACAGCTTCTACGAGTACCTGCTGAAGGCGTGGCTCATGTCCGACAAAACCGACACGGAAGCCCGCAAGACCTACGACGACGCCATCGAGGTGCGCCGCGGTGACTCTCGCACGGCTTCCCGACCTGCCCCACTGCACGTTTGTGTGTTTGTTAAATCCAGAGGTGATTGTTTTGCCATCCCAGGCCATCGAGCGCCACCTCATCCGCAAATCCAACGGCGGGCTCACGTTCATCGGCGAGTGGAAGAACGGCCACCTGGAGAGGAAGATGGGCCACCTGGCCTGCTTCGCCGGCGGCATGTTCGCGTTGGGGGCCGACGGCTCGCCGGACGACAAGGCCGGTCACTACCTGCAGCTCGGCGCAGAGATCGCCCACACCTGCCACGAGTCCTACGACAGGACAGGTGAGGCTTTTCTCAGTTATTTGGTTTTTATCGGAATTTGAGACTTTTGCTTTTTTTTTTTTTCTTGTCCTTTCCATATTTTGAATGTGTGTTGATTTTTTTATCTGTACAGCACTTTGTCACAGATATTGTTGTTTCGAAATGCTCTACAAAAAAATGTAGTAGAAGTAGGGATGCACCGATCTGCTTTTATTCACTTCCGGTACCGATATCTGAGGTTTAGATATCGGCCGATACCGATCCAGTACAGAAAAACATTCTGAATTTACTTAAAGCATTTCTTCTTTTAAACACCGACATAAATGTACTGAATTACAAATTAATTTGATAACTCTGCACCAGTACAGCACACTGAAGTACACCAATAGCTTCCCAAGTTTGGTCAAATATGTAAAAACAAAACAAACTTAATTTGTTCAATATAATTCAAAATATATAATAATGAAACTGAAACTGTACATGGAAATTGTGCTTTTGAAAAGTGTTCAAACTGCAGCGTATTTTAGGGGGTTTGCATCACAGACCAAAAACAAAGTAGTAAATCATTTTGAGGCTCAAGAAAAAAAAGATTTATGTATTAAAAGTGAAAATGCAGGCCACACTTCAGGTTTTTGTTTGTAAAACAACAACATGGTAGCAGTGGGACAAGTAGAAAAGACAAATCTGGTTGGTTTATGAGAAGATGCAGTGGTGTGCACCGCTAGCTAAAACTTTAGGAGCGCTAACATTAAAGCAGCAATCATAAACTTTAGCTTTGCTAACGCTAAAGTGCCATACCAACATGGTATTTAGTGTAGGATGAAGCACTGAAGCGTTTAATCTGTTTTACTGTTGAAGTGCAGCGATGCATTTTGGGTAGACAATAAATGTAATTTGCCATACTGCATCGCAAAAGTGAAGAGAGGTAACATAACTGCTGCTTAAACCGTTTAATAATCTGAGAGTTTACAAGGCAGTCGAGTAAATTTAGAAATTATAAGGAAAAGTTAATTTTATGGGAAGCTAAGAGTTAAATGTTTTCAAAGTTAGCAAGAGCACTAAAAGAAACATTAGCTCTGCCATTAGCAGATTAGCATAAGCGTGCCCACCGCTAGGAGTGGTGACGAAGCTAATCGCAAGAAAATCCTGACAGAAAAACGTTAATTTATTTGGCTTCATGTGCGCTAACATGACTTCATGTTTCAGATTTTAATTTGTCAAAACAAATGGGAAACAGTCCACCAACTTTATGTTAATGTACTTCTTTCTGTTGCCATTGAAATACTTGTAACTTGTGGTTAAAAGGTGAGGAAACGCTGCGCCGCGCGTCATACAACTCACTCTAAAGAGTCTCGTTCCAACACGTCTCCTGGAACCATACTTCATGTTGAATGTGACACACATCGACAGTGACATGTTGGCGAGCTTATTAAATCATTTCCATCAACATTCCTCATTATTTTAATGAAGATCTTTAACAATCAAGACACATGTGTGGACAGTTTTCTCCTCTAATCCCAAAGTTTCTCAGTGCAGCGGTGATTTGGGTTCGGCGCTCGGGGCCGTCTTTCACATTTCCAGCCCCATTAATCATCCCGCTGCCATCTTGGATTATTTGCTTTTGGGAAAGCATGAATTTTTTAATGGATAAGTTTGCCTATTTGGCATGTTAAGTTGATCTTATTCAACACATTGCAGACCTATAAAACAACTCAATCCCACCCATAGGGATGGAAGTGGGTTTCTATAGGTATGAAATAAGGAAAGAGGCTAAAATAACAGGAAATATTGTCTGTCTTGGTATTTTTTCATTTTTTCGACCCAGCCATGTATCTTGTATTTGACATTATTTGGGGGCGGGGCTTAGTATCTAATATGGTCATCAGACGTCCTGTTTATAACTATACATTTTTCTCTTATTTTATTTATAAATTTTTTTAACTTTGTTTTTTCCTCTCCTTCAGCAAAGCCTGACTAAGATCAAATAAATCAATAAAACTTGTCAGCGGTCTGATGCGGCATCATGTGCAAGTCGGTAAAATTGTGATGTCGCTCTGAGACGGGGTTGGGGGGAGAGAGCAGGGTTGCCACGGCAACGAATAAAGACAATGGGGAAGGTGAGAGAAAAGCGCGCGGGGAACGTTGGCGGTCAGGCTGTCTAAATTCGGGCTCTCGTTTATCGAGCGGTCAGCCTCTGGGGGAACTTTCCGCCATGCTTGTGCTGCGGCGCCGTGATCTGCTCAGAGACGAAAACGCTGCTTTGTCAGCTTCCTCCCCCCCCAACAAATCCTCCATACACTTAACTGGCTGAAGACAGTGGTTGTAAAAAGACTGAGGGGAAAAAGAAAACAACAAAAAGCTAGTAAAATCAATGCGGCTGGATGCTTCTTTTTACTTACACGTGTGTGTGCATCGGTGTGTGTGTTTGCGTGCACACTCCTATGCGGAGTCTAATTATCAACAGCAACGGAGCAAAAACCAATGTTGATGTCAATTCTCCTCTTTTAACTCTTTTTTTTTTTTTTTTTTTTTCCCCCAAAATGTATTTATGCTTTAACAAGAGGTACAGTGTGAAGGCAATGCAATAGTTATACAGTTAACAGCGTACCTTTAAATACAAACATACTTGTGCTAGAACAAACCCAATTATACCCACATATATACACGAAATACATAAAATGAATCAAGTCAGAGAAAGCATACTGCGTTAGCGGACAGGAACGGATACATCATAAGATAAACAGATAAAATAAAAAGTACTAAATATATGTAAATCTCTTTCCCTCAACCCATTCAAACACACACTCAGAAAAAGAGAGAAAAAACAAAAAAAGGTCAGGTGTCAGGGGATACTTCTGTTAATGTATCAGTCAAACTTAACTCAAGAAAGAAGGTGAAAGAAAAAGAGATATTGATAAGAATAATAAATATCAGCTACAGACGTACCACCTTATCAGTCTGGAATATTAGGGAAATTAATCTTTCTAATGGTTCTTAACAAGGGGCTCCACAAACCCAAACATCTCGTAGAAGAGCCTCTTAAGGTAAAACGGATTTTCTCAAGTTTAATGAAATACAGTGTATCTCGAAGCCAGTAGGTATATGATGGAGGTTGAGGCGACTTCCATTTTATTCTAATCAAACAAGTCAAGAAAGCCAAGGAGGATTTCTGAAAGGAGGACCGAGTGGACTGTGGAGGTGCAGTCATCCTCTTTTAACTCTTATTAATTTGTTCCTTTCACTCTCTCCCCTCCTTTGTTCACCCTCCTAACCCGCCTACTTTATTCAATCTTAATCTCTCTCTTCCTTCCTCTGCCCCTCCATCATCATCATCATCATCATCACCCCAGTCCTGAAGCTGGGCCCGGAGGCCTTTAAGTTCGACAGCGGCCTGGAGGCGGTGGCCGTGCGGCAGAATGAGAAGTACTACATCCTGCGGCCGGAGGTCATCGAGACCTACTGGTACATGTGGAGGTTCACCCACGACCCCAAATACAGGCAGTGGGGCTGGGAGGCGACTCAGGTAAGGACAAACGATGATTTGGATTTTATTCTGGAGCTGCAGTGTGTCACTTTTTTACAGATTTGTAACAGAATGCCAGATAATCAGTAAAAAAAAAAAATTATAATAATATTAAATTGAGCTCCTCTTCCTTCACCTTGTGCAAAAACAACCAATGAGAGTCAAGTGGAGGGTCTTACCACTGTCAGTCAAGCTAGCGTACATGCTGCTAAATGTGCTAATGGCGGAGAAACAGCTTACTGTGCAGAAAAAAACACAGTAAGTGTGGTGGACTTGCTAAATAGTTTTAGCATTGATGAAAGGCTTTGGTGTGGCAGAGAGCGAGGACGTACATAAGCATGATTGTCAGCACTAAGACCCTCCTCCTGGCTCTGATTGGTTGTTTCTGCACTTGCACCAAGAGGCAGTGGAGCTCTATTTTTATCCACTTTATCTGTCTAATCTTATGGAATAAATGTTTGGGTTTTTTATATATAAAAGTTGCATAATAGAGTAGACAGATGAACATCTTACCCTCGTTATCACTTCTCTATGTTTCCTTGTATATTAGCCACAAAGAGCATTTTAGGTTGTTTTGAGGTTTTTGCTTTACTTCCATTAAGGCCACAGATTCTGTGCTGTGCAAAAGTGTTCTGAGAAGCATTCAACTTCTACGCACCACAAATCTGGAGCAAGCTTCCAGAAAACTGCAAAACACCCGAAACACTGAATTCCTCTAAATCAAAGCTAAAAATCCACGTTTGATTAGTAGCAACTGGAACTCTGAGCAACATATTTGATGGACATTGATGATTTCGGCGAAGGTATTTGACAAAATGTCATGTAAGTGGCCGTGCCTCGTTGCTGAAATGTGCTACACAAACTTCGCTCTGCATTTTGTCACATTACAAGCACAAACTTTGATGTATTTTATTTGAATCTTAATGCTATCGACCAACACACACAGAGAGCCTGATTGGAAAGTGGAAGGAAAGTCACAGTTTCCCTCCAATCTCAACCTTTTACAGAATCATAAACATCTCTCCGTGCCGCCTGCGTTTATGTTCAGCCCTCCTGAGTTGCTGCTTTGTTAAACCCCATTTTGATGCGACAACAGCAACACGTTTCTCTGCACGTCTGTGAATGAAATTTCTGCCCATCGTTCTGCCGAACTCTGTCAGATGAAGTAGCAAAACATCTGCAAACAGTCGTTTTGTAGCTTGGATTTAGATCTCCTCCCAAACGTTGCTTATTTGTTTGCTTTGACTGGGCCATTATAACAAATCAATCGGTCCAAAGTAACTCCATGGTTTTGTGAGACTCTCTCCTCCAGCACTTTTCTGTGTGGAGCTCATTCAATCTCCTATTATCAAAGTGGGAATGATGCGTTCACCATTCATAGCAAAACATGTATATTTAGTGTTATTTGAGCTAAAACTCATTTTTCCTGTGTTCTCCACTTGACTCTCTTTCAACAGTACGTTTTTATTTCTTACAACCTTTGCATAAATTTCAATGCACATCTCCCGTTAACAGATTCTCACACCTGAGCTGTTTGTTTCTGCAGAGTTAGCTGCTTCTGATTAATGAAATTTAACTCCTGAAAAACATTTTCTTCTTCTGTACTTTTATGCACTAGTGTGTGCTGGACTGCCGCATCAAATCCCAAAAGTGAAAGTATGTGGTTGCAGCACGAGAAAATGTGAATATTCAAAGAGCACAAACACTTCTGCAGTGCAGTCGGCTACCGTGTGCGTTATTCTGCGGCGTGTACAGGATGGTGTTGTTAAAATAGCCTCTAGATGTGTAAACTGCTCCACCTGTGTTCCTCCAGCCTCCCCGTCGCCGTGGTAAAAGCTCGACTAACAAACGGAGCGTCGTCCGCCTCAAAGGGCTCCCCGCTTTAAATCCAAGATCAATGACTCCTGTCGCAGTTCCCTTTCAGATCAGGTTAATTATCATTATTGAATGCCTAAAATTCGCATTAAGGACCGCGGCCATTTGTCATTACGAGTTGAAACACAGCACATCGGTCATAATGGGAGAAATGAATGTAATCAGTGACGTTAGGAAATAAAGAGCGCGTCTGAAACGATCGCCTCGATGAATGCACAAAGAGAGAGCAGGCAGGTAGAATATAGCAGCCAGGTGGTCTGCAGTCAGTGTCCAAAGCTCGTTCTGATTCAGTATGGCGGTAAAAGAGGCAGTATTATGTACAAGTGGCTTTAAAAAAAACACACACACACACACACACCTGGAGTGTTTTAGATTCTTTCATGCATGTTTGAGAAATCGTTAAATCTCCATGAAAACCATTCAGCTGTACAAAACACCTGGAATGAGCTGCGGTTTCCAAACTTCTGGAAAGTTTGGAAACCGCAAACCGTCCCTCTTTCTCCTCCACTCGGCTCCTTCAGACTAGCCAGCAGCAATTAGCAAACACCTGGTGGAACTGAGCATCAGCTGAGCTCGTTAAAGGAGAAACTTCTCAGTGCAACTCTGGTAAAAAAAAAAGTTGTTTTATAGAGGAGCCATGTTGTGATGACTTCCTGGAGGCGGAGTTTCAAAAACAATGGGAGCTTCTTAAAGAGACAGAGGCCCAATTTTAAGTCATCAACTTTCCTTTTAGTCATGTTTAATATATACAGCTCTGGAAAAAATAAGAGACCACTTAAAATGATTTTACTCTTTGTCTGCATATAATTGAGTAAAATGAACATTGTTCTTTTATTCTATGACGCGTCTCCAAAATTCCAAGCAAAACATTTGTATTTATTTGCAGAAAATGAGAAATGATGAAAATAACGAAAACAATGCAGTGCTTTTAGACCTCAAATAATGCAGAGAAACTAATAATATAATACAAATGTTTGAACTCAGGATGAGTTCAGAAATCAAAATTATTCTAATATTTGTTGGAATAACCATGAGGTTTTCAGGTTCAGTGTAGTGGGCTCTTCATTTGATCCAGAGCTGCATGTAGCATTTTAATAAGAATTGATTGATATAAAAATACATAATACCCCTTTAAAGAGGCGCTTTGACACACATCTAAATGAAAACAGGAAAAGTTTTAATCACTTTCCATATGTTGTTTAAAACGTTCAACAGTATTTTGTCTTAATTTCATCTTTTGTTCTATATTTATTTGTTTCTTCTGAAAGCTATTTTTTTTAATCATCCTTTATAACAAAGACTTTCTAACCACAGCATAAATCTCATCTCCAGTAAATGTGTATTTAATCCGAGTGATGTCATCATGTCTCAAACGGCTAGATGGTAAACGTGTGCTCCCACTGGAACCCGCCTCCACAGTGTGACTGCTTGACGTGATCTTTTAAGCAGGAGATCTGCTTTATTTCTGCTTGTTTTTTCGAGACAACCTTTACTTCTTCCTGTGTGTTGTGATGAAATTTATCTGAAAATAGCAGCAAGCTGAAAGCCTCCTCTGACGGGGGGATTAGAGCGCTCACCGTCTATATAAGTCAGCGCGGTTCCTCGGTGCGAGACTCATCGTTTTCATCTCCTTTCCATCTCTTGTTTTTCTCCTTTCTCCTGCCAGTCGTCTTGTCATTTAGTTTTTGTCTCTCTCTCTCTCTCTCGCTCTTCTTAGCAGCTCTTTGTTTTTGTTTTTCTGAGTGGGAGTAAATAGCATATGAGCACAAGTGCCAAGCAAATGTACTGGCAGGTGTGTTTATTAGCCGCGATCCTGAGTGACACTAAAGAGAGCTGGCGCCGAAGGCCTCGTCTTTACTTCCTTTTGCTTAGTCGAACCTTATAGGTAAACAGTTATAAAGGTGACAGAAGATATTCTTGTTTAATGGTGGATTTATGCAGTTATAGTTCTGCAAGTTGATCTGGACTATGTGAAGTTTCAGTGGGTTTTTCTGAAACACTTTAAACAGCCTTATTGTGAAAATAAAAAGACACAATCTCTTATAAACCACATCTTAATTTGATGCTTCCCAGGGTTGGTATCCTGGAACGTCTTTAAATTTCATTTAGATGTTTTCAAGGTTTGGAAAGTGATTTCTGTATCAAGTGATATTAAAACTGTGAAGTTTTGTAATAAAGTACATCCTAATGTTTGATTAAAAACCTACATTTGGAAAGTATTATAAACAGTTAAAGTGGAAGATTTTATCCACCTAATTTTAGACAGTTTTTTTTTTTTTTTTTTACTGCCTGAAATTAAGTAAGACTAAACTTTAACTTTGTTTAAAGTATCGTGTAAAATCGACTTTTATTTCTCATCAAAAACATACCTGGAGCTTTGATTCTTTCATGCACGTCTGAGAAATTTCAAGGTACAAGGTCAAATTTCTTAGTCATATTTAATATGTGTATTTTTTTAACAACTGAAGTTGTCATAGTTACCTGATTGTGCTATAAATCAGCACTATGTACCTGGAGAATACATAATACTGCCTGATAAGGTGACTTAGAATCACCAAAACTATTTTGAGAGACAAAATTTTGTTGTATTTTATTTGATCTTGTTGTAAAATGTCAAATACTATCACAATACGTTATTAATAACTGTAATTAATCATATCATATGATAGTAAATTGAGTCTGTCTTCTTTTGTTCATTTACTGTGGGAAAAGTATTCAAACTGTTTTTACACAAATCTAGCATTTGGCCAAACTGGGCTACGTTGGAGGGTTTAAAATAACAACAACAACAACAAAAGAGAGACTTGGATTATATTTTATTATCCCAGAATACGTCTCATAGGACTCTCAGATTCTTACTGTATAGAAATCAGGCTCGTATTTTTCACTAAAAATTGTGTGTTTAGTTTGTTTTCACATTTTTCATAACAAAAAAGATTTTGTTATGAAACATAACATTTCAGGTTTGTTGTTTTTTTCCCCCCCATAAGATACAACAACTCTCACAAGCAGCACTTTGGTTTTCTTCCCCTCATCCCTGCTAAAAGTTCTGTTTTCTGCCCTGAATTTACCGTTTTCCACTAATTGTCTTCTCACCAGGTTTGTCACTCATTACCTGAGGCTCGCTCCGAACGCCTCTCCTCCTCCGGTTCTGTCTGTACTCTAACCCACTCACGTCTCGCAGACACCTGCCGTTTTCTCTAGATGACGCTCTCAGCCTCAGCTCCACACAGCTACAGTTCTCCGCTCGTATGTTTAGTTAAACGCGTTTCTCTGACGTAGCTGAGCAAGCCGGGTTTCTCATGCAAACACCTGAGCCTCGGTGTGTTGCATAAACAGCTGCAGGCCACTTGATCAGACGCACCTGTTCGGTTGCTTGTCGACGCCAACATCTAGTCGGGCAGTAACATGGCAGCAACTCTTCTGAACGTCTTGCTCAAGTACAAACTGAACACGTGAGTGGGCAAGAGAAAGTAAGCTTCGGTCTAGGTGTTTCACACACACACACACACACACACACGCACACACACATCTTTCAGGTTGAGAGGGAAAATAACCAGTGAGTTGGACTGGTGTGGATGGAAACACCGTGTTGGCGCCACAGGTCAGAGTTGAAAGAGCAGATTGGTTTGAGACGGAAGAAAAGCCCTTGATACGGCCAAAGTCAACTTCTGTTAGCTGAAAGCTAAGGCTGCGCTCACACAGCACGTCTTCAGGCTCAGTTCCAATTTTTTTATGCTGAAATCAGATTTTTCTGGATGCGTGCGTTTGTGGTTGTCCATATTACTGATTAAATGCGATCTCAGTCAGACGTCTGTGAGAATGGTTGTATAACTCCAAAGTGACCCGCATTCGCAGAAGAAGAACGTTGGCGTCACACTGGAGTGCTGTGTCACTCCGCTGTCTACGGATCGATTTTAAAATTGTCGAGCAACGGGAGCCGACTGCATCGTCACAAGATCATCAAATGAAGGAAGTAGTAATAATTATCTTTACATATAATTTCAAGTAATACCAACGGACTTTTGTGGAGTCCAACCTGCTGCAGGCGAGGAGCGTCTGACAAAACGGCTTAAACGTCCAGATGAGCCGGTGGTGCTGGTTGGTTTGCACAAGGCTGCCGCAATTAATCAATTCATCTGATGATGAATTAAAATATGTTTGATCATTTCCATTCATTTGAAGAGCTACTTTGGTCACAGAAACATAATCCGTTTTATTCATGTTTTCGGATGTGTGTGTGTTTTGTTTTTTTTTTCCCCCAGTTTGTTGTGAAGATATTTAAAATATCTTCCAGTTCTAAGAGTTCTTTGCAAAACTGAAGTTTATTTGTCTTTGAGAGAGCAAACTTGCATTATTATCCAATCAATATATTACTCGAAAATTGTCCAAAACAACGATGTTATCATTTATCACAATAATTTCCGGGCCTATTTATCGTCTAGAAAAAATGTATTGCGACAAGCCTGTGTGTGCATGTTTGCGTGTGTGTGTGTCGTGTGTGTGTATTGCAGCTTTCTGTGCCATTTTGTAAATGAGTTTGAAGGTGAAGGCCCGGCTGCTGCGCTGTGAAATATGTCCCACCTTGGCAGCTGTTGCCCCCCTCCTCCTCTCACCAGTGGACAGTTTAATGGTACAAATAATTTAGCGCAGATGGTCATGCTTTCTGATTGTAAGGGTGCGCTCGCCTCACAGCAGCTGAAAGATTGCCGTAAAACTGATTTAACTCATGTTAAGCTAGTTTTAAATAGCAACACATCTAATTAGTCCTGTTAGCTTGCTAGAATGTATGTATATCTTTATAGATGTGTGTGTGTGTGTGTGTTTGAAATAGAGCGACACGGCTCCATGAATCAAAAAGCGCCGGCCTGCAGCGGCCCATGAATATCAGGAATTATGGTCCAAACTCTCTGCGAAGCAAATCTGCTGACGGCAACGAGGTCACACGATGACATTCCTGCGTGGACTGGATCAGTGTGTGTGTGTGTGTGTGTGTGTGAGATGGAGGAATGGCTGAAAGACGAGGGGCAGAGATAATACTATTCAATTACATGTGCTAATAGTGAAAGTCGATAGGCTGTGTCCCGCAGTATAATGCAGCCAGAATTAGTCAGCCAGGGCCAAATCTACTGTGATAAGTTCCCTTTGGAAATCAATGGAGCTAATATGTGCTAGCAGGCCGTTAGCGTCACCTGCTGGACGATCGATAAACTTTTAATGACATTGAGTGTGAGGAGGGGCAGGCTGGTGTACCAACTTTTTTATTATTATGTTTCAGTCGGTATTTATTTAATGTGAGCTGGAGGAGCTGTCTAATCCGACAGTCGGGCTCAGTGTGGTTTTCTCACTTCTTCTCCCTGGTCTTGTCACCAGCAAACTTGTCACTTGTCACGCCGTAGGTCATAACCTCTCCTCATTCTGTCATTTCTCTTGTTTACATACCTTCCTGTCGGGCAGCGAACCTGATTGAAGCCTTTAAACAGAACTGCTTTTTCTATACCGACCAAGCAGAGTTCTGTTTTCGTGTGCTTTTAACCAATTTCAGAGTCCCAAGGCCGCCATGCTGTGCTGTGAGAAGAAAAGTGTCGGCCATTGAATTCCTGAGTGCTGCTGCCGTCAACGAGACGGAGTCTTCAGACGCAGGAATATTACAGCTCGCTGTGTTAAATAACCCGTGTCCGTATCAGGAACAGAAATGAAAACATTCTCAAAGAGTGATGCTCTGAACTCAACCGCAGGGAAACATTGCAGTAATCCTATCGCAGTGTATCGAACGCTGGGGGAATGTTTGTGGGTTTACAGTGAAGGATTTCAGCTGCTTTTCAAGATCTACAACTGAAGACACCGCCGTGAATTTATGCGTACCTGAGGATGCACAGATATGGAAATTTGATATAAATATTGCTGTTATTTATATCAAATTTGGCCGATAATTGATATTTACAGATATATCTAT
Organism: Gambusia affinis; assembly: GCF_019740435.1. Classification (NCBI taxonomy): domain Eukaryota; kingdom Metazoa; phylum Chordata; class Actinopteri; order Cyprinodontiformes; family Poeciliidae; genus Gambusia; species Gambusia affinis. The sequence goes on from NC_057878.1 coordinate 5,800,487, forward strand.
TTTACTACGCTTTCAATACCTTGAAGAAAAAGAACTCCTTGACCCAACCATTGCCTTACGGGCTTTAGAGAAACTCTCCATAATTCTTTTTGCATTACTCACAAGCTGTGTTTCCATTACAAATGCGCTCAAATCTTTGTCGATGTTCCGCTAACATTGGAAAAAATGCACAATTTTGCAATTGCGGTGTTTCCATTAAACAAGAAATTCAATTAAAATCAAAGTTAAATAAGTTTGTTCACTGGAGAAGTCTTTTTTTTTTTTTTTTTTATACTGCGCCGTCGTCATCCAACTACTTCCTGTTGTTTTCTTCGTCGTTTCCGTCAGTAGTAACTTCCGGTTGTTGATCATGTGACTTGCGTGATTTGAAAATGTTTTTCCATAACAGTTTTGAGAAATACACTAATTTCAATACAGCACAAAAACCACATTAAAAAGTGTTTTTTCAGAAATCTTTTTTTTTATTTTTATTAACACGTTTCCATTAAGCAAATTTATTTTCAGAATTCCAATTCCTGCAATTACATGACCAATGGAGACTCAGCTAGTGTCACATGATCAACCTTCTGCACTGCCCCTTCAGTAACAAACGGCCACAAAATGGAAATAAATATCGGTTGTAAATATCGATCCAGTTTTATTTACCGATACCGAAAGGTTAAAAGCCTTGTAATACCGACCGATACCGATGTTAATGCCGATATTTCCTTCATCCCTAATATATTTGGGCCTGTTTGTATAAATTAGACCCTGTAAGTTCGAGAAAATCCTCACATTAAATTTGCATCCCAGGTTTTAGTTTCTGGACATTTAACTCTCAACAAACGTTTGAAATGGATCTACAAAATCCCACGATGAGGGTATTAAAGCTTTTCACCGGAAGAAGGTCACAGAAATCTGTTATGGTTGAAGGAAAGGCAGAAGGACACAAACACTTCAGCTGTCCAAAATGTAAACCAGTCAAGAATTTCAACCATCAGCCGTCCTGATTTACTCACCATCAGGCCGTCTGTACGGATCAGGACCAGCCTCCAGACTTTAGCACATTGTTCCCTGATGGTGACGTCCTTCGTCCTTCCAAAGGAACATTTAATGTACAGAGACTAATTCAAACTACCATAACCCAAAGCAAGTCATTTTTTAAATGTCAGCTGACATATTTTAAACTAGACTGAGTCGTTGGAGGAGGGCAGACCTGTGACTGCTCCCGTTCTGGAGCTTTTTTGTGGAAGAAGAGCAGAAATGCTGGGAAGCGTTTGTGTTTTGTAGAGCGGCTTTCTCCTGACTGTCACCCCAGGACCAGCTCTAATCTGTCTAAAGCAGAGAAATTAATTACAGTGTGCTTTTATAAGCTTATTAAAATGTGTACTGCTCCCCCACCCGTTCTCTTTCCTCTGCTCCTTTCTGCTCTCGTTTCGTCGTACTCTCTGATCTGTCGTTCCTTCCTTTGACCGTTTCTCTTTAGACGTCGCCGCTCGTTTCTGTTCAAGTCTTCATTTGTTTTACACCTTTGACGTTTGTGATTTCCTTACCTCCTTCCCTGCGTGTTCCCGTTCTTTGTACTTCTTGCTCTTTTAGGGTTCATTCACATCCTCTTTAATCACACCTAGTTTGCTTGCCTAGAATATCTGGTTCATTTGGGGAAGTGGGAACGCACAATTAAAAAATCAAACTCTGGTTCGCCCGAAATCCTCAGTTAAAGTGAACTGTGTTGTCTCTTGGTATTTTGCCAAAGACAAAAGAGGAATCCTTCAACCACTAAAATCTGATGCTTCTGTTTACATGGTTGTGCTCAGGAAGGAAGTTGTGCTCAGTGTCGTCTTCTCAGGTTTTGTGCATCATTTTCCTCAGTCGTTCTTGGTGTAGCACCGCCACAGGCAAGGAGGGTAACAGCTTTTTCATAGAGTTTGGTTGATTTGCGGTCTGAAAGCGAACCGCAGCAGCCGAAAATGTAATAGATGTTGCGATTTTGGTCCCCAATGGAACGTGGTCCACTGCTCTATCAGGTTTGAAAAGACTCTTACATCCTTCCTTTTCTCCATCCGGTCTCCTCCAGGCCATTGATAAGTACTGCCGCGTGAGTGGAGGCTTCTCCGGAGTGAAGGACGTCTACTCGTCCAACCCGACCTACGATGACGTGCAGCAGAGCTTCTTCCTCGCCGAGACTCTCAAGTGAGTTTGATTTGAAGCAGTTTCCTCCTTAACACTTAGACACTTTAACCTGCAGAAGTCCAGTATAAGTTGGACTTTGCCCAGAACCAAAGCAGTAGATCCTTGATGCCTGTGTGTTTGATGCAGAGGGAACCCCTGGTTTGGTTTTCCATCCCATCAAAGGAGTCTGGGGAGAATCGCTCTGGTGGTTCACTGGTTCCCCCTGGTGGCTGCTCTGTGTAAATGATCCCCTTCAGGCTCTGTGCTGCTTTTCTAACCAGTTTCTCAGGCTTCCTTTGCAGTCTGGAATTAGATCTCACTATTTTCCAGGTCTGGATGAATATGGAAGAAATAGATTATGGAACATTGTTTGTATTTCCAGACTTTATTCCATGATTTAAACGTTTTGTCCTTCATTTGTTCCTTCTCCCTTCCTTCTTTAATTCCTTGCTGCCTTGTCTTTATCCTTTAATTCTGTCCTTTTTTCCTTCCTGTGTCTTTTCACTCCTTAGTTTCATTCTCCCTTACTTACTTTATGTCCTTCCTTTAATCCTCCTTTCTTCTCTACATTAGTCCCTGGTGTCCTACTTTTATTCTTTCTCTCGTTCTTTTCTTGCGGCCTTCATCCCTTCCTTCATGCCTTTAACTTCTTTCTGTCCTTTCTGTCTTTCTTCTTTTCTGCCTTGATTTATCGTGCCCTTCCTTTACACTTGTTTTCCTTCATCCATCCTTCCAACCTTTTTCTCTGTCCTTCCATACTTCCCATTCTTCCTTCCCTTTAAAAAGGGCTTTTCTCCCTTCTTTTCTGCAGAGTTTCTGTTCTTCCTTCATTCCTTTGTTTCGTCTTTCCTTCCTTTCTGCCTTCCAAAGTAAAGTGACATTTCCCTGCTGCCGATCAGACCTCAGCTTCTGACTTGGATTGAAACAAACACTGACGACACTTCTGATGCCACCAGCGTGTGTGTGTGTGTGTGTGTTTGGTGTGTGAGCTCTGAAATGTCAGCTGCCATGCTGGCCACCCGCTCTTTGAGACGCTGATATTTCAATCCTTATGAGTTTGGAAGCCTTTTGTGTCTTTTTTTTTTTTTCCTTCAGTGTTTGTCCCAGCTGAGAGAATCTCATCAGAGCAAAACTGTAGCCGCGCTCTGATTGGCTGCTGCGTGCCTCTGATTGGCTGCTGCGTGCCTCTGATTGGCTGCTGCTCACCTCTGAGTGGCTGCTGCTGGCCTCTGATTGGCTGCTGCTCACCTCTGAGTGGCTGCTGCTGGCCTCTGATTGGCTGCTGCTGGCCTCTGATTGGCTGCTGCTCACCTCTGAGTGGCTGCTGCTGGCCTCTGATTGGCTGCTGCTGGCCTCTGATTGGCTGCTGCTGGCCTCTGATTGGCTGCTGCTGGCCTCTGATTGGCTGCTGCTGGCCTCTGATTGGCTGCTGCTGGCCTTTGATCATCAGATAAGCAGCATTCAGGAAACCACGTCTCTCTGTTTTCCAGTCGTGTGGATTTGACCTTTTCTCCTCTTCTGTTGCAGCAATTAAGGAGTTATTGCAAACTGTGTGATGTGAAAACTATGTTTATAAAAACAAACAAAGTGCTGACAAATGTAGGATTTGGTAATAATAATGATATAACTTTTGGGTAAATCAGTATTTGAAAATGAGCTTAAACACTCTTTCAGGTTCTCTTTGAATAAAATCTTTTGTTGATTTGGACGTGATTAAGACTAATGAACTTTGTTGAGGAAAAAAAATTGTTCCCTTTGAAGAACCCAGAGCACCATGTTGCCACCACCGTGTTATGTTTTGTCTCTAACAATTTTCTACCTGGCGTTTTTAAAAAGGGGTTTGTACTTCTTCAAATCAAACGAAATTGGTGCTACGTTTGTACAGCAAAAAAAAAAAAAAATGTTTGTGCTGCTACAATTTCTTTTTTTTTTTCTTTTTTTTATAAATTTCTGGAGGTCACAGAAGGTCAACCAGCCCCTCCCACATTTATGAAAGCAAACAAAATTTGTGCCAATCATTTTGCTACGTTTGTTCTGCTAAAAAATTGTTTGTGCCGCTTATTTTTTCTTTTAAGATTTACCAAACGTTCAACTGGGCCCCTAAAGTACCAAAGTCGAACAAAGTTGTTGTGAGAGGGGCCGGTTGACCTTCTATGACCTCTGAAAACCTTAATCAAAGTCCTTAATAGCGGCACCAATGAAAATGATTGCAGCACAAACCCATCTGGTTTGGTGTCAAAATTGTTTGTGTTTATAAATGTGGGCGGGGCCAGTTGACCTTCTATGACCTTTGGGAACTTTTATTAACATATCAACACGAATAGCAGCACAAGCAAAAATTATTGCAGCACAAACGAAGCACAGTTTATGCTAAATTTTTTTCTGCTTTGAAGAGTGACAGGTTGGTTTCAGCTTCTCTCAGGTGATTTAAACTGTTTAAACTTTTCTTTTCTGGGTGTTTTATTAAAATCCTTATTGCATTTTGTTGGCAAAGTTCATGTTTAAATATTTTAAGCTCTTAGAGCTTTAAATACCTAAAGGACTACACTGGACTCTTTTGACACATTTTAGTTTTGTTTATGTTCACATCATCTTAATTTGATTTATCTCAATATTTTAAAAAAGCAACATGTTGGGTTTTTTTTCTAAATATAGGAGACAAAAATGTCGTCTTCTTCATAAACACCTTGTAGCAATAACAACAGTGTTTCATTCAGGGTTTGCTGTCATGTTGAATTATTAATTTCTCCCTCTACTCCCTTCACCTGCCCCTGCATTGCCCTCCTCCACCCCTCCACCATGCCCCGCCCCCTCCTTGCCACCTTGCCCCGCCCCCAGGTATCTGTACCTGCTGTTCTCCAGTGACGACCTGATGCCGTTCGAGAGCTGGGTCTTTAACACCGAGGCCCACCCGCTGCCCGTCCTCCACCTGGGCAACATCACCCTGCCCGGCAGCGACCCCGCTCAGCGGTAGACGCACACGCTCGCCTCCTCCCATTCCTCCTCCTCCTCCTCCACAGCACCAGGGGGCGCCACCTTTCTGCTCAACCCAGCCCCATCCAACACTGGACAAACTTCCATGGGAACTCTTCATCTGCATCCGGACTGCAGACATGAGCCAGAGGAGACGGAGAGACCGCAGCCCAGAGGAACGGACTGACTCTCTGGATCTCCCTCTCTTCTTCTTCTCCTCCTCTTATTTCTGTGTCCTCCTCTCCGACTCTCGCTGTAGATCCGTGTGTTCGTTGCTTCAGCCAGACGGACGGTGGGTGTGCTGCTCAGCCTTTTCTCGGCTCTGAATCGAAGAGCTCCAAACGAGAGGCTTTGTTTTTGTTTTGTTTTTTTATTTGATTTGACCAAACGTCCTCCATACTGACTCGAGCCAAGGCCCTCGGAGTGCAAACTGAAGGATTACGCAAACGGACACTTGAAGGGTTTGTTTCCCCTCCACGCTAACAGACTAGTGGACATTTTACAGGGTCTGTTAGCGAGACGTCGGGGTTTTTTTTTTTTTGTTTTGAGGTTTTTTGCATTAATGGAGACACAGGGTCGTATGAAAGCCCTCCACTTCTCCCCCCCCATGTCCTGAACCCGTTTTCTGTTCGATCATCAGATGGTCCAAGACCTCAAACTGTAATCAAATCACCTCTTTACAAGCAGGTGGGGACAGCAGTAACCACCTAATATAAAGCTGTTTTTTCGTTTTGTTGTTTGTTTTGGAGTTATGGACCATTTTGAGAGAAAGTAATTAAAGAAGAACGGCAGCAGGCCTCCATGTACCAGTCTTACCAGTTTCTGTTCCATCCTAAAACCATCCTGCTGCTGCCGCTGCTGCTTCACCGGATGCTGCTCCTCTTCCCGTTTTCTACAGGTTCCCCCATCATCGTCCCGTCACGTTTTTTTCCTTCCATCCTCTCTAAGATGTTCTCGTTTCCTCCGTTTTCAGTGACACCTCGCTTTTTGGTATACGTGTTTGTGACGGTGGCTCCGCTTTAAATCATTTTGTTTGTGCACTTTGTTACGGGGAAACTCTTAAGGACGAAGAAGTAGAGTGGTGTAGCACTGAAAGAGGTGAATAAATGATTACAATACTCCTCGGTGCAGAGCTTTCATCGACCATTTTCTGTGTCCGTCCGCTATCTATCAGTCATGCTTTTTGCTGTTTCCATCTTTATGTGAAAACAATCTTAAGTTTTTTTGATTTGATTTTTTTACCCCAACTTCTTCAAATCCTCTTGATGTCAAATAATTCAACCGTTTGTTGCTTTTAACAAATTCTAAGCTGCATAAAATGGTTTGACATAGTACAAAATATAGTTAATGTCTCCAGAAAAGTTACAATTTTTTTTTTTTTAAGGGTATCGGCATGCCATTTAAAATGCTAAAAGCCCTGCACCGTTTTTACAATTTCTCCTTTGCTTTCAGCTCATGATGTTCATATTTATTTCCATGTTCAAAATTAAGAAATAGCTTTGAAAAATCGTTGCGTACAGAACAACAAACTCTCAGTAGTCGCCCATTACAAAAGCAGTGATTGCTGCAGCTACAGCCGAAACGTGAGCTCATAAGGTGGAGATTTAGGTGCTGATTTATTTACAGAGGAAGGGAAAGAAAGGAGGAATGTTTTTGAGAGCAGCAGATTGGAGATCTAGCAGATTGGCACGCGACTCAGGGATTTCGAAGCACTTTGTGGTGAGCCTGGCCTGACAGAGTGACGAAAACTAAAATACTGAACTTCTGGGAGCGTTCAAGAAAAGTTGGGCCCTGCCCACACAGAGAAGATTTTAGTTGTACCCGCAGTGATTCTTTGGATGTTTAGACTGTCCGTTTCCGGTTTCCCAAAACGCCGGATCCGCGTGGACGATCGTTTTTGAAACCAGGCTCCAGAGTCCAGTGTTTACGTTTGACTGTGCCACCTACATTAGTTTTGAAGCTATGACGGCGTAGTTCCATCTCTCTCTCCATCCAGCATGCGCCTCACTTCCACAATTGACAAATATGGCGTCGTCCTTTGTTTTTCCCGTCGTTATGTGGTGGTGTTACAGCGCCACCATCGGGCTCGTCATACAAACTACGGCATTTTCAGTGGTGCTGCTGACGCACATTGTTTTTCTTAACCGTTTATAAAAATGTGACATGTTTGTTTTTGTTTGGACGAAGCCAAAATTTCTATCGTAGTTCAGACGAGCTTTGTTACCATGGTAACCACAGGTTGTTGAAGGACTTTCCTCCAAACTACTGCATCACCAGAACACCACTGTTTTACTTGTAAGGGTTAAACTGAACAGCAGTGTAGCTGTCAGGATTTTTCATTGGCTCCTGTCAGTCTTGTAAACTTTGTCTACAGTTAATTTTTTTCTTTTTCTTTCAACATGTCACCTAATTCTGAAAGTCAGATTTGATTCAGGTTTATGATCCACCGTTTGGCTCAGATGCTACATGGAGATTTAAGAATATTATATGAATAGATTTATTGATATGGCTCAGTACTATCAAAGTAAATCTGATGGTTTCTACATAAAAAGTGGTAAACGCCAATAAACAGCTAAATTTCTCGCCTGGGAACTTTATGCTCACAAACAACACTTAGTTTTCTACACTAGCTTCTTTTTTTCTTCTTCTTTGGTCGGTATTGTCTGTCCGTCCTCTCGGCTCTGGGCTGAAGCCAAGACATTAAGTGGTTTGATAAAGAGATATCTTTCAGGAAAGCAAAAGCGCTCACTCCATCTTTTTTCCTGCACTGCCACATATTCACGTTAAGAAAAGTCTTTGTCAGTCTTTTTGTTTACAACAGGCGGTCAAGCTCCTTGGTTCCATATGACACATCATCCAGATATGGTCGCTCCTCCCCATTTGAAGTCCTTCAGTGCGTATTAAAATGACTTATCTGCCTTAAAAACTTATTTTAAAAAGTACTGATTATGTTAAGTTTTACATTTTGAGAGGTTTTAGTTTTTTTTAGCTGTGATATTTGCCGCTTTTCCATCTGCACCTCACGCCGAGAGCTCATGTCGTCCTTCCAGAGTGTTTTACCGCTGATCCAACATTCAACTCTGAACCCGTTTCTCATAAATCCCGTCCCCAGCGTTTTAACATTCGACGTGGCCGGCGCTTGAATCCGCCTCGTTAAACGGACCCGAACCGACAGAGGCGAGGAAACGAACGCGCAGTCGCATGGAATAAAAAAGAAACCCGGACTCGAGCCAGTTGGTGTAAAACGTTGCGAGAGGGGGGAATAAAACTGAACGATATCCGCCAAAAATGAACCGCGGTGAACCGACCACAGGGGGAAGCGGTTCGGACGCCAGGCAGGGATCTATAAACAAAACGGAAACGGGGGAACTCTCCTGTCAACATGTGTTGCATCATCAAATCCTTTAACTGCTGCTCATTATTATTAAAATGTTTCCATTTGATTAGAGCTCCCCCAAAATTATATTTTTCCCATTTCTAAAGCTTTCAACACAGAGAAGACGCGTTTAGCTGAACAATGCTAAATAATGTTTACTTCAGTACGGCACGTCCAGAGCAACGTCATTCCTGGAGCGACAACGCAAAAAAATTTGTATGTATATATATATATATATATATATATATATATATACACTCAGAACCGCTAAATAACAGTGCCTTTAAAGGTCTTCGTATCCGTAAAGAGTCCATCTGATATTTATGTGGCAAAAAATGCACATAAATATCAGCTGGGATTTTTATTGTTGTTATCATTATTACTGTTTCGCTCCTTGGTGACGTCAGAGCCGGTCACCCGGGCTTCCCAGCTGCACCTGGTGCTGTTGGCACCGACGTGAAGCCTCGGGAGGTTCACTCGTGGTTTCCGTCTCGGTGACGGAGCGTTTCGCTTTGGACGGCTCACCACGCTGACTGCAACGTCACCGGTGGAACGTCGACCCCCGGTTCAGTCTGGTCCTGACCTTTGAGCCGCTTTTAAATTCGGATGTGAAACCAGGCCAGCACACCGTTCTCATCCTGTTTCAGCCACAATGTTCATGATGTCAGTCAGGGCCTTCCAAAAGGGTCGATCCTCCCTTGAATCTTTTCATATTTTCTCTTTTATGTGAACTTTAATGCCTTTTTTTTTATTTTTTTGTTTTGTTTTTTTGTTTAGCGTGTAATTGTGAGGTGGAAGGAAAACCCTACTCTGGTGTTTTGAGGTGTGTTGCTTTCGTCATTTGCTCTTAAGCTCAGCCAGATTCTGTTATAATGTCCATAGATTGTTTAGGATCATAAATGTGCTTATATAAAACACATAAAGCGAGAACATGTCAAAACAATACGATTTCTAACAGATTTTTCACTTGATTTAAAACACTCTACACATATTAATCCCTTGTTCCATATCAAATTAATATCTGACTGCACATATAAAACCAACGCTAAACCTTAGTGACACTAAATAAAGCTATCAGAAATTTATATAAGGAAACTCTTATAGAACATACTAACAATAATCTATTCTGTCAAAATATCTTCAAACTAATGGACATGGTTTATTTAAAAATGCAACTAGTTATGTTTAAAGCTAGAAAGAGATCCTTGCCAATTAATTTCCAGAAAGTTATTTGTCTTAAATGGAAACAACAGAAGGAAGCTGTTTAATACAAATGTGTCTTTTGGTTTATGGAGTAAAATTATTGAACTGTTTGAATGAGGAGATGAAAAATGATTTACTATAAATCCATTCAAAACAATTTCTAAGGAAAAATGATTAAGTCTTATGCACTTCAGATTTAATAATGAGAACCATACGTTGGTTTCAACTGATGTTGCTGTTGATTTATTGCATATGACCCTGAAAATTTATTTTGTAATTATTGATCCTGCTCCCTTTACAGTGTTTTCATTTTTCAATTAAGATTCTTGATTACATGTGACAAAGTCATCACTGTAAAAACGCAAAATCTTACCAAATATTTTTACTCCAGTTTCCAGTGCAAATGTCTTAATACAACTGAAATACGACAAAACTAACTCACAAGCAACTTTTCAGCAAAATATAGGAGCTTGTTTTAAGTCAATAATTACTTGACATTAATTTATTTAATTTTTTTTAAGTACTAGTTTCACTGGCAGATTATCAAACATGTCTTAAGTGGAAAAAAAACAGCCAGTAATTTTTTTTTACGTCAGTGTTAGGTAATTACTTACTGACCGGATTGGACTAAATCCTGGAGCGGAATCCTGGAGCGGAGTGCTTCAATCTGAGATTTTAGCTGCATAAGATGGCCTGATGTGTGATTGGACCAGTTTCTGATGTCCGTATCGGATCAGGGTAACCTTAATACTCCACATAAATATCAGATGGACTGATACGGAGACGTTTAAAGGCGCTGTTATTTAGCTGTGCTGAGTATATATGCACTTTTTTTTTCTTTTTTTGGGGCGAGGAAACATGTTTAGAACCCAGCATAACATAACTCTACACTTACCAGAAAATACCGCAGTATAACGCTTTTTGACGTTTGTGGCAATGTGTGAAAAAGTTCAGGGGATGTGAATAAGTTTTTTAATCTAGCCGGACCTGCTCTGCTCTTGCTTTGTGTCGTCTTTCCTTCTGATCGGTTCAGGTAAACCCGGCCCAGCTTTCAACTCTAAATCGCCGTTCTTCTTTGTGGATAACCAGGAACAGAACTTTTTGAGAATATTTTTTCTTTCTCACCGAAATAGGCGGCAGCGCAGCCAGACGTGGTTACATTATGTCCACAAGTTAGCAGCTGCACCGTAAAAGCTGAGGATTTCCTCTGAAGTTTTAATTGAGGCGTTGAAACCACCATATTAGGAGGTGGTTTCTTCTCTTCCCCCACTCGTCTCTTCCTTCTCTTTTTCATGTGTGCTCATGGTTAAACATGTCGATAGAGTTGAATTCATTTCATTTCACCCATCGGTCACTTCACTGATGCAGCGCAGACTTTGCCCTCGCCTCCCCCTGAACGCCACATCATCACCACCGAGTCCATGCTGAGGAGGAAACCAATCAAGTCGCTGCAGCGGCGACGTTGATTTTGACAAAACTGAGTGTTCTGTATTTGTATTTTTACTGAGCTACAAAGTAAAATTAAAGTATCTGTAAATATGTTTAAAACTGAGACACATCCAATAAAGATGTTATGAAAAGTGATCCGTTTTCCATTAGTGTTTCATATTAAACTCAGCAGTAAATATTTAAATATTGCAGCTGATTTGATGACCAGGGTCCGTCTAACTTTATTAGATGGACTCTGCTGTCATATCCTTGACTAGCAGTGAGCATTTATTGTATCGTGTATCATTTATCGTGATAAATGTCTCCTGATAGAAATTTTAATTCATTGCCAAAATAAATTCCAATTCATGATGTTTTTAAAACCACCCAAAACTGTCAAGATTGTTAGGTTTGCTATCTTCTCCACTGTCTGTTCAATGAAAGCATCGATCAATACCAATAAATTTGAAAATACAGAGCAGCTTGGGGAGACAAATCACACTGCTATATGTGACTGGTGCCCTAACGAAGCGTGTTACAAACTAGCTAAATTTGTGTTGATGGGGCCACAATTGCCGTGACACAGAGATTTACATTCCAGCATATCTTTACTTTTCTGTGACGCTTAAATTTCTACCGTTTCGTTTAAGTTTTGTCTTTAATGCAGCTCATTCATTTATTTCCCTGAAATGACTTCTGGGACTTCAAGAGAAAACCGACTGACTAGCAATAGTACAACATATTTTAACCGCAGAAAAAATATTCCGTTTCAAGGAAAGCTCAGTTTGCGCTTCTTCAGCGTCCCTTGTTGAATCCAGGCAGCTGATTACATTTTAATGATCCTTTTCGAGGGAAACATCATCTGCAGTGGTCCCAGCTGCATTTGATGGTTGAGAGATGGCTGTTGAGCACGTGCCTGCTTTTCCGTCGGCGCTGACGTGGTCGCTGTGACGGCCATTGATGAGAACGGACGAACAGGTATTTAACTCCGAGCATTACCGAGTCCGACAGGCAGCTGGAATATCAGCAGAATTTCTCAAAGCCGAAGTACATCTCCAGAGTAAAGCCGAAGTACATCTCCAGAGTAAAGCCTCTTCAGCTCGGTTGTAAAAGAACCGACGGCGTAACCCACTTCCGGTTAGTGTGGCTCGACTGAGGCCGTCACGAACGAGATGAACTTGTTAAAAATTGAAACATCCGGGCACATTGCTCCGTCTTTTATGGACAATTTGAGCTCCAGTACCTGTTGAGCACAGTAAATGTTGACGCTTGTTGCCGTTTTAGAACACAAATGTTAACATCTGAAATAAAATAATAAAGTTTAATGCAATATAAGCTGAATGTGAGCTTAAAACCCCGTAAGAATGTATTTGCTTCGTGCAAAAATGATATTGTTATGGCTGGGTAATTAATGCTGCCACATGATACGACAAACCATTTAGTCCTTTAATCAAACGAGAAGCCTGGCCTGTTACAATAAATTGTTTTGCCCTTAAGGGATTTAATAACCCACAAAGTAAATGCACAATTATGACCATATGACTTGCCATATCTCCAACACTTTCCATTACTACATTAGAAAAATAAAAAAATAACACATTTTTAACGGAGAAAGCTATTTGATCAAGTTTTTACTTGAATGTAGCACTTCATGAAAAATATGTTTAATACCTGCTTAATGGTCTTTATTTTTAAAAGGAATGTTTATTATGAAAATTAAGTCTCATTGGAGTGCATATTCTAGTTTTTTGAATATGACTGTTTAACACATTCCCATAGCAGCCTAAATGGTCAGGAGCAAAAAAATAATAGTTGGTTGTAGATTTGAATGTTTTATTTCAGCAAATTTAAATGTGGAATGTCACATATTGTCGCCTTCCTAAAATAATAGCCTAACTTTTGTATTGTTTAAATCATCTTTCTAAATTTGCCTGAATCACAAAAATCACTTCTGACTTAACCCTTTACTTTAGAAAGATAACAACAAAAAGTCAGATTATTAAAGCCAGCCTTCAATGTTGATCGGGATCTTTGCAAAGGAACCTGAAATACCCATCATGCCTCCTGTTTTTAACAATTCAGAACAGCATCTGTCGCAGTTCTGGTCCGTTTGTGAAAACTTCGCAGTTGACTGATGTAAATCAACAAACGCTGGGCTGTGATGGCTCTCTTCAACGACAAGATAAGGCTGCTCCTTTCTGAAGCACTTCATCTGAAAAGAAGTTAGATTTCACGACATCGCAGGCACGTTTCTCTCGTGATGGATCTACGTCTAGATTCCTGACTGGAGAGAGACGGTAAGCAGCCTGTTTCACTGGATTACGTTCTTAACCCCAGGAAAAATATCACAACCTATCAATTTTCTTCTAGGGAATCTGGTGGTGAACAACAGTTTCCAGTGTAATATGAGAAACAGCCTAAACTAAAATACATCACTGAGGTTTTTTAATGCAATTTTGTTGTGAAAATCCAGTGCAATTATTCCTTAAAACTGAAAAACTGCCAAAACCCGCATTTCATCACCTCCCTGAAGTAATGGCATATGTTGTCTTTTTGTTTCCTCAAAATCACTTTTGGCAAAAACTTTGGCCGTTACTTTAGGAAGATGGCAATTTGTGATATGCGTATTAAAAACATTTATACATATCATTGTTCTAGGAATACTTTCTATGTAGAAGGAAATGTAAAGTTAATTCCAGTAATAGTTTGTCCTGAGTTGCTTTTAACCAAAATAATTGTAACATTGACCAACATATTTGATGTGCATTGATGATTTTGATGACGATATTCATCAAAGTCTAATGTTTACTAGTTTCTCAATACTGGTGACTGCTGTTTTTATGACTTTTTATTTTTGTGTTTTGTTTAATCAATAAATCAAATCAAATTTTATTTGTATAGCACATTTCAGCAGCAAGGCATTTCAAAGTGCTTTACATCAAATCATTCACAGAAACACAATGCAACATAGAATCAATAATCAAAACACGACATTAAGTCAAGTTCCATCAATAAATCTGTAATTGATTACGTTTCAAATACAATCCTAAACAGGTTGGTTTTTTTAGTCGAGTTTGTATCCATAAAAGGTTTACCTGTTACACATCTACTGTGTTATATGGAACAAAATACTTTTTTATGATGTAAAGCACTTTGAACTGTCAATTAATTAACATGCATTAACACACCCAGTGGTAGCCATCTTGGCACTGCCACAAGATAACACCTACAGTCTTCCTTATCTTTGTTCAAGCAGCCAATCAGCGCCAAGGAAGATGAATGTCGCTCCTGGATTGGCTGCTTTGCCGGCGCCAGCTAGTGGTGTGTCAAGTAGCATTGTGTCTACGTAGTTTAACTTAAGTTGCATTTTCTTTTGATATTTTGTGGATGCTCTGCGAATAAATCCGCAATTTTTTAATGAATAGTTAGGAATTGTGTTCAGTCCAAAGAAAGCATTACAAGTAAAAACAAAAAGACATTCCCAACTGAAATGATTATTACATTTAACACCATTCAGTCAAAAACGCAGTTCGGCCGCAGGACACGACAAACTTCTGCGTTGAAAGAAAGCACAAATAATTTGGATACATTTTGTTTCTAAAGACATGATGGACGTCTCCGATTGACGGCATTGATGCCGTAACTAAAACCTGCTGATTGAATGTTTTTCTTTTCTAAACGTTATGAAATTTACATTTTCATGCAGATGTGATTTCATAAAATCTTGCAGAAAAGCACCTTGTTGACGTCGTCTGCATACCGAAGCTGTTCCACCGTAAGGGTTCGGTGACAGTGAGGCTCCTACAATTGTGTGGGAAGAAGCTTTTTAGCAACAGTAAACACATTTGGCATGTGAAGACCAAGACTATCATAATCTGGGTGACAGGTTTACCGGTGCTGTTTGCACAGAACTGTCCCCGTCACAATACTCTACTGAACATCATCACTGCACACACGAGGACTGACCACTGGAAGTGCTGACCCGCTGCTCTCACACATCCTGACCGGGGAAACCGTCTACACCTGCTCCTTCACGGTGGCAGAAATGGTGGCGCTCTTTTAAACACTCCAGAAGTCAAGTCGAGTATCGGACATTTCAGCGACAAAGCAGTTCAAAGCGCTTTACGTCATAAAGACGTAATAAAGTAACCAATTATGAAACAAGCAGCAAACATTACATTTAGTCAAATGCCTTCATCAAGCAGACATATATCAGATATATTGATATATCTCGAGGTTAAAAGCAACTTCAACAGGAGGGCTTTAGCCTTGATTTAAAGGAGTCTTGTTTTTGCAGTTTTCTGGAAATTTGTTCCAGATTTGTGGCACACAGAAGCTGGACACCGCTTCTCCATGTTTGGTTCTGGTTCTGGTGGATGTAGAGCAGAACCAGAACCAGAAAACCTTTAATGTGTTTTGGTGATTCATAAACTAGCCAAAGTGTTTTAAAGTCTGTTCTCTGAGCTCAAACTGATCTCAAAGATTTAAACTTCCAGAAAACTGGCTGTTTGTTCAGGTTTTCTGGAACAAACTTTCAGAAAACTCCAAAACAGCCGAAGCACCGAGTTCCGATATAGCAACATACGTAATATGCATAAGTCTAAAGATCTTGTAGAAAAGTTAATTGTTGAAGTCATCTACATGAAAAAAATGTGTCTTCTATTCCTACAAACTTCAGCAGGAAGTTTAACGTCCACCTGGTTTATCCAAAGTGACAGCAGCTTGGATGAGTTTGGGATCGTCTTCTTGTTCCGACCAACTATTTGAGGTGTTGTTCCTCCACCAACTCTTTTACACCACTGACAGCGAAACAGGCCCTCAGCATGATGTTGCCACCACCATGCTTAAAGCTACTGATTGCACTTGATTTGGTTTAGAGGTATCTGAGCAAAGGGTACAGAATATAAAAGTATTTGCCAATTATCCAAATTTTTGTCTCATTTTCATTTTTATTTTATTTTATTATTTTATTTTTTTCATTTTCTTTCCACTTCTCAGATCGACTTTGTGTTGACCTGTCACATAAAATCCTGGTGTAAGTCATTGTTCTAATGTGTCAAAATATGAGATCGGTCCATGGATTTCTGAAATGCTGTCAAATTGTTACAAGAACAACAATCTCCTACTTTATTACATTTCAGTTTTTCCAAACCTGACAATACACCTGTAGTTACAACTAAAATGCAATAAATAATTTTAACTAATCAAATGATTGCCCAACTTGGAAGATAAAAAAAACAAACAAACAACTAATCTGCAACCTTTTACATTTTAATCAAAGCGAAGGCCAATGTTTTTGTGACACCTAATATTGAAAACCTTCCTGAGTCGTGACTTTCCCTGCTTTGACGGTTTCATGCTTTGCACCAACAGAGTGATTTTTCTGTGAGCTCTCCTTCCCAACACGGCAGGATTACTCTCGGCTTTTGTTATGCATCAACATAAACACACGTTCTGTAGCGTCCCTGTGCGACATTTGGCACCTGCTTCGCCACCACAACAATCAGTCATCCCAAAAATGTCACAGAAAACCAACATGTTTCCATCCGTCTCCCAGGATTTCTGTTACTGCCTCTGTCCGCCTGAGATTTCATCTGCTTTCTCATTCTGTTACCCAACAAGGGACTCTGTGAATCACACATTACCTTCTATAGCTAAATAGTAAAGAGTGCCTAATGATAACAAATGGCTTATGAAGTAATTATTTAAATGTCATTTTTTTAAAAACTGGAACTAAATAGAGAAATAAATTCTTAAAAATAGAATTGTGTATTAATCTCTTTTTAAAATTAGACAAAATTATTTCATGTTTTAATAAATTATTTTATGTTGTGCAGAAGCACATCATGATTTAATTTATATGGTCAACTTCACCCATCTAAAACTCTGTAGGCGGGATTAGAGCTGAAGGCTGATTGGCTGCTTCTATAGCGCCCCCAACGGATGATTGGCTGCTTCTATAGCGCCCCCAACGGATGATTGGCTGCTTCGAGCCGCAAGCAAAGTTGCTACGACTCTGAGATCAATTTCTTCGCTGGAAAATGCAGAAATAACTTAAATAACATAATAAAATTGTTGCCATTTATTTACTACAAACGGCGTGTGAGCAATTCTATCCTCTATATCTCTGGTTTGGTCTGAAATATCTGTAATAACCTCACGAGAGAGCACTAGCTAGCCGGTGTTTGCTAATGGGCGGGGGAGGGGGGGGGTAATATTGATTCAGACCAAACTAAAGATGTAGAGGCCGGAGTTGCTCACTCAGAGTTTGCAGTAAATAAATTGGAAGAATTTTATAAAGTTATTTTCACACTTTAAGAGAAAATATTGACGGTAGAGTTGTAGCAAACTTGAAAGAACTTCTTAAAGGGTTTGTTGGATAACTTTGTATTGTTGTTGTGATTTCAGCAGAGCTAATAATTCCGGTGATTATGTAGCTGTTGACTCATGACAGCCCGGTCTTATTCAGGCTTGCTTACAGCGATTGGTCTCAGTCGTGGAGGAGGACGGCGGTTTGCTGGAGTCATGGATTGTCTCAGCTGTTTACATGAAGACAGAGAAATGGGCTGGAGCAGCGGGAAGGTTGAAGGTGAGCACAGACTGAGGGATGAGTCAGGACCGACTCCCAGAAACCTCCGTGACGTTTGGGGATTTATTTAGCCATGGTGCTTCACGCCAAAAGCGTTCACTACCAGGAAGAATTATATTTAAATTTTAACTAAAAAGAAAAACGCACACAAAAAAACAACAACTCAGTGATTAGGATCTGGATGCTTTTTGAACTCGTCCACTTTATTACCAGCTGCACTGCATAATAAAGTGAACCCAAAGCCAGCAACACAATGATTTAAGAAAGATAAGAGACAGAGAAAAGCATAGTAAGCAGTTAAACTCCTGAATCAGAACAAAATACACACAACTTTGATGGAGACACTCTGTGACGAACTGGTTGGACATGTGCAGCCAGTTTTCACCTTTCTATCAAATCCAGCGTTAACATTTTCAGCCAACTCAGCTAAAGTTGATGTTTTCTTTCCCGTTTTGCATCAGTAAGGCCAAAAGGTGTTTTTGTTTTCCCCTCACTAGACCGGGGATGTTGAACCTGATCAGTGGAAACAAATCGTAAGAGATGCAATTGCGGAGTTGCTCTGATCCAAACACCTAACCACATCAAATCTAAAGACAGGATGCTCACTCTGGCTCAGGATCTTTTTATTTATTTATTTATTTATTATTAGACAAACAGTGCCACTCTTCATTAGCCAGTAGACGTGATCTTTTGGCTAATGAAAGCCAAATGCTGACATTTCTGCAGTAGCATTGTCTCCAGTAGCGATTCGGATCACCTGGAAACGCTTGCTTGACCTGTGATGATGCGTTATATGATGGAAAAGTCAGGCGTACACTGGAAAGGATCGCCAAAACATGATGTCAGAGTCTGAGTCACAGAAAAGATTAGGATGTGTTCTCGTCAGCGGACGTAGTGGAACCTATAATGGCACTCCACTCCGCCGCCGTCTGTTTGCTTGCCTGGGTACAATATGTGCTTCAAGGCACATGCAAATCAATCGTGCTTGTGTGTGTCACTGTGTTTAATGTGTTAATGGCCCCGGCTGCTTACCGAGCCACGGCCTGGACACACTGAGTCACTTCTCAAATGGCACAAGAGGCTTTGCAGGTAGCAAAAGCCGGATGGGGATACAGAGCCAACGCAGGCCGGCCGCCACTCATCCATAACCAGGAGCGCTACGATAACACCCGCTCATTCCACGGAGAGCAGCTCCATTCATATTTCCATAATCACCATGCAGATGGCTTAGCATAAACAACCTGCTAGAGTCTGCTCATGTCTCTGCTCGGCCCTGCGTTTAGAAATCCGGCTAGGCTAAGGGTGGAAACGTCTAGCTCCAGGTTGAAATGAAACGCCGATTTATGCTTTCTGAGTGGTTTGATGTTGTTGTTGTGGCCTTTTACTTTGAAACCAAATAGCGTGAGCGTTTCAAAAGATTAACTAAACAGCCTTGTGACATTTCAGTTTTCCTGCCAAGCCTTTGGTAGTTGTCTGATAAAGTTTAAAATCAGTTCCAAAGCAAACAGGAAGCCAGCGTGAGGGATGAAAAACGGCCAGCGTTCAGAGTTTGGGAGGTCTTAGCTAATTGGCTACATCGAAATCACAACAGTCGAGTCTGGAGCTTATAAAAGCATAGATGGCCTTCTTCGGGTCGGGTTGATTTAAAAAATGCTAACCTTTGGACAAAAGACACACCAGAAACAAGCTTCTCCTGACCATGGAGTCAACTTGATCCTTAAATGTAAAATCCTTCTAAAATATTACCCCTAAAATTTTTTACTCCGTTTAGATTAAAAGTCAAAGCGCTGACATCTGTAGTGGTGTTGCTGCCAGACGAAACACATTCAGTCTTTTCTGTGTTTAGAAGCGTGAGAAAATCAGGTTCAACCACTGCCTGACAACAGGAACCCAATTTAGTGGAGATTAGAGAGCACTACCTGAGCCAGGGGTCAAGAGCAAGTGGCTCTAGATCTCATCTGCGTAGCAGTTTAAGGATAACTAGTACTGAGTTATAATTGCTACACGTGGCAGCATATAAAGTGGAAAAAGAAGAGGGATGAGAGTGAAGCCTGTTTATGTGAAAAAGGAGCATCTATCTGCTTCTTTTGCAGGACTGAATGACCCACTGTCAAAAGCTGAGGTCCAAGGAAACCAGAACCACAAGGTACTTTTGATCCACAGACATATGCGTACTATTTATAAACCAGTCCGAACTAAGTTCTGATCTAAAGCTGGACTCATTAAACAAGGTTGAAGCTGATAGAAAAATATCTTTTCTAAAACCTTAGTTAAAGAGATAAATGGTCTAAACTGAGTGATCTAAGTCTGTTTTTTTCCACATTTTTTTTTAAAGAAGGGGCCTACAGCAGCATGTTTGGCTTGGTTCCTGAGAACAAAGTTAATAAAAGTTAGGGAAGCATTCCCAACAGTAATAAAATCCTCTTTGATCAATAGCTGGAAGACAGTCAAGAGGACAATTAGTGGCTCTCATGTGTTGCACCATTAAAAAGGACACTGGTTCAAACTGTTCTTTCATGCCTTGTACTTTACCACTCTGACAGCCAACACTTGCGATTGCTAGTTGTTATCTTGTGGTAAATTAGATAAATGCTTGGAACAGCTCTCAAGAGGCGCAGGTGATCACCAAAGGGTGACCTGCAAATGACAACATAGGAAGGTATTCTTCTAATAGTGTGAACCCCAAGAGTTTTTGGATAAGTTATATTGTTGGCAAACACAAACCGAGCCACATTTGCTAATTATGATCAAGTCTTTTAAAGCATTTGGAGTTCTGTTTGTGTGAAGAAAACATTAATAAGAGTTTGTTCGTACGCCAGGAATCGGCTCTCTGCTTTTGAGATCTTTGAACACTTTTGATCTACAATGAGGGTTTAAAAAAAAAAAGGCTTTGAAAATGTTGATTTAGACATCAGAACCGGATCAAAGCAGCACCCAACCAATAATGTGTTTGCAATAACATCACAAAACAAGTGTTGTTGTTAGGTTTGGACCTACATGTAGCCCAGCAAGCACCTTGGATCGATCCAAAAGAAGACTTCACAGAGAAAGACCTACCGGAAACAAGACATGCTTTGGTTTGTTCAAGTATTTTCGTGTGAACTGTGACATACTTCGCTACCAAACTTTAGGAAATCTAACATAAAGACAGTACATGTTTGAAACCGCACTGGCCTGCCGTCATGGTTGGTTTTAATCATCTTAGATGCCGTACAACCTTTGCATACTTTGCATTTTATCAGTTCCTCACACTACATGAAAATCAGCCGAGCAGCCTCACTCTACGTTCCAAGCTCGGTTTGGTCTTATGTCTTTATAAAACAGAACATTTGTTAGTTCTCAACCAGTATAATGCATCTATGAGTCTAATCAGGTAGTTGAATGAAGGGTACTAAGGAGAATCTATGAAGTAACACCTGCAGAGTTTAGTTTAGTTTTTCTTTTGTTGAGCAATAAAGTCGATTATTGTAGGCTGATGTATATTGTGGTTTTCTACCAGTTAGCAGAGTTAAGTAGTAATCCAGTCCTCTTTGGCTCCAAGGTTTTACTTCCATTTTTAGCTGTTTTAGGTCAGATCAACAAATTACCAGAGTTGTTTCTGGATAAACACCAGAATAAGGAGAGATGATTGTTTAACTTTCTTCAGATTCAGAAGTTGGCATCCATTTCAAGAAGCTTATTAATGGACACTCAAAGAAAAAAACAAAAAACAAAACTTGTATTGTTTTTTTTTTACAATACAACAAGTTGCATTGAAGATACAACTTGATATTTGCTGGACTACACTGAGTCAGCAGTGGCATATCTGTCAGGAGTAACAGTTATGTTGTGTTTTTGACAAAACACGAAAAACAAAACATCCTCGACGTCAAAGCGAAAAATGATTTCGCCAAAATATATTTGACATAAATTAGATAATTGCATGAATACTCACCCTTTTTCAAGTCAGCGGAATCCTTTTCACAGAACGCAACCTAAAAAGTCCTGAACTATCTCTTCAAATTCCTCCTTTTGGACTCCTTTGTTTAAACATTCATTTACAGTGATAATTTATGCCGGGACTATTTTCTGCTTTATACAATCTAAGACTTCATGAGTAAAACGGAAATGTATACATGTTGCTGCCAGCGCTGACGCTTGCATGCTTTTCACATATATGTTTACGTTTACCAAGGTGTGTTTGGAGTTTGTGCAAAGATCCTCGGTTGAGAAAAAATAGCTTGCACAATCCGCTCTACTTTAAGCTGCAGTGGTCCAGGAACCTCATTATTTATATTTTGTACATCATAGTTTTGTTTTGGTTGAAGTCAAACATTCAAACGGAGGAAGTGCCCGGCCCAAACCTCCATTCGGTGACAACTTTTCGTACGTAAATTATGATGTGGAGGCTTTTCCAGGCTCCGACTGACCCCACCACATCTTGGACACTGTTGTGATTCAGATTTTGTGGGAACAGTTCATAAAATTTGTCCCCCGTTCTGGCACGCCTGTCCCACTGCGAGGTCACGCCACACTGGTAGCCATGATGGTTGGACTGACGTTCGAACAGTTCCAGTTGTTAGTTTCTTATATTTCTTTAATTTTATGTAAATTTATTATACAATGCAGCATTGTATTCACATAAAGTGACATGCTCTTTTTCATCTGAATTGGGTTTAAATTTGTCGGATTGTTTTGGTTTGGATTGGGATTCGGAACTGTAATTTTTTTTAACATGGACTTCGTTAAACGGTACACACCGTTTTATTTGTTACCATTTCAGGCAACGAAAATGAAGTGTTTTTTTACCCAGTTTTAAAATGAGGTAAATCCAACCTTGAGTATGGAAAACCCACAAAAGACGCCACCCTGTCATTATTTGGTAACTAAAACCAGGCAACACCAGAGAAGCCAACAGTGGCAAACTCAGTGAAAGCCTGCTGTAGGATTCACTAGGGATAGTAGCAGCTAGGTACTGCTAATCAAATGAAATAGCATTATCAGCAAGTGTGATCACCTTAAAAAAAAAAAAAAAAAGGGGGGTTTTGTCAACGTTGTTGGCCTGCAGCTTACTGATGTGTGTTAGGATATTGCCCAAATGTGGAAAGACATCAGGACTGACCCTCGAGAGGCAATTTGAACTTCATTATTCTATTATAAGAGAACGATTATTTGCAAGTGCAAAAATAAAATAAATAATTCCCAATCCACCCAGGAGTTGGCATCCTTCCCAGCAAATTTGCCCCAAAGGCAGACTGAGAAAAAGTTCAAAAACTTGTACTGAGACTCTATATGGCTCAGTTAGTTTGTGAGTGTTAGGATTTATGACAGTATGAAGACAGACAAAGACTAAAGTGTGATCTTTGACATGGTTGTCAGGAGAAAGCCTGTTTGCTACAAAATTAACATAAAGAGAACATGGCAAGTTTAGGATGAAGTATCTGAATGAACTACGATAGTTCGTGAACAACGTCCTTTGGTCAGATGAGAACATGTACGGCCATACTCGGCGATATCAAGGCAACAGAAGCACATCAGCTAGCCGTAATATACCTGTCAAGCAAGAAACTGTAGGGGAAATGACTTGGGCTTGTTGTACAACCTCGTGACCTGGGGACCTTGCAGTCACGGAGTTGACCATAAACTATTTGGCATACCAAAGTATTCATGTCCGGTGTGATGGCAACTCTCCAATACCCAAGATTTGACTGAAATGAAGACATTACCCTTTAAGTTTTTTACTGGAGAAGAAGTTGAGGATTTTTATTACAGTGGTTACTCTAAGCACTCTTGAAAGATTTGTTTCTGAAGGACTCACCAAAATGATCTTTGGTGGGTTTGGATATTCTTTATCCAACAGAACTCTGTGTTAATGTAAGAAAATAATACATCTACATCACAACCACTTAGTTAGGGGGTTCCACAGGGTCTTGTTTTAGCCCCCATTTTGTCCTCTATATTTATCTAATGGGTTAGGACAAGGACTAACCCATTAGATAAATAAATATCTGTATTTTTATGCTGATCACACAGTCATTTATCCTTAAATCACGTTGTGGAGCTTCTCTGTTGAAACGCAAACAAGAATAAATGCATAATTTTACTCAATTTCCCATCTAGACTGTTTTTTTCCTCCTTTCTTTGCACTTCATCAAGAAGAACTCAAAAGAAATGCTTTCGCTTTACGCTGCGATGATGTCAGTAGGTTAGCTTCATGTCTTTGCCGTGGAACTGCTGGTGCTAACAGTTTTACAGTGAGAGTCTGAGTGGGGATCCCCTTTCTGGCCACTTCCCACTCTCTGCTGTTATTATGCACTCTGACATGGTGTGTAACCCACTCCTTTAGGGGCTCCCCACAGCACACAACCACAACATGCCTCAAGCTTTCCCCCCTCACTCAGTGGTTTCAACTCACCTTCTGGTTTTCCCATTGCTGCGTAAGAAACTGCATCCTGTCTGAGACCCGTTTCTTCTGACTTCCTGCTTCACTCACACATAGAGGCACGCGTGTAGGAAGTGGGAAAGGTTAGAACAGTTCCTAGTAAGTTTTAGTACCTTGAGCCATCGCGTTTTTATAGATGTAGTACATTTCAATCGTAAAGCCATGTGTTTCAAAAGTGAATCCAGATGAGTTGCGTTTTTTTCTGCGTGTGTTCTGAAGAAGCGACTGAATGAAACAACCTGTCTTCCTTAGAATGTGAAGAGTTTCCACCACAACCAGGTTTCTGGGTCTGCTGTTTCCCGTGTGTCAGAAAAATCTTTTTCAGGGCCATCAGCAGAATCTCTTGGACAGTCCTCTGATCAATAGTAAAAATGAAGCATGTTATCATTATTTGTGTCCAAACAAATTCAGCAAATCAATTTGTTTGCAGTGAAATAAAAAAAACAAATCCTTGGAGGATACATTTGATCATTACATATGGGTAGTTTCAGAATAATTTTGCAAATTATTCTGAAATTATTCAGAAATTATTTCTGAATAATTTCAGAAATTATTCTGAAATTAATACAACATAGGTTTGCATACAGCTCTTATTTTCTGCTCAGGAAGAGACTTACTTTACACGTAAATTCAGAAATGCAGTTTGTTAGTGTCAAATGAACATCTAAATTGCATTCATGGTGTATAATAACAGAATAAGGAAAGATAGAGATACAGTTGGGTTATATGAAAACTAAAGCAGTGTATAAAAACAATATGGGTTGACAACAAATATGGGTGACATAATAAGCTGGAAATTTCATTTAAAATACATTTGCTAGGAGCATTTCAATATCAGGAATGCATAAAAGCAATAGAAGACTTGTTTAGGGAACATCTGACGGATAAGTTTCCTTTATCTGGTGTTGATGCACTCGCCTTTCTATTGCTCCCCCGGGCAAATGCCCATATGAGCCATATCAAAACCACGCCTGATATACACATACTGGGTTTAAGACAATTAAATAGGAGATAAGCTATGAATACAGATTTATGAATATGGATCAATATATGTAACATTATATCTAAAAAACCTTATTGATCCCAAAGGGAAATTAAAATAAAAAAGCCTTCAACCAAGTTTAAATATTTAGCTCAATAAGGGAAGGACGTGTACTTTTAGCAGCAACATATCTATGAGTAACAAGCAGCTGATAGCTGCAATCTGCATTCAATAGAGTTATAGCGCGAAAAAGAAACAAACAAATAAAAGCAATATCTCATAAAAGTAATTTGCCCGAGCCTCACAGCTGCTCTTTAACTTGCACCACGTGACAGTAGACGTCACAAACCCCGGCTGCCTGTGGACGCTTCTGGTAACTTGGCAACGCAAAAAAACATCCTTGGCCAATCAAAGGCTTTGTTTGGCGCATTGGTATAATGGAACTGTTCAACTCAAACATCTGATATGACTTGTCGAAGATAAGTGTTTGGATTATTAGGTAATTATACTAATTACACAAATTATACGCCGCTGTGTGGTTCATAGCTTTGTTTGGAGTTACTAAATGGCGTCCAGGTTGGGAAAAGGGACTGTGTCGTACTGCGGCGCATTTATTTCAACGGGTAGTTCTTCGGCTTTATAAAATAGGCGTGTCTTGTGCAGAGAGGTTGTGGTTCAAACGCTGACTTGCAAGCTCATCGTGTGCCTCTCTTTCAGATAGTGGATTATGTGGAGGCGTGTGCGTGAATTCAACATCTTTTTCGGACTTTGAATGCTTCCACTGCACTCTCTTGGTAACGTATGTACTGCTTTTGTTTCTCATTTTTTATTTGTTCAGGCGAAACTATGTGCTAGCCTTATGTGCCCTCAAAAAATGCTGTACGTAAATTTGTGTCGTTACTTTAACAATTCCCCGACAATAAAATGTGACACCGTTTGGATATTTTTAACATAAGAATCCCTCTTTGGTTTGCTCCAAACTCTTAACTCGCTTAACAGCTTCAGACTCGTTGCCATATGGCTGGAGTTTAGTCTAAGTTTATAATTAGCAACTTTGACATCAATGCTACCTTCAAAGTAAGGTGTCCGCGTTGATACTTTTAGCGTATGTAGTGCGCGAGCAGGTTTAATTGATTAAAAGCGCGTTTCTCGTGACATTTTTGAGCCACCACGAATTAAAGCTAGTCTGTGGACGTCTTCGCTGAACGTGTAGAGTTGAATTTACTCGCAGTCGCTACACGGAGTCCGTCGGGCTTGTTTAGCTGATGGTTTGATGGCAGCTCGTGTTTGTCTCTCAGCCGTTCTGGAATGAAAGCCAGGCTCGCGCGGTGAACTTTTCTAGAAGGCTCTGTGCTGTGTCCGCGAGCGCGAGCTGCTCGTCTCTCGTTCTCGCATTCAGCTCCGCTCGTGCGGACTGGGTTTTGTTTTACAACGTTCGACCTCAGCTAAGGCTAATTTGCGAAACTGTTGGAGGTGTTAGTTTTTGAAGTCGGTGCGTTTTCAAACTGGGTGTTTAGTTTCTGATTAGATATGAAACGGCATATACTCCAGTAAACTGTCGTGACATCGCCCAGACGCCTTCATGTTTTAATGTAATGTCAACCATCTGTCGGCGTAACATTGAATCCTTCCCTGGGCAGCAGTTCATGGCGAACGAACCACACAGTAAACCTCGCAGTCAGATGTAATCAAACTGATGTGGCAATCAAACGCTCCACATCCAGCAAGAACAGAGCTTCATAATGTGCTACATCCTAAAATCAACTTTACATTACCAGGCTGCATTTACAGCTCATCTGCTGCTCTCTATCAATAAATCATGGCCTGATAATTAATAGGTTGGTTCTTTTTTTTTTTCTTTTTTTTTTTTTTTTTACTAAGGTTGTATGACTGTGCAAGCTTTTTTTTCAACTTGTTTTTTCATGAGGAGAAAAGCTCGTTATATTAAAAATCTCATTTGAAAAAATTTTCAAATGAGATAAAAAAAAAAGCAAGGCAATTTCAACCTTTAGACATTTTAGATCTGACATTTCATATGACTTTCTAAAATGATGATAAAAGGGTTGATATAAGTCTATGATGAAATGCTCAATTCTGTTATCTATTTTTTTCCCCAATGATTCATTAAAGTTTGAACTTTTAGGTATCAGGAGTCTTCACTATTGGCCTTTTTTCGTTTTACATAAAGTAGATAATGAAAGCCAGAGATTGAGAAATTATTCTGTGATCAGCAGATTAGTTGTTTGTTTTTTTTTTCCTCCCACTTCATTAAGTGCATTAAGATGAAGAACTCAGACCAAGACTTTAACACCTTAATTTTGGAATAATTACATCGATTTAATTGCGTTTTTGTTTTTACATGCAAAGGTTCAGGCCGGAACCCTTGTATGTAAGCAGCGCGTTTCTGGTACGTCTGTAAATCTGATGCACAAGCGACAAAGCTGCCTCTCTTGGCCCTCTGGGGGGTTAATCTTTGTTTCAAAAAAACAATCTGATTGGACGCTGGAAAGGACTATCATTGTGGTAAAGGGAGTTATCCTATCAGCAAAGCTAAACTAGCATCTCAATGCTAAACTTGATGTGGCAGCACAGGAGTCCTCAACGCTAATGTCAGTGTTGACGGTCCACATTTATTAAGCTGTTCCATGAATGATCAGAACTTCCTGAAATACCTGAAAGCTGAATGGGTGTAGTAGGACTTTTCACCAATCTGATGGTTGAATGACCTATATAACGGATTGAAAACATGAACATCTGTTGCTCTTATACATCTATTCAATAATTTAGCAGTGAAACTGGTTTTTGAATTTCAAGTGTTGCTTATTCTTTTAATTTTTAATTAAAATATTACTGATCTATTTGGCCCTATAATAACTCCAATACAAAGTCCCACCGTCTGTAAACACAACAACCAGCAGCATGGAGTGTGATCTACATATTCCTTTTTCAAAATAAAATAAAATGTGGCTATAAAGTACAGATGACATGCTGTTGGTGTCAAAGATTTCTAATAACAACCCTTTATTATAATTCAGAAACCGAAGGCATAAAACTAAAAGTTAATTTTATCTTTTTACTTTAGGTCAGCTGATTGGGTCGGGTTTTTGGGAATGGGTTTGAATCCAGCTCGTACCTTTCGTACGCGGGTGTTGCCTGGTGTTTTAAGTTGCTTGCTCTGGACGACCTCTTTGACCCTCCTGCTAACAGTCGCTTGTTTCTCCACCTCAGTAAATTTGAAGCTTGCGTGAGGATGGAGAACAAGGAAGAATCCAGCTGCAGCTCCGTCAGCGACCTCACCTGGGAGCAGGTGAGCCGGCTGAACGACGTTCTCACAGAGGTGGTCCCGGTCCACGGCCGGGGGAACTTCCCCACCCTGGAGGTGCAGCTGAAGGACATCGTGGCGCGCGTGCGCTCCCACCTGGAGCTGAGCGGCATCCGGGTGAAGGACATCCGGCTCAACGGCTCCACAGCCAGCCACGTGCTGGTGCAGGACATCGGCTGGAGCTACAAGGACCTGGACTTCATCTTCCGGGTGGACCTGCCCACCGAGGCCGAGTTCCGGCTGGTCAAAGACGTGGTGCTGGGGATTCTGCTGGACTTCCTGCCCGAGGGCGTCAACAAGGAGAAGATCACCCCCATGACGCTGAAGGAGGCCTACGTCCAGAAGCTGGTGAAGGTCAACACAGAGCAGGACCGCTGGAGCCTCATCTCGCTGTCCAACAACAACGGCCGCAACGTGGAGCTGAAGTTCGTCGACTCGATACGCCGGCAGTTTGAGTTCAGCGTGGACTCGTTTCAGATTGTGCTGGACTCCGTCCTGTCCCACTACGAGCAGCAGCCGGCGGCGGCGGCGGCCATGTCCGAGCAATTCCACCCGGCCGTCCGAGGCGAGAGCGTGTACGGAGACTTCAACGCCGCGCTCGGCCACCTGCGCAACAAGCTCATCGCCACCAAACGGCCCGAGGAGATCCGCGGCGGCGGCCTGCTCAAGTACTGCAACCTGCTGGTGCGCGACTTCCGGCCGGCCAATCAGGAGGAGTTCAAGGCCCTGGAGCGCTACATGTGCTCCCGCTTCTTCATAGACTTTCCTGACATCGGAGAGCAGCAGCGCAAGGTGGAGGCCTACCTGATGAGCCACTTCATCGGCGAGGAGAAGAGCAAGTACGACTACCTGCAGATCCTCCGCAAGGTGGTGAACGAGAGCACCGTGTGCCTGATGGGCCACGAGAGGCGGCAGACGCTGCACCTGCTGTCGCTGATGGCCTTCCGGGTGCTGGCGGAGCAGAGCGCCATCCCGGATGCATCCTGCGTCACCTGTTACTACCAACCGGCGCCCTACATCAGAGACCACAACTTCAGCAACTACTACGTGGCGAACCAGAACATTCCAACATGGCTGCCGTGTAACTGACCAAACGGAAACAGGGCTCCAGAGGGGGCGACCCGGGAAGGCTTGTTTTGGCTGCGGATGCTGCTTTTCAACAGAGGAGGAGAAGGAATTGATTTGGCATGAAAACGTATAAAAAAAAATTAAAAGGGGGAAAAATGTCTGAAAAAAAATTACCCAGTGGCAATAAATGCGATGTTTCTCTTAAGGCACATTTTTCAGTGGACAAATGTTTTTCTTTTTTTCTTTTTTTTCCTTATTTGATTCTTTCTCATTCCTTTTCTGCAGAGGTGTTAACGTTTTTAAGTGTTATAATTTTTTTTTTTTTTTTTTTTGACTTTTTCTTGGTATATGCCTTTAATCTTAATGGAGATGTTTGTGCCTTAACCTAGAGGTATCAGGTTTACCCCTCCAGAGTTTTGAGTATGGACTGTTAGAAGAAAAGGGAAAATGTAAATGCTGTAGCCTTCAGTTTGGGTTCCTTCTTGTTTGTTTAAAAAAAAAAAAAAATCATAAAAGGCTGAAAAAAAAATGAAACAAAATTATATTGGGGAAGATTTGGGGTGCGCTTGCTGAAAGACAGGAAGTAAGGATTAGAATCAGCTGTTTGTTTTCATCTTTGACAATGTGCCAGCCCTATACATGCCAGCAGTGCCTGATATTTGTACACAATGCAAAACGTTATTATGTATTAAGATTTTCCACTGTGAACTTCAGGCCCCCTCCCCCAAACACTGGGTTCAGTTTTCCCAGCTTGGAGTGAAAATGTCTCATTGCTCTCGTTGTTTTTAAGTTGCTTTCAGAAGAAGTTGTGAGTGACCTCTAGTCGCAGTCTGTTCTGGTCGGATGGCGACCCGTAGCGGGGGAGCGGAGTGACGGGCCCACCGACCGGCTGCTCTTCCCTTAAAAGGCGGCGCACGCGGTTAGGCCCCACAGGGGTTGTTCCTCTCAGGCTCCCTGAAACGCGATCCTCCTCTGACGCAGCTCGCCGGCCGACTCTCCAGCTATTATTATCCTCCCAGTCCTCCTGGGGACCGGCCCGGCCCGGCAGCCTTACATGCGTCTGCGCTGAGTCACTTCCTGTCCGTCAGGTGCACACTGCGTTTGAACCCCCTTTTGTGGTCATGGGAGGACAGACGGAACGTCTCCCCCTTTCAGACTTGAGTATTGATTAATGTGAAGGCGACAGGCAGGCCCCCACTGCCCCCACCGACTGTAAACCTCCACATTTCTATTTCCAGCGAACCCTGTTCTGAGCTGTGAACGTTGGAAGCCGAGTGCTTCGGCGTGCCGTCTCTTCCAGATATCGCCACAGAGCAGATGATAGTTGGACTGTCCACGCCCACATCCACGCGGTTCTTGGAAGTCGGATTCCTGCTGCCGCTAGTCTCTGCGGCCGGTGGTGGAGGCAGATAACCTTATCAGGCTCTTGTAGTTGAGGAGGACCGGCCTCTCGCCTACAGGTCACATGGAGGCCGGGCCGGCCCCAATTTATTTATTTATTATCATTATTTTCCCTGCTGTCAGCTCTGGACCAAAGCCAGCTTCACTACCAGCAACTGCAACAATCAAGTGCCTGTCACATGTTTTGTTTGTTTTTTGGAGAGCTGAATATTTTTAAAGGGGTTTTAATGTTGATCAGGAGGCAGGAGTGTATTTTGTTTCTTAAAACTCAACAAAATTATAGTAGAAACGTTGTTGCCATTTTTCTTTTATGGGTAAATTCATCCATTTTTGTCCAGTTTTGTAGTGAGAGTACTTGGTTTCCTTTTTCACCTGTACAGCCGTTTGGTTTCACGGTCTGCGTCCGCTCTGCGTTTCCGCCGCCAGCCGGGTGGCTTCAGCCTCGGATGCTCCAGGAAATCTACGTTGTTCCATTGGCAGAGGAAATGTTTCATATTTTATATCTCTGTTTAGCTGTCAGTCTTCCATCGGCGCGCCTCCTGTCGAGCCAACGCTTAGTTTGGTTTCCTGATGTAAAACTACCTGAAGTGTTGTGCTTGTACTTCACACCCAACCACTTGAGAGGCATGGAGAGTAGCTAACGTGGCCGCAGTAGAGGGAGTTCATCATTTGGAACGGTCTCTGGATTAAAATCCTGACTATTTTTTTATGTTTCTCACCCCTTTCTTTTAACTCTTGTCCATAGCCATCCTCTGAAGTGGGAGACCCCAGATTTAACTTTAACATTACTCTGAGGACAGTCTGTGCTTTTTATCAATAAAACCGCTTCCCAGACCTTTGACTTGGGGGTGCCAACCGCAGCCTGAAATCTCTCCACTGTCTGCGTATATTCTGTGAATAATTGAGTAATTGTTCGGCCCAGTTCCTGCTCGCCAGTGAGTGCCAGGCCTCTGTTGGCATCGCTTCTTAACGTTCGTTTTTAAGCGGAGTCAAAGAAAATGCATTGAATTAAATTTTTGCATTTTGGGGTTGAGGATGTCGGCCTGGAATGTCTTTTTTTGATTTTGTTTTGTTTTTTTTGGGGGGGGTGGAGTTTCATTGCCGGTCTGCTTTCTGGTGTTTACGGTTGGCGTCGGTGAAAGCTTTCCCCACGTAGGAGTCGGGTCTTGTGCCCCTTCCTTAACGGGGGCTGGTGACACGTCTGGATGTAGAAACTCTTTGTGAAGGACGCTGTAGGGAGAATTAAACAGGATGAGGTTTATAGGCTGCTTTTTCTTTTGTGTGTGTGTGTAAATGTTTTGGCCCCCACCTTTCTGCTGTAAACTTGTCACTTCAGTGTCACTCCCCTCTCTTTGTTTGGGCCATTGTTTATCAGTACAGAGTGTTTTATCATTCAACACCTGTAGATGTATCGTATTTTCGGGGGCGGGGGGCGTACAGAGCTCTACAGTGTAGATATTTAGTGATTCTGCTTGTCTGAAGTGAAAGTCTCATGAGAATGTGATGGGAGGATCTAAACTCTCCTACAGTTTCTTTGTAAAGAGAAGTGAATTTCTTTTTTTTTTTTTCGGCAGATCTGTGTTTACCTAAATGCGTGGAAGTGTTTGTGTGTGTGTGTGTGTGTGTGAGCGCACGTCAGCATGTGTGTATGAAGGGATGGGTGTGGTGACTTAAAAAAAATATATATAAAAAGTGAGGAAAAACATGAAATTTGTCGCACTTTTTTCTCTCTCTTTGAAATAGTAAATGCAGACGAGCATTTCTGTCAGCTTTGTGACGATGACTGATGGTTACGATGGTACTATTTCATTTTTCAGCACTTTTACCTCACTTGAGTTTTCCTTTTTTTTTTTTTTTTTTTTTTTTCTTTTTTTTTTTTGGAACAGAAAATATAAATGTACACCAGGAAAGTGTGTTTTGAAGAAATTATGAATAAAAAGATTTTTAAATGCATTACTTCTTGGTGTTTTTTTATTTTATTTTATTTGTTTCTTTGCTTTTACAAAACTGATGTTCTACAGAATATTTGCAGGTTGACTTTTATTTATTTTTTGAAGAATTAACTAAATTGAGTCAATATAAAACTAGATTTTTTTTTTCTTTTAAACTGTAAAAAATAAATTTTTTTGTTTAAAAAAAAAGGTTAATATTTGACATTCTAAAATCTCTAAATCTGACTTTTTTTAATGATTTTGAACATTGCAGACACTTTGTAAATTAAAACTCGTCTTTCCTCTCGTCTTGATGTTCTAATTTATTATTTTTTAGCTCATCTCCAAAGATCAGACAGTTGAGAGAAAAATGTCCTGACTGAAGTCTGATGTTTAAAGATGGTCAAGTACCAATGGAAACCGAAACTTAACATTTCCCCTTTGAATTTTGCAGATAGTTTTTTTTATTTTTTTTTTATGTGCCACTTTCTGTTTAGTTGAATTTCAATAATCAATCAGATTCACTACATTGGAATATACATTCCAATGAGCTGTTTGTCACGTTGAAAGCACCTGTAGAAAATAACCTTGCAGCAGATATTAAATGAACATTTCTGAATAAAAATGTTTTGCATTGTAATATTTTAATCTTCAATGTCACGTTTTCATTTGTTGTAAGGAGAAAATCAAAATTAACAGAGTAACATTCTGTGTGTAATTCATCTGCATGACGTGTTTCAATTACAAAATTACAGACCCATTCAGTAAATTAGATTGAAAAGCTCATTTATTTGAGGAACTTTATAACTAAGTGAGACATAATGATTAATTACACACAGAAGGATGTTTGATTCATTTCTGTTAGTGTTTTATTTTGTTCATATATTCTTAGTTATCTGACTGTGGGTTACTTTTCAACAATCTAATTGACTTAAAGGCTGTCTACATTAACATCTAGAGCTGCAAGATATTCTTACTGCTTTGTGGCAAAAATGAGTAATAAGTAGACAATACCAAAGTACAAGCTTTAGCATTAAAGTTTAACTGTTAATATTCATATTGTTTATAGACTTCAGTCTATTTCACTGAGCTACTCTTTAAGCTGCAGTATGTACATGTTATGAAAAATACTTTTTTTTGCATATTTGTTGAATCTGTCATGACAGGGTGACAGATTTTGTTATGACAGATGATCTCTTGGAAAAAATCCAGCTACTCCACCTTCTCCCAGTGCTGACTAGAAACAACCAATCAGAGGCAGGAGGCGGGCCTTAGTGCTGTCAGTCACCCCTCCATGTGGCGCTGTTCATCCCCCGTCTCTCTTCCCTTGTGTTTTCTGCTACTCTGCATCTAGCATGGTCTGTTGTGAATGCTAAAGCTAGTTAGCGTAGCCACTGATGACAGTGGGTGAATGGTTTTCCTGTAACAGTGAATTGTTTCTCCTCTGTTAGCACATTTAGCAGCACATTAACAAAAATTGATTGACGGCGCTAAAACCCGCCTCCTCCATGTTCTGATTGGTTGTTTTTGGTGTGTTTCTTCAGATGGCAACAGTAGCTCAGGGAAGAGGTGGAGATTGATCTTGTCGCAACCATACAGTCACCTCATGGTG
Source organism: Gambusia affinis (assembly GCF_019740435.1). Classification (NCBI taxonomy): domain Eukaryota; kingdom Metazoa; phylum Chordata; class Actinopteri; order Cyprinodontiformes; family Poeciliidae; genus Gambusia; species Gambusia affinis. The sequence continues at coordinate 5,834,944 of NC_057878.1, forward strand.
ACAGTTTTAACAAATATGTAATAAAAACAATCAGGTTTTTTGTATGTCTTTTATAAACGATACATTCTGCACCTCTGTATCAAATATAGCTTTAGTATAAGTGTACTAGGAGTACGCTTGAATCATCTACATTTTGCTAAGTGTTAACCTGAAGAGTGAACCTTCACTCACTTCCAGTTGTTTCTGCAGCATCATCTTTCTCCATAGAGATTCAGTTCATCTTTCTAAGGTCGACTTGGTGATTAGCTAAGCAGGGAATTTGGCCGACATCTGAACGACCATGTTCCACGTTATCCCAGCTGCTCATCACCACTTATCCCGTCCACGCGGTGTTAATCCGCCGTTGTTTATCCCAGTCCTAGCGTCTCCCGCCTTGGCCGGCGTCCTGCCTCCTCCTCGGCCTCCTGACGGGAACCCAAACCAGAGATGTTTTCCGTCTGCATCACCGCAGAAGCGGTTAGCGGGGAGCTCCTTCGGCTCCACAGAACTCAAGAACCGAAAGGACCGAGGCCCCCTTCCAGATTCTTTTTTATTGGATAATAGGCTGAATGTTGCTTTTGTCTCAAGATGTTTGAGGTGTACTTTCGACTCCCTACAATGTAAACACGGGAAGGAAGGTTTGCCTTTGCGATGCTGTCTGCAGGTTTGTTTCCTCCTTTGTGTTTTTCCAGGATTTACGGTCCACTTTAAAACCAAACCAGCCGGATCTTTCAAGTGCGACTAATAAATGAGTTTATCCTCATCCTCACTTTCTGCTGCGGTCCACTGAAGTCACTTTCTGCTCCCCGTTTGCTGTTCTGTGACTTATCTGAGGGCAGTGAGTCATAGCGTTGACTTCGGAGATGAAGTAATCTGGGCTCTAGACTTTTCCATTCTGCTTCCTTCTCATACAAATGCTTCAGAAAACTCTTGTAACGTTTAATTCTGTTCTACCCAACTCTGACTCTCCTCCTCCTCTCTCTCTCTCCGCTGTGGTTACAGTGTGGTTGGTTTTACATGAGCGAACCTTCAAAGATCAAATGTTTTTTTATCACCAGTCAATCAAAAGGTTCCTCTTTTGTGAAGTTGTGGTTTAGAGGAACTGCGAATAATTGTGAGTTCAGGTTGAATCCCTGGAATGCGTCGCATTCAGCTTCCCTCTGGCAGGAGCAGACCTCTGAAAACGCCAACAATCTACGTTCACTAGTCGTCGTCGTCTCTCTTGCGAAGCACCTGCGTCTGGTTCGCCGATGTTCACCTGGACGGCAAGTCAGAGGACAGATGACACAGTGAAAACACGCTGGCGTTGTTCTTCCAATTTTAGTTTATTAGTTTATTTAAGATAGGAACATTGTGAAAAGACCATCAATAAAAGATGCTTTGCTCCTTAAAGGGGCAGTATTGTGTAAAATCAACTTTTTTGAGGTGTTATAATGATATTCCTTCATGGAAATGATTTCAGTTGTGCAAAACGCCTGGTTGGACCTAGCTCTGCCTTCGAGGGCGAAGCTCCTCCTCAGAGCTGCAGTTTCTAACCTCACAGAGCAGCCCTCCACTGCATTCAGCTCCTTCAGACTAGCCAGCAGCAATTAGCAAACACCTGGTAGAACTGAGCATCTGCTGAGCTCATTATAGGAGCTGCTTCACAAAGGAACGCTGACAAAAACGTTGTTAAAGGGTTAATAGAGATGTGTTGAGACGATTTCCTGAAGGCGGAGTTTCAGAAAGAGCAGGAGCTTCTTAAAGTGACAGAGGCCCAATTTGAAGGCGTTAAATTACTAAGTCAGATTTCTACTAAGTCATTTTTGATATATGCAGCATTTTTTTTTTGCAACTAATATGAACATAGTTACTTTGTTGTGTTATAGCTATTTTATTTGTAACATAATTTATTCTGAAAGTAAACAGTACCGATTCTTAAAAACAAAAAAAAAGAAGGTAAAATTCTGGTTGATTTAGCTGTCAGCAACTTACTATATATGTACATTTTCAACACGGCCCTTTTAAAGGTAGTTCAATGCTGGTATAAATCCAGTGTATGTACAATTACTGTACAAGGTCATAGACACATATCAGTATAAACTTCTCCCCTGTGGTCACTAATGTTAAAATGACAGGTTTTCTGTTGTTTCTCAGTTTGGACCCTGCTGGTTTCCTTGTAACACTTTCCTGGCACCGCGAGAAAAGTCCTTCAGGTCGGTGGAAAGTTTAAGACCAAACTCTCCAGTTCCAACTTCTCTATCGATCGTTAAATTATGAGCGCACATAAAATTTCATCCTCGCTGCGGAAAGATTCACTCAATGTGTTTCTGAATACCTTGGCAACCCAGAGAAGAATATTTTTCCCAATTTGAAATAGATGTTTTTGGTTGGCTTATCCTGCACACAGTAGACAAGACAGCGTTCACATAAATCAATAAAAGCGTTTGTTTTCCAGTGTGATTCTACAAAAGAGTAGAGAATAAACGAGCCAGACAGTTGAGGAAGTAAAGGGGAATGCAGCTCCATGTGGATCTACTCTCCACATTTCATGGAAAATCAGACACTTCTGTGTAATTTATGGGTATTTTATCTGCAAAACTAGCAAGTAGAAGGAAAAGGATGCATGGCTTTAAATTTCCTTTACAAAACAAAAATCTTAAAAGTGTGGAGTGTGTTTGAGTCAGCACTTTGTAAAAATATGATTTGGTGCTGTGAAAATGATTCAATGGAGGCCTGCTTTTTGTGCTTTTGTGTTTTTAATTGTGCTGAAGAGTTTAATGCCTTCTACAAATCTGGACTAAAACATGGAAATAAAAAACCCTTCAATACTTTCTGTAAAATGTAGTTTTGAAGAAATGGAACTATAAATCAATCGTAGCATCGCATCACTTTTTGCCCTAAGAGGTTTAGATTGGCGTATTCCTGACTGCTGAAGGGTCAGTGAACGCCACGGTGAGATCTGAAGGCCTTCAGAGGGAAAACTGGAGCAACATTTAAGTCTGAAGAGATTTAAGAGACTTAAACAAAGACTTTGGACTCAACCTTTCCTCTTTAGAGTCTGTAAGCGGAGGGCGTTCAGAACAACTCCCAACAAGTCAGGCCGTCCAAACAAGCTCAACCTGAAGCACAATGCAAGACATTAAAGCTGCAGTGTTATTAAAAATGATTAAAACGGTTGGGAAAGTGCGTTGGGAAACTGATAATCTGTGGGGAAATAAATCAATCTCCTCCTCCCTGAGCTATTATTGCTGTGTGAAGAAATGTGCCAAAAGCAACCAATCAGAGCCAAGAGGAGGGGCTTAGCGCTGTCAATCACATTTATGTACACGGTGCTAATTGTCCTAATAACATAGAAACTGTTGTCATCGGTAGCTATGCTAACTAGCCTTAGCATTCATGGCATGGCAGGCTATGTTGTGGTGAACCAGCTGTACTGAAGCAGAGAGCAGGGGATAGGGAGGGATTAGTGCAAGTACAGGAGCTTGACAGACAGCGGTAAGGCCCACTTCCTGTTTCTGATTGGTTGTCTCTAGTTAGCACTGTGTGAAGGTAGACAACAGTTAACAGTTTATCTGCATCATCCCATACTGCCACAACATAGGGACAGCTGCAACAAACATCTGAAACAAATGATATAAAGCCTCCAAAAAACTGTAAAATGATTGAAGTACAGCAGCCTCCTTCTACTGTTGAATCAGGAGAGACCACATGTTCGACTTTTATGGAAAGTGTACAAGAAGAAAACAAAAAAAAAAAAACCCACAAATGTCACAGTGAGGTTTGCCTGAGAAAACCAATAAAACTAATGTAAAAATGTAAGAAGTGCACCAGAACAGAAGACATGTTTGGCAAAAATTAAGATCTGAATTCAGTGGAATGAACTCACAAGCATGGAGGGGGAAGAGTCATGCTCTGGTGGATCTGACCAGCATGTATGAGGAAACTCTGATACTATTTGTAAAAATAAATGAATGAATAAAACAACTAAGACTTGAAAATAACTTCAAGCATCTCCAAGCAGAAAATGAAGACTGATGTCACACATTGCAAATAACTAATGTTTATTTATTTATTGTTTGTTTGTTGTTTTGTTTTGTTTTTTCAACAGTTGTGAGGCACGGTGGCGAAACTGCTGCTACGTAAATTACTCAACAGATTGTTGCTAGGTAACCAGAGAGCGAGCTAGTTAATTGACGTCACGCCACCGAACTAGCTTAGCTGCCGGAGAGAAGTTAGCTTCTAAAGCCATAATAATAGACATTAAAAAACTTTTCCTCTGCCTACATCCCCCAGAATGCCGTGCGGTTCTGGATCGGAGTACAGTGAAATTGTTGAACATTCTTTCGGATGTATTTTCTGCTGGTACTGATCACGTATCTACCGTGATATATAGTTTGTTATTGATTTATTATTCAGCCCTACATTTGCCAGATTGTGTGTGCTTTATATTCTTCAAGAAATTGATGAACATGTAAATTAGGTCGGTATTTTAATAATTCAAAACCGAAAGATTTTACTTCCGGAGCAGTTTCTAATGTTTTATTTTAGAGGATGCAAAATAAAATGTCTTATTTCCAGAATATAGAATCTGTTGTGCAGAAATCAGTTCTTTATTGGCAAGTTATTGTTTCCACACGTATTAAATATTTTACTATTTTTATAGAGGAACAGGTGGCCATTTTCAATTGTTTACATTTATGTTTGTCAGGTTTTTTTGCGTCTTTGAAGATTAGTATATCACTAATTCATCAACAAGATTCAATTTATAAATTGCAAACCAACAGAGAATTCAGGGTGTGATGTGACTCAGATAATTTTCAGCCATAAGCAATAACCAGCTGGCCAGAGACTGAAATATGGAACCTTGTTCCTATCAGTAATCAAGTCACACTCTTTAGTGTGGAAGTTCTTACTAAGGGGATTTTACTCAAGGTTGTGTATTTCCATTGTGAGTGACGTGTTTTTAAATGAAGTCAGAGGAAGAGAGACGTAGAGAACTTATTTCCATATCCCACTGAAGATGCTGTTCATTCAGGTTAGCGTAGCCACTGATGACAGTTTTACAAAGAAAAAAGGGAGTTGGCCAAAAAGTTGCAACTAATAATGACTGTTTTACTTTTTATATTTTCTTTCCGTTTCAGTTGAAGGTTCGAGTTTGTCAGAACAACCAAAGGTAATAACTCACGCTGCTGGGTGACATCCAGGGCCGGATTTAGGAGGATGGGGGCCCCTGGGCTGGAGTCAGGATGGGGGCCCCTGGTTGTTTGTTTTGTTTTAGAGGATGAACAGAAAATGACCGAACAGTAAGTTTTAACAACTTACAACTTTAATAAGCCAGTTGTCACAAACTACAAATAACTCTGAACTCTTTTCTAGAAAGACTAAACCACATGTTGGGGTTGAAACTAGAATATGATGCTTGCATCACAAAATAAAATCACTGAATAGTTATTGTTGCCTGGACTTCAACACAAACTATAAAACAGATTGAGTGCAAGAAATGCAATGCTCAAATATACTTTTACAAAGCAAAGCGAGTAAAACAATATTTATACAAATATCCCCAGCATTTACAAGTTCATACAAGTACAAGTGGAATATATCAAAACTCAAACTTTTTCTTTGGTTTTAAAGTTCTTGGTAAATAGTGGAGGAAATAAATGTCAAAAAAGTGCTTCTCTGCCAGTCAGACAGAACATGGATATAAACAATATCTTCTGGAAAAAAGAGATCAGGCATACTGTAGTTTTCAGAAAATATCCTGACCCAGGTAAGTCCAAAGTGCTGCCCTCTGAAGGATTTTTAAAGTTTAGGCATTTATGCTCAGTTGCGTTTCCAGTCACTGAAACCAGTTTCAAAGTTTGACTGAGTATTAGCATTGCTGAAAATGCGGCATGCAAAACAAAATGCAGCTCCGTGGATGGAGAGTAGAGCAGCCACGGTCTTCGATGTACTCACCATTTAACATCTTGCTTTTAAAGTGAGATTTGGAGAAGTGACGCTTTTGATGCTTGTACACCCGTTCTGATGCTTGAAAGCCAACATTCATATTTTGACAGCTCTCCGGTCCTTGCTCTGCCCAGTAAACTCGCACGGACTCGTCAATTTCCCCCCAATGCGCCGGATCGGTACTGTACGGATCCACAGTCGTCTTTCCACCGACTCTGACTCCACAGACGCCAGTCCAGCCACCGACTCAGTCACGGTTATAGGTTCTGGCGGGATCTTAGTGCCGGTGTTAGCATAGCTAAGGGTTTGAGGAGCGGGGATAATAATGTTTCTGCTCCATCTCCGCTAACAGGTTTAAAAAAGCCTGTCAGTTTAGGCATTTTGTTTGTCGCCTCTTTGGCGCGATGCTCTTTTTCTTTTCTCTTCCTTCTTTTCTGCGCTCCGCTGTCATATTTCCTGTTGTCCGCCATTGTAAAATAATATTCCCTTGACGCTCCTCCTCCCCAATGCGTAAGATGCGTCAAAAGTGGACCAATAACAAGCAAGCATTCAAGATGGACGTTTGCCAGAACAAATTGGAACATTTTTCATCGGTGCTGTCAAAATCATGGTAGTCATTGATTAAATTCTGACACTATCCATTCACAAAAATATAAAACATCCTTCGGGGCCCCCGAAATGCCGGGGCCCCGGGCTGCAGCCCCGGTAAGCCCCTGCTAAAATCCGGCCCAGGTGACATCACATCCTTTTATCTCGCCGAGGATTCAGAGTCAAGCCTTTAGCTTCACATTTCCTGTAAGTCAGAGACTGGAGCTCAGATAGAGGTGACAACTGGTCTCTGTCACCCAGTTTCACACCTAGAGCCCACACCTCTCCCCTCACACACACCCCCCCCTTTTCTCCCCCCCCCCCCCCCCCCCACACACACACGCATCCATCTACGATGCTTTCAAACACACGTCCACACTCACGCTGATGCACTGGGCCAGGTCACACAATGAACTATTTCTGGAAAAATACTGAAACAAATGAGCAGAGGGTAGAGACAATGGTCAGAGTGGGAGGCTGTGGGGTTGTTTTTTGGGGGGTCAGGGGTCACATACCTGCCCCTGATCTATAGCAACAGCTCCTCTTCCTCTCTGCTTCTACTGTTTGGCTGTTGGGTTTTAATTTAATTTAATTTTTTATGGAGTTAAATAATTTTTCATGACCCTGAGTCGAGGTCATGGAGCTGAAATGTTCAAGGCGGTCGATCCGTTTCATTCACTGTTGAAGTTTTATTTTGAGGAATCGTCAAAGTGACACTGAGATTCAGATGTTTCGGTCAGGAAGAGACGTTAGTCATTTCAAGACTGAACACAGGAACCTCCTGCTGTGTCACTGGCGTAATTCATGTTCCTGTCCGTAGAGCTGCGGGGCTTTTTCACTGTAGTACAGTTACACTTTAAAATTTCCAACTTTAGAGGTTTTCTTTGACTCAGCAGCGCATTGGTTTACAGAGGAGTTTATGGTTAACAGAGGAAGGGTGCCCACGTCTTACTGCCTGCTGTTCATCTTCCATTTAAAGCAAACTCATGAGAATTTCCACTTCAGGACTGGAACAGCAAAAAGCTCTTATACCCCTCAAAGTTTAGTGGTTTTTTTTACTTTAAAACCAGGAGTTTTTTTTTTTTTTTTTTACAAGTAGTCTTTATTGATTCTGGAAGAAAAAGGAAGTCGAGTTTATTTTGTAGAGCACATCTCAGCAACAAGGCAGTACAGATTGCTTCACATGATAACACAATTAACAAGCAACAAAAAACAAAAAAACAAAAAAAAAGCATTATATTACCGTGGTAGAATGAAAAAAATAATTTTTTAGGCAGACCCGTAAACACACTGTTAATACATAAATGAACAAAAGGATGAGGTTCTCTGGATCCTGCTCGAACGTTTGTTTATTTCTGGAAATGTCCTTCAGGTGACAAAAGACTGACTTTGTAATTGTCTTTATGTGTCTCTGAAAGGTCAGGTCCACCACTACACCCAGATGTCAGGCTGTAATATCAGAAGCTGTTTAGGGGAAGACAAGTGTTGAACCGATGTGAGAGTTGACCTGCTGCTTCCAGATCTCTGCTGAAAAGCTCCGGCTCAGACGGTGCGAATACTTTCTGAAGGCGTTGCATCACTGACAGGCACACAAAGTGCTGCGGAGAGGCCAGGATTTCACTATGACACCTTCACCAAACGCTGCAGCAATCACACCGTCTCAGTTTAAAGTCAGTCATCATTTATCGGGAAGATTACTTTAGAAACCTCTGACAAATTTTCCCTCATCACTGCTCTTCTGCGTGAGCCTCAACAGCGAACAGCCACGCATTAAATAGTCAGAATCTGCATGTGAAATATCTCAGCCTAGTACTGAAGTGTCATCAGGGCACAGCTGGTCAGCGCTTCATGCTTCTTCCTCAGCAGGACAGGTGCCTGTTAAACTACGGACGTTCAGCACTGTGATCGTTATCACTGCCGAGAATAACTGAAGTGATGGATGCTGTCATGATGCCGGAGGAGCTGCAATATACACACACACACGCGCGCACACACACACACACACGCACGCACACACACACACACACACACACACACACACACACAGAGCATCCTCCTGATCAGATCAATTGGAATGGCGAGTTTAAAACTGGCCATTTTTTCTAATTGTGCTGTGCAGCTCTAAATGTCCTTCCTCTGTTTTAGGGAGCGATTATCCTAAATGAAATCATGTGTTCCAGGCAATAACCCAACTCTGACTTTTAATGAGAAAATAGAACGTAGAATTTACAAAAAATTTTCTTTATGAAACATTAAGAAAATGTTTGCTTTCATTTCTAATTTAAAGAACAAAGTATGACATGTTCTGGTGTTAAGCCATTCAGTGACTTTTAAACTATGTTAAAGTCAGTTCTCTAGGCTACAGTGAGTCAGTGAAAACTAAGATGATTTGCTATGTTTTCCTAATTTTAGTGAGAAAGTGGGCAGCAGCGTTTTGGATCAAATGGAGTCATAATGTCAAATGGTTGACTTTTTTAGGCGGACCTGTGAAGACAATGTTGCAGGAATCAATTCGACTGAAAACAAACACATGGATGAGTTTCCAAAATCTCTTTGGAACCTGGAATCTTTGTTAATGTGACAGAAGGCTGTCTTTGTAATCGTCTCTATGTGTCTCTGAATGTTCAGCTCCATCACAACACCAGATTTCAAGCCTGATCTCTAGTTTGTAGCAGTAATAACTGGGACCTTTTTTTTTTTTTTTTTTACTTCAGTTTTGTTTCTATTCAGCTGATGCTCTGTGGAGTCAACTACAGCACATCATCCGTGAACGCCTCATCAAAAACCCCAGAAAGCAGATGCTGTCAGGGCTGCGGCTCGTTAGTCTTGGCATCATCTGCATCATTCGTCTGCAAGATGTAGGAGATTTCCTTCCACACTGTGTTGTCTGGAGATCCTCACATAGTCAGTGCTTTAAACACAAGGGACGTTTTAGCACACCGTCCTCGCCCCAAAAATCATGCTCAAAATACTCATAAATCCTGTACTAAACCAGGGTCATAATCCAGTGAAATAACAATGAAACTGTAAAGAATGTCAGATCACGTACAATCCAGGAAGATTAAGCGAGTTTTAATAACAGCGATCAAAAAGTACGAGTTGGGTCAGAGACTAATTCCTGAGAGGTTGAGTGATTGACCAAAAAAACAAAAAACAAACGGGAAGTTTTGCTGAAACAGGAAGTGGTGGTTTCCCAGGAAGTCCTCTTCAGAGACTCGACAAACTCGAATCCTCTGGGACGTAAGGGTTGAGGACTGGAGAGCGTCGCCCTTTTACTGGGGATTGTTCCGCCCTCAGGACCACACTGGGACTCAGGAAACGAGAAGCGATGGCGTCATGGAGTGAGTCAGTGCAAGTAGCAAGGTGACGTGATGTAAACACACTACGGAAGCCTCACAAGGAAAGTACTCAAAGGCTGTGACGAGGTCGACGACAGACAAAGACTCCATGATCGATGAGCATTTTCTAAATTATTAATTCACTTTAAGGCGTCGCTGGTTTACATGCTGCATCTCACACAGATTAATTAGCATTTGGCTCATGTTTTCTACATCTCCCACCAGCAGCCATGTGAGAGAGCCAAGACTAACGAGCCGCAGCCCTGACAGCATCTGCTTTCCGGGGTTTTTGATGAGGCGTTCACGGATGATGTGCCGTAGTTGATCTGAGTTGGCGCACAGACGGGCGGGTTGCGGGTTTGCGTTGTCAAACTTGACGACTCGTGTCGGGGGAGGGGGGCACGTTGCCACGGCGATGGGCATCCATTCACCAATGCGCCAACCAGCAGATGCTGTTGTTAGTCTGCCAGCACAAACACTTTCTGCTCATACCGACAGATGGGGTCAGACGTCCAGAGGCGAATTGATCGGGCGCAAAAACTGAACGATAAATGTGTGGAAATCAGACAAACGTCGAGGGAGTTAATGTGGGAAAGAAGTGGCTTTTTCAACGCAACAAGAACGTCTGTCTGCTTGCAAACAAAGTAGAAATAGAAGAAGTAGTGTTCGTTACTCTCTATATGAGAATACAAAACTCATTTAAACTACCTTTTGGGTCTCTGACCCAATAATCTGGAATCCTTTTTGCCACATTTAGGCCCGCATTCAGACGATTTTATTTAAGATTTAAAACTGGATACATACTTCATACAATCACTTTATGACTCCTAACTTACCTACCTGGAATGGCTTTCACAACTGAAGTGTTTGCGGACATGCAAGCAAGGAGCAGCCGCCTGAAGGTCTAATAAGGCGTCTGAACTTCCTCCCTGCGAGGCGAGCGCCTGGACTCTGACCTGTGGATGAATCAGACGTGGAAAAGAAGTGTGAGAAGTGGAGCTGCTTGTGCAAACTGTTTCACCCTTCAAAGGACGGAGACAAGCTGAGCAAACAGCCTCCGGCTCCAGCAGCCACGGCCGGCCGCCACACGTGTGACGTTTATGGGACGGGACCCTGAGAAACAGGTGATGGGGCGGTGTGCAGCGGGCGAGCAACCTGTGGCTGAAACAGAGAAAAACAAAGCAGAGAGAGAGAACTCAATGTGTTCTCGGAGCTTTCCACGCACTGTTGGTTTGTTTCCCAGAAAGATCTGTGATAAACTTCCTCAGCACACACACACACACACACACACACACACACACGCACACACCACTGGGCTGTTTGCAATTTACACCACCTTGCATAAATATATGAATACTTATGCAAGGATGTTTGTATTGTACTCATCAATACAAACATCCTATTTTTATGTATTTTATGTGGTGGGTCAAAACAAAAAGGGGGAAAAAAAAGGAAAAGTAAAGTGATTTTATTTTATTTTTTACCTACTCAGCATTGAAGCTAAGTCGCAATACATTAAACAAGTAAAGTAGTCCCTTTGTTTTGTTGGAGGGTTATGTGTAATTTGCTGTTGATCCCAAACATTAAAATGGGTTTTGAAAAAGTGGGTCCACTTCACAAATGTTGAAAGGTCTCAACTACAAATAAGATAACTTTTTTTTGTTTTTGTCACTTCTGAGCAATCAAAACAAGATTTATGTCATTTTTTGTTCATTGAAGTGTAATAAATGAATTAAAAGCAGATCTCGGTTGCTGGGTAGACGTGATCCTCACAAGAGAAATCAAAGAGGCAAAGTATTCAAAGTTTGTGTTGTAAGGTTTTAATTTGCTCTAATTCGGTTAAAAATAAAAAGTCTCCACCTGCATCAGCTACCTTTGCAAAGGGGCTGGAAAATTTGTATCATCTGTTTGTCTGAAGTCGTGGGCCACACAAAGTCAGTCCAAATGACCCCCGAGCCGCACTTATGACCTTCATAGCCCAAACTGTGAGGAATGGTTTAGATTACTGCAAATTCATGTTTAAGACTGGCCTAGTCAAAGGCCAGACCTGTATCCAATAAGGAATCTGAACTTGAAAGTGGATGTTTTTGCATTAAAATCTGAATGAGCTTGTGTGAGACAAGGTTTTTGTTTGTAAAAAAAAAATGTGATTCAGTTTCTTCAAAATATGCTTTTGTTTTGTTTTTTTCTTCTTGTAGACCAACGATGTTGTTGCCATGAGGACAGCGACCCTGTGATGTCACTCAGTTTTCCTCGAGGACGATGAAAAAGTTCTACAACGTCTCTGAGATGTTTTGCTGTTCTGTTTGTCACAGGTTGTGGAAAAAAAATCTAAACTTTCATCTCAATCTTTTTTTTTTAAATGTGTAGTTTTCTTATTTTCCTCAGGATTCAGATGCCATGACAGACGTCATCCAGGTTCATGTGGGGTTGTTGACTGTTATGTTATGCTAAGTATATCATTTTGTTAAAGTAAAATGTTGAATCTTGTGAACTTAAAATCTTTTGTTGTGGTTTCTTAATTTATTCAGGGCAATCCGTTTCCTAGATTCTGCTAAGTAAACTGTACTGTTCAAGTAAGTTGGACTAACTTGATGTATTTGAGTTAAGAAGAGAATAATTTACTTGCTATTTTCTAAGTTGAAACAATTTCACTTAACTAAGTTAAATTAACTTGACACAATTAAGTTCTTAGGTACACTGAACAAGTATATGTCAAGTAATCAAAACTTACTTACTTACATTTTTAAAGGCAGTCGGTTTCCAAGATTTTTTTTTAAAGTAACGTCAACTTTTCAAAGTTTAGAGTGTAGGATTACCGAGGATAGACGATGTATGGATGCATGGTTTTATTGTACAGACTTACCCAACATATTGTGCGCCATTTTCTTTCTATTTTACAATTATGCACCATCATCTGCTGCTGTTTCATATAAAATTCCCAAAATATACATAATTTGTGGTTGTGACATGATAAAATGTGAAAAAGATCTAGAAGAAGAAGAAATACTCTTGCCTGGCACTTTTCAACCACAGCCTGACAATCGGTCATATTTCATTTCTCTTCAATAAGCAGAATCTGAAATAACACACAGTGTCTGCACATTTACACCAGAAAACAACTTAACATGGCGACTCTTGACCTGAAAAGTCGAAGAGCTGCGGCCTCCGTGTTTTACTTGTGTCTGTTTCCTATAAAATATGTAAAGCAGCGCTGATGGCCGCTGTATGCATTTTTCTTTTGTCAAATACCGCCAGTGAACATTCCCTTTCTATCACATCCATCTGTTCGGGTCTTTCTCATCTCCCTCCAGCAGCACTCAGTCAATCGTAGGTATTTGTTTGGCCTTCAAGCTGTGAAGCAGAGATTCGAGAGGCGGCGATAACAGCCGCTGAACTGTTGCTTGATCACATTGTTTGAGAAAACTGGTTGGATAAAAAGAAGCCAGAATGAAGGAAAAAAACAAACACTATTCAGCCACAGTTATAACTCTCATCTGTCATTTTTTTTTGTATCATTTTATAACAGCGTCGCTGTGGAAAGTTCAGACCCACTCTAATTAAAATGTCGCTTCTGCAGAATTTTCTTAAGGTCACTTTAATTTGTGGTCCAAAGTAATCCCAAATGATCCACCTTCCACCTCATGGAGGAGGTAAGTGTCCTGAAAATCACGAGCTGATTTTTGTGTTTAACACTGCAAAACCACAAAACTTTACCAAGTAGTTTTGGTCTAGTTTCGCATCCAAATATCTCAATACACTTCAAATAAGGCAAAAGTAACTGAAATGTAACTTTTCAACTAGATATACGAGTTTATTTTACGTCAATATTCCTTTAATATTGATGAATGTTGATTATTTCACTTATAGCAAGCACTTTTTCATCAATATTCAGGAAATACTGACTTAAAACAAACTTGTATAGCTTGCTGAAAAGTTACTTGTAAGTTAGTTTCGTCCTATTTTAAAGTGTGATAATAAATGGCACAAGAAATCAAGACGACTTAGTAAGATTTTGTGTTTTTACAGTGCAGCCAAACATTGACCTGGATGTGAATTAGGGCTAGTCATGCTGACATTTTTTGTTTAAGAGCAAATTCTTTATACTGGCAACCAAACAAGCTAAACTTGTTTAAAGACTTTCTAAACTATTGTCAGGACACTCTAACGACCCACACTGAGCACCGTAAAGCCTATAATTACTCTGTCGTGACTCATGTAACACTGGGACTTTTGTGCCTCTTTGTTTTCAATGTGTGTGTTTGCCAAAAGGACACAGGAGGGTTAAAGTCAACCCACTGCCGTTTAAACCTATGAGTCATTTAAACCAAGCAAGGTACAGAAACAAAACCTTAAGACTTAGATGAATTTGTAACAAATATTTGAGCATCAGACAGTCTGACCTTGGTGTGAATGAACTTTTGAGACGACTGTCCAGGAATGGCAGCAGCACACCAACAATTACAAATCCAAACGGCAGATATCAAAACCCCCCAGTTGGAAAGTAAAGGATGAAAAATAACAGAGAGAGAAATAAAAAAAAAATAAGACAATAATACAACTTGATGTTAATCAAAGACCTTATCTAAAAGCTGATTAACATCATAAAGGCGTCATATAGTCGCCATTTTTTAAACCAGCAATAAACATTTTGTCCTGATCATTAACACCCATCAAAAATGTTGATCAATTTTCCACTTACTATTAATCAAAGGCAACTCTAAACAGGTGAGTGTTTTAGTCTAGATTTAAAGGAAATCAGAGTTTCAGCTGTTTTACAGTTTTATGGAAGTTGGTTCCAGATTTGTGGTGCATAGAAGCTGAATGCTGCTTCTCCATGTTTGGTTTCAGAAGGTCTGGAAGGTTGATATGATGACGACAGGTCTTTAATGCATTGTGTTGCTGTGTCACTCACTGATTTACAAACCAACAACAGTATTTTAAAGTCTATTCTCTCAGTGGAAAGAGTTTAGAACTGGAGTGATGCTCCATGTTCCTGGATTTAGTGAGAACACCAGCAGCAGCGTTCTGGATCAGCTGCAGCTGGATGATTAGGTTTTTAGGCAGAGCTGAAGACACTGTTGCTGTAATCAATGCAACTAAAGATAAATGCATTTCTCTAGATTTTAATCCTTTAATCCTTGAGATGTTCTTCAGGTGATGAAAGGCCGACTTTGTAACTGTCTTTATGTGTCTCTGAAGGTTCAGGTCTGAGCTTAAAGGTTTTCTGTGAATCTCTTCACTGGAAGGTGGGCGACTGACTAGTTGACTTGTGATTGTCTTGGTTGTAGGTTCAATTCCAGCTTTCTCCTGTCAGACGCCAACGTGCCCCTTGGCCAGGCACTTTGACTCTAACTTGCCTAGCGATGTGTGTGTGTGTGTATGTATTGGTGTGTGGCCTCAGTGTAAAGTGCCTTGAGTGGTCTTATGACTAAAAAGTTATCTCCAAGTAACTTCGTATTGTTTCAGAAATAGCCTTGTCGTTCTTGCTGACCTCTTTACTTCCTGGCATTGTGTAAACTCCAGCAAGCTGCCTGCTTTTGTCAAGGTGGTCACAGTTGCTGATCCAAATGTTTCGGATTAGTCGGGCCTGACTTGTACTTTCCATCTTAAAAACTTGTGAAAACAGCGAGGTTGTAACTGGCTTTACAAACACAGCCTTTCCAATTCCACTTTGTTTGTATGTAATAAACAATGACGCAGACGTTTCTGTTGGGACGGGCCATTTTTTTTAATTATATGCTAATACACAACATGACCCTTGTAGTGTTGGGATTTGAACTCTTGAAGATAAGCCAGAGGAAGAAATATCACAGTCCTTCCTTAGCTCAACATCCTGATCACAGATATCCTCACATATTAATGAGACCTGATGGATCAGGTTCACCAACAGGAAACCCGACTCAGCTCCTCGCCAACAGCCGCCTTTCAGCAGCCGTTCTACAGCCTTCCAGTGAAAACTGTGCTGCGGTCATAAACAGGCCTCTCTGGTTGTGTTCCTTTTATTATTACACTGTTTTCTATTTAAGACTGAACCATAACCTGGTAAATTGAGGACTGGTGAGGTAATAGTGAGGTAATTCTGTCCCAACCAACCCTTCTGTAGATCGCCCGTCTTCTCTTTGTCAGAGTTTTTGCAGTAGGTGTCCGATGTGGGACCAAAACTGCAACATTTGTTACATTTCCAGCGGCTGCATCGTGTCAAACGAACTACACTTTTTGAAAAACCTGTTCCCCTCCTCGCCTGGGGAGTTGCACTAAGAACAACTGAAGGAAACGACACCAAAAACCTCAGACAAAGACATTGAGCGCAAATTCCTTCTTCAAATGTAAACAAAAGGGAGTAGCGTCAGAGTTTAGCGGTTGTAGTGTTTCTTTTTTGTCTTCAGTAAAAGCCCAAGAGTCATTTCTCCAGCTAGCGCTAGATCCTCGTTTGTTTTAGTTATTTTTACCCAGAATGCCTTGAGCTATAGTCCACTTTCTGCTTTTGGAGTAGTCTCCAATCCGCTCGGCATTTCCTTTTGACACCTCCCCAAACGAACAGGTGTTTTGTTTATCTGTGCTACCCATGGAAATTAAAGCGGACTAAACACGGCTGGTGGGAATACGCCTGCAGTTGAGGACAGTTTTTGACTTTACAAACCTGAGAAGTGCTAAATTACACAAACAGATCAGAGCATTTAAAAATAAATACCCATTAAAGACCAGACAGTTATGATTATTTTATAGCTTTGATTTTAAATAAGAACTTTGTCACACTTTCAAATGAATATGTTTTTTCTGTTCCTGCAATGATTAAGAAACTTGGGTCATGTTTATGATATTTTAAACTGCTGCTGTTTTGGTGACTGAAGGACCTTGGAGTTTTTTTTCTGGGTCCTTGTGTTAAAAATATCTCCTCCTTTTGAACAGATAGTGAGAGTTTTCCCTTAATGGTTTATCTATTTCTTCCAGCTCCAGTTCCCCTACAAACTGGTTTGAGCCTCTGATGAGGCAGAAACAGGAAAAAGGAAATGTCTGAATGACAAAATCTGCTTTTCTTTAGAAATGTGTGCAAAACTCTGTCGACATTCTGATAATGCGAAAAAATACAATTTCATGATTGTTGTTTTCCATTAAATAAGAAACACAATTAAAATCACACCTGAATACATTTGTTCACACTGTAAATCATTAAAAAACACACTGCGCCATCCTCCTCCTACCACTTCCTGTTGTCGTCTTCTTCATGGTTTCCGTCAGTAGCAACATCCGGTTGTAGATCATGTGACACAAGTGTTTCCAATGCAGTTTTGCGAAATAAACCAATTTTGATACAACAAAAAAGCAACAAAAAAAACCTTTTCATAACTGCAGAACTTTTTATCTAAGTTATTTTTATTTGCTGTTTCCCTTAATAGAATTCATTTTCAAAATGTCAAATTGCACAATTATACGGTCAACGGAAACGCAACTTGTGAGAAACAGTATTTTAATTGAAATATACGTACTGCACATCGTAAGCAGTATTTTGTATTTTCATTTTCTCAATGATCTTAAAGTTTTTCCCAAATATGTTTGGTCTTTTTAAACACATATTTAAGAATTCATACCTTTAGTTTGACGAACAAAACCCTTGGAAGACATTTGACTCAGACTTTCTAATCAGCTTTACTCTAAAAAACAAAAAAAGAGATAAATAATTTACGATGCTCATTAATGCTCTGAAACGTTTGAATCGGTGAAACGTTATGCTTAATTTCTGCTGACATAAACTCCTTGGAATAGAAACCTTTTGACATAATAATTCTCTTCATTATGCAACACCGGGATTTCAGTTTTGCTTCGCTGTAAGAGTGTTTCTGATCTCGGTGACCTGGTGATACAGACGACCTCCCAGGTCAGTCTAAACAGCTGCAGAAAGTTCATCGACCGCAGCTGAGACGTCCTTCAGCTTCAAGATAAAAATAAATGTTTTTCTCTGTGGAGCATCTGAATCATAACTACATGATAAACACAGTCTGGGATTGTCAGATCAGATGTCATGTCCAGTGTTGCTGGAGGGATTTGTTTCTCTATTGTTGTTTTTTAATGCATAGAGTTATAAAGAGTCCTACACTGTGTTCATGTTTGTTATCTGGATAATTTTTGCTAAATATGATCCAGATAACCACATCTATTACTCCAGCCAGCTGCTGCAGGAAAACACTCTGAGAATAACAGCCATGAGTCCCCTGAGCCCAGAAAAACCTTCAGTATTTACATACTGAAAACCAAAACTTAAAGTACTGAGAAGTGAACCTGCTGATGTTAGCAGCTTAGTTACTGCCATGGTTACAAGAGACGCTTAGTTAGGAGTTTAAAAAGAAAAAAAAAAGTGTTAAAAGAATGTTAAATGTGGAAGTGCCATTACTAAGTCAGATTTCAGGAGAACATGTTCAATAAAAAAATTATTTTAGATAAAAGAATAATTGATATGATTCACTTAAAGGGGCATTGTCTTATAAAAATCAAGTTTTTTGAGCTTTACATCATATTATAATGTTAGTCCCTCATCAAAACATACCTTGACTCTTTCATGCATGACTGAAAAAAGTCCTTCAATCTCCACGGCAACCATTCAGCTGTGAAAAACACCTGGTTGGACCTAGCTCAGCCTTCAAGGAAGAAGTTCCTCCTCAGAGTTGCAGTTTCCAAGTTTCCACCACACAGAGCAGCTCTCCTCCGTGACTCAGCTCCTTCAGACTAGCCAGCAGCAATTAGCAAACGCCTGGCGGAGCATCAGCTGAGCTCATTATAGGAGCTACTTCTCAGTGCAACGCTGGTAAAAAATGTTGCTAAAGGGTTAATAGAGGAGACATGTTGTGATGACTGCCCCTTTAAAGAACAAAGTATCAGGTCCACTGGTTGCAAAAACAAACTGTAAAGCATTTGACCTCTTAATGAAATCCTAACCTAAAAGAAGTTCCCAGTTTCAGTGAGAATAAATCTAAAAATCTTCCAAATGTCAGAAGAACTGCAGAAACATTTAGGAAGAGTTTCAGCGGAGGGTAGAAAACAGTGAGAACTCGGCTGCTTGAGATGTAACTTAACAAAAGGTGCTGTGAGGAACCTGAGCAGTGCAGCACAGTCCTTTGAGAACAGAAACAACAGTACAGACTCCTAATGTTGCGTATAATGATTATATCAAGTTGCATAGTCCTCTGAAATTATATGAATTATTGGCTGCAGGGTTGAGTTGTTCTTTGTTTTCCATCTCTGCTGCTCTGTGGTTGTTGTGAAGCTGCACAGATGTATTTTTCTGCTGATTCATAATCAGGCCGGTGTTGATTCCTAATTCATGTCAATGGGAAAAATACTAATATTAACATTATTTGGCTTAAGCAAACGGTTACCTGGTATCTGAGGTTTTACAGTAAACTAATACGTATGAAGTTACACGCTAATTAATCATCTTATCCTCACCATGTATGAAAACCAGGTGAATAAAATAAATAGAACAAACATGTGTGGAACGGTGTGTATCAAAATAAATCCATCTTCTGTAGCTGTTGTTGGCTGCAGTGACTCCAGTTGTCTTTCTGATGTCCTCAGTAACTCTGAGGAATCTTATCTCACCAGAAACTGGAAATAATTCAGTGACTTTAATGTTTCTGGTTCCATTTCAGCAAAACAGGCTGAGATCACCATCAGTCATGTCACTGTATTTTTAGTTTATGCCAAACATGTCTTTTGTTTTTGGTGCTCAAATAATTTAGTTTTGGACGCATCTTTTCGAGAACACGACTTCAGGTTTGTCTCCGTTTGCTCTGACATGTTTTTTTTTGGGCTTTCTTGGAAAATCACAAGGTTTCCTATGATTTTTGTAAATGTAGGTCCTGTGAGAATATTTTAGGGCTTTTGCTTTTCTTTTCTCTTCTTTTATAGCATCTTGCTCATTGGATGCACTGATTGCAGTTTTCTGGCCAATCTTGGGAAATCCTGACCTGCCGATTCTGATTTTGGTTGGTACCGATTTTTTTTTGGTCTGAAACGTTGCTAAATGTAGCAAGACGGTTGCTGAACTGGGAACACTGGAGTGAATATTGGTAACTGCAGACATAACCTGGTGGGTCAGGTTACGACCTTTAGACCTCTGCTGAGGTGGAAAATATATTGGCTGATCACTGATCTCTCAAAATTAAGGAAATCTGTGCTGATTTATCGGTGCTCCCATACATGAATTTGCTGGGGTGATTAATTTTAAAAAGTTTGTTACTTTTGTATTGTTTAAAGTATATCTATTAAAATGCAATGTACTCTTTCAAACATGTTGTACAAGTTTGATCTATTCTTAAAAATACCTCCATAACATTTAAAATGTTATTTAAAAAAAACAAAAAAAAACAACAACAACTAAGAAGAGGATTGGAAACATTGTGTAGGAACGCCATTATAAAACTTTCCAGATTGATGGGCAGCTACATTTAAAAGCTCTAAACTGTCATGAAGTGGGGTTGGTGGTGGTGAGGCAGACGCAGCAGACCCAGATGAGGTGAGATGAGGAGTTTAATGATAATGAATCAACAGAAAACAGTCCACAGACCTGGCAGCACTGTTGAGCGGAAGGCTAATGCTCGCAACAGGTAGCAACAGGCGATGACGGACGAACACAGACGTGACAAGACGTAACTGACACGTAACCAGACGTACACAGACTGGACTCTAACGTAGCAATACGTAGACGCAGACGAGGATCCGACGAAGACAGACACACACAGGTGACACTAAATACACAAGAGGGTAATCAGGGAACGAGACACACCTGGGAACTAATCAAGGGGAGACAGGACAACACGGAGACTCAGACACACAGGAAACTTCAAAATAAACACAGGAAACTAGAAATAAACATACAGAAAAACACAGAACACGACATAAACTGGTTCAAAAGGCTGTTTTATCTTTTGGTCTTTAAATTTCATTTTCTTCCAGAAGAAGAACGTCCACAGAAGCAGGAAGTTTGGACTTAGCTGCACGAGAAGTGCTGTGTTTTCTAAAAAGTCGCGGCTGATTAGCAGGGATAAAGTGTTTACATGTCTCTGTCGGTATCAGCTCACACCAGAGAATGTGCTGCTGAGTTTCTTATCATGGCAGCAGCTTATCTGCTCCTTACATACTGCTGCTGCTGCTGCTGCAGCTGCTGCATGTGTGCCGATGCAGCAAAGCCTCAGCGTCCTGACACATCACACTTTATCATTTTACAGCGTAGTACAAGATGGTTCACAAAAAAACAATAACGTAGCTCTTTGCATGGTGTTAATAAGGTTAAATATTCATTCATCATTATTCATTTGATTCGTTTACAGTTTAAAATGAACATGTCAGACGTTGACATGAAGGAAAGTTTTGAATGAAAAGGAAGAAAAAAATCGTACTTTGTCTCGATAAACTTCACTGGGCGATAAATTGTTCCAGTTCCAGTATCGCAATAAATGATAATGTTGTTGTTTTGAGACCGCTTTCAACTAATATATTGATAAAGATATAAAGATAATTTTTGCCTTCTGAAAGAGTAATAAAATTTTATTTTCTGACAAACACTTTGTGACATTAAATATCCAAAATACAACACAGAGAAAAACTCACACAACCGACACCATAAATAAAATAGATTATGGTTCGGTCTGTAAACCAACTTCGCCTTAAAAAAATATTCATCATCAGGTTTGAAAACGTTAAGCTCATTTTAATTGATCATGCGATTTATTGCTTAATTGCTCGTTGGCTAATATGTGATGCTTAAATTTAACACAAGGATATTGTGAAGTGGCCGGATTCATCCGTATTTTTCATTCATGTAGAGATGTTTGCATATATTTGCATGTTTTAATGCAGGTTTGCTGTTTGGTATCCCTCTGGTGCGTTCAGCTCCACGTTGATGGAGCTTCATCTGGATCCTTCCAGTTTCCTAACATCTGGATCTGTTTCTGTCTATACTGTTTTTCTGAATCAATCTCACAACACGTGTCGGCAGAAAATTCATCAGCGCATGCTCTTTTTTTTAATCTGACAACCTCGGCTGACCAGCACACATTCAGCTGCGCTTTTTATCCCTGTAAAAATGCTTTCAGATTCTCAGGCAGCATGTAGTTCTCTGTAGTTTAGAAGTAGAGATGGACAGACGTCTTCAAGCATTATGGTTAGTTGGAAAGGGTCTTAAAAACATGTGGGCAGCATTTGTGCTGCAGGAGAAAATATTAGGATTATAATTGTTTAAACTAGCATGACAACTTCATCAGATAATTTGGGTCTTTTATATATAAAATTTAATCGCCGATTGGCCGGAAGACATCCTGGTTCCCAGAACCCAGAATCATTTTGCAAATCAAACACTGCCAGCCTGAAAGTGCTTATTATTAGAGGTTGAACCCAATGACCTCTGGTGCCGTCTTGACTATGAGTTGCTTTGTCGTTAGCTGCCGTCATCCTGCATCACGTCTATGGAAACGGCCAAACAGGCAGAAAAAATTAACTTTTTTGTTGGTATTTCTGCTTGATGTTGGTATGTTGGTAGTCGCCCACTCCCTCAGAAACAGCAGTTGTTGCAGGTTGTAATCAGAGAAAGATGATAACGGAAACATGCAGAATATGACTCATTAACTATTTCTTTTTCACTCCTCTTAGCCACATGACCAAAGCTTACTGCTGCGGGTTTTCTCAAATTAAACACGCGTTTCTTGTGCCTGAAAATGAGTCAATCCATTTACTCTCTAAATATTTTTTGAGGACTTATATTCCAAAATTCACCGTGTTGGATATGCAAGCATGTGCCTCATTTGGAAGATTCAAGTCCCATTGAAAATTGAGAAAAAGTAACTGCATCTTGATTTCGAGATTTAACTTTGTTTCATTTGAAAAGACGGTGCTAGCTGAATGTCTGTTTAACGGTTTTAAATATTTACTGCGGCCTCATCAGCCTCTACCGTGACGAACATGGAAACCGTTGACAGCAGTAACTTTAGACAAACACAAGAAAAGAAACATTTTTTTCCAAAGTGGACATGCTAACAGAGACGCTGTGATTAACGGTGATGTGAAAACAGTTTAAAAAAAAACACAGTTAAAAGCAAATCTCCGCATCTGGTGGTGTTTACATGCTAGTTAGCATTAGCACTGAAGAAAAGCTAGCTGCTAAATGAAGTTTGAAAAGTATCTACTAAAATAAGAGTTCAAGGTTTTTTGGGACAGACATAGAAACAACATAACAATAACAATTTATTTTATCCTAATTACTGCAAAACCAGTCATACAGATAAAAGAAAAGAAATATTACCTGTTCAAGAAAACAGAAGACAAAACGCTCTTTGCTAATTGTGCTAACACCCACGATGTACCTTGAATTTATCTCTTGAATTTATCTCTTGAACAAATCGAAAACCACGTTGCTCCACTCTGTCAACGTCGACCTTGAGATTCATGAATGCTCAGAAACACAGAGGTCGGGATTCAGATGAAAATGTTTTGTGAAAGAAGGTATCCAGGTTGTCGTTTTAGATATTTGTCATTAATCTGTCCACATCCACAGACTCACCGGGCAGCCGGTTAATGAAGACATCCATTCCTGGACCACGGTTCCCATAAAACGGTGTGTTAAAGACATGGTGTACTGCCTTTACTATAATAAGTTGTTTTACTTCCAAACCCCAACAGTGCTGAAATATTGCATCTGAAACACAAATGTAATAAAATGCAATAAAACGATCAAAGTCAGATCGGCTCATTCGCCGACAGGGTGACGGGGTTTGGCTGCAGAGCTGCGGTCCAGATTTTTTACCTCCATATGTTTCTCATGGAGTCCAAAAGCACAACAATATGTTTTTCTAACAGATTGAATTTGTCCTCCTCCTGTTTATTTATGCTGACTTTTACTCATTAATGGGCAGAAGATTAAAAGGTTCCTCTCCGGCCAAAGATCCTGAAGAAATACAGAACTACAGCGTGATTCGCAACATCGGCGTTCAGATCTTGATACAGGACAGGAAATGTGGACGTTGGAAGCCGCACAGCATTCCAGCCGCAGCCTCATCAGAGTGCCCGGCTCTGGGTTTGACCCTCACACACTCACACACACACTCACACACACACGCACACACACACACGCTCAGCGGAGGAGACACGTCATCGCTCCGCTCTCCAGACCCGCACTCTGAAAGACTTATTTGCATCGTGTCCTGTTATTAATTACTAATGCGGACAGTTTTTACTTTTTTTGTGCGTCATCTGGAGATCAGACCTGCTTCTATTGAGCCAGGGTTCATACAAAACTGTAAGTTTGGGCTTCAAAGGAAGAGTTGAACCCGAAGGTCCCTGACGATCCGCCGGCCGCTCTGCGTCCACACATGGCCGCGGGATGAGCTCTTCGAAGCCGTTCCGTTTTTCAGACTCAACAGCAGACCTATGTGCTCGGCTTGATGTTTCTCAGCCACTTTTGTGCTCAAAAGGTTTCATGAACAACATTATTGTCAATCCCTTATTTTTATTTAGTGGTGTCAGAGTAAAAAAGGCTGAACACCGGGGAATGTCACAAATTTTTGATAAAAAAAAAAAAACGTTACAAGCCATTTTTCTTAGACATACCAACCACTTTTCCTCACTTTTTTCCTCTACTAATCCCCGATTTGCATTATTTGATGCATTTAGTTTTCTTTCAGTTCTTTTTCTCTGTCGTTCTCCTTCCCAGCAGAGTTCATCGGCTGTGATGATGCTGCCAATGATTAAACATCGTCTTTGTGTTTCTTCCTGTTTTTTGGTTGTTTTTTTTTGCTATCCACGGTCACTACATGCACTTTTGGTATGAGGAGATTCTGTGAAGTTAATGGCAAAGCAAGAAACAATAAACTGTGTTTCCATGACAAATGTCAGCTAGGCTTTGTCAATATTCCGCTAATGTTGGGGGAAAAAAACTATTTAGCAAATGCAGTACGTAAATTGAACAAGAAACACAACTAAAGTCACATCAGTTTGTTAACACCATAATTCGTGGAGAAAAATAAACCATTTGCACGCCATCATCCTCCTACCACTTCCTGTCGTCTTCTTTGTGGTTTTTGCCAGTAGTAACTTCTGGTTGTTGATCACGTGACTCGTGTGATGTGAAAAAAGTGTTTTTTTCACTCTAAAATGGGCATCTTTAAGAAAATAAATTTTTTCTTGTTGCTACACGTTGAAGGATGTACGTCAATGCAGTGTTTCCTTGGATAGAAAATGAATGAATGAATAATGTTTTATAAGTTATTTGAATGCATGTGTGCCTGAATTAACATTTTTGTAAAATGCTTTGAGGTTAAATTTATTGTGTAGTGGCGCTACATAAATAAATTTAAGAATTTTGTAAGGCGCAACATTTAAATGCATCTACTGTGCTGGATTACAGTTAAAAATAAACAAATTTCTCGCTCCTCAATGTGAGTAAAACAGACTGAAGACACATTTGTCTCTGTTGGGCTCCGGTAGTCCCAGCTCGTCAGACGGGGAGCTCCATTAAAGATGGAGTCGCTCATCCTTTCTCGCTCCTCCCTCACTCGGCACGTTAATCCGAGCAAAGATTAAAAATGGCTGAAAAGGAGACGCCGAGGAGGGTCACAGTGGTCAGCAGCAGCAGCAGGAGGAGGGAGCGGCTTTAATCAGCACTTCTTCTTCCCTTCCCGGAACATGACTCAGTTTTCTGCAAAGCGAAGGTGAGACCAGAGGAAAAAAATCACTCTGAATGCAACACCTGCTGTTTGTCCCGCTAATGCAGACACCGCCATGTCTCCACCCCCACGGTGCTCTCGGTGTTTTTTCTCACAAATATCTTCCGTCACATTAATGTTGTTTTTTTTTTTTTTAAGTACAATGTGAATAAAACACATGTAAACAAAGAAATATTGACATTTAGGTGCTAATTTTCAAAATGTACTTTAGTCACAACATCCAGCACCTCTGCAAGTTTCGCTTGACTGCTTTATGTTGTGCTCCTTTCCCACCGGCTCGGCTCGGCTTTCGGAGCTTTTCCACCGGCTTTTTTTCCGGGGCCGGTGTTCTGTCAGATAGCCATACATGTCAGAATAGCATACATATGGTAAGAGCGCATGCGTGTGCATGCGCATTCTGCAGGAGGTCCGCCATATTGAGAGGAGTCGTCAGCTTGTCATACGCGAGAAGAGACACAATAAAAAGTAACTAAATAGATTAAATTTAATGCTGCTGCAGCTGCAGTAAACTACAAAACACGTCCTAAAACACGCCCTGTTTAAATTCACGTCCCCCACTTCCTTAATATTTTTGGGTTGGATAACATGTCTGCTAACTTGGATAGCATGTCGTGTATGAAAACGCAATTTTTACCCACACTGAAACTGGGGCAAAACCAGTGTTTCACTTTTGAAAAAAATCCTTATCTACGTCATGATTCTATGTTGCTGATTAAATAAAATCATATGGTAATGACAACGTATAAATGTCTGAGCTAAGCGTATAACTATCTGACAACGTATGCTGAAACGTATGCAAACGTATGCTGATCTGACAGATATAGCAATCAGTTTGTCATACGCGTATGACGATCTGACAATGTATGGCTATCTGACAGAACACCTGCCCTGCATTGCTGGGTGACGCAAGCGTCGCTCCTGTCCACTGATTGGCTGTGGGCGTGGACAGACGGAGCAGCAAAGGGAGGAGAGAAACGAAGGCGCAACGTTTGAAACTCACTGCAACCCGGAAGTGACGGAAGATACAAACAAGCCGTGAACTAAAAGATGCCGGCTTTTCTTTGCTTCGGATTTCAATATTCAGCGGCAGCTCAATATTGAGTCGTTAGAGACATACATGAGCACATATTTGTAGTTGTGGTTTCTACTTTTAAAAATTCGATCTAAAGTTTAATTAGCACAAACTTGTCTTGTTTGTAGGTCAGTTAGAATTAATCAATCACAATATGGAAACCTCTAACAGGTTGACGAACACGGAGACACCTGTGGGTGTATTTTAAGGCCACACCTGTTTCCATTACAAATGTGTTCAAAAATCTGTTGATATTCCGCTAATTGTGGGAAAAAGCCTCCCACGACTTCACAATTGCTGTGTTTCTGTCAAACAACACAACGCAAGTTTTAAAAAAATCCCTCGTAAATAACCTTGTTAACGTGATAAGTCATTTAAAAACATGCCGCGTCGTCATCCTCCAACTACTTCCTGTCGTCTTTTTCATCTTTCCTCTGGTTGTAACATCCGCTTGTTGATAATGTGATTCGTGTGATATGAAAAGCGCTGCTAGTGCAGTTTTGCGATTAAAAAATGTTTCAATACAGCCACACAAAAGAAATTACCTCAGCCTAGCGCCACATTTCTTTGTTTCCGTTAAGCAAATTTATTTTCAAAATGTCAAATTGTGCCACGGTCAGTGGAAACGTATATGCTGCTTTCTTGCTAGACACAAAGTCAAAATAAATCAGAACAATTTTACCAATGCCTCAAGGTGTCGCGTTCATCTGTTCTAAACATTATATACAAGTATAGACATTACGGGAATGTCCCGCCATCAGGACAGAGACGGGTTCTGTGTCCCAAACAGGTTTTGGCCCAAAATGTGCAGACTGACCCCAGAACTAAAACCAAACAACCTGTGTAGATGCTGCTGAAGCCGTCAACATTCACGCTTTTGTAGCCGTGGATTGTTGTTGTTTCCAACCGTAACACTCGGCTTCCAAGAACTGTTCAGAAGACGACCATTGATGACACTAAAGACGGCCTTCATTAAAACTCGTCTTCATTTCTTCCAGTGAGTCACTCTTTGAGCGTAGAACTGAGTGTGCCTCGGTTTCCAGCCACAACAGACGAGAACTGGAGAAGAACTGGGCCAGTGTTTTACTTTACATCAAAACGTCCTGCAGTCTTCACATAGTAAGTGTACCCTTTAAATCTGCTGTTAGTTTTTTTCCGTCTCAATCAAAGCTCCTCAAAGACCCATGAACTAAAGCACAACAGCAGTCAGATTTTCTTTTAAATCTTTGGGTTTTGTAAGATCTTGATTAATCTTTAGCAGAGAAGAACGGCATTGAAAATGTTTTTTAAGCAGTAATTAATTATTCATATTGGGAGCAGAGAGAGTGCACTACCTGTAAAACATGGTTTTACTATTTTTGAAAAAGAGACAAAATGATTATAACTATAAAGCAGCACTAAAATCCCAGAGTGCACATTTCAGCTTTAAAATACAAACTTTGATGTGTTTTTGGCACGCTTCAATCTAGAGAATTTTTTTTCTTTTGGTGAATATAGTTTTTATTAGATTATTAATAGATGTTATTATGGTTTAGAACTTCAAAAAGTGCCTAGTAAAGAAATGGCTGGAAATTTGCTTTGTGCATTTTCAATTAATTATTAATAATCAGGTATAGTCGAGGTCAAATTCAATTTTACAAAAAATTAAATAAAAATCAACTTAACAAGGCAGAGGAGTTTGATTTTGCCCCAGATTGTCAAATTTTGCTGTCACGACATAGTGACAGTTTCAACAAGTATGTTATTTATAAAGTATTTATAAAAAAATTTATACTGAAGCTTTAAGTGTAGCATCACTGTTTTTCACAAATGTGAGCGTAAAGGACAGGAAGCAGCAGCTTTAGCTTCATAACTGCAAAGTAGTGCAAGCTAGTGCTAGCTACAGAGTCGTTAGCATTTTCATCAAATCTTCTCTGTTAGACGAGCTGAATTTTAGTGTTATAAAGTCACTATACATCCTGGTTACCTAGATTGATGTCAACAGCTCTGTTAAATATTTATGCTTAATATGAATTTTTCTTTTTAAACCCACTACATGCTAGCTTTAGCATCAGTAGGCTGTTGTCACTTTTAAGTGTTAAAACTGGTGCCAGTTTTTACCCAGCAGTTACTAGAGCGTTCCAGAAAATGAAGATTAAACATGAT
Source organism: Gambusia affinis (assembly GCF_019740435.1). Lineage (NCBI taxonomy): Eukaryota > Metazoa > Chordata > Actinopteri > Cyprinodontiformes > Poeciliidae > Gambusia > Gambusia affinis. The sequence goes on from NC_057878.1 coordinate 5,863,710, forward strand.
GTTCTGTAATTGGTGAAATTACCACCCAGCATATACTGTACATAGTTCACGTCACCAGAGTGATTTTCTAATGATGAAGTACTTCACTTTTTGAAATGCATCGGCCAAATAGGAAACAGTGGAAAACCACAGTTTGACTTGAATGCAGCGCTTTCACTCTAAAGACAAAAACATTCATTTGTTTTGGGTCCCCAACGTTTGTTTGTCACAGCACCTTAAAAGTCAAATATTTAAAGTTAAGTTTGACTTTAAATCTTTTTGTTTCACAGAAAACAAAAAGAAGAAAACAAACATCAGCATCTCAAAAATCTTATTATTTTTTAAGTTACCATTGGCTCCGTGTTTGGCCTCCAATTATCACGATAGAAGAATCCAGACGCTTTGATGAAAGTCAAGAATTTTTTATCAGAAAATTAAAAAAAGAAGACGATCCAAACAGAAAAGAAGAGACTTCTTTCAGACCCCGAAAGCTTTGGACAGTCTGAATCAACAACGATAAAATGACAGATATATTTCTAAAAACAAAAAGATCACATTTCCATAAAGTCAATAATTGCCTCAGCTAAACATCGTGTGAGAAAATCCCGGTTCTGCCGACAGTTTGCGAAACGAGTGATTGTAAAACGGATCTTCCTCTAACAGCTGCACTTCTTCTCATTGACCTCAGCACAGTTACGGTTCATTTTTCCTTCCATACGCACAAATACTCCAGCTAGAAGGCTTCGTTTTTGTCGTAAACCTTCGGTTCTTAAACGAGCAGGTTAGCATCGTTTCCTACGATGAACCTCTTGCCGAGTTTCTGAGTTTCATCCGCTCTGAAATGAGGACGTTTACAGGAAGGAGAATCACCCTGAGAGGCTCGAGCCTTTCCAACGGAGCTAAAATTAAATGAAAACACCTGGATGGCGAACTCGGCTGGGAGAAATCAGCCAGTAGTCCCAACAGACGGTGATAAAAATTCACACCAAAGCAGGGGCCATAAAAAAGCTCCACAATAATAAAGAGAGAGTTTAGATCTGGGAAGTTATTACCAGTAATCGTTCTCAAACTTGCGTCGACGTCGTAGCCGATATCAATCCGTCTGATGAGCTGAGATTCATCCGTCAAGGGGAGGAGGAAGTTTGTATTCTGTAACAAGTTTTCATTTCTGCAGGCAGCACAATATCCTCTGCTTTTCCAATTTCTCGCAGCAACACGGAGCACAGTTGGCCGTTAAAGCAGCAACAAGCTTAATGGTTTCTTGTAAAAGTGTAGCTCCAGCGCTATGTTCCGTGAAGACAAACATTTTTCACTTTAACTGAATGAAAGGAGCTAAAACAGGTTGAGATTTTTTTTATTTTACTAGCTGTTGGCTTTCACAACTCTGATTTACTCAGTTTGCTGCAAACACAGGGACGCTGAAAAAACAAAATCTTACCAAGTAGTTTTGGTCTAGTTTTTAGTGCTAATGTCTTAGTAGACCTGAAATAAGACAAAACTAACTTACAGGTAAGTTTTCAGCAAGATATGGGAGTTATTTAATTCAGTAATTTCTTCATATTGATAAGAAGTAGCTCCACGTTTTTCCACTTAAAACATGGGAAAAATGTCTTGTTACAAGTAAAAACAAGATCTGCCAGTGGAACTAGCACTTCATCCATGTTAAGGAATTATTGACTTAAAACAAGCTGCTGTATCTTGCTGAAAAGTCACTTACATGTTACAGACATAAGAAATCAACAGTGAACTGAACTTTCCTTATGAATGGTGGGTGTATCAAGAGACAAAGTTTAATTTCTACAAATAAAATCACTTATTTGGAAAAATCACGTGTGTTTAAATAAATAGGTAGTTTTATGGGATTTCTTTTACAAACCTGATTCAGTTTGTAAGATATAAACTGTTTTTACAATGCAGGACGTAATCAGTCTCAGTCTTCCCTCAAGAAAACCGTTTATTCTTGATGATAAGTTTTCTTTTCTGCAAATGTCACTCCTGATAACACCCTGTTTTAGCTTTGCATCAATTACTTCAGCTGGAGATTAAGTTTATTGATCAGCTCTGATTAGTGACCAGGATGTTAAATGAATTAAAAAAACAAATGGGAACGACCTTGTCAATTCTTGGCTCTGACCATTTAATGAGCAGATGAACGGAGGAAAACTCATTTCAGAAAACCTGTCAGCTGCTGCAGAACACAGGAGAGTGAAGCGACGGTTCGCCTTCCAGCCAGAGATTTACTATCAACATGACCAAAAATGTATATATGGGGATGAGCTAAAAAAAAAAAAAAGATATTTTTCTGTTGGACTTAAGTCTACCATGAAAATATGCATGTTAACTTCTGCAAGAAGGGCAACAAACGTCCTCTTATCCTCGTATTCATCGGTTTACACGAAGAGCTACGAATTGAAACTCTTGCATAACTGCAGTAATCAGCTGGGGAGGAAAAAAAAACTAAACTTGTGGGATAAAAATCTATTTATTGACTCATTTTATTCTAAACGCTGACAGATGCTGCAACGTTTCGTTGAAACACGAAACGCTTTTCAAGACCAACAAGATTTCACACTGCAGCGTCTGAAAACGCTGTCAGCACACTGAAGAGTTCGTGTCCGGGATTTAACCTCTGATTTACATGTACATGACTGATGAAAAGTTACTTTCTGCCCCGCAGATTTAAGCTCCTCTTGTTGTCATAGCGACGTGCTGCATTGAATAGTAAAACTTGCAGCCTCTAGATTCAGCTACTGGCTGGATAAGGTGTGTGATTTTACGTGTAGTCAAATGTTTTGTGACCTCACTCTTTATTTGCTTTGGAGAAAATACATATATATATATATATTTAAAAAAAAGACTTTACACGAGGAATAATCCAGGAACTATCCCGGACCGACAAACCTGAGACGACTCTCTTCATACGATTTTGGCGGGAAACGTCAACAGGGAGATTTTCCCCACTGCAGTTCACAGCCTGATGGAGTTTGTGAGTTCAGACCGCTCAGGCAGTCGGACGTCCAATAATAGCTTCTCCTTAGAGGGGCTGAATTCAAGAGGTCCAGCCGCGTCCTGTCACAGACCAGAAGCCTCGTTGGGATGGTTTGGTCTGTTTACCTGAGAGAGGAGAGAAGATACACTCAGTGCACAGTTAGCACAAGAAGCAAGAGCTGTTCTGCAATTTCCTTAGCGCACAGATTCTCATAATTAAAGAAAACAAACTTGAGTCGCTTTAGGAGACATAAACATTTTCTTTCAGGCCGAAGAAAGCCCGCCATAAATGATTACGTTATTTTAGGTGTTAAGATGCAGTTAGTCAGCGTGGGGTGCAGCGTTGCTGGTCACCTTCATATTGCAAGGCATGCTATGTGTCGTAAAAAACACAAATTCTGCAACTCACCCCGAGAAACCGAAGAATATTCCTGCAGACATGAATTCCTGTAATCATGCAAGTAGTACTGACCCATTAGGGTGTGACAGTGGGCCACCAGTACGGCAGAGCTACAAACCTACCAAGACATGGCCGTCTATCTAAACCAGGGGTCTCAAACTCCAGTCCTCTGGGGAACACCTTCCTTATCTCTCTACTTCAGCACACCTGGCTGCAATATTAGCTCATTAGCAGAGCTCTGTAGAGCCTGACTGCAATCTACTGAGGCAGTTTCACCATTTAATTAAAGTGAGTAGGACTAGATACATCTAAAGGTTGGATAACTCTGGCCCTCGAAGACTAAACCAACACGGAGGCAAAAACGAGCACTGATAAGAGAAGCAGCTGAAAGGCTCATGATGTCTTTGGAGGAACTCCAGAAGTAGACAACCCAGGTGGGAAGGCCTGTTGATCAATTTCACTATTGAGGACAACCCAATTAGATGCTTCCTGCTAAGTGCGCAGAGACAAAGGAGATTGCTAGACAACCTGAACAGGTTCTAAAGTGACGACCGGTCAGTGACGTCGGACCACTTTTTTCAGTAACGAGTAATCTAACGCGTTGCTATTTCAAATCCAGTAGTCAGGCTACAGTTACTTGTCGAAGTCACTTTGCGTTACTGTGTGTTACTATTTTCTTTTGTAATTTATTTCCATTTTCTTGGGGAGTGACTGCCGTTTCTATGCGACAGAAACAATCAAGCTTTTTTTTTTTGCTAAACTGGATCAGATGTCACGTCAGCAGACATCACAACATCTCAATAAAGGATAAACACAAAGGAACATAAACACACAACCTTTTTTGCCTTTTTGGTCAAAAATAACAAGAAACTACTTTGTCTACATCTAACTCAGATATCCAGCGGATTCCTGTTTTAGGTCTTGATTTGACGCGGTTCGGGAACCGACACAGAGCGCTCTGGACTTCGTCATCCTAATTGGATGTGGAGGCAGACTGATTAATAGGTAACATTTTTAGAAAAGCAAGCACGTATTACTCCAATCAATCGCTGATTTTTTCCCCCCGTCATCTCGGAGAAATATCAAACTGAGATGAAAGCGCGCTCAGAAGTGCCTGCGATTAAACGCACATGGGTGTAAACACATTACAGAGCTCGGCCTTGGAGACCCCGCAGAAAAATCAGTGTCGAATTAGGGTTGCATTAAATTACAGTAAATGGAGAGCGGGTGTTCGCCCTGGGTGACTCAAAACACAGGCTTGTTTTAATGCTATTAAATTAGAATGCACTATAAATCCTGGACTTCCCTTGCCTCCTTCCATTTGGAAAACCAAGAAAGTGAACCTTTTCAAACGTAAGAATTGGGCTCCAACTACTTATTTCTCTGACTAAACCCAGTCCGGCTGTGTCAGGGTTTGCAGTTTCTGTGAATTCATAACCAGAGAGGAGGAGAGCAGGGCAGCAGTCTCATTATTTCAGATTAGAATGTGAAGCGTTTCAGTTTACAGCCTCTGAACAGTTCAGACGATCACCAGAACCAGACCCGACTACCATCATCGGCCATTTAGGAAAACAAAGCAAAAAAATAAATAAAAGGTTTGTATTTTCAAGCCGAGGGAATGTGGACAGAACGGAGAGGAGGAAAAGAAAAAAAGTTTTGAAGGTGGTGGAAGATTCCAACAAGAGCTTGTAAATTTACAGATTTCCTCATTTTTGAGCATGTTTAAATGTTTCAGGTCACTGAGCTAAATCAAACACAAAATGTATTTTTATTGGTGAGAAATCTATCCAAACCAATGTGGCCCTTTGTACAAAAAGTCATTACCCACCAAACATTTCAGGAAAGAACAGATAGACTACAGTCAAGCACGGTGGTGGCAGTATGATGAATGGGGAGCAACCAGCTATAAATAATGAAAACATTATTTCTTAATTTGGGTTATGGAATAGGACAATAATCTGAAGCACATCAGGTAGTCTACCTCTGAACGGATAGGAAAAAAAAAAACTGTCCTAGTCAAAGTATTTATTTTTTTATGGAGGTCCAGGTTGATTTGAATAGCTTTCTACCCCTTAAATAGTAATAATTAAAACAACATTTTGAAAATATTAAACTGAATCTCAGTCTGACGCTAAACTTTTAAAAAATCTGAAAATTATTCAAAGCTGCAGGACATAACTGTAAAACTTTTATTTGAAAGAAAAGTTTGTTTCTTTTAACATATTTATTAAAACCGTCACCATTTCATCACAATAAAATTTAAGCCAGATAATCTGTGAAAAGATCAATCTCCTCCACCTCCTTCCTGATGGATACTGCCATCTGAGGAAATGCATCAAAAACAACCAATCAGAGCCAGGAGGCGGGTCTTAGCGCTGTCAATCAATCTAATGTAAGCTGCTAAATGTGCAACTTAGTTTCAGAAAAACGTTTTTTTCCGCCATTATCTGTGGTCATGCTAGCTAGCCTTAGCATTCACAACAGAGCAAGCTAACAGCAGTGTAGCAGAGAGCAGGAAGTAAAGAGGTGATTGACAGCGCTAAGACCAGCCTCCTGGCCCTGATTGGTTGTTTCTTGTTAGTGGGAGATGATGGAGGAGCAATTTTTTATTTTTTTTGTTTTTTACACATTCTCTGCTTTATACCAGACTGACAGTTTCAACAAATATGCAAGAAAAAAAAGTTATATTATCTACATACTGCAGTTTTAAGTGTGGGGGAAAAAATTAAAAACTGGTTGCAGATAGATTTTCACACTACTGCACTAATATTTTTTAAATTGTCTATAGAGTTTTCCTCTAACACAGTTTATAAAGACCACATTCACATTTCTCCGTGCGAAGCGGTCTGGGCGCGCGCTCTTACTCGTGCGTCGTACTCCAGGACGAAGGGAGGAATGTCGATCTGCTCGGGTTTGATGCAGGTGAAGAGCTGCGGCAGGTTGTCCAGGTAACGGACCTTCTCCTTCAGGCCCGACACGCTGAAGGTGGTGAAGAACCAAGTGGAGACCTGCGCAGTGTGAAGACACAAGGACAACAGCAGCGTCATGGATTCGTGTTTCTTCTGCGCTGCTGAGATTGATAACCCGCCATAACGGAAGGTAAAGTAAATACAGCTCTCTAAGGAAAGCAGCAGAAGTCGATTAAATCTAATGACCCTTTAATGATCCTAACAAAAGCCTAGCCGTTTGCAAAAGCACTGCGGTTCCTCTAAACAATGAAGAAACGAACATAAACCAGAACCCACTCAAGCTGGAACGTTTCTTGCCAAAAAGGCAAATATGTAGAAGTATAAAATTTTGTGTGTTGACTGCGGTAAGCATCTAACTGCGATGGAAGTCCTGCAGATTGTCTAATAAGCTACATGTGGCAAAAAGATGAAAGTTTGTTTAAGAACAACATTATTCACAACTTGGAGATGATTTAAGTTAATAAAGGTCGATATCAACTCCTCAATATCAGGATTACAGGTGAAATTTAGCTGTGTTGATTAATTCAATAAACTGAGTTTTGTTTTACGCTTGAGGTTAAAGTGAAAAACGTCTGAATACGCAGAACCTTTGAAGACTTATTTAGCAGATGTTATATGATTTAAGTTTGTTTCTCAGACTTGGATTACGACAAAAGTATTAGGGTCACATAAAAAAAAAAGTCAAATGAAATAAAAGTATGAGAATAAAGTAAAAATAATTACAAGAATAAACTCATATTGTTACAAGAATAAATTTGTAAAAAAAATAAAGTCGAAGCAATATCCGAATAAGGTCAATATTTTGAGAATAAAGTCATAGTATTACAAGAATAAGGTTGAAATAATACAAGAATTGTAATAATATGACAAATAGGAAATATTTTTCACTACAAATTAAAAAAAATCTACTGTTCAGAAACTAAAGTAGTGTCACTGATCTCTTTTAGTAAAACTACCGTTGCTAGGCAACAAGTGGCATCAGGTCTGAGCATCATGGCAGAAACACAACAGTGTTATTGTGGTGGCAGACCCTAAACATGTCGCTCTAGTAGTTGTGATTTAAGTGTTTATTAAAAGAGAAAACCTGCGTACTTTTAAAACTATCTTCACCTGGCACTAATAAATGCAATGGATGATCTTTTGTCACTTTTGTAGATTCTTTCCTCCAAATCAACACCACCTCCACCGTAAGGCATCGACAAATTAGAAAGCTTTGCGGAAAGTTGCAGCAGCTACAAAAAAGAGCCATGAAGGCGCCGACTCCTACCTTTGAGCGAAACGTTGGATGTACAAAATAAAAGGCCCTCAGATTCTTTTTATACCTGCAACACAGCAAAAAACAGCAGAGATGAGACAGAATCCGCCTCTTTCAGCATAACATTCTCGCTTTTAAAGTTAAAAAAACAAAACAAAAAAAGAAGGAATCGGTGCAAACTTGGAGGCTGTGAGAAGGATGAGATAATAAGTAATATATTAAGAAAACAACATGTGCAAAGTGAAGTCACTGTAGCTGTGCCTCTAAAAGTGTGGGTTTGAGGTCCAAAAACGACAAATTTTCCCCCACAGTCAGCTCCAACCTGTCCATCAGCGAGGAAACAATTACCACAGAGTCGTACAAAAACGCCAGCTTTCCCACAGAGACCTCAGTGTCTGTGTTACCCACTGAAAATGTACAATAACTCGTTAAAAAAGCGTGACAAATAAGTAAAGACAGATACAAAATAGGCTTCTCCACATAACAGCCTCTGGCCAAGGTCCTAATACCAAGTTATGTCGTTTTAAAATTAAAGCGGCTTCCCAATTCTCCCAGCAATTAGAGACACATGTTCAGTCAAAAAGTGTCCACGTATCAGGTCCACGGGCCAGAACAGGAATCAGCCGCGTGAGCTCAGCCGATGTTTTTGTAACCATGGGAACTTAGTGGGGTCAGAGAAAGTGATCAGTCATCAACAAATGCAGCAATAAGAACATATACAGAACAAACGTGGCCATTGTTGAGGCTGAACTGCTGAAAAGTTGGTGAAACCCCTCAAACATAATGACAATCAGCCAAAATCTCCTCCATCTTCCTAATGAGGAAGACCTGATTCACCAGACAGCTCTTTGGTGAATTCCTTTGTTCCGCCTCGCTGGGCTGGACTCATCATTTTATGACATCTTGAGCCATTCGCCGGAGTCAAGAGGTTGACCCAGAGCTCTAATCGTCCTTCAGAGATAAGCACAACTCTCTGCAGTATCCCAGACTGCAAACAGCAGAGACGCACTGCTGAGATCACAAACCGATGCTGAGATCACAAACCGATGCTGAGATCACAAACCGATGCTGAGATCACAAACCGATGCTGAGATCACAAACCGATGCTGAGGTCACAAACCGATGCTGAGATTACAAACCGATGCTGAGGTGTCGGGACAAAAATCATGTTTTCGTTTTAAGATTAAACCAACACACAGACACGGTTCTTGACTTTTATCTCAACAACTGGGGCTTTGAAGTCTCTGATATGCCAGAAGTGCAACGATGAACATCTGACATCAGCGAACCTGACAGTGCCCAAAGCTCAGCTGCTGAATGTTCATCTGTGTTTATTGACTCTTTGTGTTCACTGAAATTGGGCAAAATTGAACAATTAAACATCTGCGCTTGCTGTGCCTTGCAGAAATACTTCCAAGATCTTTTCAAGCGTCACATCAAACCTCAAACTTGAACATATTTTGCAGCATTTCATGTGATAGACCAAGGTAAAGTTGTATAACTGTAAAGTGGAAGTAAAATGATGAATGAATTTATATAAACCAGAATAACCCCAATTTATATCTTACTATTGGAGATAACTTCTGGTGTGACCAATCATGGAGACTCAACTACCACCAGTTCTACCTGCTTAGTCTACATGACAAATACAAGTAGGTCAGTACCGTAGTTCAGTTTCCAGAGAACCGGGTTGCCCTGTTAACCTCACGATCTCTTTCAACCCTCTCTACAAGACAAACAGCCCAATTTTATCAATTTCTTGAACCAAACTGATAAAATGAGGATTGACTGAGCGATGAGAAGTCGAAACCACACGATCACCACAAGGACTGCAACGGAGATAAGACCCCACAAGAACCTCTTAGTGAACCAAAGGAAATGAGTCAGGTACAGACAGTAGAGCCTCGGCCAAGCATTACAGAAATACCCCAGGGGAACACAATCCCTCTGGTGGAACGAGCCCTCAGGTGTGTAGGAGGGTGTATTCCCTGGCACACACAAGCTTCCCTGATCTCTACCACTCAGTGTGAATGTCATTGACTGGACAGGGAATCTCCCTGTGTGACCAAGAGTCCAGGACTCAAAACCTTTTTCTGCTCTGCCCAAATATGCATCAGTTCTCACTGGACAAAGTGAATGTAATCGCTTGTTCTATGGTGCAAAGAAAACTGCTAACAGAATTGAAATGACGCCAGGGCAAGATCGCGCCACCCATGCGGAAGCGCTACCTGGGTAGAGCAAATCTCTGACAGAAAAACAACGTTGTACGGTGAAGGTAGTGAAGCTCACGTTGCTACCCGTTGTCGTTTGGCGAGGCATTCTTGCCTCATCAGTCAACAACAAGGCAAAGGAGATGGGAGGGGGGAGAAATCGAATGAGCCACGCATCGGGTCCGTAAAGTTATTTCGCAGGAAACCATGGAGAAATTGACGTTAAAGCCCAGGAGCCTGATCTTAAAACACTCCATATAAAGAGCACCGATTTGCTTTTGCCAAAAATTAACGCGTTTCATGTGAGACCGTAAATTTGTGGAACACGCAGCAATAATCTGCAGCTCATTTTCCGGTCTTTAGACCCAGAGCATCCAGACATAACGGTGTTGCGCCATAACAAGATTTTGGCTGGAAATATTAAGGTTGTCCTGCTGCTCAAAAATTGGCGTTGCCGGACAATATTTGCCATCCATTTTATTATTACTTTTAATCTTCCAAATATTTGACCGGCTGTGTTTTCTGTCATTGTGTCCAAGCCGCCTCCTCTGCGTAGTGGTGCGCTTGTGAAAAGCAGGTGAATATTGCTTTGTGATGCGTAAAAGAGCAAATCTGAACGGTTTTGATCACGTATGTCAGGCTGTGCATGGATATTTGCGCCACATGCCTGAAGTTGCTGCTTTACAAAGACGCTGGACCCATTTGTAGCCACAGCACACAGGACCCGGCTCGATGCCTTAACTTCTGATTTAACCACAAAGCGTATGATGTAATGCTGACAAAACCCTCCATACAGACGAACATGTTGTAGTTATACCGCCGATCACTGTGGCATTCAGCTGCTTATGATGTCGGCCACAGGCATTTATCCGTCTTTTACATTTTTCCAGACTCTGTTTTGAGTTTTGGCTCTATTCTAAATGTTTTGTATAAAGCGTGTGATAATATCAGCTCCCCCACTGACTATTTTTAACTCTTTCCCACTATTAGTTTTTGCCAAATCTCTAATGGCCGCAGCGCATTCGCAGTGATAAACCCCAACACTTTGTCAGAGGTTCACGTCCTTTCAGGAGAGGGGATTTCACTCATACTATCCTGTCATGACATTGTGAGTTTTAACAGATATGTAAAAGTTACATACCGCAACGTTAAGTCACGCTAAGCCAAAATGTGTCTGCTGCCTGCCAGGTAACTGGGAATTATGAAAATACCTCCAACAGGAAGCAGCTTTTCTAGCTAAATGTTGGCGTCTACATTACATTCTCTCATTCCCAAAAAACTTTCAGCAAAATAATCTCTACCTGAAGCTTATGTGTGGCCACATAGGACGTATAAATGTCAGGAGATATTCATAATTTGCATTCCACCTGCATTCACCAAGGTCTGTGATGATTCAGCAAAGGGCGTGAAGACGCTCACCGTTATTGTGAATGACTGCGTGGGCTTTCCCCGTTGCACTGAAAGGGGAAGTGGGACGGAGGAGTTTTTCATTCGTGTTCTGTGACGGCTGCCTGAAAGCTGCACCGGGCCGGTCCGCCATCTTAACTCTCCACCGTGTGAACGGGCCGCTTTCGCAAAGCAAAAACAAAACTGCCGTCCTGCATGTGAATTTATTACGCAGCACGTAGTGAAACTAGTGGAAAAAGTTGCCAGAAAAAAATGAATGAGAAAGATTTGGTGAAACCAAACGGATGAACATTTGTAGAAAGCAGAGAGAACAGCAGCATGTTGTGTTTGAAGGTGGAATGGCTGCGTGGAGATTCCCAAAGACTCAGTTCTTCTTGAAGTTATCATGGCAGGAAGTTTGTTTGTGTGTGGATATAAATACATATTTTACTTCTGTGAAGGTAGTTTGTGTTGGAAAAGAAAGAGAAAAAACCCCATCCAAAGTAATGGTGGCCGAGTGTGAAATCTTGAGTAAACATAAGCCTAATTTTAGTTAAAGAATAAAACTGATCATTTCAATTATGTGGACTAAATAGAGGGAGAAGCGCAATTATTGCTGGAAGTATTCAGCTAAACAGAAACGATATCTCAAAAAATTACAGCATCCAAATCCTGAGGCTCAAATCCAGATCAGGAAGTAGAAAGACAACTTTAAAAGTTAGAGTGACTGAGATTAAAAGGAAGAGCACAGTGGTCAATGCTGGGAAAAAAACATGTGGATAAACAGAAGTCAATCACATGTGATGAACTCCAAACAAAAGTGAGAATAGCAAAAACTCACCATCAGTCAGAATTTCAGGAGTCTGTACCCAGCATGTCAGAAACCAGAGAGCAAATCACGTTGGTAGGGTCTGAATAATTTAAGACTTTCTGACGGCTTTCACCCGATCATCAGTAAAAAGACAGAAAGTAAAAGAGAAAAAAAACTAAAAATCGTTAAAGCCAAAAGAAGCATTTGCTGTGCTTGGTGTCTTAAAACAAAAAGTGCATTTAATTTAGAGTAAGTCGTTCTTCTCAAACAAAACAGTTCAACACTAATGAAGTGTTCAAATCAATTCAGTTCAACAAAGGAAAATCACATTTTGCCATAACTCATTTACAGATCCTGTGGATGGTGACAGTGTGGGCAGGAAGGACCTCCAGTAGCAGTCAGTTTTGCAAAGAATCAGAAAAAGCCTCTGACTGAAGACAGCAACAGTCTGTAAACGTATCGCAATATGGCTGAAGAACACATCACGATTTAAAGGTTCCGTATCAATATTGATCATTATTTTTCAGCAGCTACGAGGCACGACGGCAAAACCTGAAACTGCTGCTGCGCCAGTTACTCAACAGGTTGTTGCTAGGCAACCAAAGAGTGAGTCTGTGAGTTGATGTCGCCAACCTTTCTCATTCCTCAGCCTACGTCTCCCAGAATGCAGAGCGGCTGAGTGAATATTCCATCAGATGTATCATCTATTGATATTGATTACATTCGTATCGAGACATACAGTACAGACCAAACGTTTGGACACATCTTCTCATTGAATTCAATGAGAAGGTGTGTCCAAACGTTTGGACTGTACTGTATATTGTTATTGATTTATTGTCCAGCCCTAGTCATACATGACTGTCATGACATGCTAACCGTTACATTTTCAGAGGCGGCGTTTCAAAGTAGCATGTCATCGGTTTCTGGCAAGCAGTTCTAATTCAGCTCATTTGTTTTTGCCACTCCTCTTTAAATTTCAGTTTGTCAAACGCACTGATGGTCGTCTCTATGTGAGACACTCCTTAAAGGAAACTCTGCATCTCTTTTATTACAGCCATTAGCTAGTTGGCTACAGTCTCCATTACTCAGCCTGGCTCAGCTACCACGTCTTTGAAGTCTGTTGGTGGTTTTAATCATCTACTATATTCAGCTTGATGAGGTTTGTGTGCTTTAAAAAATTTACCTCTAGAAACTCATTGATCAGTTTTAACTCCAACATCTTCGATTGGAAGCTAGCTAGTTTATCAAGCCACGAATAAACTCCATCACTACCTGTTGGCGGATCAGACCCCAGCATGGAGTCAAGACAAAAATAAGAATCTAAACTCTGAGTTCAGTTTGACTCAGGAGAGGAAAAGTCCAGACTGACTTGATGTCGACGACGTCGTAGAGGTTTTTGAGGAAGTCCGAGTCCAGATGGTTGTGCTCTCCGGTCAGCGTGTGGAAGTAAACGATCACATACTCCTTCACTGTGATGTGATCCATCACATGGATGAAGTACAGTAAGGCCTGAATGGGAAACACAAACGGATTTTTTTAAAACCCTGCTCTGTAAAACATGAAGTGAAGAGACGATTGGGCCAGTCGGACCCAAAAAATGCTTAGAAGACTTTTAAAGAAACCTTTTCGAGGTCAATGAGGGTTACTGGGATGTTTCGTCCAACCACCACCATCACCGTCCTGCCGCATATGTCCACACCTAACAGACAAACAGAAACGTTAAAGAAATTCGCTGGTGAAGGTTTCACCTTCAAGCATTCGCCCGGAAATGTGGTGAGTCAGATTGGTTTGTCTGCAAGCATACTTTGGATAGCAAGTTTACTGTAAAAAAAAAAAATAATTAAAAATACACACTATGTATAATCATTCCAGTGAGATTAAATTTCTTCCACAGAGATCTCACAGTTCACGTTAAAGTTCTACGATCTCTACAGGAAATAAGCACAAATCAGTTGTGCTAATCGCTAACATAAAAGCGCTAAAGTCAGCCTATAATGTAAATAATTAACATTTATGTCAACTGTTAACATTTGCTTTTTAAGTCTTCTATCAATTCAATAGAAGAATAGATCATTTAGCACTACAGCCAATAATAAAACATTGAAGCCTTTTCCTCTCAAATGACAGGCTGGACACAGAAACAAGATTAATATCTTGTAAAAGATTAATATTGTCAAAAAGAAATAAAAAAGTTACTAATCTGTCTCTTAAACGAGTTAACAAGCTCTACTGTATGCTTCTCTATAGTTAGATTTATTTGTGCCAATGCAATGTCTCTGATGTGGTGCATTTCTAGTCTCTTATTATATCGTTTTTGTTTTGGTTTTTTTCCCTGAAGAGGAAAACAGACAAGGCAAGAAAATATTTTATGATGTGGCTTTTTTTCTTTTCTTTTTTAAACCAGAGAAGAGCGAACATTAAGAGTCTGTCAGCATGAAAACAGGCCGGCCCGGTTATCAGGCACATCATCAAACCACCGACTTCAGGCCTGAACTTCATGACACATCTGAAACCGTTCTGAGAGCAGAGTTTGCCTAAGTCCAATTTGAATGCATGCTCTCTGTTCTCGGGTCACGCAGCGGCGGCGTCTGCTGTCCGACTGAATTCACCACAAGTCAGTCAGGTTTGACGACAAAAAGAAACGAAACTAATGACACTTAGAAAAATAAAAACAGAGGGTGATGAAGCAACATGCCTCCAATCATTTGTTTTCATCTAGTTGGACTTCCTGCTCTTTGAAATGCAACAGAAATGCAACTTTTTATGCTGTTTGGTTGCTTACTCAGAACCCATCCAATCACTGAACAGATGCTTAGAACAGATAAATGTGTGGATGTGCCAAAACTTCCTCCAGCTGAAAAGAAACAAAACTGAAGTTATTATTTTTGGACCTAAAGAGGAACGATCTAGAGTCAGTGCACAGCTTCAGTTATTACAACTAAAAACCAGCGATCAGGCCAGAAACCTGGGAGTAGTGATGGACTCTGACCTGAACCTTCAGAGCCACGTAAAGACAGTCACAAAGACGGTCTTCTATCACCTGAAGAACATTTCCAGGATTAAAGGACTAATGTCTCAGCCAGATCTAGAGAAACTCATCCATGTGTTTATCTTCAGTCGTATTGATTATTGTAACCGTGTCTTCACAGGTCTGTCCAACAAATCAATCAAACAGCTACAGCTGATCCAAAATGCTGCTGCTCATGTTCTCACTAAAACCAGGAAGATAGAGCACATAACACCTGTTTTAAAGTCCCTCCACTGGCTCCCTGTAGCTCAAAGAATAAACTTTAAAATACTGATGTTAGTTTATAAATCACTGAATGGTTTAGCACCACAATACATTAAAGATCTGCTGCTGTTGTATCAACCTTCCAGAACTCTCAGGTCTTCTGGTTCTGGTTCTGCTCTGCATCCCCAGAACCAGAACCAAACGAGGAGAAGCGGCATTCAGCATCTATGCACCACAAATCTGGAACAAACTTCCAGAAAACTGTAAAACAGCTGAAACACTGACTTCCTTTAAATCTCAACTAAAAACCCACTTGTTTAGAGTTGTATTTGAAACGTAATCAATTGCAAATTTATTGACGGAATCTGACTATGTTGTGTTTTTATTGTTGATTCTATGTTGCATTGTATCTTTGTGTTTGATTTGATGTAAAGCACTTTGAAATGCCTTGCTGCTGAAATGTGCTATACAAATAAAGTTTGATTGATTGATTGATTTCTCAATAAAAAAGTGAAAAGGGAAAGAAATTCACCTTCTACTATAACCACTAAATATTTATTTTAAATGTTTCCTGTTAAAAAATAATACGTAAATAAAGGTGTCATGTCGAAAAAGGAGATCCTACAACCAGATGGAGGACTGTACAAAAACAACAACAACAACACTGCCTCCTCCTGGTGACGAACAGCAACTGCACCTTACAGCTGAAAAAACAACAAACTCAGTTGATCTCTAACAAAACCACATTAGAGGCTCTGGACCTCAACACACACTCAACACACACTCAACACACGCTGGTTTCTGACGCTCCACTCACTGACAGCATGCAGAGGAAAGATGCTGGAGGTTTTGTCTGGATTCGAAGCTCTGTTTCCATTCAACAAAAATGTCAAACAAGACGATTTTAATTTAAGCAGAACATGTTTGTGTTAGGTTTTTTTTTTTTTTTTTTTTTTTCCAAGGTTCCTATATTTTATATTTCTAAATTCAATATTTCTGTTCACTTACATTTCTAGATCCTCATCCAGTATTTTTGATAACTTTCCATTTTGAATATATAATATTGAGGTAGAACTGTCAGGTCCTACTTATGGCTGTCACAATTCATCAACTGATTAATAATTTCCATTCTGATTATTAGTGTTACTCTGTAATTCCTTTTACAGAGACTCCATAATACATTGAATCTGTGGTTTTAGTTGCAAGTAGTTTCTATTTTCTTTTTACTGTTGTGTTTTATTTTGGATATGTAAAATATCTCCCAGCTAAATGTTCTGTACAAAATTAAAGTTTACTCATCCTTCATTATTATGCCATATATTGTTTAAAATTGGTCTAAAAACAACAGTATTATGGTTCATCACAATCATTTATCTGTTATCGTGACATGCCCAGTCCTGCTAACATCAAGTCACACAATCATGAGACAATTTAAGGTTTTAGCTTCAATCGTTTGTTTCAAAATCCAGAACTCTTGAATTTGTCCCAATCAAGTATTCAGGGATCTACAACCAAACGCGATTCGTCTCGCAGGTTGAAAACCTCTGAAGGTGTTTTGTGTGAAACACTCCTAGAAAAGTAGCAATCTGAGAGCTTGTTTGGCATTTTAGCCCCCAGTTTAAGAACCTCATGAACAGTTCAACCTGAACGGAAACCTGTTTAAAGAAAGAGCATGCAGGAAAACAACCTTTTACTGATGTGTGGGAATGTTAAAATCAAGATGCAATTCGTAAAATCCAAGACAAAAGCACCCATCAAATCAAGAAACTTTGCATCTTTGTGTTAGTCTACAACATACAATTTGGGTAAAATACATGGAGGTTTGAAGTTGTAACGTGAAGCAGTTTAAATAGTTTCCAAATGAAATAAAAATTGGCTGCCTAATGATGCTGCACGGTACATATTTTTGCTGCTGAACGTTGCCGCCTCCCCCACCTACCAGTCTGATATAAGGCTTTCAGCGCAGCGATGTCCGACAGATCCTCCGCTCTCGCTCGACACAACCAGCGACTGTAGCTGCAGGACCCAAACACACACACAGACAGAAAAGAAAAGGAAAAAAAAAGTTGCTTTCTGTTACACGGTGAATGTAATGCAACTAACACCTGCACAGAAACTTAAGCCTCCTGTAACATCTGGTAA
Source organism: Gambusia affinis (assembly GCF_019740435.1). NCBI lineage: Eukaryota > Metazoa > Chordata > Actinopteri > Cyprinodontiformes > Poeciliidae > Gambusia > Gambusia affinis. Next base: position 5,881,082 of record NC_057878.1, read on the forward strand.
AACCGAGGCTCTCTGTGAAGAAGTGACTGATGCTGGACAGCTTCAAATCCTCTCTGCTGCGGTCTGGAGGAAATCAGAGCTCTCCACGCGGCAGGCCGTTCAGCGCGGTGGTTCTACGCTACACTGAAAACTCTGGAAGTCCATCTGGGATTCCTTCTGAGGCATTCTTTCGTTTCTACACCTGCTTTTGCACTCAGTAAAGTAATGGTAGTAAAAAATACAAGTATAGATGTGTAGAGAAACGCACCAATCTGGGTTTTTTGTTGTTGTTGATGCCAATTTTCCTGTTTTCTGTTTGCCAATTTCTTTACAAGGGTTATAAAGCATGCTAACTTAGTATAAACTTTGTTTTATTTCAACAATTAAATATCACAAAACATGAAATAAAAACTTTACTAGATGAAAGATGATCCTCTCTGTTAGTCCTGTAAAGCTTTAGACCCTTAATATTACTACAGTACATTAAAGAACAAACTGTTTATGTGGATTTATTTTTGAGTATCAGAGGCTTTACTTGGTATTTAACCAATCTTCAGGATTCTTCTGATTGGTGCATTAACAGCTGTGTTCCCATTAACCATGGAACTGGAATTACAAAAATAGATTTGCTTAATGGAAACAAGGCAGTTTTGAAAGAACTCGTGTTTTTCAGAAAAAGTTTTTGTGAGTTTTCACCCGTACCAAAATTTATGTATTTCACAAACTGCAACAGAAATGCTTATTCCCCCCATCACCCTTAAATGCATCACACGCATCTATAACAGTCTTCGGTGCGGAGGTTGTTACTGTGGGAGGATTTCCGTGAGGTGTTTACAAATAAGTCAGAGAAACTACAAACAGCGCAAGGAGCCATTTTAAAGGAAACTGTTCTCTGTGAAAGCTAAACGGTTTGTTGTCGCTGCTACAGCAGAAAGCTTGTTGGCGTCGGCCAATCATCACCGCCGCGCACTTTGAACTCGACTTGGTACATTCTGTCAGAGTGGTGAAGAACCAAAGTGACTGTGAGAAAAGCTTAGTAGAAAACCGGCAGTGTAAATTACAGCAAAGTGTATCCAATTTACTCTTTTGCGTTTCCAACCTCAGTCTGAATTTGGGAATATTGGCGGCTTTTTGGGAATCTCACAGTTAAGACAAGAGTGGCATTTCAAGAGAACAAACAGAGACAGTAATGCTAACCAAGCTAATACAAGAGTTTGAAGCTGTTTTAAATTAGGAACAACCTGTTTCGCAGTAAATGCTTTCTTACACACACAGTGTGACATCACCTCTAATTATAATGCAAATGATTCATCACCAGTCAAGAAGACGGGCCAAACTATGGTGAAAAGCTGGTATTTATAGTTTTTCAAAGAAATCTGAATAATCTGTGTTATTGACAGATTTAAGATTTACAAGAACTAGAGATTGGAAATTGATCATAAATCTCTATTATTGCACTATTACCTAATGGGATATATTTAGTTGGAGACATTTCATTTCAGAAATATTTCCTTTGCTGGGACTCTTACTTTCTCTGGTGCTGTTTCTGTACGGCTGCCTCAGACATCTGGCCCTGGAGGATCAGCTTCCTCTGCTTGTCCACGTCGCCCTCCATCCGAGCGAAGGCGTGATTCCCCACCTGCCCCAAATCCAGGTCCAGGCTCTCCTCTTCACACTCATCTGGACAAAAACAGATCATACTCGGTTCTATTGCAGGGTTTCTGCCGGTTTCACCAACTCAATTTCAAGACTTAACAGCCATTTAAAGACCCGTATCTCCACAGAAACGTACGAACTTCGTCCAGACAACTGCCGATAAATTTGCTAGCTAGCTGGCGAGGCTGTGTTAGCAGCGAGTTAGCGATAGCCTCAACCGCAGTCAGAGTGCAACTCAAACATTTGCCTGATAGAAAAGTAACATAACAATAAATACATAAATATAGGATATATCAGATTAAGTAGTCATATCAAGACAAAATTCACCTTACTTTAAAAAAGAAAGACGACGTTAGTGCATTTTAAGGCCTTAATTTTAGATAAATGGGTTTAAGACTTTTTAAGAACCATTATGAATGTAATTTAAGACTTATATTTCCATAGAAATGTACAAACTTCGTCCAGCCAACTGCTAATAAATTTGCTAGCTAGCTGGCGAGGGTACGTTAGCAGTGAGTTAGCAGCAGCCTCAATCATCTCGAGACATGCTGAGTGCGACTCAAAGTGTTGCCGGACAGGAAACGCCCATGAGGAAAAAAATAAATGCACAGAATATATTAAATTAAATCTAGGACCTGCAATTAACACATCAAGAACCATCTTACTTTTAAAAAAAAATGAATTCAAGACATTTTAAGCTTTTATGTTATTTAAGACTTTTAAGTCTTAAATAATGTAAAAATCTTAAGTTATATAAGACTTAAAAGACTTAAATAACTGCATCCAACACGCTGATCCTGCATGTTGGACCTAAATGTTTCCTCACAGAAACAAAAACCCCTTTCTACCTACAGTCAGTTTTCTATTTATTTCAAAAACACAATCTGCTTACCTCACTCATGTCAGAACATTTGCTTGTTCTCATTTATTGCAGTACACAGACACAGATGTACACGACATTATTTGTGTGCCATCGGAGTCATGACCTCAGCTGACAGCATCCAGGCACCGCTTCAATCCCTCCTCCCCCCTCAACCACATGCGAACATTAGATCAGCGCTGACAGAGCCGTGTGTGTGTGTGTGTGTGTGTGTGTGTGTGTGTGAGGCTGTTGTTGGGCTTCCTCTGCAGAAAGCCTGCTTGCTTTGGATCCACCTTCTGAAGCCACATCTCCCAACTTTGAAGCTCTGCGCCAGAAGACATCACAGCTCAGCTCAATCGAGACAACAGACTCAAGTTGGAAAACCCACCACCTCACTGACTGACACAATGGCTTTGGCTGTCACAGTCCAGCTCCCAGAAACCTAACAATTAGAGCGCATGCAGCTCCAGAGGTCACGCAGATTACAGAGGACATGGAGCTGTGAAGGCCGGCGCGGAGCGGGGGGCTCGGCTGATATTTTGTGCTTCTTTGACTCGTTTCTGCCGGGAGCAAACAGCTGCATATGCACTTTTCCTGGGATAATTGGGATCTATTCTTTCGGGATGAATTGAAAACGAATGTTTCGGTAGGAGCAGGAGGGTTTCATTTCACTGTGATGCTGCGGCGCTCTCACTCAAACGCTGCTCCCATATAGAAACCTCAAATCAAACCCGCAACATCTACTCCAGTCAGACACGTTACATAAGAACAAATGAGTCACATTTCACCTTAACCTGTGTAAATAATAAATAAATAATAAACAGTGGGATTCAATTTGCCACAAAACAAAGATGCTAGTAGCATCAAAACCGCTTAGCGATGGGTCCTAGATGATGTAATGTTGAAATTTGTAAAGCAACAAAAATTAGAAATTCCTGTTTGCTAAAGTTTATATTTTTATCTTATATTCTGCTTATAAATAAAGCAATTGAAGAATCTATTACTTACACTAAATATTTGTGCTCCGTTTCTGTTGTTTCTGCTAGTTTTTATGTTGGCCTAGTTTTACAGATAAAAACATGGAAGAAAGAAAAATCAAAAATTGTGACATGTATTTGTTTGTGACCACAGGGGGCGCTGGAACCTTGGATCAACATTTTTATTTTTTTTTACTTGAATATGTTAAAACGTTTGCAGTAAGAAAACTTTTGTTAATACCAATAAATTTGCATGTTTTACTAGTAACAATAAAAGGCTGTTAACTATGTGAGTGGAAGACGATGTCAGAGACTCAAATTCAGAAGTATTTTATTGATCCCGAAAGGAAATTAAAAGAACATTCAGCCTGTTTTATCTTGATCACTTTTGATCAGTGATTTGCAGCTCAAATACAGAATAATCTGACATTTTTCCTCCAATCATTAAATGCATTAAAACTGAGAACCTCCACAATGTTACTTGTAGAACCCCATGACCCCACAACACAGATTTTAAAGCACTTATTGAAAAAAACTTTAATTTAATAAAAACCAGACAGAGGTTAGAGTCATATGCTTTGATGCATGAATATAATTTTGTGATTTTTTGGGGAGGGGGTTTTATTGGATTCAAAAACCTTAAACTACCCAAAAATCTGCAGCAGATTTATTCTTCTGCATGCAGTAAGACTTGGCAAAAAAAAAAAAAAAAAGAGTAGAAATTCATCCAGAACTAGCAGGTCGTTACTCAAAGAAAACAGAAAACGCTACCAACCAGAAAAAGCCCCATCAGTGAATCTCTCCATCTTCTCGTTTAACTTTTTTTTTTTTTTTTTTAGAATAGAGTATCTAAAAACACATCCTCATTTTCAGATATCTCCGTTATGCGCTTCTTGTCTATAAATAATTTCAACTTATCTGCTAAACCGTCATTAAAGATATTTTAGAACCGAGTTCTCTTTCTCAGAACTTTATCTTCAGGAGATTATGAGAACAAGATGATGACCCCAAAAGAACCGGACGACATTTTGGGGTTTTTTAGCCAAAAAAAAGTCCAAAAGTCACAAGTGATCTGGATATCCAACCTCAAAGTTTCATCAATGCATGTTTCTAAAGTCAGACTTTTACTGATAATTATGGTTTTCGATAAACACAGTCCTGACTTCACTTCTGCTCACTGGGCTTCATGCAGGAAACAGGAGATTTGTTTCCACTGTCTGACTGACACGTCGAATTGCTTCCACACTTCATCTAACATTTCTAACCCATTAGCTGTTGGTGTTTTGTCACTAATTTCTACTGGTTTTTTTTTAAGGCCAAAATAAAATAAAAAAAGCCTACATCTGTAACATAAAAAAACAAAAAACAACAAATCACGTTTCTCTTGAGAGGGAAGACTGGAAGCAAGAAAAGAATCAAATTGTGCATGCATCTGCTTGTTCTGCTGACTGTTAAGCCAAAAGGAACGAATGTTTGATCTGATTTCGTTTCTCCAATCTCGATACCGACCGCCTGAAAAATAACGTTTGTTTGTTTTTTTTTCCTCCGCCTTTCCAAACGGATAGTTCTGCTCCAACGACGGGAGAACATACCTTCCAGGCTGCCTGGCTTCTCCGCGATGCGGATCTGTCTCTCCGGAACCACGGGCTCGCCCTCCGAGTTGCCAATGTCAGCCGGGATGAGAGGAAGGCAGCGCCTCTCCTCTTCCTTGGAGCGAGGGTAGTACAGCGGGAGAAGCTTCTTGTGCACAGACTAGAAACACACACATTTTTGTTTTGTTTTTTTTTCCATGTATTTACAGACATTTTAGAGAGGACCGTTAAGAGTTTTTCGTAAGCTCGTTATTCACCACATTTAGAAAAAAGATGATTCTAACAAAGCGCTTCAATTCAATTCAAAAATACTTGATTCAACCCAAAACGGCAATTAAATGTTGTAACTCTTATAGTCCAAGTATTTTCAGAGAGATGGTGACGACGTGGACTGGAAGGAGATCCAGTAGCAGTCAGCCTCGCATCACGTCTGAAGCGGCTTCTGACTGAAGACTATTAAGACCTGCAAACTGCTCAATTTCCAAACAATATCACACAGTAGCATGTAGAAGACAACTGTACCAAACTACTTTCTGAGTGCTTTTCTCACCTTCATTCGCAATTCAACAATTTGTTTAGCAGAAATTTCGCCTCTTGCCTTCTGATTTCAGTCGGCCATGACTAGCAGTTGGACTGAATCTTTTTCTTGTCAGAAACTTTTCCATTTTGCACTTGCTACGCTAGCTTGAGGAGCATTTTATAATATTTGACAATAAAAACATTACATTTTCTAATAAAAAACTTCCCTTCAGTTCTCTGAAAAACCACTTTGAAAAACACTGTCCTGGATGACACTGCTAATCCACCTCGTTTGCTTTTGCCGCTCCTCTCTGGCTGTGTGGTTATAAAACCAAGCAGAGAGACGTTGGAGTTGAGGATACGACCATTGGAAGAGATGGTTTATACTTCCTCCATGAACCCTTCTTTTTAAACTCTACCTGGATTTGGGGTCATAGTTCAGGAACTATTTCAGCTTTCGATATGCTAATTTGTTGCTCCGAGTTGTAAAACCAACACCTTGTTGATACGGAAACGCATCGTAACAACAGCCCAAAGGAAAAGAAAAAGCAAAGATCCCACCATCTGCACAGCATCCAGAAAATGGAAGGAATAATTGTCCAAAAAAAAAAACAAAACAAAAAACAGCAGCAATGCCTCAACCAAAACAAAAACGATGAACAATAATTTACAGAGTCGCTCCAACATGCTGACACCGTGTTTGAACACTTAAACGTAGACCAAACACAATTTCTAACACAGATTTTGCTTGAATGTACTTTCCTCTAGTATATGTGAATGATTCTGTAGCGTTGGTATGTGTCGGTGTCATACAGACCTCCTCCGTGTCCGACACTGCGAACACCACCGTGTCGATGCTGTCTCCATGGTTCTCCAGGAAACGGCGCACTGTTCCTGTAAACACGGCAAACCACAAGAACACGCTTGTTACTGGACGTATTAATGAGATGGGCACACCAAACAAAGCTCCCGCATCAAAAATACCCATCGCAACTTACACTTGTTCACATAGGTGTTTTAAAATGAAGCTGTTACAAAGTCCATCAGCAATTCTGGTTGTAATGGATGTTAGGGTGATGTACCTAGAAGTGAGACCAAGCAACGCCTAGAAGAATTGCAAAAACCCCCAACTAGAACTAAAACTGTGTTACATGTCGACATGTTTTTTGGAATCGGTCCAAAAGTCTGATACGAGATCTAAACGTCTCTGCCATTCTTGTAGGCCTAATGAGTCACAACTGAATTACCAGATTAATACTGCCAACAAGGTGAACTAACATTAGCTTTACTTGGGAACATAGATGTTGTTCGGCTGAAACTACTTTGCTAATTGCTGTTCCCATCCAATTCTCACGAGAATTTTGAACAAAAAACAAAAACAAACACCAAAAGGGTGCATTTCCATCTACTGGTTCGGAGGGAATCAACTGGGCCGCACAAAGCATGATTTTGTCAAATGTAGATGCTATGTATGGCGATAATAACGGTAGCAATTGCAAGCTAGCATGGACCACACACCTCTTGAGTTTTGTTCCCCTGGTAAGGCACAGACTCACCAGGTAGCGTTTGGTTATTTGGCAAATGTGTTTCCATCTCCCATTAATCAAATCTTATTCAGAAAAGCAAAAAACCACCTCAAGTTGGCGTTAAAAACATTTTTTTTCAAAACTGAGGAAGTTATTTTGAATTTTGCCGTTTTAAATCGGCCTTTTTTAATGCATTACTTCAAAACGCACATAAACACTGTTGATGAAAACACGGTTAACGTAAACTAACAGTCTTTCACGGATATGAACACGTTCAGTCTGAGTTGACTCAGATCGCCACAAGCAGCCAAAACATTCCTTGTGGAGTTGACTAGCCTGTTAGCTTTTAGCACCCAGATGTTTTCTTTCCTTTGCACTGAGCTCAAAGTCACATGTCTTCTTTCCATGACAGCTAATACCAGTAACTTGTCACCGATTCACTCAATCCAGTGTGGAATGTATTGTTGCCCCTGGCAGGTAGTGGTTCTAGTTCTTGGGTGTGGTTCCTTTTAAACTCTTTTACTTTCCATTTCCTCTGTCGCAACGTGTCTGCTAAGCCACACGGCTACGCTAGCACAGAGTAAAAGAGGAGAAGAGTCTGGGTTTTCCTCACAGTCTTAAGAGACAAACGACTCTCGATGGGCCTTACTGAAAGCGATGTGTGCGGCGTCCTCCAGTGGATAGCCTCTTTTGGTTGTGGTCAGCACACAGAAGCCGACAGACGCCATCGACTGTTCTCTGAGAGGAAAGGAAGAAAAAAGAAAAAAAAAACTTTTTACGGGTTTGTTTGCAAAAGAAAGAAATCTAATTGCAATCAAACCTCAGGGACATGTTTAATTCAAGATAGTGATGTATAATAAGGCGGGCAAATATTAGAAATACAGCGTGGTTTGACTTGGGAGTTAGTCCACACTAACTCCCAAGGGAGGTCGAATAGATTTTTATGGGATTTGGCCTTTCATCCACATGTAAACTCTGTTGACCGTCATAAAAACGATTGTTCACAAAAACGGACTAAAGAGGATATTTGCGAATCCTCCTTATTTGTATGGAAACTGCAGACTCAGAGGTGAACGCACGACACTCCAGACGCTTTCTGGCTGTTTTTACAGGCCCAACATGGAGGCACGCTGCTGTTCAACCTCCATATATCCCAATCGATGGCGTCCAAATCGACACCGTCTTGAGTTTGACTAATTTTAGAATAATAAAATGTAGTTTAACCTCTCTGTCTGGCCACACAAATGAATCTTCTGGCACCATGTTTAATTTCTAGCAGGAAGTTGTGGTTGTGTTGGAGGATTGTGATTGACTGGCACAGGTTTTAGCTTTGCACTACACCGCCCCCTATGGGTTTGGCATGTTTAAAACAACGATCGGTGGAGTAATTCAGTGGGTTTGTGTGGATGAACACTTTTCCTAAACCAATCCAAGCGTGCACAACGTTACTTTTTCAAACAATGTGGCAGACATATTCACTTTTATAAAGATCCAGCTACATGTGTAGAAAGCCTAAGATTCTTATTTAGTAAAAACTAAAAGCATTTTAAAACTAGCTAAGTTTAAAAGGTTCTGAAAAGAGGGAACATCTGAGTAGCTTTTCATTTTCTAACGTTCCAATTCCAAAACTTTCTAAGTTTATTGTCCTTTCACTTTGACTCTAAAAGCCAAAACCGCTGCAGATTTGATTAATGATCCAACGCTTTAATTGTATTGTTTCTGGAAGAACTAGATTTTCTTTCTTAAAAAAAAAAAAAGCATGTTTATTGCACCAGGTCACAACTGTGAGGAAAGAAATGTTCAACAAAAGTGAAGGACTGGACATCACTCAGGGTTGTTTCCCAACCAGATGGAACCAGAGTGTGTGTTTGCGGGCGTGAAGAAGCCGGCCCGGATCAGACGGACCGAGTTTAAACTACTGGGTCTTACGCTGCCAGCTGCATGACGTTCCTGTAGCAGCTGAACAGAGAGCTCTCCGCTGCAGTCCTGTACTTGGCTTTGTACTTCGGTCCCACCGTGTGGATGATGAACCGGGCCGCCAGGTTGAAGCCTTTGGTCAGCTTGGCCTCGCCTGTCCGACATCCTGCACACAAAACACACCAGGTAGTACAGGGATTCATCCGCTCTCACTTCTGATACCGACACCGATATCTGAGGTTTGGTGTCGGCCGATAACGATCCGATACGGGAACGCAGCGCTAAATTGACTGAAAACCTTTCTTTCTTTTAAAAAGAAAACACAGAAATAAATAATAATTCTTACTATTCGATAACTCTGCACCAGTACAGCACACTTACATACACCAACAGCTTCACAAGACTGGTGAAACATGTAAAAATAACACAACTTGAATCTGTTCAGTCACTGCAATTAGAAGTGTAATAAGGTAAAGTAAATAATAAAGCATGCTGTCGCTCAGAGCTCAAAGCATAGAACTAGACTAAATAGATCGGCCCTTAGGGATCGGTCACATTCTCAACGATACCTGATCTGGAATTTTTTTCAATATCGGGATCGATAACAATATTAATATCAGATCGGTGCATCTATTTTCCGTTGGACTGTCACATAAAATGACCAAAATAAGCTCTCCTGACCTCGATAGGCACAAATCTCCATATGAAACTTTTGCCCCTTCGTCTCCTGGCTCTGGATTTATTTTCATCCTCTCTGTTGCTCTTCCCTCGGTCTCTACCTTTGAGTTTCACGAGTTCTTCCCTCAGTTCAGGCCCGGCGAGCTGATGGATGCCATCCGACACTGGATTCTTGTCGTTCAGCAACTCGTTGCTGGTGTTCACAATGGCAGTGCAGTTCAGCAGGGCAACGTCCCCGGTGCTGTCGCAGAGACAAGGGAGGAAAACAAAACAAAAGGGTCGTTTAGACTTCCTTTAGACAGTCAAGGCGTGAAGATTTAGTCTATCCTGACCAAAGGATTATTAAACATGATTGGAAAATGATTGCAGAGCAGGGGTCTCAAACTCCAGTCCTCCAGCCGATGTCCTGCAGTTTTTAGATGTGCCACAGGTCCAAAACACTGGAATGAAATGACTTAATTACCTCCACCTTGTGTAGATCAGTTCTCCAGAGCCTTAATTATTCTATTCAGGTGCTGCAGCAGAGGCACATCTAAAAGTTGCAGGACAGCGGCTCTCCAGGACTGGAGTTTGAGATCGCTGTTGCAGAGGGAGAAAAAACAAGCTTGTTTGGGGTTTACTAAATTGATTTTAAGAGGTACAAGCAGTTCTGATTTAATGATTACACACCTTCGTAGTGGACATGTACTCAACGTTAAGTATGGGCTTTTAATGGTGCCTTTTACCAGCTAGTTTTCCACCGAGCCATGACTGTGCGAGACAAACTTTCACAGACTTTTCCAGTCTAAAGTTAGTCAATGTCACATTTATTGTGTTTTCTTCTCTAATCCACACACACTACAAGCCTCAAATATATGTGTACACTCACAATAATGACTTTATTAGGGGTGTCCCAGTGCAAATCTTTGACCAATATTGACCCGATACGATATCAGCACGAATCAGACACACTTTTATTACTTGCTTTGTAGTGTGGGATGGTGGAAAAGGCCTCATAAAGTGGTATTACTCAAAAGGAGAGCAGTAGTTAACAGTAACAGGTATGGGAACAACTGACCCGTTTATTATTAATCAGTGGGTCTGTGTTGGATAGAAATGCTGGAGCGCACCAACTCTTGGAGGGGGATTCGCTTTTGTTTGTTTGTTTGTTTTGAGCACATCTCAGCAGAATGTGGCGTAAACATGACATAACAGAAAAAGAACAGGTAACATTATTTTGCAAAAGCCCAAAACTAACACGCTATTCTGACCTTCAACTCGACCTTCTGTTCTGACCAGAACTGTGAGTCAACTAGTAGAAAAAGGAAATTAAAGCAGAAAAGGTCCAAATGGACGGAGTGAATCAGCAAAGAGGGCGACTCTGAGCGGTAAATGGCTTAAAAAGAGAGGAAACCCCCCAAAAGGTTAAGTGTCAAACAGGCCAAATGCTGTCACTAATGACGACGCATTCACCCATCTACACAGTTTGTTAGGCAGACTATTCCTCATGTAACTATTCACTCTGTAAATCAGGGGCAAACGTACAGAGAAAACCTATTGAGCTGACAGACCCTGCAAATACAGCAGTGGAGGTCAAGCATTTGTGTAAATGTTGCAGTTTTCTAATCACACTCCGGGACTCGTGTTCCCCAAACGGTCGGTGTAAGCAGCCGTTACAAAGAGCCGCGACGCATGAGCTCGTTTTAAGCGGTCACGAGCTAAAAGGTGCCGCCACCCGCGGGCCGCGGGTTGCTGAGCTCTGGTCATGTTACTGGAGCAGGAATGTGCCTCCTCCTGGTGGGGGCCGCTGCAACAACAAGGCTCCTACAGAGAAGCTGCTGCTGCAACAGGCAGGCTGTCAGTCAGGCCCCGGGGACATGATGCGGTCGTCCTTAAAGTCTTTAAAGGTGTCCATTGATTCTAAACCGGTCCGTGTGAAACGTGGAGAGGTACTTTACACTCCTCACACACTCTGGGCACAATCTAATCAAGTTAGTATTGGTGAAATGGCTGCCTCAAACTGCAGGAGTGTGGAAAAATGTTTGGTCTTTTTTTTTCAGACAAAGACTTAGACAAGGTCGGCAGATTGCACTAAGGACAACACTCTTTGGTGTGGAAGTTGCTACCTAATCGCAAAGTTAGCCATTTCTGATGAATCATAAATCACAAAAGCTGCAGAAAAGGAAAGAATGTTTTCCCTGGAAGCACGTCAAGCAAGAGGGCGAGATTTCCAGGACATCCCAGGAAGGTCTGAAGGTAAACGGCGCCGTCGTTCTGCCCATGGGGGCATCACACACGCAGCACCCGCAGGGGCCACCAAAAAAGTCAGGCTTGTGAAAAATCATCATAAATGTATCCAAACCCTGTCAATTGGTTCAATACAAAAGCTGTTTTTTCTTCTTTTTTACTTGAGGAAAAGACGAATCTCCAGTTTCTCCTTTGTGACGCCCCTCCCAGTGGTCCGTTTGATTTAATCTCGTAGTTTGGCCAGAACCCGACTCGCTGACGCTCAGAGCAGCGGCGTTGTTACGCGTCCCCATTTTGAGCGAGAGCTTTGAAAGCACACGCCTCAAATTATTGTTCACTCACATAGACACGTGGCGCCCAGATCAGTCTCACTGCGAGCGTAGATCGATCACGTTGGCAGCAAAAACATAACATCAACGACTGCAGCTAATGATTAGTTTAGTAATCAAGTATTATACTGATTATTCTGATGATTAATCAAGTATAAAAAATGTCACATTCTGCAGATTTTTTTATTTAACCACTTGAACTTATTTCATACAATATTGCGAACTCAGACAAAACAATATCAGTTCCTCATGGAACAGGCATCCTGAGTAAATCTTTTTAATCGTTTTCTTTTTTTAAAGCACTATTTTTGTTTATGGGGCCAAGTTTGCTGTGACATGGAGCCGCAGCCACACCGTCACCTAAACAGGAAGTCGTAAGCAGCTGATTGTCACTTTCATCACAGATAAAAAATTACCACAAAATATGATTTTAAAATCCATGTCACTCGGCCGACTGTTACCACCTTGCCTTTGCTTTTAAAATAGGAAGCCATCTTTATAGTGATCCCTCTCTCACACTCAGTGTGACATCAGCCCTGCGACCCTCTCATGGCAGGAGGACTAAAATGTTTTCGGAGCAGTGCCACAAATGATTGCGAAACTCTTGTGTCTTCCTGTCGAAGATTTAAAAGCCGGAAGTGACTTCGAAACATCCGCTAGCCGCATGCTACGAAAACAATCTGGTCCAGTGGTTTATATTCAGCGCGTCACAGAGAACTGCAGGAGTTATACAAAAATAAGATGAACAGCAGAAATGGTCCTACGAATTTGTTTGTATTTGCTTCTGCAACTCTTTCAACCTCATGAATTGCTCAATTATTTGTTCTTTAACACAGCATAAAAATGCTCAAATACTTTTTGAAACAATGCTAATATTAAGCATTACCAGAAACATGGTGACAATACAGATGCTTCTGCTATCGGCATTTGCAACGCGGTCCAGAGTCCAATCTGTTAATAACATGTCTCTATCAGCCTCTTCTGAGGGGTTCTGCTTCGTCGTGTCCAATCACAAAGGCCTGGATTGCGATGGTTAAACAATAACGTCAGCGTGAAAAAAGGCTAATCGTGACCCAGGATCAAAGTGCTGACAGGACAGATAACGTGGCTGGTGTTGGTCTCCAAGATTAGTCAGGCCAACGACAACAACTGCTTAGTGCCTGGTGGGAATATCTCCTTACAATTTGTCATCAAAGAGACACCTAGAAAACTCTGTACATTTTATTGCTAGTTTATTTTGAAATCTATGCTTCCATTTCCTTCCATCTCCTACTGATGTCTTGCTTTATGTTTCCCTTTCTTTTACAATGCCGAGAAGTTCATAAAAGAAACTGAGTCTAGAATATGACAGAGTGTGAAAAGTAGAAATGTGAATCTTTCGGTGTCTAGCTATTTGATTACAATATTTAGGGTCACGATTCGATTACAACACTTTTTGATTCTGAACATTTTTGATCCAGAAACGACTTTTAATTCAGGAATCAATTTTTCATTCTCCAACAGTCTAGAGATTCTGTTACTTTTCCTCTTGTCTTTAACTGACCAGAGGAACAGATGATGTAAACAAACAGAACATTAATTTAAAATTATTTTTCACGTCTCCATTATGTGTCAAATTCCATCAGTAACTTAAATGATCAGTATGAGGTTGACTTAGCGCCTGTTTTTCTTTAAGTAATAATAATAATAATAAAAAAATTAAACATAACACAAATAAAAACAAAGAATTATTCAAAAGATCATTTTACAAAAAATTAGGCGGACAAAAATGGATTTTTGAGTATTTTGGATGAATTCAGAATTCCCATTACATGGAAATGTGATTCTCTATAGATTCAGTTTCTTTCTGCGCCTCTGGCCAAAAGGTTTATGGGGACGAATATTTTTACTTCAGATTCTGAACAGATTCAGAAAGGGAAGCAGGAACGACCTAAACTGAGGCTGGAAAACACAACGGCTTTTGTATTTTTTACACTCTGCAGCGAGAGCGTGAAGAAACACACAGTAGACTCACTAGAGGATGATCTTGTGGTTGATGTCCGGTCTGAAGGGGAAGGGCGAGGGAAAGGCCTGGTGGTCCAGCGGGCCGTCCCCCTGGTCCAGCAGGCCGTCCCCCTGGTCCAGCGGCGTCTCCTTGGCTTCCTCACTCAGCTGCTGTTGCCACACCGGAAGGGACTGGATATCCACAAACTGGGAGCGAGCCCCCAGAGGATCCATCCCACCGACCGGCGCTAGAAGCTCGCGCGGCGTCTCAGAGGAGCTGCGAAGCACATGGAGCCTGTCACCGCAGTGCTAACCCCGCCGCTCGATGACTTATGATCCACATGTCTGTTTTGTTCAACATCAAAGTCCATTAAAATAAGTCTTAAATCGTTTATCTTCACTTGTACTGCCAGAACTTTTACCTCAAGGCCTAAACTATCCAGTTTTGCTGAAATGTTTGCATGTGCTTCTTTTTTTTTCCCTTACTTCAATCACTCCATCACATTTAAAAGACTGAAAAATTACAACCTAAATATGAGTCATATGGAATAAGAATGTAGACGTAGTTACCGTTCCATTTACCAACTGGACACATGTTTCTACTCTAAACCAAGATCTCCATTAAATCTTACAAGAGCAGATCCAAAATTTGGAGCATGCCTGACCCTGACGGCGCAGCACCAAGAAAAAGAAGAAAATAGTCAAAAGAAGTCATGTTAAAGTTTGATATGAGTGGGGAGGAAAGGCTTGTTTACTAAAGAGATAAAAAAGTAGCTTGAAGCAATCTGGTGTGTTAAAAGTAACTCTAATCTGTTTACTGATTACTCCTTGAAAAAGTAACTTAGATTAATGATCACTTCATTTGGAAAGTAACTAAGTTACATTAAAAGTAACTTTTTTAGTTACTTTCAGCAGCCGCTAACAACAACGCTCCACCTCCTGTGAAAATCACATTGATCTTTGCCAAAACTTAAATGCAAGTTATTTTATAATGATTACATCAACAATGAGTCTCCACTTATATGGTTGAACTGAAGAGGAGATTGATTATTGGTTACAACAGTACAAAAAAAACTTTAGTAATTTGTGCGTGTTTTTGTGTGTGCCAGTATCGTCTGTATTCGTTTGCCTCAGATGGGCTTCACAGAGTTGCCGTATATTAAACCGGAATAAACTGCACAACAAGTGGACTCTGTTTTCTAATCAGGTGACTTGAGACGCTCTTGTTGCAAGTTTTGCGATTTAAAAACATCAGTGAGTGTGCTGGAATTTTGGAATATCTTTCTAACAATAAAAACCATTTCCTTTCAGCAGGTAATCTTTACAAAAAAACAAAGATCTTCACCGTTTTCCTGCACTGAAGCATGAAACAAAGCAGAAGTTGTAGTCAAAATAATTCTACATGTGCATATCTGTGCTACCTCGTCACTTTTGTCTCATCTGACCACTTCTGAGTAGTCTAACCCGTTACTATTCCAAATCCAGTAATCAGATAAAAGTTACTTATCCAAATCACTGTGCGTTACTATTTTCTTAGTGATTTTATTTCCTCTCCTTGGGGAGTGACCGCCGTTTCTACATTTATCAGCTGATCAAAAACATAAACAATGGAGGGAGGAGGGAGATGCGCATTTTGTTGCTGGAAAATCAGAAACTATTTTCAGCTTCTGCCTAGTCCGATTATTATAAGACGGAAAAAAAGGCATGCTGTGGGGTCGATTCTCCTGTGCATGCCCGATTTCTCTCTGGGTACTCCGGCTTCCTCCCACAGTCTAAAAACATGGCTGCTGGGTTGACTAGTCTTACTTAACAGATTACAAATGATTTGTAAGAGCTGATGTGTGATGGCATCGATCACAGACCATAAACACCAACTGAAAATCTAAGTACTTGAACACAGAACCCAGCCTGACGGAGCTTGAGCTATTCTGCGAAGAAAGAATGGAGAAAAACTAGACGAGTAATTCTGGGACAGGCACACCCCTAAAGACCCGGGAAGGCCGAACACAAATTTAGTCGACTATTTTTTGGGATTTTACTTGCAATACTTGTTGAGAAGCACCGATCGTTTTCACTTTGATACACATCGTTGCAACCTGAGATTTAAAAGTTAGCAAATGTGGTAATGTGAGAGGTTACTTTTTTTTTAACTATTACAAGAATTTTATAATTTAAATTGTTGTCGTCGTTTTGCGTCTTTTAAAATAGCTAAATTTAGGCAAGGTTAAGGTTACAATCAAATTTAATTTGCAAAGTTCCTTTACAATTACAGCCAATTAAATCTAGGCTAATACAAAATCAAACAAATTAGCCAAAAAACAAAAACAAAACAACAAAAAAGCAGGACTTTATCCTTAAATTTCTAATAGAGTATAGGTTCATGTCCATTTTCTGTAATGAATTTTTGAGAGCAGGCCTCGAAGTAAATGAACCAATCAGAACTCTCTATTAGTAAACATTTATAATTAAATAAATAACTGTCTCAAAATGCTGTAGTTCACACTTAATTATTCAGAGATGAAAAGCAATATTTCTAAAACATTTAGCAGTGCTGTCCAGCTGAATCAGCAGACACCTACCTATCGTGTCCACGCTAAAAAAGTATATATAATAAAAATGCATAGAAATATTGAACCAATACCTTAAAAGCTCAGGCGGGATTGTCTTTACGTTGAGTCATCATTTTATTAAAGAAATTGACTCCAACAGCAAGAGAAACTGAGCTAAAAAGTCCCCTTCATCATGGTTCACTCACTTAGCAATCACGTTAGTAGCAGAATGACGCTATGACGTACATCGAAGCCGCAGCGTACCAATAACATCCGGTTGGGAAATTTCAAACTAAAAGTGATGAACTAGCAAAGGAGAACCAGTGAGTTTGTTTTCATTTTTGTTTTTCCAGTCCTTTTTGATTTCCCCCCGAGAAATTTTTCGGTCTAAATATATTTATGTTGAAATATGTTTTCAACAAATACATTTTCTGTCTGGAAAATATGTAGAAAATCAAGGGTTGTGGGGAAACAGAAAAATATCATCTTATTTTTTGTAATAAAGCTATTTCCCATACCGCTAAATTATTGTAACATATAATTTCTACAAAAATGGCATTTGTAACATTTAATTTGATATTTTGCAGTATTATTAGGGTTAAGTAAAAATCATAGAACTGTTAAACAATCAATGGACTCAGTTTCAAACGTCAGGCATCATTTCACATTTATTATTCCTTCTTATCATTATGTTGATTAATTAATTGAGTTGTGGTAGTGGTGGCTTGCTACGTTAACTGGGTAGCCATCTAGCATTCAGCTTAATTATAGTTATGCTTTTCAGTATGTCAGCTGAATTTCTTGAACTTGTCCCTTCAAAAGCATTTTGGTTGACTTTATAGTTCTTATATTATGACTCTTCATATCTTGAGATATTTCCAAGCAGGCGAATATGAAGAAAGAAGTAAGCAGCATACAGCAAAAGTTTTCTGTTTTTTCCCCCTGGTGCCTCAGGAAATAAACATATAAAGTGCATTAACAAATGGGAGAAGATGGTTGTAAGTCAGTTTAAGCAAGAAAAAATAAATGTGTGTGAAAAACAGGGAGAATAGGACATGTGGGGCAACAGAGATTATTAAGAAATTGCCGACAGAGAGTGGATTGACATGAATTTTGTGACAAACTAATAGCTGATAAACGCTGTTTTATTTTGTTAACATTACCAATAGATATTCCGGTAGATATCGTGTTATTTGTCGTGTGTTTGACTCGTTTGTTAGTTGTGAATCAGCTGACTAGTATACACTAGCACTTCCGTTGTAGTTGTACTGGAACTTGTGGGAAAACAATACAACTTTCTGAACAGCAAGGCTACGAATCCAAGCCAAGAAATACTCACGAATAAAATATGTCCTCAAAAACTAACATGCGATAAATATTTCCTTTATTTTCGCTCAACGGTGACGTCATAAAGTTTGTCCTGGTGTCGCAGGCAAAAGCAAAAGATCGAGCTTAATTGACAACCATAAAAGTACACACGAATACGGTAACTTCTGCATCAAAGTATGTCTAGAATCATCAATCCTCGTGTACTGTAATATTTTTGTGTAGTTACTGTACCAGATAAG
This sequence comes from Gambusia affinis, assembly GCF_019740435.1. Lineage (NCBI taxonomy): Eukaryota > Metazoa > Chordata > Actinopteri > Cyprinodontiformes > Poeciliidae > Gambusia > Gambusia affinis. Next base: position 5,899,443 of record NC_057878.1, read on the forward strand.
TAAAGGAGTGGTTCTAAAAATCAGCATTTAGAGGTTTTGAAATCGATCTGCGGTAGGTACGTTAGGTCTGACTCAGAAACAGCGGGTCGAGGAAGAAAACACAAGTTAGCAGCTCTACGCCGCATTTCAGAGGTAAGAGCACAGACTGACACATCGTAAAAGTACTGTAGCGAGATATGAATGTTGTCTGAGGCTTTAAAATACATAATTATACGTTTCTGTCGTTTCTGATAAGCTCATTTAAACTGAACACAGCCACGTGCGTATAGAGGCACAGACGGCTCCGTAAGGGTGCGCTCGATTTATAGTACTTCATACATTTGCGCGAGCGGAGTTTAATTGGCCTTTGGTTGTTTCAAGCAAGGAAAGGTCAAACTTCACACGTACAGTGTCCCATGAAACAAAACAAGCCTCCCCCCATACCATGGCGACTGAAATCGTGTACAGAAATGTACATAAAAAAATAAATATATGAAAGCAGGAAAAGCCTGAACTGTGTAGCCGGAAACTAAAGCATAAAACGCTCAGTGGAGGAATAGTTTCCACAGACAGGATTCAGCATGTGAAACAAACACGTGTAGTTTACATTTGGGAGTTTGAACGTTTATATTGTGGGTTTATTATATTAAGAGCCACAATACGGCTCCTAAAACAAGTTAGTGATACCTTAATTGCAAAATAAAGTTATTTGAAATGACTCCAGGCAATGTAGAAAATTGCTGACAGTAAGTATTCAGAGCCCTTAAAGGTTTTCTAACTTGCCCACAGCACAGCATCATGTTGCCACCAGCAGGTTTCACAGTACAACCTAAACTTCATTGTGTGTTTTGGGGATTTTAAACTAACACAAAGTATTGAATTCTTACTAAATTGATAATAAAGGATTTTGACCTTCTTTTTTCTTTTGGCCAAAAAGTTATCTGAATAGTGTGGCATGTTTTTGTAATGTCCTGTCAGTTTAATGGGGTGGCCATCTTTCTGTCAGTTTGCCATAACTTTACATTTTTTTAAACAATGGATTGAACAGCGCTCTATTTTTGTATTTCTTAGCTTTAGTTCAAATCCTATTCATGTGTTATAACATTAACGTTACCCACTTGTGGAAGCCATGCTGATCTCACCGAGTCGTTGTCTTTGGACTATGAGTAAATAAAGATTCCTGTGTTGCTGTGCTGCAGGATCCAGCACCGTCTCCGGCTGCTGGTCATGGGTTTGACCAAACAGTACCTCCGCTACGCCGCCAGCGCCGTGTTCGGCGTCATCGGCAGCCAGCGGGCCAACATCGCCTACGTCACGCTTCGTGGCGGGGAAAAGGGCCGCTACGTTGCCGTGGCCGCGTGCGAACACGTCTTCATCTGGGACGTCCGGAAAGGAGAGAAGGTGAGACTTCAGGGCGGTGGCTCGGCTTTGACGAATCGTCCGCAGCCGACTCAGACAGAATTTGCCGTCTTTCTTGCCCAGGTCCTGATCCTGCAGGGCCAGAAGCACGAGGTGAGCTTCCTCTGCCCGTCTCCGGACGGCGTTCACGTCGCCGTGGGTTACGAGGACGGCATGGTGCGGATCTTCAACCTGCTGAGCGGGGAAAGCAACATTTCCTTCAACGGACACAAGTCCGGTGTCACGGCGATGAACTACGACGCTCTGGGCGCACGACTCGTCACCGGCTCCAAGGTAACGTTGACACGATTAACACCTGAAAGCTGCAGTGGAGTCACACACTTGACACTTTTTGTCACAATTTGTCAAATTTCATGGTAATTTACCAAAAAACGACTGGGCGGAGGTGCCTACAATGACTTATTTTGATTTGATCTAGTGATGTTTGCATGTAATTTTTTTTACACCAACACACCTTCAGAACGACGTTTCTCCTTTAATTTATGCTAAATCAATGTAAAGCGTATGATATATAAAAGTATAAATACTTTCACGTTAACAAATACCGCTGGACAATAAATTTTCCCCAAAGTTCTTGCGATAATATTGTTGTTTTGAGACCATTTTCAAGTGATATAATGGTAATAATGGTGTAATAATGCAAGGATACATTCTCAAAGATCAATAAACATTACATTTGTAATGAACATTTAACATTCAGCAGCCCTCTCCCCCTCTAGTCCAAGAAAATAAATGTAAGAATCTTCTGCTAGATTTGAAACTGCTGTTCACAGAAGTCGACGTTTGGAGCCGTATCGTTATACTTCCACTTCCCAGGCGCTTTGTGTTGGTCTGTCCAATAAAGTCCCAATGAAACACAGTAAGGTCTGTGGCTGTAACGTGACGACATGTGAAGACGTTCAAGAAGAGCGAAGACTTTCTCAAGTCACAGCAACCGTTTTTGTCTCGCTTGCACTTCAAGGTCGAATTCTGGTTCTCGTTGGTTGGTTGCAGCTTTTCTCTCTGCTTCCCGTTTTCCTCTTCAGGACACAGATGTGATCGTGTGGGACATCATCAACGAGTGTGGACTGTACCGGCTGAGGGGACATAAGGACGTCATCACGCAGGCCTTGTTCCTTAAAGACAAGAACCTCCTGTTGTCAAGGTAACGGCCATTAGCTGCTGCTGCTGCTGCTGCTGCAGGTGGAACAAAGTGTCTTCCATTGGTCAATCTGAGCTTAAACAACTGTTGGAGTTTGTTCTGTAAACGTATAAAAGTCTTATTGACTTTGTCCAGTTAGAATTACAGTAATCAAAAATGTAATTCATATTCAAAGAAATGGATTCTTTAGAATAGAATAGAATAGAATAGAATAGAATAGAATAGAATAGAATAGAATAGAAAAAAGAAATAAATGTTATTCTCCCTCAGGGGTGATATGGTAACTGTTTTATTTTATCATGATTACGATAGAAGTGATGATAGAGAAATCTACTGTTTGCTTCTTTACCGTCTTTTTTTGGTAACTGTATGTATTGTAAGCCTGGCGGGCCACCAGACTTTACTTGCGACCCACCGGGCTAAGCATTGTTTACCTCTTTGGGTTTTTTATGTTTGCCTTTTCTAAGATCTTTTAGTTGCTGTGTGGGTTTTGTTAATGTCTCCCAATAACACATTTGCAAATAATTAGTCATATTTTCAAATTTCCCGTCAATTTTCAAAATGTTTCAACTCAAAAACCCTGTAGCCTGCTGGACGACTGTCCCAGCGCCCCTACCGCCGGGCCCCGGTTTACCGCCGGGCCCCTACCACCGGGCCCCGGTTTACCGCCGGGCCCCGGTTTACCGCCGGGCTTAGCAGGTTTTCTGGGGGAAGCCCTGGAAAAGTTTTAAGTAGTTTCTAAAGCATCGTTGATTGAAATGTATTCATTTCTAACAATAAAATCAAAACTCTTATAAGGAATTTTTCACAATATTGATAAATAATAAGATAAATACCCACCCCTGCTGTGCAGCTATTAAAAGCAGAATGCACAGATTCAAGGAAATGTGTAACAGAGTCAAGTGAGTTAAAAAAATAAACTTACAACATGTGGATATCTATTTTGGGACAAAAAAATTCCCGCTTGTGTCAGATACAAACTGAGCTTTTTTTTCAAACACGGACGCTGGATTTGACTTCTGCCTGGGTTTCACTTTCCAGTGGAGTGAGTTGTGATGATGTTAGGAAGCCGCGACAGTATTTGTAAAGCTGTGTTTCTGTGTGACCCGTGCTGCCGTCCAGCTCCAAGGACAGCTTTGTGAAGTGGTGGGATCTGGACACGCAGCACTGCTTCAAGACCATGGTGGGCCATCGCAGCGAGGTGAGCGCTTCTTCTACTGCCTCCAGTATTTCAACTTAAACATTTCACCTTATAGTTAAACTAATATAACTTGCATTATACAAGCGAGACAAGAAAAGATTGTGTTAACAGAAATTAGTCGACGGTGCATTTTTTCCCCTGAGAGGTTTTTCCGTTTACGTATACTGAACTTTAAACAATTAGCCAAAGTCAGGGTAGTTTCTGGTAGATTAATTCACAATATCCAACTTAAATGACCTTAATCAAACACCTTAAACGCACTGCTTCCATTGTGTGGCATCAGGGAAATACGAAGGAAAAAGCAGCCCAGATATCAGGAAGAGAAATCTGGATCGTGTTTGGTAACAATTTCCAGACGCGTGAAGATCCCAGTGTTCACGTCTTGAATTCTAATTTAAGCATGAATAACGTGTGAATGTCACGCCATCATGCCGTGGTATGAAATGTGCAAATTGACCCTAAAATACAGTGAGAAGTTATTAGTTGAAGCTGGTGAGAGATTATCCACAGGGAAATCGTTGGTGCACAGACATGGGCTGAAAAGCCGCTCTGAGAGGAAAGATTGGGGATATTGTAGCAGCAGCATAAGACATGAGAGCTGAACTGAAGGCTTGGACACAAATGGGTCAAACTACTGGGAGAAGTTCAAAGCCCAGGCGGCCACAATACTCAAGAAATTCATGTAAGCGTCTGATTGAAGGCATCAGTAAACAATTACCGTTAACCAATCTTAGCTGGATCTAGTTGGTGAGGCTCTGCTGCGTTATCACTGAGTGAGCGTAACGGTGTGGACTTCTTCTCAGGTGTGGGGAATGGTTCTGTTGGACCGGGACAACAGGCTGCTGACGGGGTCGGCCGACAGCGAGCTGCGTGCCTGGGACATCCGCCGCCTGGAGGAGGTGAGATTTTATCCCCGAGAAATAGATACGAACGCAGCCTTCCACCTGCTGAATGCTCGACTGATGAGAAGGAAAAAACAGCACCCTGGATCTTTTCTCAGAGCCTCGGCAGCTGTGACGTGTTTTGGACCCGTCTTCTCTTTGAAGATGCCACGTTTTAGGCCCTATTTGCTTTGGCCCGCCAGCTGCCCGCATCGGCTCATAAGCGAAACAGAACCAGAACCGACAGAGTTCATTAGCCTGATTCCTCATCCGCTCATTCCGTCTTTTTACGTCCCGCTTAGGGAAAGGCTGCGGGTGAGCCCAGAGTGAAGAAGGGGAAAACTCTGCTGGAGGATGATGAGGATGATGATGGTAAAGAAGAAGAGGAGGAGGCGGAGAGCGTGGAAGAGGTACGGAGGTCTTTTTGAGTCGATTTGTCCTGGGAAATCCTTGTCAAATACATTGAAGTTTGTGTTTGGAACTCGACAAAAAGAAGAAAATATTCATGTATTTACACTCTAATTTGTTCTTAATGAAAAAACAACACATACACCGATCCAATATTAATATCTGTATCGGTCCATATATTGGTATTGGTCACAATGTGCCTGATCCATGAGGGCAGATCTACTCAGTCTAATTCTACGTTTTGTATTCTGAGCAATTTCATGTTTTATTATTATTATTATTATTATTATTATTATTATTTATTTGGTTTATTTTTTTACATGTCAGCCTCTTGTTTTTGTCAGTTTCCCAATTATTTATTTTACATTGCACTGTTATAATTTCTCTGCTTGAACAAATTAAAGATTTGTTTTTACATGTTTGACCCAGTGTGTGAAGCCGTGTAAGCGTGCTGCACTGACGCAAAGTTATCACGGAAATTTGTAATTCAGTACATTTATTTCTGCGTTAAAAAAAAAATAAGAAAGAAAGAAACGTTTTGAGTCAATTCAGCTCTGTTTTTCTGGATCAGATCAGTGTCGGTATCGGAAGTGAAAATACTGGATTCCTGGTTAAATATGTGGAAGCGTGTCCATCTGATGGTATTACATGCCAGATGCCTAAATGCTCCCGTTGTTGTTGTTGTGTGAGCCTGTAATTGTGCCGTCTTGCTCCGGTTTCCTCTTCAGCGCGTCCTGAGCTGTAAGAAGGCCGGCTCCATCCTGAGGGAAGCCAGAGATCGGGTCGTTTCGCTGACAGCAGACTCCAAGGCCAGAGTCATCGCCTGCCATGTGAGTGAAGGATTCTCTGGATGCTCCTTCAGCCTTTAAAGTGTCTGTAAACTGTTTGCTTTCCTCCCAATGGACACAATATGTTCTTCTTTTCTTTCTTTCTTTATTTTTAACAGTTTGATCTTCTGTTCTCTGGTTTTAATAAAATGCTTTGCTGGGAAATATCAGAGGAAGCTGTGATGCTGTCACCCTATTCTTAATGATGTCTTTTATGTGATTTTACATGATATTATTTGATTTCAATAACATCCCCGTCTGGAAAAGTGTGAAAAAAGGCTTGGAAAAAGATTTCTATTTTATGCAGACTTGTCCCCTACATCCCTTCTTTCATTTGTCGCTTCTTTTGATCGAGTCTCTCATTCCTGTCTACACTGTCTGTCTCTTGTTCTTTACTCCCCTTCATTGAGCCTATCTGTCTTTCCTTACCACTATCCTTCCTTTTATTTTGTCCTCTTTCCCTTCCTTGTGTCCTTCCTCTTTTAAATACTTTTTTATTGCCTTCCATCCTCCCTTTCTTCTCTCCTTCTCTTCATATCCTTCCTCCCTCGTTCTTTTGCCTGCTGTCGAGGTATTTGCCATTACTCTATACTGTTTTATTTATTTATTAGAATGGAGCGGACTGGTAGCTCTGGAACGCTGCGTTTGGAGAAGTCTGAGATTTTAAGCTGTAAAACGTTTAGGTGGGTGTGTTTACGGTTTACCTGACCAACGTGTCTCTCCCTTCTGGACCAGGGAAACGATGCGGTACTGGAAGTGTTCACGGTGCTGTCTGAGGAGGAAGTGCAGAGAAAAATGAACAAGAAGCTGAAGAAAGCCAAGAAGAAAGCAGCCAAGTGAGCTTGAATCAGACATGCTGCTGGGACTCGTTCCTTTGAGCGGCTGACATGTTTTCTGTTCGTACCGTCAGTTTAATTTCAGACATTCTGTTAAAGGGTTAGGCATAAAGCAAACACTCTTAATAAATATGTGGAAGTTTAACGTCAGAAGACTGGAATGCTAATGATGCTAATGGATTAATTTTAGACTTTAACATTACGTCTAAGGTATTGTTTAGGTTGCAGCTCTCCTCCCCCTGTGTCTCTTCACGGACAAGCAGGTGTAGATAATGTATAGATTTAAATACACTAGGAGGAAACCCTGAATATAATAATAACAAGAAAATAAAATAATGGGTAGATTTAAATAAATAGGTGTCTGACCAAAAAAGGAGTTCCAGACTTGTGCAGCTTTTACAATAAATGCAGGCTAACCCAAATAATTTTCCAGTGAGCATCAACACTGTGTATAATTTACAGTAACAAGGTACAAATGTGAACGCTATTAAAGCATGCAGGTGGAATCTAGAGGGGGAAACAACAGGGATGTGAGGATGGATCCCTGAGGAACACCTGTACAACTTCATAGCAGATAATTCACACATTTCTGCATAGACAAACCCACTGATGTGACGGACAGTCCTGGGCTGACCTGTCTGAAGTAAAAAAAAAGATGATTTTGTTGTGGGAAAACTAGATACTTTGTCTTGTGGCCTCTTTTCTGCATTATCTTACCTTCTTTAATACAGTTTAACCAAAATAGCACTAATGTACAAGTAGTTAAAGGAATTATTATCACAGTTGTGTGCTTTGTTCTACTTTCACTGACCTGTCATCTTTTTATTCGCTCTAAAGCTGCTGTCAGTTTCTGCGAGTTTGGTGGTTTGGATGCGATATCCAGATCAGACGCTGATTGTTGGTGTTCTGCTGCCCCCTGCTGCAGAACGCAGGAAGATGCAGGCGATCAGACAGCAGAGCCGGTGGTGGAGAGAACGCTGAAGGACGAGATTATTAGACTGACGAACATCAAGGCTTCTGCAAAGATCAGGTGAGATACAAAGAGAGGAGATGATGTCGATCACATCGTTTAGACTGGATTTACACGTTTATTGCTACGGTTACTTCCGTGTTTTCTCCTCAGGTGGGTGGACATCCTGTCGTGTGCAGGCGGAGAGCTGAAGGTGGCGCTGCTGCTTCAGAACAACACCGTCGAGACCTACAGCCTGAAGACCTCCGACAAGAACCCGACGGCCAATAAGACGGCCCGGCTCACGCTGGGCGGTCACCGCACCGACGTCCGCACGCTGGCCTTCAGCTCCGACAACCTGGCCGTCCTGTCGGCCTCCGGAGACACGGTCAAAGTCTGGAACAGGTGACGGATCCGACCGGAAAGCAAAACCCGGGAACTAGTTCTCATCTCTATGGATCGGTCTTCTAACCGGAGGAGGACTCTGATTAACGACTAATTGTAGTAATCGATTATTGCCAACTACTTGCCAACTTTTAAAAATTCGATAAATGGTCAGAATAATCAATCAATCCAAAAAAAAAAGTTTCATCGATTAATCATCAGAATAGTTGGTTAATCGGATAAAAAACGTTGGGACGTTGTTCAGATTGTTCATTTAGCATCTTAAGCTTTTTTATTTTTCAGGGATGCACTGATAAGAAAACTTGGGCAGATATTGATATCTAATATTAATATTGCTATTACAGCCGATGACGATATTTATCAATATTAGATGTATATATTACGTATATTTCTCTAGTGTTTCAAAACCTTTGAAATAAAAAGACCAGAAACAGACGGCAACAAGATGAACAAAATCTCAGTTCTTCATATCGGTCCAGTTTGATTTATTGAATATGTTAAAAAAATGACTAATATCGGCCGATACCGATGGTATTGACGATATATTGTGCATCCCTACCTGTTTTTCTATTAGAAATATGTTAGAAGAGGAGTTTTGTTTAAGCAAATGGACTTTTTCTGAGTCTGTAAACTCAAGTGATTAATCGACTACTAACTCAGTTGACGATTATTTCACTAATCGATTAATCACGATTAGTCGTTTCTGCCCTGAACTGGAGGTTCTTGTCACAGGTCAACTCTGCAGGTGATCCGCACCATGGCGTGTGAATACGCGCTCTGCTCGCTCTTTGTGCCCGGAGACAGACAGATAATCCTGGGAACGAAGGTATTTGGACTCCATGTGGGTCATGACCAGCGTCAACGCATCCCCAAAGTCCGTCCCTTTCCTTCAACTCTGCGATTCTGTTCCTCTCACGTCAGAATGGGAAGCTGCAGATCTTTGATCTGGCCTCAGGAAGCCTTCTGGAAACTGTGGACGCCCACAGTGGAGCTGTGTGGTCACTGTGCCTGGCACCGGATCAGGTAAACCGGACCGCCGCCAGAACTCTGCTTCGGGCGCCACCGTATGAGTCCGGATTGCTCGATAGTAAATTACTGCAATATGGTTTTTCTGTGCGTCTTGCAGAGGGGAGTTATCTCCGGAAGTGCTGATAAGACGGTAAAGTTCTGGGAGTTTGAGCTCGTCAAAGACAAAGGAACGGAGCAGAAGTGAGTTCCAGGTTGAATAACAACATATCATCAAGACACTTTGCACAAAACTATTATGTTTCATTTTTAGTTTATTCTATATTTTTAAGGATGCACTTCACCAGGTCACTTCTGCACATGCTCAGTTTCCAATAGTTACTCCATTGCTGCCAATTTTTTATTCTTTATGTCTTTTTGGTCAGAATAAATGAGTTGGGTTTGGCCAAACTGGGAATCAGCAGATTAGGCTCTTTCTTTTATAAATTGGTGCATAAAAACCAAACATTACAGACCAGCAAACCGAGGTATTGACCTAAAAAATACCCAATTAGATACAAGAACAAACAACAATTAAATAAAGCTGTACTAATTCAGATGGATGCATTTAGGACAAAGACAAAACACAGAACATATCCTAACCCACTAAACATATGTGGGTTTTTTTTACTTTTAATCTTGGATTGATTTTATTTGTCATTTTTTTCTGATATTCCTTGTTCATTCTAGGGGTTCCTTTCCAGAGAAAGTGGGAAAGAGATAGGAGAAAACATGTCAGAACAAAGAATAAATAAAGTAGCTGAACCAGAGCAGATATTTTGTGATCTTATTAGTAGGCTTTTGCGCCAGTTGCAGTTTTTCGGCTGATGCGACTTTTAAAGACGGCGATTTTTCTGTAATTCTTTGCCAGGCGGCTGACGGTGAAACACACTCGCACACTGCAGCTGGAGGAAGACGTTCTGTGTGTGAAGTTTTCCCCTGATCACAGACTGCTGGCCGTCTCTCTGTTGGACTGCACCGTCAAGGTCTTCTACACGGACACCCTGAAGGTAGAGCTCTCTTATTCACAAGAGATCACATCAACGAGCGTTTGATACGCCACGTATACGAAGAAACTGTGCAACCAAACCGCCTGATGTCCTTGTTTGGGTTTCAGTTCTTCTTGTCTCTGTATGGACACAAGCTGCCGGTCCTTTGTTTGGACATCACACATGTGAGTGACTCAGGCTGCAGACGTTCTGTGAATGTGAAAGCAATCTGTTTTTGTTGGTTGAGTGTTTACTGCCACAGTCTTAATCTTGGTCAGAGGGTGGCGCCATACACACAGCAAGTAAAGAAAACAACAACAACTAGATGTTGAATTAAAGATCTAACAGAATAAAAATCCAAAGGAAATAAATTTATAATCCCAAATCACTCCAGATGGTAAAAATTCTGACAAACTCTTAGCCAATCATCAAAGGGCTTTTAGTGCAAGAACATTACTAAAGTTAACTCCAGTTTGATCTGTTCCTGCTTCCGTTGCCGGACCCTTGACTCTGCTTGCTTTAACTAGGACGGCGCTCTGATCGCCACCGGCTCTGCAGACAGGAACGTAAAGATCTGGGGTTTGGATTTCGGTGACTGTCACAGATCTTTGTTCGCTCATGACGACAGGTACGGACCGACACACGCAGTAAGAAACCAAGTACAAGTTTTCTGGAACAGCAGCGCTCTGTCTTCTCGATCGTCTCGTTCTTTTTCCCCCGCCTTTAATCGAAGCGTTGCAGATTTCCAAGATTTGCTCATCTCCATGTCCTCTCCGCTCTCCCCAGTGTCATGTTTCTCCAGTTCGTCCCCAAGACTCATTTGTTCTTCACTGCCGGGAAGGACAAGAAGATCAAGCAGTGGGACGCTGACAAGTTTGAGCACATTCAGACCCTGGAGGTGACTCTGTCCTCCGAAGTGGCGGCTCCGCTTAACGGCCCCGACTCTGACCTGCTCCGTTTGGGTTTCAGGGTCACCATCGGGAGGTCTGGTGTCTGGCCATCAGCCCCAACGGAGATCACCTGGTGTCGTCGTCTCACGACAAGTCGCTGCGTCTCTGGGAGCGGACCAGGGAACCCATCATCCTGGAGGAGGAGCGGGAGATGGTGAGCTGGGAGCGGCGATGTGGCCGGCCCGCCATTCAGAGCCTCTACGTCTGTGTTTACGCTCTGTTTGTGTTTACAGGAGAGAGAAGCTGAATTTGAAGAGAGCATGGCCAAAGGAAACGCACCTGTGGTGAGCTCCACGGTTTTTAAGTTTCCAAACTTGATTGTTTTTTTCATCTCACCTTAGCTAAAATAACTTTATAGCAAAGGATGCTATTAATCGACTTATAATTAATTGACAATGGTTTATTAGACTAAAACTAGTTCCAATTCGTTAACTAACAACTTAGGCCTGTTCTTAGTGTTGTAGTTTGGCTGCCATCCAGAAGAGGGCGCCAATGGTCATCCTCAAGTGGAGCCAGTTGATAAGAAATAAAGATGGCGGGGCCCTACCAGAACTGGAAAGACACATGGTCCAAACCGAGTCCAGCATGGGAAGCAAAATGTACTTTATGCGGTTTTGTTTTGAAATATAAACACTCAACAAGCTCCTTAAGTTATCAACTTAGTAGCACTGATTCAGCCCAACTGCTGCATGACAGAGCAGCATCAGCTTTTTATGAAAAATTTAGTTCTGAATGTTATGGAAAGACGGCTGGCCCTCTTGAAACAACAATTTATTTTCTTATCAATAAATCATTCGTCAATCAATAAGATAAATCGACTTTAGATTAACTCAGTTGATAACTTGCATCCTTAGTTTAAGCTTAAACAGCTAAACATCCGGTTGTAGTTAATTTAATAGTAACCTTAAATAAAACAGTTTCTCTTTTCCTGATGTTCAGTGTAATCTCGCTCTCTACAGAATGCTAATCAGGGCTGTAGTACCGATTTTCTCTCAAGTCAGTTTCATAAAGAGAGGCCGTTTGTTGCTGTTTGAGGGCAGCGAGCCGTGGATTAACACCGCTGCATCTGCAGGTACCAGGAGAGACGGAGGGCGAGGCGGCACCAGCTGGGAAGAAGAGCATCGAGACGGTGAAAGCTGTAAGTCGCCTTCTGCTCCGTTAGCATCTCTAAAGCTAAACGGGGACAGTAACCGTGGACCACTCGCCTGCAGGCGGAGCGAATCATGGAGGCTCTGGAGCTTTACCGAGAAGAAACCAGGAAGTGGGAGGAGCACAAGTATTTCTGTGAGAAAGCTGGGAAAGAGGTAAGAACTTGTTTCCTCCTTTTTGTGTCAGATGCTCGCATATACTGTTCCAGAACAGCAGAGCTGAGCTATGACCGCTACTAAAAACATCTGATTGGCTCGGTTTGCAGTTGCCTCCTCCTGAAGCCAACCCTATCCTCGTTGCCTTCGGAAACGTTACTGTAAGTAAATTTCTAAATGCAAAAGGAAAAACAATTAATTTATTTTTTTAAGTAACCTTGATGTCTCACTCTTTCCTCTCTTGCAGCCGTCCCGCTACGTTTTAGATGTCATAAGAAAAGTCAGATCCAGGTAAAAGAAAACAACAGAATGAACAGAGCCATTCCTCTCTTTTTTTCTGTACATTTATAAACAAAGTGTTTATAAATGTTCACTATTACTATTATTTTCCCGTCTGTGGTGATCACCAGTGAGCTGGAGATTTCTCTGCTGGTGCTGCCGTTTCCTTACGTCCCCGAGCTGCTGAAGCTTTTCAGCACCTACATCCAGCAGGGCCTGGAGGTGGAGCTGGTCTGCCGCTGCCTGTTCTTCCTTCTCAAGTGAGACCAAAGCCGTTTGACCGAGAAAACAACAACAAATGTGTCAATTTACGGCCGATTTTGAATTTTTGCAGTTTCCAACAACCTTTTCAAATGCGATTTTTTGAAATGCACTTTAAAAAAACCTAGGTGAAGACACTTCTACAGAGACAAAATCTTTTTATATTTCTTCAATCAAATCCACGTAATTGCCCCAATATTGCTATATTCTACATTTTCATATGAATATTTCTGAATTTTTGTTTTAATTGTAGTTGCAGCAACGGTTGATTGTTTGCTTTCAGGATCCATTTTGGTCAGATCACCAGTAACCAGATGCTGGTGTCCGTCATCGACGAGCTGAAGACCAGTACGCTCTCCAAAGTCTGCCAAATCAGAGTAAGTCATCATCTGCGTAGAGACGCATCCTGTGGCTTTAAAGCTACATGTTTTGGTTTTCTTTTGGTTTCATGAATTTACCTTTTTTTTTTTTTCTTTTTTTTTTTACTTTAAGATATTTAGTTAAAATTGTAAGGCATGGAAAGTGATCGCAGCCCAATCTTTTACTTGTATTTATTATACATCTTGGTCCTTTACATCAACAGACATTACAGAGACCATTTTAGCTCTTAAATGTGAATAATTTACATTGAGCTTAATCAAGAAACGACGTGCCTTTAACGGCACAAAGACATGACGCTCCCAACCTTTATGTCTAAAAAGGTAAAACTTTTAACAGGCCTTCCAGACGGACTTTGTTTTTTAATGGGTAATTACCAGTTTCCAGAATTTAAAATCAGTCATTGAAGTCTGAATTTAAAGTTTTCAGCTTTTCTAACTCAAAAAAAAAGATCCTTATATCTCATAACCTTGAAGTTGAAGGCAGGATTATGATTTTACAACCACAATATAATTCAACATATCGTCTGCATAGAGAGCAAGTCGACTGCTTTTGATCGGCACCAAAACCAATGGTTTTTCTCTCTCTGCAACATGTTTGATTTTCTAATTCTGTTGCTTCAGGATGTGCTGGGCTTTAACAGCGCCGCCCTCCAGTTCCTCCAGCGGGAGATCGAGAGCAAAGAGGACGTGATGTTCTTTGCCGATGCCACAGGCCAACTGCAGGAGAAGAAGAAGAAAAGGAGGAAGAGGGAGCGCGCTGTGCTGACCATCGCTTAAACTTATAAAGAACATTTTAGGTGTTTCGATACAAATTTCCTCCCCACTTTAATTCCGACCTGGACCAGGTGGATTACTTTTGTATGTTGTGAAACCCCGACAGGATGTAACTCAGTGGTAACCAGTGACATGCTTTATTCCCCAAATAAACAAGAGTCTGAAGTTTTCTCACACAGCTTCATTTGTAACAAATAAATCCTGTGTGGCTGAGCGAGCCATCCGTGTGCATACTGCGGCCGCTATAAAACGCAGTAATGTGCGGTCAGGTTTTTCTTAGATTCATGTCACGTTTAAAGCCGCACTGCGTCCGTGATCGCCACGCACAGAGGACACGTTTGATTTAGGCTGGTTCCGCTTCACGAGCCTAAAGGGGGGCGTTCAGGTCCCGAGCCAAGAGACGGTCTGGGATGGGGCAGCAGTTTGGGAAGCCGTCGACGTTCCTGGTTGTTCCCACCCAGTCCTGGGGAGGGAGACTGTGGATTTATGACAGTGAGGCCTGCTGGAGGTGCTGGACGGAAATGTTCCTGCAAAGCCCGACGGCAGACCTTCAACAAGGATTCAGGCGCCACATCAGAAACTTCATCCTTCGCCGTGTGTTTAATTCTTGACCGCGGGGCACTGAACGAACAATGAAATGGAGGCCTTTAAAAACGCCCCGTGTTCATGTTTTAATGTCACTGCCAACAAAAAACCAAATTAACTCTGCATTTTAAAGGGCTGTAAAACAGAAATGTGGGCAGCAGCTCTTTATTAGGCTGGATTTAATGATGAAGCTGTAAACATCACACCTAGCAAAATTAAAAATTCTTCAGGAAAACGCCCGGTGACCCTCACTTTGAGTCAGCGCACAGCTTTGGCTTATATTTGTCGTCGTAAACAGAGCTTAAAACGGCTGAATACGAGGTGAAGAGCAGCGGTCCGCATCGTAATGTAGGCCAACGTTTTTATTCAGGGCAACATTTAACCCAACAACAAGCCACAGAGGTGACTGCAGGCCGTTTGTTCTCAAACGACCGGCTCTCCGGGTCAAGAGACACCTGTCACAACTCAAAGAAGGACTTTGAGAGTTTAGAGAGATTCAGGACGAAGCAAACGGAGCAAATTTCAGCCACTTCATGCACTAATTCTGATGAACTCACTGGATTCCTCTTTGAATGTTGCTCTTGATTGTCTTTAAGCATTAAATGATTTTCTCCACTAAAATTAAAAGCATACAACTATGTCCATATTCTATTCACTCTATTAAAAGGACTGTGAAGAAAAACATCAACTCTTCAAATGTGACCAGTAATATCTACTGTCTAATTAAAAAATTACTATTTAAGCACTTCAAAGGGGGTTTTCTGATGGGAATGAACAGTAAATGGTCAGAGGTTTTATCTTTCAATTTTTCTTGAAGCTCGATGTTTAGTAAACTCGGTTCGAGTAACCCTCATCTATGGTCTTGAGCTTTGGGTCATGACCGAAAGAACGAGATCGCGGATACAAACGGCCGAAATGGGTTTTGTCCGTAGGGTGTCTGGGCTCTCCCTTAGAGACAGGGTGAGAAGCTCAGTCATCCGGGAGGGACTCAGAGTAGAGCCGCTGAGGGGCCAGTTGAGGAGGCTCGGGCATCTGGTCAGGATGTCTCCTGGACTTCTCCCTGGTGAGGTGTTCCGGGCACGTCCCACCGGGAGGAGGCCCCGGCTGCAAGACATCTGGAGGACTGGAGTTTGACACTTGTGCTCTTGGCACCTTTGCCAATAAAGATTGGTGAATTGAAGTAGGCATTTTAAACATCCACTAAAGAAAATAGTTCCAAAGAACTTTTGAATAAGGAGGACGACAATATTTATTTATTTTTGTTTGAGCACGTTTTTGAGTGTTACATCGGTTTTACATTTATTAAATTTGTTTAAAATTTGTTAAACACTCTCAAAATTAATCTTGTGTTTCTCGGAAAACGTAAAATTAACGGCGGATGGATATGCGGTTTCACACTCCAACGTATTCTCCTCATCAGTCCGTTTGCGCGGAGTCTGCAGGTTCACTGTCCTACGAAACAATCTGTAAGTACTTCTCTTCCGTCTGTTTTACCTGTATTGTATAAAATTTTAGGGAGATTTTAAATCGCCAGTTAAAGAAATGTCCTGCTCGTAACAGATCGGATGACCGGCGTACCCCTAAAATATTTTTATTTATTTATTTATTTTTTTTAAATCCTTTCCTGTGACCGTTTTTTCTGATATTGTTAAAACACACACAATAAGTTCCCTACCGTCATTAAGAATATTTTGGTGCTGAGCGATTTTAAACTCCGTATTGTTCTGGGCCATAACATTTTCAAATATTACGGCGCCATTATTTGCTGAGCTCCCGTTGGTTCATTTGAGCGCCAACGCGGCAGAATAAATTCGGTTCACTAAAGAATTTAAGTTGCTAGCAGAGTTTGTTTCAAAAAGTCTTGACACAATAAAACCACTTGCATATATATATATATATATATATATATATATATATATATATATATATATATATATGTATGTATATATATATACACGTGTATATATATATGTATGTATATATATATATACACGTGTATGTGTATATATATATATATATATATATATATATATATATATATATATATATATATATATACACACGTGTGTATATATATATGTATACAGTACAGACCAAAAGTTTGGAGAAAACTGTGTCCAAACATTTGGTCTGTACTGTATGTTATATAGATAGTATTTAGATTTATTTAGTATTTAGATTTATACATTAATATAGACCTTTACAGATATATGTAGGTGTCTTTATGTCTGTGCATATATAGATATATATTTATATATCTATATTTGTAGATCTGTTTATATGTTTGTTATAGTAAACTAGTTTCTGTTTTCAAAATGCCATTTGAATAATTGTTGTTTTTTTATTTTATTTTATTATTTTTTTTACAGCACATTTCTTGTTGTGGCACCATTTGCTGAGTGTTAATGAAGTTCTAATAATTGCTGTAGTGAGGTAAAAAATAACTTCTGACAATATTTCAAATTACAAATTAAAAAGCTTTTTTTTTTCTTTTGCATGTTTTATGCTAACACATTTTAGGACTTTGGTTTGTTGATCAAGATTGCATATCTAAGAATGTAATTCACTTCCAGGTTAGGTGAGAAAGACCCCATTGTTCCTACAAGGATAAAGCATCTGGGTCCCACTGAAAACCCAGTTAAAGCCCATTAAAGTCAACCTGGGGAAAGATAAATATTCCTCAAAGCACCTTGTGGGCTGGACCCACCTTCAGCGCACCACACTTCATGACAGATTTACTCACTTTGAACAATTTAGTCCAGTTCATCATAACATGGGGTTTTCTAAAACTGGGATCTTTTTAGCGGGGAAATAATTAGAAAAATACCAATTGTAATAATTCTCATTTTTGAAAGTTAACTGAATAAAAAAGCAAGTCTACACACAACACGTAGAAAAAATAAAGTCCAGAACACACTAACGTACGGGCATAATTGTAATAAATATAAAAAGCCCGAAAAACTTGCAACAAAAAACAACAGTAGCAAAAGATGTACCCCTATAGATTCGAAAATGCTTTCCTCTGTCCAGGCTTCTGGGTGAGCATTTGTCAAATTAAAGTGTCCAGACTCAACGGTCGTCTTCTCACAGGGAAGATTGGCGAAATCGTTCCCTGTGGCAGCGGTCTGGACAGCTACTTCTTGAAATCCTCTCTTTGTCCTGTCTTTGTCAAAGCTTTCCAACTCAACTACTGGGAAGGTTTCCTTCCCAGTAGTTGAGTTGGAAAGCTCAACTGCTGGAAAGCAAGTTTCCCCAGCCGGGGAAACTTGCTTCTCTGATGAGGATGGCTCCTCTGAAACTTCCCCAGCCGGGGAAGGTTCAAAAAGAAAAGCGTCAAAGACATCGTATTCAGAGCAGCAAGTTTCCCCAGTAACTTGCTGCTCCAGTGAGGAAAGCTCCTCTGAAACTTCCCCAGCCGGGGAAGGTTCAAAAAGAAAGGCGTCAAAGACATCGTACTCTGACTCAGTGCTCTTGTCCTTAGAGACACTTTTTTCAAAATCACTCCCAGGAAATATTTTATCACAAATCTTCTTCATTCCGGTAGTAACTAAATAGCCGATGCCAAAGCCCAGTGGAAAAATCGAACTAACTAATATTTTCTCCATGATGAAAATCTTCGTAAGGCACGCCGTTGAATTTTGAAGAGCTGACTGAATATGAGCTTTGAAATTCAAGCATTCATATCCTCAGAAGTTCTTTGATCTTTTGATGACATCACAGATGAGGTCATAGCTACAGTGAGGTCACTAGTTCTGAGGCTAGTTCTGCTCGTTTCTATGGAAACGATCAGTTCAGTTCCACATGACCCAAAAAATTGACCCTTTGCAACTGCGTTACTTAATCATTCGAGGCGCCATGACAGACGTAGGAAGTGATGGACGGGAGTATTGAACAGAGCGACAAATAGTTTTTAAAAGTTGTTTGGAGTCTGTGTGGGTTTTTTTATTGTTTAAAATATTAATAGCTATGATAGCTGTTTGGTTAAGGTTTCCAGCATAAAGACGTGAAAATCTGCTAAGTATTAACAAACTTAGAGTTGTTGGAGTTCTCCAGAGCCCAGCATGAACGGTGAAGAATTAGCACTTTGCTCAGTTCACGTTCAAACTACTTTGGTAGTTGTTTGTAAAAAAAAAAAAGAAAAAAGAAAAATAGAATAAAGTATATGAAACACTTGTGTTATTGGTAAAGAAACCAACAGACTGGTTCCGACAGGAAGGTGAAACCCATAATAACATAGTTAGCTTACCTGACTTTTCACCATGTTTTCTTCTTCATGTCAGACTCCTCTGCTCCCCCTCAGCAGGTTTCCACCTCAGCTCAAATTAAAAATGGTGCTTAATTTCCCAAAATGGCCTCACATTGTTTTATCTTAAATTTTAGGGGGAGTTTTTATCGTTAAAAAAGCTCCCTGTGCAGCTTCTTCAGGTCATTTTAGTTTAATCAGTTCGGACTATTTTGAGCTTTCAGAATGAGCTGTTTAAAAACTTCTTGTTACTTTAAATGCAGCTAAGCTGCCGCTAGCCACGTCCCCATCACGTTTACACTCGCATTTGAAAATGGCTGCAAACCGATGCGCAATTATACATCTGTACAGCTTTGAAAAGCAGAAGTAGAGCCTCCTGCACAACCAACAAGAATGCAGCAAGTGGTTTCTGGATTGTAAGTCAACTTGTCTTTTCCAGCAGCTTTTGTCCAGAGTTAAAATCAGCTGAATAAAATCCGGTCACAATACATTGCTGTCTGAGACGTTTTGAATTAAAAGGTTGAAATGTCTGCGTTTTTTTTTTTTTGCTTTTATTGAAAATTTTAAGAAAATAGAATGACAAGACACACATCAGTAACAAAATTTTGACATGATGAACTGCACAGAAAAAAGGATCAATGAAAAAACAAGATTCACACCCTATAAACATAGTAGAAACATTGTGTTGCAATATTTAAACACCTTAAATTAAAGTATTTCACTTAAATGTTAAAAATGCAGGTAATTTTTTAGAAAACAGTATTTGTGAATAAAAAGACTAAAAACAGGTTAAATTATTACTATAAATTAGGTTTTAATCACCTTTTAAAAGACCAAAATGTATTTTATCAAACCTTAAAAGAGGAATATATTTCTTATACAAGATCCAGTTTTATTATGCAGAGGATTTGGTATTTATGTCGAATTTCTTTGCAAGTCATTCATTATTTTGAAATACATTTTTTGTAGGAGTGGAAAAGAAAAATATTTGGTTCTTATTTTCTTTAGAGACACTAAAACTAATAAAGTAAAAGTCCATCCATCCATCTTCTTCCGCTTATCCGGGGTCGGGTCACGGGGGTAGCAGCTTCAGAAGGGAGGCCCAGACTTCCCTCTCCCCAGTCACTTCTTCCAGCTCCTCCGGAGAAATCCCAAGACGTTCCCAGGCCAGCCGAGAGACATAGTCCCTTCAGCGTGTCCTGGGTCTTCCTCCTCCCGGTGGGACGTGCCCGGAACACCTCACCAGGGAGGCGTCCAGGAGGCATCCTGACCAGATGCCCGAGCCACCTCAACTGGCCCCTCTCGACGTGAAGGAGCAGTAGCTCTACTCTTGAGTCCGTCCCGGATGACTGAGCTTCTCACCCTATCTCTAAGGGAGAGCCCAGACACCCTACGGAGAAAACCCATTTTGGCCGCTTGTATCCGCGATCTCGTTCTTTCGGTCATGACCCAAAGCTCATGAACATAGATGAGGGTGGGAACGTAGATCGACCGGTAAATTGAGAGCTTCGCTTTTTGGCTCAGCTCTCTCTTCACCACGACGGACCGGTACAGCGGCAGACGCTGCGCCAATCCGCCTGTCGATCTCCCGCTCCCTTCTACCCTCATTCGTGAACAAGATCCCGAGATACTTGAACTCCTCCACTTGGGGCAGGACACCCCCCCTGAAAGGCACTCTACCCTTTTCCGGGTAGAGTGCCTTCTCCGGCACTCTAAAAAAGTCATGTTCAAATTAAATAACTTAGTGGAAACATTTAAGAGTTCATTTCACTGAAATGTTGTTGGATCTTAAAGTGAGAATAAATGCACGTTGCAGTAAGAACAGACCACAACTCTTCCATAATGACGATGATGATGATTATTAAAACTAGATGATCACTCTTTGTCTCAGAATCTAAGAGTGACATGATGAAAACAAGGAACAGCAACGGACAAGATAAAGACAACCAAAGTGACCACAGAAAGTCTAATGCAGGCCCTAAAAACTTTAAATTCTGATAACAAGGACACAAAACAAAACAAAACATGGTCAAAGTCAACTACGTCCCCGTTGGACTGACACATTATATAATCAGTCCGTGGAAAAGAATCCATGCTGCAGCCCTGATTTTATGTTCCTGCATGTGAAAATGAACAACAGCCATAAAAGGGAAGTTTCCGTTTTTTCATGCTCATGCAAAATGTACTTTAAATGGGTGACATGCAGTGAACACTTTAAGAAAAGAAAAAAATCAGGTCACATCTGTTTTACTGTGAATTGGTTCAGTCACACAACTCAATAAACAAAGTCAATTCAGGCCAACAAAATACCTGAGAAGAGGCAACTATAACTCCATATTGAAGCAAAGACCCATTGATTTATATAGCTTGACTATAGCATCCATTGACTATAGCATCCATTGACTATAGCATCCATTGACTATAGCATCCATTGACTATAGCATCCATTGACTATAGCATCCATTGACTATAGCATCTGTTATGTTTCTTCTCATAACGTTATAGACTCAACAGAACCTCAGTGGAACGTGATACTTTTGACTTGACGATTTTGGTCCATGTGACTAAAAGTTTGGACACCCTGGTCTGATGTGATAACAGCGCTTAAAAATGAAGATACTTTTTTTTAAAATTGATTTTCATAACTTTATGTAAACATCAACAAAAGTGAACAAAATCAACCAACCCCAAATCAACAAGGAGAACTGCAGTGTCCATATAAAAACATACATACAGCCTACATACAAAATAAGAGGATTACTAGTAAATGTTTAGGATCTGCATTAAGTGTCTGAAGCAACATTAAAAAGACAGAAAGAGGGAGTTAGTGAGAAATGTTTACCAATGATCTCTTGTATCATCAGATGAACAGCTTTACAGAACATTTGAATACAACTGCAAGACCAAAACAAATGAATAAAAGTTCCTCTATGTAGTTTGAATTTATGACAAAGATCTGAAGCATCAGGAAACATCCTTCGAAGGCGAACAGGTGTGTAATAAGTTCAGTAGAAGAATTTAAAGTTCTGCTCATGTATAGAAACCGAGCTGCAGTTGGGGAGAAGATACGTTTTAACATAATCATCATTCTGGGAAAAATGTTCTCATGACCTGCATAATTTTATCATTTAAAAAAATCCAGATCTTACAATATATCTGTGCTTTCACCTGATACAGTCTGCTGCACAGCTGCCATGTTGTAACACTTGGAAATCCAAGGAAAAAGTAAATGTTTAGTGTAGAAGTATTCAGATTATTGCCGTCGTTAATGGAACTATTTCACTAAAGATGTACATCACTAGGATTGTTTTTAAATATGCTGCAAGTTAAGAATCTTTTTCTTGCCTTTAGATTATTTTAAAAAATAAAAAGTTCCACTGTTTGTATAATATCCAGTATTTCTCATGATTTGGAGTCCAAGAAATGAAAAGCAGCTTGACGGTCCTGTGTTCACCTGCAGCCTGAGTTTTACCTCTCAGATCCTCTGATCTGCTGCTGCTTCACCTCCACTCCCCATCAGAGCTCCACAGTTCTCAGGTGTCCACGAGGGGAAACTGCGGCCAGTATGCTCTGAGGCAAACACTCAGACGTTTCCGCTGTGCTGCCACAGCAGGACCAGTGGGGCCTCCCTGGATGTCCCTTGTGGCCGTGACCGCAGCCTTTAAATCCTCCTGCAGAAGGTTTTGAATTGTCTAAAACAAGCCTAGATGAAAATCATGCAAACGATTGTTTATTTTTTATAATTTTCTTATATGTACCTGGCATGGTTCCTGGGCAGCCACAGCGAGCCTCTTTAGCGCCTCCGCTGGAGCAGAAGGAGCAGCAGTGAAAAGTCCCGTTGTGCTGCCTGAACTTCCTCTGCACATTCAGAATAAATGGAGAACCCTGCAGGAAAGCATTGTGAGCAGTCAATTCAGAAATAAGCCCAAACTCAACACGTTTTGTGTTGTGGCAGATTTCCCTTAAGGATCTACTGGAAGTGTTTCGCTGCCATCTAGTGGCCAAAACATTTGCACAGTTATTCCAAGTTTTGCCAGGACGCTATAGAAATCATGTACTGTAGTCAAATTAACAGCGATTGAAACAGGAGAAACAGAAACATTACAGCAGAAGGTTTTCTGGACCTGGACTGGTTCAGCACCTTAACATGTTGGGCTCTGACACAGACCCACACAGAGTACTCTCCTGGTTCCTCTGCTCTGTAAGAGACGCTGTAGCTTCCATCACTGTTGTCTACCACTATCGTCTCCACTGTGCTGAGGGACAAAAATAATTTGTTTCAATAGCAGAAGATCGGAAAATCAGAGAATGAGCTGTGAAAATATATAAATTATTTCTATGGGATTTTTTTTTTCTAGCTTGACTATCTGTATTAGGTGAAAGAACAAAACTGCACACAAAAGTGTGTTACTCTGACTTATTCAACTTACTTTGAACATAAGGGCCTGTTAAAGTTCATTCACATTGAATGATAGATTAAATAATTTATAAAATACACAACTTTATGCAAAGAATTCAAGAGAAACTTGCTGGATGTCTCAAGTTTCTAACTTTCTCTGAATCAACGTTGGCTGGCGGAGCGGCCATATTTACTCACCAGTTCTTCTTCTCTTTGTGGATGAGGCTGACCAGGACGTGTTCGCCTCCTCGAGCCAACTGCTCCCCACCGGAGTCCCGACACACCAGAGTGAAATGTCCCCGCTGAGCTACCGTTCCCTGCTGCAGACCTGTGACCATGACGGGTGGAAGGTAAGGAAAAAATGGCGTCGCTGAATTGTAACTGCGTGGCATTAGAAAATCCACAAGAGATGCAAACTTTTCTTACATCGATAGAAGCACGTAATTTCATCAGTCAGCTGCTCACCTTCTCCTTCAACGGTGCACCTGCTGACGTCCACTGTCCTGGAGTGGATCACGCCCACCAACGGGTATCCTTCCACCTCTCCTGCCGGCTCCCTGGGCAGGAAGCAGACACTGCCGCCATCGTCAGGGGCAACTGTCGCTGGGTGGGGGTCGTACCCACTCTCCGCCAGGCTGGTCAGTCTTCTCAGGGTCACTCCTTTAGCGCTGAGGATCTCTGCATCGGAGCCACAGCTCAGCAGCCGCTCCGCGAACTCCACGCTCCCTCTGACGTCAAGCAGGGCCTGATGCAGCTGCGCCCTCTGCAGGAGGAGGTGGTTTCTGAAGGAAGGAAGTGTTTATGGTAAACTAGGATTCATCGAATGATTCGAGTACCTCGATGATTAAAATTCCTAGAGGGAAATGGTTGATATCTATGATATTGATATCTGATCGTGATACCACTGTTATGCCAGATTTACCTCTTTTTTTTATCCAATTAATTGTAAGAATAATGAATAGCTTTCTCGATTACTAAAATATTTGTTTACAACAGCCCTATGGTAAACCAAACAGCAGGGAGTAGTAGCTGTGTTTTCATTACAGAATCTGCTTTTAATATCTACAACAGTGACTACATTATTTTACCTATATTTATTTATTTTCCAAATAAAAAAAAAAGATTCTCTTCTCCTTCCAAAAGAATAGCTTTTTTTCTCTTTTTGTAATTTGCTCTAACATTGGAATTAAAATAAGTAGCAGTAGCTCTTTGAAAGGACATGGTTGCTGAACCCTGACCCTAGGAGGGTTCAGCAACCAGGGTTGCTGGTTGCTGAACCCTAGGAGTTCAGCTCCTAGGGTTCAGGAGCTGAACCCTAGGAGGGTGCAATGTGCACACGTGCAATGTGCGCACATTGCACGTGCACATTGCAGTAACGTGCAATGTGCACGTTACTGCACATTGCAGCAACGTGCAGTAATGTCCTACCTGCGCTGTACCCTGATCTCCTCCAGGCGGCGCAGCAGAGACAAGCAGTGAGCCTCCACAGCGCTGGCGTACTCTCGCGAGAAAGCTCTAATCTGATTGGCGGTTTCATCTACTCGAACCTGCAAATTTTCTTGAGAAATTTCCACCTACAGGAGGATTAGAACGCGAAAGATAAAAAAGTTATGTTTTACATCCGAATATAAAAAAAATCTAAGTGTATAGCTTATATTGAATATCAATATGTAAATGGGTCTTTTTGGGGACCTTTTGCAGCGAGTCCTCCAGTCGCTCCACACGAACCAATCTGACCAGCTCGATCCTCGCCATGACAGTCGATAAATGTAAAGTTTTATTTAACCCTGTATGTCCAAGACGTAACCTTGTCATCACTACTTGTTCCTTTCGGTTCTTCAAAATGTATGGCAAGATATTAGAAAAAAAAGATTCTGCCAAATAACAGAGGTCAAATAAGTCAGTGTGGTCAACAATGCACAAAGAATAGAACATCTAGACTGTCCAACAAAGTATTAGGGCCATTATATATATTAAAGGGGGGAAAATTGCCAAAAGGAGTATTTTCGCTTCTGCCGCCTGCAGGTAGGAGGGAGAACAGATTTTTGTTTATGATTCTTATTCACTGATTTTGATGGCTGACATCCAAACGTTTAATGATGAAGAAAATAAATGACATCTACTTTAAAAGCTTGAGACTGTGGGCTAAAATATTTTCTTAATCCATTTAAACTACAGATGTTTTCTTATGCAGTCTTTCCTATTGTATTTAATTGTTTTCAAGAATCAAGAGGCAAAAAATTACATTTCTGAAGTTAGAAGAGATGTGCCCCAAAATACTTACATCTGTAACTCTGGTGCAGAGGCTGCAAATCTAAAGTTTTATAGGCCTAACATTTTATAGCTTTAGTTTAAAAAATAAATAAAAGGTTTACTTTCAAGTTTGCAAATATAATTTGTGTTGGTCTATTCATCCCGCTAGAATATTACAGTTAGGGATTGTAACTTCAAAAATAAAATAAAGAAAGAGGCATGAATATTTTTGAAAGGGTTTGAAATGATAAGAATTCAATTTAGATCTATTTTCAGAATAAAGTGTTTAAAGTTAGTCTTTTTTTTTAGAGCATAGCGACACATTGTGTTCTCGGGTGTGGTTAACAAAATCTGGTGGCGTTTTGAGCTAAAACGGAGAGACTAAAACAGATTTAGTAACTTTGTCAGACTCCTTGAGAAACAGTCCAGAAAGTAGGGCCTACTCCACCTGTGTGCCTGGCGGCAGAACTCGCACAGGTTCAGGCTGCACACCTCGCAGCGGCTCTCGGCGCTTCCTTCGCCGCACAGGTCGCAGCCCAGCGGGCCGTCGCTCACCAGGGTCTCTAGGAATACCTCGTCCAGCGCCAGGTGGTCTGTGCTGAGCCCGGCCGGTCCGGACTGAGGGATATCCACCTCGGTGTCACACTCGGGGCAGAGCACGGTGAACGAGAGGGAGTCTCGGTCCTGTTCCGCCGCCTCCTGTGAGGTGAAGCGGCCCCGCGGAGACACCGAAAACGGCTCCAGCTGCCCGATGCAGTCGGAGCAGAAGGTGTGCAGGCAGGGGAGGATTTTGGGCTCCCGGTACAAGTGTTTGCACACGCTACAGACTGCTCTGGGGTTCACAGAAGCACTTTTAGGTTCCGGTTCCGAGCTCACTGTCGGCTTGTCTGCGGTTTCTTTCTGCTCTGACTGGGACATCGTTGGTTTTGGGGGACGTCCTGTGCCAAAATCAGAGCAAAACTCACCGTGAAACCCACCGAGTTCAAACGAGTTGTCAGAGTTTAGAGAAAACTCATCCCTATATCCCTGTTGTTCTCTGCAAGTCGCACCGAATTACTGTTTTCCTCACACGACTCATAAAACTACTTCTACAAACTTTTCTGCCTAATTAAAATCCACTTTTCCTCGGTAAAGTAAGCTGCGTTCAAAGCCGCATGGGACATATGACACCTCACTAACTAACGGACCAATGGGAAGCTCCTCTTCGCTATTCGGGGAGTTTCCATAAACATTCCTGGAGTCTTTACTGCCATACAGATTATACTATAAAAGTATTTTATAAAAAGTCAGAAAATATTTCCAACAGTAATAAGAGAATGCAGTATTTTAATTAAACAAAGGACACATTTTTTTATATTTGAAAAAGGGACGTCATAAATCATAGTATCTTAAACTTCAAATGGACCTTTTCACATTTGTTGATTTAAAGAAAGGATTTTGTTTTGCAACTTCTTTCGGGCTTGATTGAAAAAATGGAAATAAAGATATTATTCTGAGCAACGGGAATAATATTTAGTCAGTCTTTCTGTTAAAAACATTTGCAATATTATATCGAGTTTAACAAAATAAAAGCGCCACCTGATCCTATTTATTGTGAAAATAAAGAAAATGTAAAAATTAGGTTATCAAAAAAATTATTCTTTGTGTTCGACTTAACATTTAATACTGGAAGATTTTAATTTGTAATAATTTTATATCTAGCTACAAATAAAGTCTCTATTTGGCTACTTTTTTAAAATCATTTTATATGTTGCATATTCCCTTTAATCCAACTTTTTGTGACGTATTTTCCAGTACTGTTGCAGTTACTTTATCCAAAACGACACAGGGATTTACGTCATCTAATAGAAGACCAGAAGCTAAAAATAAATACAGTACGGCAAGAAAAACAGACTTCTAAATAATTTTCTTGTCGTCAGACACTATTTAAACACTATTTACATATATAATATATATATATATATATATATATATATATATATATATATATATATATATAATAATCAGCACAATATTCCATGACATATGTTACAATAAAAACGGACAGCTAAACTTTAGTAATCGACACTTAAATAAACTGCATCACTTACTCTGTTCTTGAATGTACCCAGTACATAGACAATATTTGACAACGTTTTTAAAGCAAAGATAATAAGGCTGTATTGACCTACACCACATAAAACATGCATAGGACACTAGTAATAATAATTAGATAAATTGACACAAGCTGCGTTGAAGCGACACTGAAGGTGAAGAATGTCCTTCCCAAAACACCAGCGCCTGGAAAACACACAAGATTAGACACTGAATACAGAATTGTAGATTTTAGACAAGTAGATGTTTTATATTAAATATTTCAACAGCACTTTTTCCTCAATGACGAGGTATTCTCTTTGGAAGATCGCAGAGACCAGCTTAGACAGGAAAAATGGAACCCAAATAACTCACATGATGGCCTCACTGGGCAACATGTTTGCCAAGTGACAGAGAGCCAAGCAGTGAATCAAATGGAGGGTAGGGACAGGGACACACATGATCAAAACTACTCTAGTGGTGTGATTGTTCTGACGACACATTATATGCCTAATACTTCCAAAGCATGTTCAGAACCGAGAAAGCCTTTTGAATAAGAAGTGAAATGTCTAAAAGAAATGAGAAAACAGGTCCGGTTACCTTCTAAGTAAACACTTAGGATCATCACATCTGTCAGTATGCCTCAGGGCAACAATGTAGCTTAGCACCATTAGTGTATGAATGGGTGAGCGACTGAAGGTAGCGTTAAACACTTTGGTTTACTTGGACTTGATGCAGCACAATGGAAATCCAGGACAAACATACTTGTTTGAGTTATGCTGTATTTCATGAGTTTCGTCAATGGTAAATATGATGTAAATTTTCCCTTTGTTCAGTGGTCAAGAGCTCTTGTTACGTCAGTAGATGGGCATCATAAAGACTCAACCCAGACTGTACCTGTTATAGTTGCTTCGGTGACTGCCACCACCAAGTTGTTTTCGATCCTGCAGCTGTAGGTCTCGCTGACCTTCACTGACTGTAGAGAGCTCAGGACACTGTAAATCCCTGGTGAGCGTTCAGTGAAACTTGTGTTTGCGTTCAGTTCATTCCCGGTTTGGTTCAGCCACGTAACATCTGGTTTAGGAAACCAGCTGCTCGCCTCAGAGGTCAGGATGTTGTTAGAGAACTTTAGTGTCGGCACTGAAAAGACTGCGACAGCAAACCAACGTTTTTATTACGCACAGGACCATTTTCTCAGAAAAAGTCATTTAGGGGAACTGAAAGGTTACCTGCTGTCCGGAGCTGAATGCTGACTGTCCCTCGTCCAGCAGAGGACCTAACGGTGCAGGTGTACTCTCCCTCGTCACTGCTTTTCACACTCCGCAGCAGCAGAGAGGCGTTACCGATGGCTACAGCGTCAGGGAAGACCTGAGTTCTGCCTCTAAACTCTGAAGCTTGCCCAGCAAGAGCCGGTGCTCCCTTCTCGTAACGATAAACCGTTCCCACATCCGTTTTCTCCCAGCTGACCGACACGTCACCCAGCCTGTTTGGTTGACTTTCTGCAGAAACATAGCAGCTGAGAACCTGGTCCTCGCCGAGGCTGGCGACCGGTTTGGTGTTACTGCTCATCACCTTGGACGTGGATTCTGCGGACGACAGTTTGGTCTCAAAATGTATTTTGTGTCTTATAGCCCAATGCTTTAATGTATAAGGTGGAAAAACGTTTTAGAAGTGCGACTCAACACTGGCTGCGTTTCCGTTACGAATATGAAGATAGTCTGCTAACATTGAACAAACATAGTTTTTCAATTGTGGTGTTTCCATTTCCATTCAATAAGAGCCGCAACTAAAATCGTACTTGAATAAGTTTGTTCACGTGATAATTCAAACACTTTGGTGGGTCTTACCACTTCCTATTGTCTTCTTTGTCTTTTCTGCAACTAAATACAATCCAGTTGTTGGTCCCAGGACTTGTGTGATGCATAAAAAGTTTTTCCATTGCAGTTTTGTAACAGTTTATTTCAGTACACCCGAAAAACTACCTCATCCTCCACAAAACACTTTAATTGAAAAACGTGAGTTTGTTTTAATCAAAATGTCCACGTTTCCATTCGGCAAATCTATTTTCCAAGTTCCAATTTGCACAATTCTATGGCCAATGGAAAGTGACTGTTAACAGGGTAACTTCAACAAGAACAAGGAATCAGACGGAGGTTTACGTATTAGGACGGCTCTGTGCATAAAGAAACATATGGTTGCATGCCTGGAACTCCACAAGGATCAACTGCTCTTCAGTATAAACAAACACAGAACATACTGAACACACCCATTGCATGTCTGCCATTACTAACCCTGACTGAGTCACTACTACTATTACTAATAATAATATAATAATTATAGGTCTGCAGGTCTTACTTGAGAAGGCCAGGGACAAGATGAGGATGATGAAGGCTGCTAACAGGACATTGAGGGTCACCATGCTACATGTGGAGAAAAACAATCAGGAAACTGGAAGGAAGCAGGTTTAATAATCCATTTACATATGAGAGACGGAAACATCCTTGTTTCAGGATACTATTGCTCTTACATCCTTAACTGCTAGATGTTATTTATTGTTACGCTGGAAGTCTGATAAATGTGCCTCAGTATCCATGTGGGTTAAAGACACGAGGTTGTTTTTAGAACCTTGAGGAAATTACATGCACTTTACAAGAATGTAGAAAAATGGTTATACAAAAAAAAACAAAAACCCAGCAATATTTTCTTTCTTATTTTTCAAACAAAGACGTTTTGCTTAGAAAAAAAAAAATCCTCAAAACTAGTGCATTGTATTGCATTTGTTTGATACACTATTTTGTCAGTGTTATGTTAAGGTGCATATATTCAACAAGAATCATATATTTATTGTAATCTGTTTGACGTCCTCTCATAAAAATATTTTGAAAACAGAAGTTCATCGTTTCATTCTGATAGCAGCATGAGTGGCTCTGCATTTTACATACGTATATTTAATTGAACACTATGATATAGTAATATATATATATATATATATCACTTTATATATGCATATCACTTTTTTGCACTTCATAACCTGAAACTGCAGTTGCAAGTACATCTGGGAAGACAATAAAACAACATTTTAGCACAATAACATAGTCCTAGATATCGTGCAACAAAACTGGCATGATAAGAATACAGAATCATCTGTAGAGATAACTCATTTCAAAATGTTCAAAAAGTTCTCTTCATTATCAGTCGAATTTCTGCAAATCTTACGTGAAAAAAATGATTTGTCCGACTGTAGCCATGCCTCTGTAGTGTAGAAGATCCTCTTGCTGCTTAGCTCAGTCCCGGTCCAGATGTTCTGCTCGTGTGCCTCTTATCTCCACAGATAATTCCTGTACATGTTTATCCTGCAGCGACTGTCTCCTGCCTTCCTCTCTGCATGTCGAACACAACACCATGAGTAAACATTACACTGTAGGTGTGGGCTTCGTTCTGTTGTCACAGCGGCTCATTTATCTCTGCAAAATAAAAGCTTCAGCGTGACAGGTGGAAGAATTCAGTCGGTATCTGGTTTGGTTCATTTTAAATGTTCATATTATCATTATTGCATTTTTCCAATTCTGAAGTAGCAAGCGTGATCAATGCACGCTTAAATTCTTGGCGCGCTATTTTATAACCTATTCTGAGGCTTTTTGTAGTCTATGCTGCTCCAACTTGTTTATAAAGATCATATTTACGTCGTTTTAGTGTGTCGTACTTTATGATTAAACCCTGGATTTGAATGCAACATTTGGTACGATGCGGTAAAGTAAAGTACGTAAGCAGAAGTTTATTTATGTCGCACCTTTTCACAGACAGAGCTCATAAAGTGCTCGACTAAAAGGGTAACGGTAAACAAATTGGAAGAAATGTACAATAAAGAATAAAGGCTCAAGTTTATATAAGAGCATATTGCAATAAAAATGTTTTTAGCGGCTGTTTAATAGTTTCTACACAGTCCATTCCACAGTCTGGGTCCAACGTCTTGGAAAGATCGCTCTCCTCTTGGTTCTGGGTTTGGGAGACCACTGAAGGTTTTGGAGTTTATACACTCAGAATACAGAAAAAGGCTTATATTTGAATCAAATCTGAAATATACAATGGACCCTGTAAAGGTCTGACAAAAATATTAAAATGAAACCCAGATCTGATTGGTGGCTAGTGTAGCAACACTAAAACAAGAGATGTATGGGTTTGTAGAACCTTGGACAATCTGAAGATGAGCCAACTCCTCCTTATGAAAACAAGTGAATCATAAAGAGAATATCATGAGGATGCTTTATGATTGTGACAATAATGTTTCCATTAATCCAGGAGCAAACAGAGAGACAGGGTGGAGTAGAAACAAATGAGAAAGAAACCAAATCAATTCTAAATCATTACAACATTTTAATTAATAAAAAAGAATAATAGAACATATGCTTGTAAATGAAAGTGAAAATGACAGAATTATGAAACAGTCCCGTCCTTCTGCATGATACAAATAAAGTTGGTGTCTATGCTGTTCGTTTTTGTTCATGGTCATTGTCTCCAGTTTCTTCTCTTTCAACTTCTGTCTCGTAAAAGGCCGATGCTGAGACTTTTTCCCAGACTTCAGAAATCTGCATGACATCCTCACCGTCTGGTAGATGCTGGTGGTACCTGATGCTTTTAATGTAGTCCTTACAGAGTATTTCCGCTTTGTCTTTTGCCATTTTCTGTAGCTGCTCACTCAAATGGTTGCCGACTTCCTCCGCCAGCAGGTTGTCATACACCACGCTGTAATAGGGAGCGCCGCATTTGTACCTCAGTGTGCAGGCTTTCCAAACTTCTGAGATGCTCCAGAGAAACAGAAAACCACAGCACAGGAAAAGACCAATGTCCTGAAAAAAAAACAAGAAACAAATTTTAAAAATCTGCATTCTTCTTAAGACATTTTTGTTTACCATCCAGCCACTTTAAGGGTAACTGTAACTAGATGTTTTATAATATTGTATTTTAAGGTAATGCATGTTGTAAAGTCAAAGACTCAAAACCTTCTTGTACTCCTGTCTTCAATCTGACAGCAAATTTCACTAAATAAATGCCAACATCACAGCTAAAGTTTGGAATGTTCTGTTTCTAAACAAGTTTATTAAAGTTACTTGAAACTGACATCAAAACTAATCTGCTTGGAGCTCCATAATCAGTGCCGTGATACTCACAAGCGACTTGGTCTTGTAATCGTCCTGGATGCGTTTCTCTTCGTAGGTCAGATTTGCTTTGCAAGGCATTCCGGTCAGAGTTGAGTTGAGGTTTGTCTTCAGGCAATAGTACCAGTCTCCATCGAAGAAAACCAGAGAAATCCAGAGAGCTGTGAGACTGATATACCTTATGATAAGCTTTACGATGTAGTGGCAGACACATCTATTTGGGAAACGGAATTTGAAGAATCGTTTACTGGAAGAAGGTTTTCGGCGGTAAAAAGGCTCAACGATGTTGACGACAAAAGTCAGGATAAAGGGAGGGAGAGTCAAGTAGTAGATACCGCTGGCATGTACACCAGGCCTGCAGGAGCAAACAAAGTGCATGTCAAATACATACTGCAGGATGGAGAAGAGGACCACCAGCAGGAACAGGCTGACTGCATGTTGCACCAGCTTCAAGATTCTTGTCGTGGGCTGTGGAATGTGCTGCATAGTGTCTGAAGAGCTGGAAGTCTGTGCCGCTGCCAGGTTGCTCTGGTTGTGTCGACGTCTTCTTGATGTTCTCGCTTTCCACTCTGGGTGAAGTTGCTGCTGTCCACTTTTTATCCACAACTAAACCACAATCAATGTGAGCCAGTGGTGAACCGCAGTGTGCACTGTTCTGTAGCCTGCTTTCATAATGAGGGTGCCACTTGCTTTCAGTTGTCAGAGATTTCTGAAACCTTGCAACATTTTGTAATTTTAGGGAACATTGCGCTATAGAAAGATGTACTTTGGATGCTTATCATTTTGGTTTTTTTCTGTTCACTTGTCCTGTCTATGGTGCTGCTGCCTGTCTTGGTCAGGTCTCCCTTATGTAAGAGGTCTTGATCTCAATGGGGTTTTATTTGTTTAATAAAAAAAATTTAAATCTGAATCCTTTTGTTCTCGCTCTGAAGATGTGCGCATTGATAACGCTCTTTGAGTTGTGATTGCACTAGACTCTTTAAAACCCCAGCATGGTCTTAAGAGACGGAGTCCATTGGAAACCTGTGAGCTTTTTAAACTGTGCGTGGTCCAGCAGAGTCGCACTGACCCCACGTGTGCTTTTGTGTGGTTTTGGGAACTGACGGTCTGACGGGACACGCTCTATTTTAAAAGCCGGTGCACCTTTCCTCGTTCCTTGTGTGCAGAAAATATTTTGTTAATGTTTGGCTGAATGACTTTAGATGATTTTCAGTTAGTTTCCTTTTGCTTTGGTAAAGTTAGTGTGTGGTGTAAAAAGAGTGTCTGTTTCTTGGAAAGTCAAAGTTCAATGTGGTTGAACTGTTTGAAGCTAAATATTTGCTAGCGGTTGTAAAAATAAATAAGTAAATAAATGAAGTGTAGTGGTGATTTGATAAACTTTTTCCAGACTATTATGGAATCAGGCAATAGCATAACTGCATAATAACCTTGAGTCATCTGAAGAAACCCACATGGTCTATGATTTACCCTCCAGTTCAGACCAACGTGCTGTGACCACTGCTTCAGCTTTTACAGGATGTTTTAATTTTGAAACTGTGGTTAACAGCTGTGTTAATTCACATAACGTTTAGGTTCCTATTTCCTATTTGACACGCAAACCTTTGACAGACTTTTTCTGCTGTCGGAAAAAAACGTTTCATTACTTCCATAGACAAGTTTCTCTTCCCGTTTTTACTTCCATAGCTAATATCAAAAGTGCCACAGTTCTATTCTGTATCTGTTTTATATTTTATTTAACTTGTTTTTCTCCGTTTTTTCTTAAATAGAAACTCATGATTATTATTTGAATGTATAGGAGTCATTTTGTGTCTATTATGTGGGAAAATTAGGATACCTTACTGTACGGTTTTCTATATTTTGATAAATGGGTAATAACAACTGTTGATTCATGAAAATCTTCTGCACAATGATATGAAGAGGAAAACAAAGCTTAGGAATAGAAGAAAAGATGTTGCGCCTTCAGAACTTACACATATAATCTGATTTAACATGTAAAATTTAAAAAAACCACACAGCAGCTGATTAAAACATCTTAAAAAGTTAGTTTTCCCACAACTAAATGGTTGTGTGTTTAGGATTACATCTGGTCTGGTCATTCGTACTATAAATCACATGGATATTTGAGGTGGGTAGAATTTCTGAACAGGAAATGAGAATTGATATAGTTGTTTTTTTGTTGGTTTCTACTCCATACTGTCACGTTTCTCTGCTTGCTCGTGGATTCTAGGAAACCTTATGATAATCAAAGTGCGTCCTCATAACATTCTTCACGACATTGCAATCTGTTCACTTGTTTAGGTGTTTTAACAAGGGACTGACTCGCCTTCAGGCTCAAAACTCGTCTGATGCAGAACTTTTTTAATGTTGCTGCACCGCATGCTGATCAAATCTGTTTCATTTAAAGCACAGAGCTTTATATGAACAGGGCCTGTTGTATATTTTGGATTTGATTCAAACACACACCTCATCTTGTAGTCTGAGTTTATCGACTCCACACCTTTTACTGGTCGCCCAAACTAATTCTTAATTATTCATCTTATGTTACATGCATAATTCCTATTTGCACTTTCTGAACCAATTGAAAGAAAGTTTGTTGCAGCTTATTTTTCACCAAGGTAGTCAGCCTATTGTTTTTGTCTGTTTCAGTATTATTCAAAGTGTTGTTTTTACATGTTTGCTAAAATTTGTGAAGTTATTGTTGTATTTTAGTGTACTATACTGGTCCAAAGTTATGAAATAAATTTGTAATTCAGTACATTTATGTCTGCGTTTTTAAAAAGAAAGTATCGGATCGGTATTGGCCAAAACTATATCACAGATATCAGTATCGGAAGTAAGAAAATTGGATCGGTGAATCTCTAGTTTTAAAACGCAGCCAAGAAAGTTTTTCCTTTAACAGAGGATGTTTGGCTGGGTAGTCTGGAGATTTCTGGTGGAAACTGTTTTGCAAACATTCTGCAGAAAGACAAATTTAAATTTGAACTTTGAAGTAATGGACAAGATCTCATGTCATCTTGTCAAGATATGATATGAAGACCAAGATAAAAGATTTTACGTTGAAATCCTATGATATGCTTCTTACTCAGTGATTCTGTGTGGAGTGATCTGACTAATCTTGCACAAATTTGGTATTCTATATGTCATCTGGACATGTGAGGTTAGGAGAATTTCCAAACAAGTCATGTGTTGTGCTGTTATTGTTGTTTTAGTTACGAGTTCTTCGTACCCCCCTGTCAGCCAAATGTGATCTAAACCAGCCCAGTGTCGTACCTTGATTCCTTCAGACTTTGTATCGTCAGTGACATCATGAACAATTACATTCAGACTTGGTTATTTGTGTATTTAGGACTTTTAATAGACTTTTTCTTTTTAAACTAGTTCAGCAAAATACAGATCAAAGTTTGACAGAAAATGTTAAAGGTGAGAACCGCGGTACACACATTTAGCAGCTGCTAGTAACGTGCTACACAAGAGGTAGCTTTGCAGGAGCTAAAGTGTCCTTTTCATGAAGATTTTTAACTTAATATTACCAATCTTGTACGAAGAATTTACACTGTCATTCTTGTGTTCAGCTACATTAAATGCATTCTGCCTTAACATTTATTTTCTGACACATAATTTGTTAATGCAGAACTCGATCTTGGTCTTCTTTTGAAATGTCAGCTGTTCAGACTTTGCAGGTGGCGAGTCCATACCCAAGGCAGGCCCATTCGTTTGTCATCTCTATGAAGCCGGGAGACGATGTGAGGCCGCTTGCTGAAATATAGACACTTGTGATGAATATATCACATCATTTTACATCTATGCATAATCACTAGCTTCAATAAGATTTAAACGAGATGGAGGGTTAGGTCAGTAAGGATGAGACAGATTTATTGAAGCAGTTAGTGTTTTATATGACAATAGTAATGGAAAATAAACGGTTCAGGTTGTTTACTCACATGAGAGCAGATTGTAAAGGTTACAGTAGTTGAGTCCGTCATCAAGAAGGCTGGTGAAGCCCAGAGAAATGGACTGACCCTGGCAAAAATATTACAAAAATATGCTTTTAAGCTTCTATATGATGACCAAAATAATCATAAGAGCTTTGTAAAAAGCTCAATGTGTATACATTTTAGCCATATGGTATAAGCCACACACCTAACACCTAAAAACAGCTGTAGTTTTGATTCAGGTGTTTTAAGATCTTCTTAAACCCAAAAATGTGAAAGAAAACAGCTGCATGTAATAATATTCTTCTCTGATGCCCCCTGGTGGATAATCTAAAAACTGCATGTTGTATTAACCAAAAGCTCACAATTTCCACGGAATATAAACAATTTTTTTTATGTTTACAATCAGCAAATGTAAAATATTATCATTTTAAATAATGTTGTCTTTAACAAACAGAAGGAGGGACGATGAGAAAAATTTGTAAAAAAAAAAAATAAATAACGTAAAAGAAAAATCTAATCTTAAAATATTTTAATGAGAAATTTTTAATTCAAATTTATAAATAATAAAATTGAATTAGTTTTTATTTCTTATTATGAAATATAAGTTAATATAACTTATTGATCAATTTAAATTTATCAAGCTGCTTTGCTCCTCCAGCTAGCATAGCAAGTTTCTAACGAGGAAAAAGACCGAAGGAAACGTCCACAAGCTGCTTTGTAAAAAGTCAAAGTGTCCTTCTGGACGTTTCCTTCTGTCTTTTTCAGCAGTGAAAACCGTGAAAATAAATAATAAGAAAACATACTTTTATGGCCGAAAGTATGAGGCAGAATTTAAACAAGTGTAATAATGATTAAATAGTAAATAAAACTGAGGAAAAACATTCTTAAGTCAATGTTTCTTTATATATTTTGTAACACTGAATGTGGGTTAGCCAGAAGCTAACGCTGTTTCGGGGGTCGTGGCATGAGATAGCTTGGAGACTCCCGCTCTAAAGTGGCGCTTTAAGAACCGCTAATAAACTCGCCACACAAAACATGGCGACCCCGAGCGACGGCCGTCACAGGTTCCAGTTCCGCTCCCTCACATCCCGTTTCCTGTCTGAAAACTGTCAAATAAACGCCTCTATGGCCTAAAAAAAAAAATTCTTTTTTTAAAAAAACAACAAAAAAATTAAACAACGGAGCTTCTTACAGACACTCGACAACCGCTGGCCATGATGGTGGGATTTAGCGTGAACGTGATGTTCTCGGCCTGCAGGCCATCCGGGGACGTGTGGTTGGCTTTGAGAATCACAGGAGTGGCTGACACAAGCTGGAGAGGACAACAGCAGTTTTATTCACGGTAAACGTGAATTAAGTCGAATTTAACCACACTGTTGACTCTGAAAAGCTTCTACCTGATAATGGCATTTATCACAGCCGATCACGGGGCTGAAGGCTTCAATTTGCTTCACTAGTGAGGTGCTGATTTTGGTGCAGGGCATTTCAAAGAGCCTAGAAGGAGAAAAGTGAAACACAGGACTTTGAGCTGTGTCTGATATGATAGAATATGACAGAAAGTGGGCAATGGGCTGTACTCACCAGAGAGAGCTGCAGAAAGCGTGGTAGGGGATGGGGATGGCAGCGAGGGAGCCAAACACTCCAACAAGGACAGCAGAGACCATCAGCCGAGTCGTCATGGTTACAGGTCACTTCCTGGTGTGTGGTCCTGAGACTGATGAGGGATTGTTGGTCTTCTTGAGCTTTATAAGGGTTTGTCATGAGGGAAACCAAAGAGGCCCGAAATTGATTCCTTCACAGATGTGACTTCTTCCGACCATATTAATTATCTCCTGATCATGTGGCTCATCATTACTGTGTTTACTTATTGTGACAATAACAAGGGCTTTGTGTACTCTTTTCTTCTTTTTTTCATTTGAGATTCAAACGTAGAAATGACCTTTTTTAAAATAAAAAGTGAAACATTAAGGTTTGTATTTATTTTATTTCGATCTTTTTTTTATTTTTTATAACGTATTCTGTTCAAACTATGGCTGTACAATAAATTAGAATAGTGAAATGAAGTGAAACAGTAGCTTACTGGACATTTAAGATTAGAATATCACAACAGGCTAACAACCTCTAAATTTTTTTAGGAGCTTAATAAGAAGTATGTTTGAGGCCTGCTTAAAGTTTGCTATTTTCAAAAGGTACTTTTAGTCTGAAAAGTTATTCTCATAGGAGATCATATGCTGTGGATACGTGGATGAAATTCTTTGGGTTTTTTTATTTTTATTTTAGACATAATTCAATAGTACTGAACAAAAAAATTGACTTTTTTTTGCATCAAACAGTTTTCAGTTATTAATCTATCAGGAGGTGCTTCACTTACAGTGACTCTGTAATGCAACAAAAGAGCAGCTGGTTAAACTGGGTCAGAACCCCATGGAGGTCAGCTGTGACATAAAGTTGCCATCTTGGATGCCTAACTTTCATGTTTCTCCAGCTTTATGGTTTACAATATACGACACGTGTGATAATGTAGGTACAAATGATCTTTCTGTCCTAAATAACTTGTTATTAGCTTCATCGCTCAGGATTGTGACGACATTAGCAGCTTAAAGAGATCCTGAGTGACATCATGACTGGGTGAATTGTTCTGAAGTCCATAGCTTTAAAATTGACCAATGACAATGAATTAACCTACTTAACCCTTAAAAGACAAGGATGGTGATAAAAAAACAAACAAACATGTTTTAATACTATTACTGTCAATAACTGTTATTAACCATTTTACGTTCTAAAGTCCTATAAAATCAATAGGAATTTACCAGAGAAATCTTGTGTCAACAAAAATTTAAAAAAAGTAAAAAAATAGTTGCATCCAATGTGACGTCACTGGTTGTTTTCGTATTTCAAGGTACAAGTCAGCTCTATTTCCATATGCAAGGAAAATGAAGAAACTTTCTTTACATAAAGAGGGAAACTTTTCATAAATAAAAGTTTCCCTCTTTAGCTGCTACGACAAGAAAAATGATTTCTGCATTGTCAGCTGCAGACAACAGTATTCACACTCCTTGAATGGTTTTACACTTTTGTCACATTACAACCACAAACAAAACGACCGGATACTTTTTGGTATTTAGGTCAAAGACCAACACAAAGTAGAGTATTACAGTAAAGTAGAACGTCTTCTATCAACGATGTGCTTTTGTTTTCAGCCCTCCTGAGTCAATACTTTGTAGATTCACGTTTTAAGCTTCAGGACGACATAGCATTAGCGTTCTGCGCTGTCGCTTTTATTAGAAGGTTTAAACAAATTGGAGGTGAAGCGTTCGGAGGCGGCCGGATTTCGAGCTTATTGTTGCACCGAAAGAATGCGTGTAATCTAAAATGAGTGGCAGTGGTCAGGGCAGGTCTGAGGAGAACAACGGGGGCCTTGTTGGGGATTCTTCACACCTTGTCTGTGTGGCTAAACGAGCGGCTTCCTCCTCCCACACACGAGAGATGTCACAAGCTGCTCCGCTTCCTGTTGTGTGCGTGACGGTTTCTTAATGAGGAACGCTGGAAACAAAAAGCAACCTGAAGGGTTTTGGTCTCAGAGTTTCATTTGCAGGTCTTCGTTTCAATGCTCTACGTTGACGTACCTTCTGTATTTCTCACCCTTTACATCTTTCTCTCAATTGAATTTTTTTCCCTTGTTTTTTCTTTAACTCTCTTGTTGCTGTTTGAATTATGAGCAAAGTGACCAAAACCCTCCATCTGCGCTTACTCCCCCCTTTTTTTTTTTTTTTAACAAATCATAATAATTTGTGATCAGTGTGTGATATCCATGTCCAGACTGGGCCTGTCTTTAAGAATGTCTTCACACCTGACAGTCCGGTCGATTCTCTTGGATTGGGAACCAAAGTTGCAACATTTGTTACGTTTTCAGCCGATGTGGTTTGCCTTCACACGGCACTGATTCAGACTAACCAAACCTTTTCAAAGACCCAGGTTTGTAGGTTTCTCACCTGTGATGGCGATGCACCAAGAACCACTGAAGGCAACGACACAAAAATTCATGAAGGCATGAGTGCAACTTCTTTCTTGACAAAATTTGAAACAAAAATGGAGTACCGCCAGGTTGTAGGATTTTTCCTTTGTCTTTGCTAAAAGACCATTTCTCCCGATAGCGCTAGATTCTTGTGTTTGTTTTGGTTGTTTACCCAGAATGCCCTGCACTATAGTTCGCTTCCTGTCTTGGAGCGATCCCCAGTCTGCTAGCATCAGAATTCACTTCAACCAAAGCGAAATCTAG
The DNA here is from genome assembly GCF_019740435.1 of Gambusia affinis. Lineage (NCBI taxonomy): Eukaryota > Metazoa > Chordata > Actinopteri > Cyprinodontiformes > Poeciliidae > Gambusia > Gambusia affinis. The sequence goes on from NC_057878.1 coordinate 5,940,354, forward strand.
GTTTGTAAGTTTGTTTTCTTTTTGGTCTGCATCAGAGTTTGAGTACACATTCACACCTCCCCAAGCAAACTAGACTTTTTAGGCAAAAGGATTAAGAGTTTGATTAAATCAGTCAAGAGTACTTGCTCTGAGCCTCATCGTAACAGGGGTTGATGGACTTCATGAAGGTCATTCCTCAAATTTTTCCTAAAATAAAGACAGGTATTTAGAGATCCGAAGTGCATACCGAAGAGTGTATCTTTTTTCCTCCATACAGGCTTTAATAATGAAATCTTTAATCAACTATTAAACTGAACTTTCATTGTCCAACCCTTTCAGAATGTCCTTTAAGTCTTTAGATTTCATGTTGCCTTGTCTATGTTGTCAATTAATTCATCATTTTATTAAGTGCTAATACTTCAGTGACTCAAAATTTAACTTGAGGTAAACAGTTTAGCATCACGGACAGACAGAAATAACCCTGTCGACTGGTAGACATTGGTAGAGTTGAGACTGAAGAAAATCTTTTATTTAATGAAACTATTATAATATTAATACCTAATGATACTTGTGTGCAAGCTTTAGTGACATTATTCCTATCCGTCCACAACGCCGTCACCGTTTGGCCGTATTTAATTCGTCGGCTCCCCGTCCTCTCCTGGTCTACTCCTCTCCATGCAGCCAGCTGACTGGGATCCACTGAGGCTCGTTCTGCGCCTGCTGGATGATGGAGCAGAGCTGCATGCAGGCGTCCTGCAGGTCGTCATTCACCACCACGTTGTCAAAACACTGTTTGTATTTGGCCTCGATAAGCTGAGACGTGTCCTCCAGCTCCAGAAAGTCTTCCTCCTGAGTCACAAGAAAGGGAAACCTTTCATCTCTTACTTCCATGACATTCAGCACTGCTGGTTTGTTCATTGTAATGCTGCTCCATTCCAGTCCAACCTGTTAAATCACGGTAGAAATGAGACGCATGGGGGCTCTTACTGTGAATGCCCTGTTGACAGCGTAGCTGGTGATGATCCTGGCGTTTTTCCGGGTCTGTCTCAGTGTTTCTGGGCTCGGCGCTTTGATGAAAATCACGTACGGCTTCAGGTTCCTTAATCGCAACAGATGGATGCCCTGGGAATCAAATAGGATAAAAACAAAACGTAATGATCTCTGTCTGTCACAAAGAACCACTTGGGAAATCATTCGTCCTGTTTTCCATCTTACTGCATGACAGACGTATGGTGATGCTCATCCCCTGGATTTTACACGCTACATACATGATACTGTTTATACCGTAAACAATATCATGTACAATTATGCATAATTCACATCTATAATTTTTCTGCGTATCATATATATATTTTTTTAATCAGCCTGTAAATCTAACTACTAGATCACATCATGAACAGTCTGTTGTCTTTTGCACTGCTGCCGTTTACCACAGTTTATTCATTGGATCAATTTCAGATTCATTATTTAAATTACACAGCTATAATCACTCTAACTAGTCTTTATTCTGTAGATTCCTAATTTTTAAAAATATTTTCTTCTACTGTACATAGCTTGCTAGCTAGTTGTCAATTTATCACGTTAGCTAGCGGCCTATTTATCTAGCTGTCTAGTAAGCTAGCTGTCACTAGGTAGCAGTTTACCTAGCAAGCTGTTCATCTGTCTGTCTGTCTATCTATCCATGTTAAACTCACAGGTGGTTCAACGTCGATGATGCACATCCGTCCTCGTTTTATCACCTCATCAATAGCATCAATGCTGGTTCCATACAGGTGGCTCTTACTCTCCCCATATTCTACAAATCTGAGCATAAAGCAAAATTCAGTTTATCACAAGTAGTGCGCAACGCCAGAGATAAATGATGTAAGTAAAGTATCCCTACCTGTGGTTGCAGACCATATACTCAAACAGCTCTTTGGTGACAAAGTGGTACTCTCTACCTGCCTGCTCCTCTTCTTTCATTGGACGGGTTGTGTCTGGGAGAACACAGTGTGTCGTCATTTATTCATGGTATTAATAGAGCCCTAAAATGAAACATCGTGATGTTTAGAATCTTCTTTCTCTCTGGTCCCTGGACGCCCAGTATTATTTGTTGAAAATGTCAACTGACTTTTTCCTGAATTATTTTTGCTGTATTAAATGTTGCAGTCAAATTCACTTCTATTCACCTTTAACACATAATTTGTGGTCTTCATGAGACTTGTAGTGGAGAGCAGAATACTGCCAACAATAAAAAAATAAAAATAAAAATAAACTGTTTTGGTATCAAAGTGTGTATTGTTGTGCAAATTAGATAATTAAGGCATTATTTTTGCGTCACTTTTTATATTCAAATATCAGTGATGAGAAATTGTTATTGTCTTATTTATATAGTTTGGGGATATATAAATTATTGTTCAGTTCAATTTAGGTTCAGCTTAATTAATTTAAGTCTAATAAACCGAAACACAGAAATTGTAAACGTCATGTCAAAGCCCAGCATCGATAAAAACATAATTTTCTTGTTTTGTTTTTCTTCCATTTCTTTTAATACTGTAAAAACAGAGTGAAGCCGTTAAACTAAACTGTGGTGAACGAGTTGAGGTCACATACGCGGTACGGGTCCCTGGAAGGTCGACGGGTTCAGTTTGATGAGTCTCTTCCTCAACTCATTGACTCCGACTCCTGAAGCTCCTGTGTTAGGAGGACACACACGCAGAGATACTTTCTCACATCCGACTAACTTTTTGTTTGGTGAATGATCTAAAATGTCCGAGCGCAACAAAAAACAAAAAGAAGGAAATCAGTCGAGGGAGTCGTGTTATTTGTTGTTGTTGTTTTTTTTTTTTAAATGGCGCAGTGATTATTTAACTATCAAGATAAATAAACTTCTGTCCTGATATGGTTTAGTACAAGAACATGAAACATTTTGAGAATATGGGTGTTTGGGTGTGATTTGGGCCAGGTCTTCTCTCACCTATGAGGATGATGAGGCGGTGGTTCTCCTGCGGGAGGCGCTGGTACAACGCCACCTCCTCATATGGGGAGGACAGAGCGCTGCTGCTGGGCGAGCAGGAGGTGCAGGACTGCCGCCTCCTCTTATAGGACGTCCTCCTCCAGAGGCGGAAGCTCCGGCGGAAGCCAGCTGAAGTGCAGAAGTATTGTTACGCTTTTGACTGAAAATAACAGCATTAAATCTGATACAACAAGTTATCAAAACCAATGAAAGTATGTCTTTTAGCTTTAACGACTGGTGACTTATTGTTGTTATTATTATTAACATTATTAGATGTCGCAGGATGAAAAAATGCCATCTTTTTATGATTTTGCTACTAGAAAATGTACTGCAAGAAAACAAAAGTCTTACAATTGTTCGTCTGGCTTCTAGACAATAAATATGTAAGTGCAAATATCTTAGTAAACTTGACATAAAACAGAAATAACTTACAAGTAACTTTTCACCAAGATAGAGGAGCTTGTTTTAAGACCATCATTTCTTAATATTTATGAAAAAGTGCACATTCCCCTGCCAGATTATTTCACTTGTAACATGTTTAAAAGGTCTTGTTATAAGTCAAATAATCTGCCAGGGGAACAGGCACTTTTTAAAATAAATATTAAGAAAGTATGGACTTAAAACAAGCTGCTATATCTTGGTGACAAGTTACTTGTAAGTTAGTTCTGTTTTATGACAAGTTTACTAAGATACTTAAGCTAGAAACAATGCTCGGTAAGATTTCATGTCTTTGCAGTGCAGTTGCATTCAATTATGTAAAATATAAATTAACTGCGCTAGCACTGCACTTTTCCAGTCGTACTCCGCACTATTCAGACATTAGAGGAGGCGAGTTTGGCAGAGAAAGTTCATGAACTCGGAAGTAAGTTCTGGATTTCGTTCCATTTATTTGGAAACTCACAATGAGAAACAAATGTGATACAGTTAGTGAACTGACTGGACAATTTTCAACAGTCTGACTGAAATAAAATTCCTGATGATAAACAGGTTAATTCTGCTGTGGATCCAGGAAGAAGGCGACTCACCCAGGTAAATTCCTTCAGTGACATCTGGGTCCTCCTCATCTGAAGACAAGAAACATTCAGTCTTTATTCTCTTTATTGTTCACAATAAGAAAAACTGAATTGTTATAGTAAAAATTAACATTCATCTGGTTAAAGGGTTGCCCTTAAAATTATAGCTAACCAAGAAAATCTTCACTTTCATGGCTTCTTTTGTTTATTTAAATAAATAAAATCTCAAAACTATTAGGTTAACTCCTGCTTCCCGCCATATTCAACAACTTCTTATCTAGTTATTAATTCCCAAATATTTCTGACTTTGTTTGTTTGCATAAAACAGACGTCGATCAACTCCACAGACTTTATCTACAGGGTTAAAAATGAGGAAATCTGAATTACTAAGGAGTCTAAATCCTGTTTGATTACATCAATTAGATGAACTACGACTGTTCTGGACAAACTTACCCACCAAAGTTTATGTCTTTGTTTTTTTCCATATCTGTGGGAAGGAGAAACACGTTTTCTTTAGCAGGAGTCGGTCTCCAGCGTATCAAACTGGATCGGACCGGCGCCGTTACCTGTCAGGATCCTTTTGCCATCAGCGTGCGTCAGATCCTCGTCTAAAACCCACAGAATGCGAAAGTTAAACTTTGTTTCCACACAGCAACGAGTCAACAAGGCAGCGCGACACATTGGTGACCGAATGACGAAATCAAGAAAGACTTTAAAAAAAAAAAAAAATTACAGCAGAGCATCAGGATGTGGTTGTTACGTCAAAAAGAGATCCAGCAGATTTAACAGAAACAACGTGGAGTTAAGATGATTTTTTATTTTTTTTTTTTACTTATTTTTAAAAGGAACCAACAAGATTATATAAAATACACACCGACGTTTTTCACAGAGTTTATTAACATAGATCAACTGTTAACACCTGCAGTTAAAACCAGATATCAGAATAAATCTTTTCTTGCTTTTTCTGCCAAGGTTGGTGTTATTTACTAAATGCTAGAATAGCAATAGACTTATTTTCACTCTATTTTGTAATTCTGAAATTTACATATACCAAGATTAATTCGGCGAACAATGCACCGTTTGTTTACGTTAAAGTTCTGTCGGCTTCAGAGCGATTCAGTGAAAACGTTTGAGCTCAACTGAGACGTTGAACCATTAAAAAACCATAAATCAGTTTTATCAGGAGAAATGAGGCAAAATTAAAGCTATCCAAAGTCATACAGTTTAAAAAGAACATTTTACCCAAATACAAGGAAACATTTGTAAATGTATGACTTTAAAGAAAGTAACAAGAAATCTGATTTAAAAATAACTTTTTTCTGTCTGACATTTAGCAAATATGAAAAATAATTAGAAAATTTGTTAATTCTAGCAGGTACATTTGGACTGATTGTGTCTGTCTATATCCATATCTACTTTCAACTCTAAGTGTGGGGGATAAATACGTCTTTCAATTTAAAAAAATACACCATGTTGATTTGTTGTAAAAAAAATATTTCATGGCAAAGAAAAACACTGTGGGAAATCTAGAATTGTATGAGGACGAAAATTTCAACCTGGGGCTTCAGCTAATGTCTCAAAATGAAACACATTTATTCCTGAGATGATCATAAAAATGCTTCTCCTTTAATCCACATAACCTTTAAAAAAAGGTTTAACTTAAGACACTTTTAGATGGCGAACATTGTGGTAACTTTAGTGGGTGTGACACTCACCGTTATCAGCCAGGCTGTCTTCAGTAGGCAGCGAGGGAAACAAACAGCTGCTATTTAAATGGAACAAGGCAGAAATATGGAGAAAACCACTAGATCATTGTTAATTATATCTGTAATATGTGTATATAAATGACAAACAAGGGAGGCAATAGCAGCTTCGGTTTTACACCCTTAAAAAACACTGTTAGACTTCACAGAAAGACAATAACCGGTAAATAAATTGGTTAAAGGGATATAACAAATTACTCCATGTAGTTTATAATGGGATTTATGTCCCGATTACACCAGTTTTATCATTTGCAGCAATTTGTAGGAGTGTTTATTGCACTTTTTCCACTGTTGATTTTGTAACCATGTAGTCTGTTTGCAAGAACTATGACTTTGCAATGAGAAACCTTTAAAAGTGGCATCAAAGAAGATCAAAACTACAGTCACAAGTAGAAGGCTTGTCGCCTTTTAGAGATACAGAGAAAAGATATATCAGACAATAAACAGCTGTAGTTTTGGACAGTTCAGATCAGCTGGCTAAAAATGTAAAACATCTGGAGGGCCTGGATGTGTCACTACCTGCCTTTCCATTATAAATGTGTGCAAAACCTTGTCGATATTCTGGTGATGTTGAAAAAAAAAATAGAGTTTTGCAATTGCGTTGTTTCCATTCAGTTTGAACCGCAATTAAAATCACGGGTGAATAAGTTTGTTCACGGGGTAAGTCATTCGAAACATGCTGCGCCATCATCCTCCAACTACTTCCTGTTGTCGTCTTCTTCTGCGTGGTGTTCGCCAGTGGTAACATCTGGCTGCTGATCACGTGACTCATGTTACAAAAAAAGTGTTTCTGTTGCACTTTTGCGAGATAAACCAATTCCGATGCTGCCGATAAAACCGCCTCATCCTGTCGCTGAAACTTTTCATCGGCAGAAAAAGAGTTTCCTCAAAATCGCTGTGTTTCTATTAAGCCAAATTTATTTTCCAAATGTCAAAATGTGATGAATACAGCTGGAGAAACCCACATGAATGCAGAGATAATGATAAATATTCTCACAGGGCCTGATGCACGTGTGAACCTGGGATGGATGACACCACCACTGCTCCTTGTGTTTACTGTGAAGAAAAAATAGAGACGAACAGGGAAATGACTACAGCTGCAAGTTGTCGAGTAAAGATCCAGCACTCAACAAGTACAAATCATGCATTTAAAGCCATGAAAGAGAGAGCCACCGAATGGAGATTAAAAATGAGGCAAAGTCGTCAGAATGCTGAAGTGAAAGATTAAGTTCTGGTAATGTTTGTGTGGGGAGATAGTTAGAATTAACATAATTCTAGTTCTGTGCAGGTATGAATTAAAAGACAGTTTGTCTCTACTTTAGGGTCCATTTATTTTTTATTATTCACCTGCACCAGGAACACTTCTGTAGCCAAGCATTGACGATTTGTAGCCAAATACACTGCTGTGTCTCTGTGCAGCGACAATAAAGTAAGCCTGTAGCGGTGACAAAGTTATTAATGGATCAACCAATCAATTAATTTTATTTTGCTAATTGCTGCAATATCAATTAACAGATTTACCATCCGTGTCTCACATTGAAAATCAAACTGGAGTAGGGTATAAAATATAAAGAAAACGTGTTTAAACATTTAAAAATAGTAGTTGTGTATTAGAGGGGTTAATACTGAATTGTTTAATTCTTCTTGAATTATTTAGAAATCTAATAAAGGACTTTTCAACGACAACAAAAAAAAGGTTAATAAAATGCAAAGATGAAAGGTTAACGTTTTGGCAAACCTGTTGCTCCCTCTGGTGGCAGTTTGAGCTGCTGGCAGGTTTCTGTGTGTGTGTGTGTGTGTGTGTGCGTGCGTGTGTATTTGAACCTGGTTTTTATGTCCTGGTGGGGCCCTATTTCTGTCCACAATGTGGGAATGTGGGGACCATTTCTCCTTGTGGGGACATTTGGTCCCCATGAGGGGAAATTCTGTTTTAGGGTTCAGGGTTAGTGGTTGGATTTAGAGATATAATGTGAAATAGGTTTCGACTAGGATTGGGGTAAGTGTTTGAGTTAAGCATATCTGACTGAATGGAAGTCAAAACAAAGTCCTAAGGTGTGTGTTAGTGTGTGTCACCTCCTCAGCATGTTAGCAGAGGGAATTAGCCCAGCGAAGGAAGCGCCGCAGGGCAGCTTCCTGGCCTGCCACCACAGAGCGTCTGATTGGTCGACCACCTCCAGCAGGTCGCCTCTGCTGAAAGCCATTCCTGCAACCGGACAGGGGATGGAGGAGTCCTGCAGGGGGCAGTAGTCCACCATCGCCCTCATGTACACCTTAAAGACAGACACCAAGATCAACAGAGAGATACTGTAGGAGCCATTTCTCTATTTTCAGTTAAATCTTAGTATTTAGATTATGTATCTTATTTTATTTTTGCTTACTTTCTGATTAATTTGCAACTAGAATTTTTGTTTAATTTGTTATTTAAAATAAGTTCTTTGGTTAGTAATTCACTTAATTAGTTAATTTCAGTTTGGGACGTGGGTGTTTCACGGTATAAATATGTAGGTTTTAGGTAGCTCATCATGCACGTGGATGGTCATACAGTATTTTACCAGTCATCAGTCAGTCAATCAGACAGAGAACAGGTGCAGGGATCAGAGCAGGAGAAGCAGAAGAATCCGGTGGTGCCTGTAACTTGCTTGTCTGAACAGTGGAATAAAACAAAGAACTGCATTTTGACTTTTGTGATCTTTTTGGACTCCGTAAGCCAGAATGCACAGTGCATCAGGTGACTATTTGAGTTGAATTCGCCTTTTGCTTGGCTCACCTTAAAGTCTTGAGTTTTTGATTTTTGAATTTAAGTTTTGTACTAATAGTCACTACGGATACTTAGCATAAATGGAGCTAGCATCTTCTCTTTTCTTTTTTTTTTTTTGTGGAATGGTTGTCCAAATGTTGCAACGCTGCATTTCGTTTTCCACATGTCCAATGTGCTTTTAGATGATTTTATATATATATATATAGTACAGACCAAAAGTTTGGACACAATTATGTGTCCAAACTTTTGGTCTGTACTCAGTTGGTTAAAAAGTAATTTGAAAAATCCACTTGACAGCATTTAGTGTACTGGTTGTGAGGAAAGAAATGTAGTTCATTTGTTTAATTATAATAGACAGAACGTGAAAGAACATGCTATAAGATTACAAACTAACCTTTTGAACCAGCATATGATGGGTTGAAATTGTTTTCCCCCCAAATACATAAAACTTCATCATTAGCGGCTTTGTGAAGTGACACAGTTTGATTAATATACAGCTTTAACATAACACTGACAACCACTTTAAGCTTAAAGTCACCTTAAAGTCCACAGAATCACCTGGAATCAGAATAAAAGTACCTATGAGAGTAAATAAAGCATAAATAAAGTCACCTGAACCAGAGCTCTGCTGCTCCACATTTCTTGCCCTCCAACTTCCTGTCTGATTGCAGCACTGTTTCCTGATTGGCTTAAAGCTTTACCAACACGCATGACGTTTTTAACTTTAAGTCCTTTATCTCCTAAGGTTGCACATCCCAAAGTGGAGACACTTTATTGGATCTCCACTTCCTTACAGCTCATTTTGGAAAACATTCTGCATGCACCTTTCCAAGGCATTTGATATATATAATTGAACTTATTCAATTCAATTCAATAAGTTAATGCTTTACATATTTTTTGTACTTACTTTAGACTCAGTTTAAACCTTTTTCTTACCGGCTTCTGGCTGCTGGTGACCTGCGCTGACCTCGGGATAACTTTGAACAAAATAGTTCCAATCGAACCGTTCTGACGGGGAGAAACACAGACAGAGCAATAAATATGACTGAAAAATGACTAAATATGCACAGATAAAACATTACCAGAAATTTGGTGTCTACAAATTAAATCTAAAATGACTTACAAGAAGGGGTGATAGTGGATAAAAAGCAAAGGATGCTTCAGGATTTCTGCTGCTTCCTAGTTATTATTAAGCTACACGTAATAATGTTCAAATGATATTTACAACATTTAACTCCACTACCAAAGTCAATAAAATCCATCCCACAAATTAAAAGTTAAAAGGAAACCAAGCAGAATATACAAATGTGATTCACTGGATGCATTTGATTTTAATGAATTGTCAATTCTCTCCAGAACAGTGGAAATATGTAAATATTTCTTTACCTTTACAAGAATTTACTGAGATTTGTTTCCCTCAAAAGAATTAATCCACACATTTGTATTGTCACAAATGATAATAAATAAATAAAAATAGACATATAAAGTTTTCTTCAGCTTTTGCTGTGTGATTTGTGGCATCATGCAGTAAATGATATAATGCTTTTTTATCATTTATATTCATTTTAAAAATCTCATTCTTATGCTGCCAAATAACATAATATTCAGATTTCTTTTGACCAGATTAAACAAAGGTTACATAGAATTAAAAAATAAGTTTTTAAAATACAGTGACTGATAGAGTGGCACAAAGATGAAACCATGAAAGGGCATTAAAAGGGCAGCTTTATGTATTTTCCAGGCACTTTGTGGCATTTTATAGCACAATCAAGTAACTATGTTTCCTTCAGTTGTTATAAAACTGCTGTATATATCAAATATGACTTAAAGAAAAATTGACTGTAATTTAACACCTTGAAATTGAGCATTCAGGAAGTCATCACAACATCTTTCCTCCATTAACCCTTTGTACAAGCATTGTTCTGAGAAGTAGCTCCTATAATGAGCTCAGCTGATGTTCAGCTCCAACAGATGTTTGCTAAGTGCTGCTGCTGGCTAGTCTGAAGGAGCTGAATGGGGGAGTTGCAGGGGAGGGCTGCTCTGTAAGATGGAAGCTCAGAAGCTTTTAAACTGCAGCATGGAGAAGGAGCTTTGTCCCTGAAGGCGGAGCTAGATCCACCCAGGTGTTTTGCATGGCTGAATGGAGATGAAAGGATTTCTCAACCATGCATGAAAGAATCAAGGCAACACTCCAGGTATGTTTCTGATGAGGGAAAACATTATAACATGACGTAAAGTTCTAAAAAGTCAATTTTACATAATACTGCCCCTTTAATGTCATTCAAGCAAAGTTGCCATTTTCTGTAAGAAGAAAAAAAAAAAAACACTCTTCTTAACTTCAAGCTCATTTTAAGCTGGCTACAATTATAAACAGGCCTATTTTTTCCACATTCAGATAAACCTACCAGTATCTGGATGACCTTTTCTGGTTCCAGTCCCACCACTGAGTTTCCATTCACCTCCACTATAAGGTCACCAGGATGAAGGAGTCCTGAAAAGGAAGTCAGTGATAACTCCTGAAAATATTTGTTTTGTCCTTTCTTAATCAAATACACTCTCCAGCAGGCTCACAGACAGCTGTGAAGAGTTTTCTCTCACCACTGCGGTCTGCCAGTCCTCCATGAATCACTCGGGCAATGTAGATGTCTCCCGTCACCTCCTCCCTCCTTATAGTCGCCCCCTGACAGACAGAAGTGACTCACCTGTAATGCCTTCTGAAACTATGCAGAATGCCTTCAGACAGGAATGTAGAAAAGAGTGGAAACCCAGTAGTGTAGTGGGAGAAAATAATAATAATCAGAATGGCTTCAGAAAAAAAAAAAGATACGTCTTTCAGGAAGGAATCTGAAGAAAATGTATTATTTCCAACCAAACATTTGGGTGGCATGTAAAGACACAACCAGGAGGTTGTGCTTCAGACAATTGTACAAATAATTCCAAGTTTTATGAAAGCTAGCTTTGAGAATGAGAGCTTCGCATTTGCACTTTTACTAGAAGTACACATTGATTTTAATGTTTTACCAAATATTTTGTTTATCAAGATTTAATTTATGTAAAAGCTGGATTTTTTTTCTCTCCTTCGGTTCCCATTGTTTAGAGTGATGTTTGCCCATAAAGGTCACCATATTGTTTTACAAGCATGCTGCCAGTATGGATGACTGAAATAAGAGCTAATTTTTGGAAATATTTATCAATATATTATTTGTCATTTTTTAAAAGAAAATAATGGGATGTCGGAAAGAAAATTGCCTAAATATGATTTGGTATGAAGATTTTACGTTTAAGCCCCAAACAGAACAGCAGCATAAAATGATGGTTTTGATGAGAAAATGGGAACAATTGTCACAAATAAACCTAATGAAAATTCAAATTAAGTACATAAAAGTTTTTGTACCTTTCGTTTAATTTCGTTTTACATTCTTCAGTTGATCCAGTAAAATGCAAAACTGTCTGAATTTGTGGCGAGAAAAAGTTTATATAAATTTGTAAGAAAAAGATTGGTAAATCAGTTTCCCCTGTTTCTAATGACGATGCAGACATTATTTTTAAAATAGCTGCTTATCTTTCTTCTTCTTGCTTGTTGTCAAGCAGCCCGTGATGTTGCAGTCCTGCTTGTCTTCTTGTTGCGCTCTTGCAACCGCTCCATTGTGGAATCGAATGCGTCCGTTATGGTCTGCAGCTTCTGATCTCTTGCAGGGCTTGTTTCCTCCGTGTAATCCCTTTGGGCTGCGGTATCCTGCAAAACTGTCTGCACAGGAACCGGCAGATGTAGAAGAGGAGGAGGAGGAAGAAGAAATGGAGGAAGCAGACGAGTGCGAGAGCGGCCGTGGATAAGGCGTGGGAGGTTTGCGGATCGTCACCGGAGATAACGAGGAGACTCTTGGCGGCGGCGGCGGCTGACGGTTCTGGTTCGGCCTGCATGGAGGAGACGTTTCGGGGTGGTTTCTGGCCACAATGATCCCCTGGAGCTTATCGACCACCTCGGCGAGAAGGTTGAGGGCCTGGACGTTTTCTTCGACGCGGTCCGTGATAATTTCTGTCGCCGCCACCATTTTCTGCTCCAGATGGCGTACGTCCTGGCTACTGTGCTCGACATTGCTGGCCACGGTCTGAACCGTGGTCCTGAGCTCCTCCATGCTGCAGGTTTTGTCGAACTCAGGAGGTTGATGATGTTTCTGCGGTTGCTGTTGTGGTTTGTTGTGATGTGGAGAAGAGTTGACCGCACATGTAGCCCTTAAAGACTCTTTCTGACAATGCCTCACAGGATTTGGGAGAGTGCTGACTCCTTTTTGCCTAGTAGAGGTTTGAGTTGCAGGAATGACCGGTGCTGTGTTGACCCTACCAGGAGTCAGAATGCTCCTCGATTCCCCTCCTGGAGCAACCTTTTTGTACATGAGGGGAGAGTTAGGAAGACTGACAGAGTAGGCCGGGATTGGAGGGGGAGGGTAAGAATAGTCATCACTGCTCCCTCCGCTAGAAGCATCTTCCTCTTTGTTGGGCATGAGTCTCTCTGAAAGTACCAGTAGGTGAGAGCAAAAGAAGAAAAGTAGAGAAGGTAAGAAGGTCCATGAAAGCACGGCAATGGAGTCAAGTGATGTGTTTTTCCCAAGGTTTAATGTTGTCATGAAGGAAATGATGAAAGGAATGAATGTGCATTTGATGTGAAAGATGTGCGGATGTTGTTCCTATGGAATGTTTAAAAGATAAAGATGGATCCACATCATGAAAGGTTGATGCCAAGAACACTGGATGGACGCGATGATGACTGGTGATGGGTTGAGTCATCATAATTTTTCACCCTTGTGACTTTGGTGACAATGGAGACAAAACACCGGTCGGTTCTTTTCTTACCAGAACCTGTTTCTTGGTTCAAGACACCCGGAGCCGAGTGGTTGAGCCTTCGCTTCCAAAGTTCTGTGTTTTGTGGACATAAACGACCACTTCCCATTGACTCGTAATGGGAAAGAAAGCAGCAGGGTGGATTTCCATGGAGAGCCAGACGCTTGGCCTCGCTCTCTGCCATTCTGAGCTCCTCCCCAGACCACGCCCTCCTTGCAGGGATCAGATGCTCCAAAGTGAGTCGACGAAGACTGCTCCAACGGCTACGGACCACTCCGACCCGGTCTTCTGAACTTCTGGAACCCTTTTCACTCTTGGAGCATGAACAAGAAGAAACTCAGGTTTTTTTTAGGGTTTTAAGAGGGTTTTTGGTCAGTTGTCATTTTCTGTTTGGGCTTCAAATTCTCGGAATACATGACCATTACAATGAAGAAATGTTACATCTTTGAACTGTTTCAGGAAATCAATTAAGCACTGGTTACGAGATAATCAAAATTACATTATATTCACTAACTTCTTTCTTTCTTTATTTTTTTCTCTTACAGAAACCATACTTATATCTTACCAGGGGCTGGTTATTCTTTACAAGACAAACGATCCTCATGGCCTCCTCGTCCTCTGGTAACTCATCGGGCAGCGGAGAAAGGACGGGTAAATAGTCAGACTGCGCCACGCTGTCGTGAGACGATAACAGGGCCTAGTGGACACATTCATGCGTGTTCAGACATCAACAGTGATGTTGTCTGAATGAGGTAGGGAGGTTCTGCTGGAATTCAAAATCAGACCTGGACATGTGGTGAGCTGAGGAGGTTGTAGAGCTCACGAGCTTCAGCCGAAGGACGGTGCGCTCTTTGTAAGATGGCCAGGATCTGACGAAACAGGCAAGAAAATGGATGAACAATGAACCATACATTTCTCCAACGTTCTGACAACGTTTCATACCTGAATTAATATGACAGGGAACAGAGTGACATGAACATATTTCCTCCCAATAAATGTTTTTGCGGTTTGCCTTATTATAGCTACAAAGTTTAGTGTATTTATTAGTTTGATACAAATAAACTGAGATTTTCTAGAATCCAAAAAATACTATTAAATCAGCTTGGGTGACTGCAATAGCACTTCTGGGCAACTGCCAGGCCAACAAGACTTGGCAAGTTTGATGTTAATGGTCCTGATATGAAGTTGTAAGAATAATTGGTTGAAAAACAAATAAAACATGACAATATAAACACAACACAGCTAGAAAGGGCCATGTCAGAAGAAACAGATCATCTTGAAAACTTAGGATGCATTCAGACTGGATAGTCTGGTAGACTCGGTTCACTTGGGGACTAAAATTGTGACATTTGTTACATTTTCAGAACTGTAGTTTGCATTCACAATCCACTGTCAAACGACTAAAACTAACTGAAAAACCTGTTCCCCCCGTCGCCTGTGGTGGCGCTGCTACTGAAGGAATCGACACAAAACCTCTGAAGAAGACCAGCGCAACTTTATTCTTCACAAAAACTAAACAAAAAGAGAGTGGTGTCAGATTCTAGCGGTTGTAGGATTTCTTTGTTGATATACATTATTAGTCTGGACGTGGCCTGTTAGCCGCTAACGCTAGCGACGCTCCCGCAGGCGCCATTACTACGCGGTGAGTCTGTCCACTAAACCAGGCTTCGAACAACACAAGTGTTCACTTCAACCAAACTGAGTGGTCCACATCAGAGCTGGATGGCACATTCACACCTCCCCAGACAAACTCTCTAAGCAAACGAACTAGAGTTTGATCGAATTGGACTAAACAGGTCTGGTGTGAATCCACCCTTTCTCACCTCAAATAAGAGTCCGGAGGCACAAGGTAGAAGGGGGCTTGGCGACAATCTCTGGAACTGCATCAGGCACTCGTAAATCTGAAGACGTAAAACATGCAATTGTATAGGAATTACCCAGCTCCATAGTAGGTAACATGCTTTGTTAAACCATAGAAAGACCTTTAGCAAGGCGCGCAGCCATGGAGCGCTCAGTAGTTCATGCAGAAGCTGAGAGCCACTAATGTTTCTGTTGACGGCCTCACTAACATCCTCCACAACGCTGGATAATACTTCGCTGATCCCTGCAAGCATACCATAATAGAAACCTTAGAAGCATCATTTTGCTACTGATTATTGTAATGCCAAATACAAGGTGAAATTTCTAAACACATTTCTAAACAGTGATTTTGTGATGTCAGAAAATCATGGTGAAAATTTCCTCCATAAGAGTGAAGACTTTTCCCCCTCAGATCTCCATAAAAAAACATGTCTGCATCAGTGAACCAATGTTCTAGTTGACTAACTTATACTAATTATAACTAATTATACCCAAACCTCAGTTGACTATCAAAGTAGAACTGAAGCTCATTGAGTTGAGATTTGTCAGACTCTATTGAAGGTCTCAAACAGGTGTGTGTCTCTGAATGTGTTTGTTTTCTCACCATCCTCCATAGTTTCTCTCATGGTGATCATGCAGAACCACCATAGAAGAAAAAAACGCTATTTCTCCTGTAAAGAAATCACACAAAACACATTATGATGTCAACACTGAAAAACATTACAGAGCAAGTCGAATCTTCCCTGTGTGGTCAGGATATTTGTTTGTAATGCAAACTTAAAACAATGTATTTACACATCACATGTTTTACAGGTATGCATGTTTCTCAAGCAGGTCAACTGGTGCCAAAGAGAACCATGATATTGCTTCAATCAAAGAGCAAATATAAGCAACAAATGGAAATCCAAGAACAAGACAAAACCCCAATGTTCTCAAACAAAAGATGAGCTTAGTAGTTCAGGTATCTAAATATTGTATATGATATTTTTGTGATGTGAAGCTTGACAGTCCTGCTGCCTAATCAATATTTTCTTGTCAATACCCTATCGATATCACTCTGGTCCCTGGTTTTGATTTCAGTTTGTGGCTGGAGCTGTTGACAGATGGCTCGTCTGAGCTTTCTGTCATAGACTAAAGCAGCTCAAATTAAGGTGGACAGGTTGAAGGCAGCTGCTGGCCTTAATGCTTATCACTTTTAGCATCTGTGGTAAAACAAGCACATGTAATCATGTTCCCAAGTGGAGGAGTTTAAGTATCTCATGGTCTTGTCCACAGATGAGGGGAAAATGGAGCGGGAGATCGATATCCAGGTTGGTGCAGCGTCTGTACCGGTCTGTTGTGGTGAAGAGAAAGCTGAGTCAAAAGGCAAAGATCCCGATTTATCAGTCGATCTACGTTCCTATCCGAATCTGTAGTCACAAATATTGGGTGGTCACTGACAGAACGGGTGAGAAGCTCAGTCATCCAGTAGCGACTCAGGGTAGAGCTGCTGCTCCTCCAGGTCGAGAAGAGTCAACTGAGCTGGCTTGGACATCTGATTAGGATGCCTCCAAGGTCAGGTGTTCCTGGCACGTTTAACGGAGAGGAGACCCAGAAGAAAACCCGGAACACACTGGAGGAACTACGCTTCCTAGCTGACCTGGGAACGTCTTGGGGTTCCCCCTGAGGAGCTGGCCCAAACGGCTGGGGAGAGGGAAGTCTGAACCTTCTTACTTAGGTTGCTATCCCAGCAGCCCAAAGAGGAAAATAGTGGTTGGATGGATAATTAAATAAAAACAAGCAGTGATTTAAAATTTGATTGACAGTATTTGAGGAAGAAAAATAGTGGTGCTTTTGAAAGGCCTGGAAATAGGGCAAGGAAATCCCTGTTTTATACCAGTTTACCCGGTTATTCTACATGTTCTTATAACCTGCTTCCTGAAGTCCACTGTGACCATAAGCTTGTGTAGAAGGAGTTGCTCCTAAGTCAGTGACCCCCTGCAATCAGGAAGGCTTCCTTTGATAATATCTCATCAGTTGTTCTTAGACACCAAAAAGCTGCACTATATTCTAACTAACCCGTATATTTGATTGGATTGATCTGTTTACATATTCTGGCTATAAGTCAGATTCATTTGCCTTGTAAAGTGCCTTGAGATCACATTTGTGTAAAATAAACTGAATAAACTTGAATAAAAAGGCATTTTTCCTTGTGAGAAAGACAATAAATGCTTAATGTTAATCGGTTTAGTTTGTATTTTTCTCATCTGTACATTTAAATGCATAAAAAAACAAACTCACTTACATCCGGTCAGCTCACAGACAACAGCATCCAATGTGCCTTTCTCCCTTAGGTTTGGGTTTCCTGAGCGTGTCGATTTGAGACGGAGTGAATCGGCAGTGTGAGCATGTCAGCCGCAGCCAAAAGTGACTGACATGGAGGTTAGTTTACAACCAAACCCAACCTGACACTAATCCTCTCTAACCCAGCTTAATCTACCAACCTCTCCCTCTCTGCCGCCACTTCATCCCTCTTTCTCGATGAAATTCACAAATCTTTTCCATGTTTTCTTTTGTGTAGGACTCAATTCATTGCACTAGCTTTCTTTTACATTTTTGTATTGTGAGGGAATTCCTTTTTTCAAATTTTGTCCTTTCCTTCCCTGTTTTACTCATTCTGTGTAGCTCAGCGGATCACAAAGCTTCTTAGTCGGTCGCTGCTTTTAGCCACAGACACACAAACCCACACACTGTTCTTTATGAGGACCTTTGGTTACATAATCTATTAACCTAACCTGATGCCAGATTAGGTCTTAACCCAAATATCCAGGTGTTAAACTATATGCAAATACTCCTTGAGCTTTCTGAAAGTAAGAACTAAAAAGCACTTCCTTACTTTTTTAAAGGACCCCACTTGTGGATATTAAGGGCAACTTGGTAGCAAGTGGTCCTCACGTTGCTCTGTCAGCAAGTACACAAAAATGGAATAAATGCATAGTTACGTTACATTAAATCCCACTGGAACATCTGGGTGCTGAAGACGCCAGCTGCTTGCAGCTGTGTGCCTGTGTGTGTGTGTGTGTGTGTGTGTTAGGAGTTATCCTGGTACAAATGTCAGTGGGTCGCCTCTTCGGAGATTACCACTGATCCCACAATCACAGAAACAGAGACGGAGAGGCCGCACACAGGAAAAGATGGACGAAGACATGGCTTCCACGGCGGGAGTGATGGTTACCCACTGCTTTGTCAACCATGCAATATGTGTGTCAATACACCAATGTGACTCATACATCCAGATAATCTGCATAAAATTGATTTTTGATTATTTTTTAGTAACATCAATATCATTTTCCTCACATAGGTTTACAAGATAATGTCAGAAGGTAAATCTGTCCTTTACAAACGTCTTTGTCACCAAGAACTATTTGTATGTGGACAAGCGGTGCAATGGAGCAGAAAATAGGTATGTTTGCAAAACTCCGGTGCTAATATTGACAATGCCTGAGTATGTGTTGAAGAACAATGTAGTTCACAATGGCTGCATAAAACGTATGAGCCAAATGAAATGATGCAGATTCATGTGACTTGTGAATTAATTTAGTTAGTTTTAGGAAAATAAAACACCAACTTTTATTGTAGTTAAAGTTTAGTGGCTTGGCTCCAGTTTTGCTAGAGTTATTGACTCTGTCCAAATCTCATGAGACATTGAGCTGTTGACCAACTCTACAATTACTTTTGTTTGTGACTAGAGATGTAATTAAGGAGAAGTGTTTGGGTGCTCTCTAGGGAATCTGTAATGACCTGTATGACCCATCATATTAGGTCAGTTCAAAGCATCTCTCTGATCATTTAGATGTATGCAACAGCATCCCAAGAGTCTTTCTCACTGTGACCAACTGGGTCCTCATTAGTGGGTATAGACTGGCTGTGGACATCCAGTTCCTGAGGGATGCCCTGCTGTTTACCAACGTGCCCACAGAGGACATTAATGACAGTGGCAATTCAAAGTTTCCAGGATGCCAAAATGTAACAATCAGTGTCACAAACTTGCTTCAAGGACTGTTGGTTCTTTGGAAACAAATTGCCTAAGTTGAGTTTGAACATGGAACGTGAAGGATGTATCTGATAATATTTGATATTAATGCCATTAATGACCCAACGGTTTGAAAATACAGAAGTTTTTGATACCAATGGGTTGAAAATATCAAAACTAATCAGTAGTTTAAATGTCCTGTAGAAAACGGCCAATTCTTCCAACTCAAAGACAGGATAAACCCCATCTACTCATTGTTTTCTATCTCAAACTATAACATCATGCCATGTTTTTTTCTTTATTGGTTGGGTTGTACAGTTAATGACAGCAAATGAGTTTTCTTAGGTCCATATAGGCCTTTTTACAGGGAACTTCTAAACACAGACTACCTCTTCTTTGCCTTTTCATGGGGCAGTCACTGCAGCTGTTCACTTACGATGCATAAATAGGAACGAGTAAGTCGCAGCAGCACTACAGTTTATACGATATATTTCACACCTACAAACTAACAGTGCTCTGTTGTTCAGTCAATTCAGAGAAATACGATTTGTGGGTCAAGTTCAATCTACCAGTTCTTAAACTGGTAATAGCATAACTCACACTGGGGCATGCAGAGCACATAGTGGCTTTAAAGAGCACTTTAAAAGGAATCAATGATAAAGAGTGTATCATGTCATTCTCTCATCAATCACATCCCTGTAATGTTGCTTTGACTCATTCATGTACGTCTGAGAAATCCTCAGGCCTCCCATGGTATTAACGAGGGCCTTCTCATGCAACACACCAACTATATTAACTGTGAACTATTTCATTCTGGCGGCCACAACAGTCAGTAAAACTGGTTAGTGAAGGTCACCACGAACAAACTGATTATTTGTACAGTACAGACCAAAAGTTTGGACACACCTTCTCATTGAATTCAATTAGAAAGGGTGTCCAAACCTTTGGTCTGTACTGTAGGTGTATCAGACAACATTACCGGCGTTTGACTGAGCTCAGGGCTTGTATCAAGACCATACAGTGCTGGATTCTCCACATCATCAGGTGTCAAACCTGAAATAAAATCAACTATTAATATCCCGCGTACAGAGTGTGATTCACCCTATAGTAGAAATACCTGCGTTTTGACTGGTGGCTTAACCTGGAGGCAAAGCCAAGGCGGCAGTATCGACCCAGAGTTGATTTACCAGAAACCATTTGCAACAGACATAGGCTGGTTTTCTTCAGAGAAAATACAACATATTTTATCTACATTGAGGAGGCGACGGGATGCGTCTTCTCCAAATTAACTGTTGTTTGCATCTAGGAGTGGCAGAAGAGTTATGCTGCCCTCTAGTAATGGTCGCAGTCAATGCAGTGTAAGACAAAGCTTTGTCAACCGCGAGGACCGAAATAGAGTCTGGTTTGCATACAAAATACTTAAGATATTACAGTGAGTACACTAATTGAATATAACATTACATCTTTAAAGAATTCTGACACCTCAACAAAGTATTTTTAGCATATAAAAAGTTTGAATTATAAACATTTACAGCCAAGTGAAACCTTCTCTATTTGTGTTTTTGCTGTCTATTCACCTAGTTTTAGTTTTTGATTGTCACACCTGCTTTGCATCTATTTATACCTGTCAATAAACATAATCACTGTTTCCAAAATTAATCCAAAGTCTTTGTCTTAGTTTGTTTTCTTTTATTGTTCAGGTAAGGCCTTCTTATATTTCGTATTTTCTGTTTTTTTGAACAACCAGATCAGAAGCATCTTTGATTTTGTTGTAAAAAAAAATCTTTAACTTTTTTACCTTAAAACTTTGTCTAATTTTTTTTTTTATCCATTGCAATATATGTGGATTAGTTTTTCCCTAAAACAAGGTCTTTAGTCGGTGAAAGTTGCAAAATGCACAATTTTGCATACTGATAGTTTCCAAGTGTCAAAGTCTGTTCACATTTCACATCATGGTTTCTTCACTGTTTTTGTAAGACAAATGTTTTTGAAATCCACAATCAGCAATAATACAGCAATATTGGGCTTTAAAAGCCAGCTGTCAATAAAGCAACCATGTCTTACACCATACAGTGACATGTTGGGTGATTAAATGAAGAGTCTTAGAGGGAACAAAATGCACCTAAAACACAACTTTTCTCCATAATAATAAGGCAAATATCCATAAAATTTAGCCACTGATGATTTAAAATCCTTTAACATTTATTACATATCAACAATATGTTTTATGTATTTATTTATTTATTTTTAACATTATGCATAGATACATTGACATGAGGGTGAAAGAAAGTTTTCCCTAACTGGACTAGTTTAACAACACTTTGTAAATCCCAGTGGTTCAGCTCATCGTAGCCACTGGGTGATAATTAACTGTTCTGACTTGGTTCTAGTCAGGCCAGTCCTCTGAGGCCGGTCCTGTTTACCTCAGTGCAGTTAAAACACATGGGAGGCCAAACAAAGGACACCAGTCACAGTCATTAATGAACTCTGACAGGTCAAGAGAGACCGCTTCATGCCGAGGTTCTCTAAACATGTTGCATCACGCTAAGTGGAACTGGCTCTTTCCTTTCAACTTAGACACACACTCGCAATGCAACGCAACAACTTTCGTCACTTTCCAAACAACCTTCTGGTAACTTTGTAACTCTGAGGTACACCTGGTTTCAGGGTTTCGCAAATTAAGTTATTAATATAGAAATAATTCATTTTTGACAGCCGGTAGAGATGGGAATACATCCTTCACAGAAATATTAAAGAATAACAGTTTGTCCCTGACTTTAATACTGAGAATTGTCCCATGCTTTCCTAAACAGAAAAGCAACGTTTGTGAAAATTATTAGCGAAAACCATGTGAGATCTTTCACAATGTGCTGGAGAAAACAGACTTCTTTAATCCTCTCTTTCTCCAGATATCAGGTGGCTGATGACATTAATGTCCACACAATTAATGACTTAGTGCTACTATGTCACCTAATAATTCGTAACCATGGAGAAAGTACACCATCACGTAGCTTAGCATGTACAAAAAAAAGGTTAGCATCTAGACTTTTGTACCTTTTCAGTTATGGTGTAATGGGAAATGCTGTTTATGACCTAATTGTATAAATCATTTGACGTGTTCTCAGGTAGATTTGATCAAATCAACAAACATTTCAGAAAGAAGAATGTATGGACCGATTTGTAAGCTATTCCAACTTTTGTAAATATCACCGTCTATCAGCCTCAACTAGGGTGCTAGCTTGAATTATACAAGTGGAAGCCATAGCTATACTGGCAAAAATAACAATCGCATTTGCTCTGCTCAATAGTCCCGTCCCTTACTTCTGATGCCTGTCATGGCGCCTAAACATGATTGAACATGATGCCTACGTTTGCTGGAAACTGCTGCAATAGTCAAGAAAACTTCAGAAATTGGTTTGTTACCAATTCCAGATTTCTACATGTCAAAGACTTTAGATTATGTTGGTTTTTTTTTTTTTAAACCCTGCTTCATGTTGTCAGACAGGTTCTGTTCAGTGACGTGCGGTCAGGGGAGGCAGGTGAGGCAGTGCCTCACCAGCCATCATGGAAAGAAAGAAAATATATAATCATAACGTAATTTAAATTGTTATATTCATCCGGTGGTTTGTACTAAAAAATATTTATTTTTCATGTAGCTTCACCAATTTCGATTTTTATTTGTTCAAAATCGCTGAATTTTCTTATTTTCCCATTACACAATTAATGACTTAGTGCTACTATGTCACCTAATAGCAGAACCATGGAGAAAGTACACCATCACGTAGCTGTAGCATGTACAATAAAATGGTTTAAACAAATTTAATATGTGAACTTATTTCCAATAATTTAGCTTATGTATATAATGTACAGTGCTTTTTGTCACCAACTGTGTTTGTGTAACGTGTTTCGTGTAATGAGCGATTATAAACGGCAGAGAACAGGTTCGAGGTGAGGCAGGCAGTTCTCTTGCCTCATGGCAGGGGGCGCTCAAGATCCCAGACGTTCGTCTTGTTCACTCCTCAACTGCCGAGTAAGTGACAGCGAGCTAGGCTAAACGATTCGGGAAGCAAGTCAAGTGCAGCGATAGATTATAATAGAGAAAGTGATTTTTTTTTCTCTCGCTTATCCCGACTTTCGACATGGATGACTACATTACAACACTAAAAAAGTTTTCTCAAGTGGACTTTCAATCGAAGCAGGAGATAATATGTGTGTTTTGTGAGCTACAGTTTGTATGTGTAAGGATGCAGAAGTGAAACATAACCTGTAAACTGCTGTCAATCTATGCATCTATTTGCAAATCTGATTCTGATGACGTCAGTGCCTCACCAGCTATGAAGCTCACTGCACGTCACTGGTTCTATTGTAGTGATTTCTCTATTGAAATTTCTGGCAGTAATCAGGTCTGGATGTGGTAGGTGAAACTGAAAACATGATTTTCCTCGTGTTAATTAAATTAGGGATATTTACAACTTTCCTCTTAATCTTCTATAACACTGATTCGACAATGAGAGTAGTGCATAAAGAAGATTTTTACATGTGGGAGGATTTTTGTCCTTTGTCTCATCTGTCAAAATAAAAGAAATGCTAACTTTCTTTCAACTCCTTGAACTTCTTGACTCTAAATATTTCAAAAAATTCATTTTAAACATTTCTTCTGGTGTTTTTTTTTTTTCCATTCCTGGCATTTCAGACATCAGGTTTGTTCAGAAGATCTAAGACCTCGTTTCATGGGGTTTCTGTATTACCATGGCCTTGTTGAGAAATGTTTAGACTGGTTGTCAGAAATAAATGTTCATCTAGAGCTTTTATGTAATTCTGCTGTTTAAAAACTTGCTTTAAATTAAAATCCTGTAGTACAGATGAATTTGTCATAGCCATAGTTACCGTACATTTTAGTTACATTTACTCATTTCCTTGAGTACCGTTTTGGGGAAAATATTTTTAGGAGAAATTATGCTGCACAAAACCTTTTACTTTTACTTGAGTAATACGTTAACGCTACTAGCCTCTCTCCACTTCAAATACCGTCACTGAATAAAAACATTTTAAGCTTACCTGGACCAGACCCACGCCTGCAGTTTAGGTTAAAGTGAGACCTCTTGTTTATTCACAAGCTTTGTTGTTTTAATGTCGTTCTCTTTCTGTTGAAATGTTTGTACTCTTACACTCCTACAAATACTTTTCCATTTATCCTTCGTTCAAATATGGGCCAATTATGTGGCTGGAATAGAGCAGCCAGTCAAGCTAACAGCTAATGTTGGTGTGGCCTCTTACCTCATAACAAAGAAGGGGGGAAAAGACTGCTGGAAAGGGAGAACAAAATGGAAAATACAGCAAATAACATTTTTTATAAGAAGGGCCTGAGCGGTTCAGTCTCAATGGATGTATTTTGGTTATTTCAAGTTGGAAAAAAACAAAGCAATGATCACCGAAAATCATATCGAGCGTAAATTTTGACGTCGACAGGAAAACCCCCCCACAAATCTGCTGAATCACCCGAAGCAGTGGCGCCCCCTGGAGCACGCAAAAATGTAAACGTCAACAATTCCACGTAATATTTTTCATGGCGTATTTTAAGAAGTAATATTTAAAATAAATAAGCTACACAAAGGAGAGATTTTTAGAATTCATCTTTTAATTGATTTTAGCCCAAAGACATTCCTACATACAACACCACCAAAGGCAGGCATTAATAATTGAGATATGTAGAACAATTAAAAATGTATTTACAATGAAAGGCCAAAACATTACATAAAATAAACAAACTTTCTTTAGCTTTATTGAACAACCAATTCAGATATAAAAAAAAATTTCATATTAAGGCAAACATTTTTTTCTCATTATTATAAATATTTGAGAGACAGTGATTAATGTGAATAGCTTTGCTTTGTTTATTAAACAAATCTGAGAATCACACCAAAGATAGGTAATATAACAATGTAATATATAGGGCTTAAAAAAAGAGAACCAAAAAAATGACAAAACCTTAAAACAAATAGTCACTTTCCCCTCGTTTGGGAGAACAACCTTCTCAGGTGTTTATAGATTTCTTTCATTTTCAGTCCGTAAATGACTGGATTAAAAAGAGGACTGCACATTATTATACACATCGTCATTGCAAACCGTGCAGTCTTTGAAATGTCAGATTCCAGTCTCACAATAATCATGTCATAAGCAAACAAACAAGAGTAGTTGATTAACACCAGCAGGTGAGGTAAACACGTCTGCACAGCTTTTTTCCTCACATCCCCACAGCTTCTATAGGCCACTATAAATATAACTGTGTAAGTGAACAATATGAAAACCATGGGAAAAACAGCAATGTTGAATACGACAACTAGGCCGTACATGAGCAAAACTCTTGAAGCCACACAGAAAAGATAATTCACAGAATTGTTGCAGAAAATGCCTCTCAAAGTGAAGCTACAGAGCTTGGAATTGGCATTTCCAATGAAGGGCACAACGATGTGACAAGCAGGTACAAACCAAGCTAGAACGAGGAAAACACTCACCGTTCTTTTTCTCATGATCATATGATATTGCAGAGGTTTACATATTGACACAAATCTGTCAAAAGCCATGGCTGCTAACAGCAAGTACTCTGAACAGCTTAGAGTGTAAAATGCAAACGCCTGAATGAGACAAGCCTGGTAAGACACAATCTGCTCCTCTGATAAGAAGTCAATCAAAAGCTTCGGGTAGATGGAAGAACTGAAAAGAATGGAGTTGATCAGCAAAGCAGCAATAAAGATATACATGGGCTCATGGAGGTTCTTGTGAATCGCAACCAGACAAACGACTGTAGAGTTGCTGGACAGGATCAAAACATAACCCGTGACCATGATGGAGAAATAAACGTACCGATATTTTTCCAACTCCACATGGCCACTGAGATTAATGTATGTTACATTCATGTTACAATCAGCAAGCAGGACGATGTTAAAAAACTGACAGAAACAAGTAAGTGAGACAGGCTTAACGTCTAAAAGTGTTGCTCATGAGAAAAAATAAAAATTCTACTGGTGTCTCGTTTGTGTACGGGTCGTCATTCCTCTGTACGCTCTGAAGGAAAATGGAGTAAGATCACCTATTTAAAGTCACTCCTTTAACCGCTGTGGGATTCAGTCTATTCCAAGTGGAGCTGTTGGCATGTTAACAACTCCAAGTGTGTAGAAGTGTGGAAAACGTGTTACTGAAGAGCAGTGATTCAGGTTTTTGACATTGTTTCACGCAGTAAACATGACATTTCACATTGAACTGTAACATTCACTCAGTGTTGTGCTGTTTCTACTTAACGGGTTAATATTCCTTCATGCTGAGTCTGTACGCTCAAATGCAACCACACTACATATCTCTGCCCAACTTAAATCCATTTTGGTTTCCACTGAAACTGTAAATAAATCAGTTTTACCAAAAAATAAACAATAAAAACAAATGCAGCGGTTATATGTTGGTGGATGCTCCAGAATCTGGCTTTTAACATCTTTTATTCACTTCTTCTTAAAGGGGCAGCATTACTTGATTTCCAGACACAAAGTGCCATTTTATAACACAATCAAGTAGCTATGTTACCTTCAGTTGTCAGAAATTTTTTTTACATATATCAAATATGACTTAAAAGAAATTGAACTATATAATGGAGGAACAAATTATATGAACAAAAACAAAACTGAAGTAATTATTTTTGGACCTAAAGAACAACAATCTAGAGTCAGTGCACAGCTTCAGTTATTACAACTAAAAACCAGCGATCAGCCCGAAACCTGGGAGTAGTGATGGACTCTGAGCCCGAATGAACATTCAGAGCCACATAAAGACAGTTACAAAGACGGCCTTCTATCACCTGAAGAACATTTCCAGGATTAAAGGACTAATGTCTCAGCCAGATCTAGAGAAACTCATCCAATGCGTTTATCTTCAGTCGTATTGATTATTGTAACGGCGTCTTCACAGGTCTGTCCAACAAATCAAACAGCTGCATTGATCAGAACTTGACTTGGTGTTGTGTTTTCTCACTAAAACCAGGAAGATAGAGCACATAACACCAGTTTTAAAGTCCCTCCACTGGCTCCCTGTAGCTCAAAGAATAGACTTTAAAATACTGTTGTTAGTTTATAAATCACTGAATGGTTTAGCACCACAATACATTAAAGATCTGCTGCTGAGACCTATCAGGTCTTCTGGTTCTGGTCTGCTCTGCATCCCCAGAACCAGAACCAAACAAGGAGAAGCAGCATTTAGCATCTATGCACCAAAAATCTGGAACAAACTTCCAGAAAACTGTAAAACTGCTGGCTAGTCTGAAGGAGCGAGTCAGCGGTGCAGCAGAGAGCTGCTATGTGAGGCAGAAGCCTAAAAACTGCAGCCCTGAGGAGGAGCTGCATCTCGAAGGCGGGGAGAAATTCACCTTAATGGACCATAGTGAAGCTCTCACAGCACATAGCGTCATGTTAAATTACACTACTTCACATCAAAAATACACTACAACTCAATATAAAATATTGGATGAGTGAAATGTAATGTAATTTTTGTTAAAATAAAAAGAAGAAAGAAAATTATTTCCAATTTGGACAATTTTACGGTCGATGGAAATGCAGCTAATGTCCCTGTACATTTCTCCTTTGGTCATTTTTTTCAAATATAGTGAGTGCAATCAGTGACGCCCCAACAGTTCAACCCAGATTAAGTAGTTTCTCCCATTATTTTACTGGATTAGCTGTTCTGCAGAAAAAAAAATAAATAAATAATGTCAACTTGGTGGAGCTTTCTGCAGTGAGTGCACTGTTTATTGTTTTAATAGAAAAGACTGTTTCAGCTGGATGGAGGAAAGTCTTGAAAACACATATTACTGTTCATCCACTTCACAATTATGAACTTGTCTGCGTTGACAAGTAGATTAACGGTTTTCCTGTGACGGTAAGTCGTTTCATTTAGCAGCGGTTGATCACAAGGTTGATTGACGGCGTTAAGACCCTCCTCCAGGCTCTGATTGGTTGTTTTCGGTCTGTGGGCGGTCCTTTTCTTCAGACAGCAACAGCTTGATCCTTTTGTAGAATATCTGTCTCAAACTGTCACTTACTGCAGCTTTAACCAAGGTGTCAGTATTTTAACTGCAATAGAGTCACATCTTACATACATCATTACTTTCTATAAAATATGTTCTTAAAATAAAGTGAAAGACTTTCCCCCGCCCCTTCTGATCAGTTTCTGATAGATTTTAGTCTGAAAAACGCTCCTGATGACCGACGCAGGCGTTGTGTTCGTCTGAGTCCATTCAAAATTTGAAAAAGTTCAGGGAACATGACAAATTTTGTGAGACGTTTATTGTTAAAAAAAAGAGAAAAAAAAGAAGCTCTTTTACAATAAAATTAGGCAGCACACTTTCAACAAAGTTGTTAATCTGTGCAGCCAATATTTTTGTCAAAGTGAGAAGAACACATTTTCTAGTAGTAGTTTTGTTTTGGCAGTAAATATTAAACGGTACTTTTTGTAAAATATTCTAAGATAAAATCTAAACAAGGATGGGCCTTAATTATAATATTTGAAAAGTTTTAAAAATGTATTTAGGATAAAAGACAAAACAGCAGAAGCACAAGAGGCTGAAAGTCATTTCTCTACCTTCCTAGGAGAGAAATCACGTCACTCATTTTTATACCTTATATGATTGGATTACAAAGACTCATTATCATCATCAGTGTCAATTAAAGCCATAAAGAATCTAAAATAACAGTTTGAGACAGAGTGGTGACTAACATGGTGCTTTTTTAAAGGCATTAATAATGAAACATTGCTGCACATTTTGAAACGTATTTCCACACAATGTAAAACGAGAAACAATGACAGAGTATCTGTTCCTCAGCCAGAACGTCCAATTGAGCAGCTAAGGGTTTCGTCTTCATTCTGCCACGTTTTGTCTCCGGCTTTGAAGTAAAACTTGAAGAGAGAACGACTAGCAGGAACATAAGAAGCTTTCCGATGAATCAGAGAAACACTGTAGGTTGACCTGTAGGTAAACGTTACCTACAGATTTTAAAAAGACAGGCGTCATCAATTAGACAATGTGGGAGTGAAAACTAAAGCTTAAAGCCGCCGTTATTTTCCTCTGGCGTGACAGAGCAACCGCTTCAGGTGTTTGTAAATTTCTCTAATTTTCAGTCCATATATGATTGGGTTAAAAAGAGGACTGTACATTATTATTTGCAACGTCATCACGAAACTTACAGTCTTTGAAATCTCAGACTTCAGTCTGACAATAATCACGTCGTAAGTCAGCAAACAGGAGTAGTTTAATAAAACCAGCAGGTGAGGTAAACACGTCTGTGCAGCTTTTTTCCTCACATCCCCACCGCTCCTACAGGCCACTACGATAATCATTGTGTAGGTGAAGAGTATGAAAACTATTGGAAGAAGGCTGAGATTGAACAGAATCACCAGGCCATAAATATACAGCGCTCTTGAAGGCACACAGAAGTTATAATTCAATGAGCTGTTACAGTAAATGCCTTTCAAGGTAAAGCTGCAGAGTTTTGAGTGGGCAAATCCAACAGCCGGCACAACAAGATGGCAGGCAGGCACGAGCCAAGACAAAACCAGGAAAACAATCACTCTTCTTTTCCTCATAATGGTTGGATATTGCAGAGGTTTACATATGGACACATATCTGTCATAAGACATGGCGGCCAGCAGCAAGAATTCAGAACCGCTCAATGAATAGAACAAGAAACTCTGGAAGAGACACGCTTCATACGTTATGATCTGTTTCTCAGATAAAAAGTCGATCAAAAGCTTGGGGTAGACCGCGGTGCTGAAAAGCATGGAGTTCATCAGCAGAGCAGCAATGAAGACATACATGGGCTCATGGAGGTTTCTGTGGATCACAATCAGGCAAAACACTGTGGAATTGCTGGACAGGATCAGAACATAACCTGCAAACATGAAGACAAAATAGACATATCTGTATCTTTCAACCTCTATGTGACCGTCAAGAGTGATGTATGTGACATTCATTTCAGGAGGCAACGTAGTTACAAAAACAGAAAAGAAACAGTGAGACAGACTAATAGCTTTAAAGGTCTGCACATGAGAAAAGTAGTCGAATGCAGCAGAGACTCTGAAAAGAAGTCAGACTGTTGACTGTTTGATATCGAAGGACTCTTTAAAGAGCTTTTCTGGCCACCATGGATTTCAGAGACTAGTCCTTGAAGAGATGTTGGCATGGTAACAAGCTTTACATTGAAGCAACGAGTGAGACGGTCCGGCTCATTGTGCATCCATTATCGTTTTACATCAACGTTTGTGATCCGTATGCAGATTTGTGCCCTTTAATAAGGAGTAAATAGAAAAACCTTTAGAAGCTATTAAAGTTTGGCGTTGGATTCTCTCCTCCCATTCCGCTAGGGGGCGCTGTAGTTGCTTTGCATTTGGGACGGGAGGGAAGGTGAAACCAATGAAGAAACTTACGGCAGGCCAGTAATGCACTGAGATTGTCGTTAGCTGAAGCTAAAACGCTAAATATACCATAAAATCACATCCTATGAGTGTTGCCCAACGTGGTAAGTTTTATTAATAATGTTAGTTGTGAGAAGATATGATTTTTTGTTATTTGTTTGAAGCGTGAGCTCGGTGAATTTGCTAGAGCTAATTGGCCAACTGCTAGCTTTGTTTTGCTGCACTGTGATGTTTGAATGCCAATGTTTATTACATTAAGAAGTGTTCTAAGAGTAAAATTTGCCTTAAAATACAAAAGCATTTCACTCTTACGGAGCCCCCTAGGGGACATGGGGAATTTTTTTTCTTTTGCGTTACCTCGCAAAACTTTTGCGTTCCCTCGCAATACTTTTGCGTTACCTCGCAAAACCTTTGCGTTCCCTCGCAAAAACTTTTGCGTTACCTCGCAAAACCTTTTGCGTTCCCTCGCAAAACTGTACTGATCAGTTGTGCGGCATAATTGAATACTGTAAGACTTTCTTACGGTGGCCGCCGTACTTTCTGATTTAATATAAGGTTATGTAAGGTTTTTCCATGAATGTTAATATCTCGTTGTGAAATATATTAAGTTTTATATCTTTCTTTAGGATACAAAGGCACCACAAATCTATGATATAAACAGAAACCTAACGTAAGTAGGAAAGAAATATAAATACTGTACATCCAAACTATATTTCTGAGTTATTATCGCGGCTGTTAGGATGGCCCTTAGCGGCTGGTTTACAGAGGAGTCTTGAGGCAGAGAAATAGTGCAGACCAACCAGGTGTTTATTTTCCAACATTTAACATAGAGACAATCCTGCTTACAATGGCCCTGGGTCTTAGCAGCAGCCACACCAACTAACCTGCAATGTGGCCAACATACAGGTTTTTATAGTCCCTGGCTGCTCCCATTAACAACCCCACCAAGAAACAGGGTAGGACAAAATACCTATATACAGACAATCTTAACAAAACAACTAAATCTTCAACATAATCATAACAACACTCTTCATTTTTAAGCTGCCCTTTCATTTCTAAAATACCTTTCTATAAATATAAATCCAATCATTACACTTCTAAAATACATAGTTTCATCGCTCCCCCTCTTCCATCTGCCTTTGGTCTCTTCCGGAACCTTTATAAGGTGTTCAGGCCCCCGGGGAATCTTTTAGCCTGAACACCCTGCAGAGGAAGAGACAGAGGTAAGCCATTTCTACAAACATTTCAGTGTATTTCAGACAGTTACAAAACCCATCCATTTGTTTGTTTTATTTTAACAGGACACCATCAGTTCCAGCTGAGGTGCCACTGGACAAAACACAAACAATAAAATACTTCAATTTGTATTTGTCTCATCATTCAACCCCTTTTAGGTGTTTTTATATAAGTAATGAAAACCTTCATTACATTTCCTCCCCCCTCTCCAGAAGCTCACAGTACCTTAACTTTCAGGAATCCTAGACAAACAGTCAGCTGCAGTGTTGGTTTTCCCAGCCTTGTAATGTACAGTGAAGTTATATGGTTGCAGAGCGAGGTACCATCCAGCAATCCGTGCATTTGCATCTTTCATCCGATGCAACCACTGGAGGGCCCGGTGGTCTGTTTCCAGAAAGAAATGACGCCCCAGCAGGTAGTATCTCAATGACTCGATGGCCCACTTCATTGCTAGACATTCTTTCTCCACCGTTGAATATCTGGTTTCTCTGTCCAGAAGCTTGCGGCTCAGAAACACGACTGGCTTCATCTCTCCATCCACTTCCTGCAACAAAACTGCCCCAAGACCCACCCCTGAAGCATCTGTTTGCAGTGTAAAGGACTTCTCAAAATCTGGGGTGTGCAACATAGACTCTGTGCAGATTGCGTTTTTAAGATCTTCAAAAGCTGTGTTGCATTCCTCAGTCCATTGGATCTTATTTGGGGACTTACCCTTCGTCAAATTGTTTAACACAACTGAGCGTTCTGCAAACTGAGGAATAAACTTCCTGTACCATCCAACCAGGCCCAAGAAGCTCCTCACTTTCTTCTTAGTTGTAGGTACAGGGAAATTATGAACAGCATCCACCTTCCCCACCTGTGGTCTAATCTTGCCAAAACCAATAATATAGCCTAAATAGGCCACCTCCCTCTGGGCAATGGCACATTTCTGGGGGTTGATGGTTAGCCCAGCTGCTCTGATGCATCCCAACACTTGTTGTAAATGGAACATGTGGTCCTTCCATGTTTGACTGAACACGACCACATCATCCAAATAGGCTGCTGAAAAGTCTGACACATCCCTCAAAACATGGTCCATAAGTCTTTGAAAAGTGGCAGGCGCTCCCTGCAGACCAAATGGCATCACTTTAAAATGATACATACCAAATGGTGTCCTGAATGCAGTCAGCTTGCGGGCCTGCGGTGCGAGTGCCACCTGCCAGTAACCTTTACTTAAGTCCAGTGTAGTAATGTATCTTGCACCTCCAACTCTTTCCAACAGGTCATCTATTCTGGGCATAGGATATGGATCAAATTGAGACAGAGAATTCAGATAACGAAAGTCAATACAAAATCTCAGTGAACCATCTTTTTTAGGTACCAGAACCACAGGGCTGCACCATTCACTGGTTGATATTTCAATGATGCCAAGTTCCAACATAAAGCTTATCTCTTTCTTCAACTGTGGCACCAACCGCTCTGGAATCCTGTAACTCTTCTGCCGAGCTGGCGCATCCTTCTTGAGACAGATGTCATGTTGTACCAGGTCTGTAAAACCTGGAGTCTCTGAAAAGAGTTCATGATCCAGCAGAGCAGCAACCTCATCCTGTTGGGCTGCTGACAGATGAGACAGATCAACCACACTGAGTTGTGTTTCATTGGAGGGCAAAAACTTCTCCTTCACCTCCTCGTCTTGAACCTCACAAATCAAGAGCTGCGGCACTGGTCTCTGACGCACCTGAAATTCTTTCAGCAAATTCACATGAAATGTCTGATGTTTTTTCACTCTGTCAGGCATAAACAGTTCATATGTGACCTTACCCACTTGTCGAATCACTTCATATGGGCCATGCCACTTGGCAAGCAACTTGTTATCTGAGGTTGGTAACAGCAATAGGACCTGCTGGCCTGGTTTCAGGACCCTCTCTTTAGATTTCTGGTCATACCACCTTTTCTGGCTTTGTTGTGCTGTCTTCATGCTCTCCTGTGCCAGAGCTGTCATTTCCTCCAACCTCTGTCGCATCTTAACCACATATGCCACGATGTTCTCCTCCGCTGATTCAGGGTGTTCCCAGTAGTCCTTCAGGAGGTCCAATGGTCCTCTCACTTGGCGTCCATAGAGAAGTTCAAAAGGTGAAAATCCAGTTGAAGCCTGTGGGACCTCTCTGTAGGCAAACAGCAAATAGGGCAACCACTGGTCCCAATCTGCTCCTGTAGTGGAAACAAACTTGCGCAGCATGTTCTTTAAAGTCTGGTTGTATCTCTCAACAAGCCCGTCCGTTTGAGGATGATAGGGGGTGGTCTTAATTCCCTTCACTCCTAGCAACTTGTAGACTTGTTGCAACAGCTTAGACATGAAGTTTGTTCCACAGTCTGTCAAAACCTCTTTAGGTATCCCTACTCTGGAGAACAGTTGTATCAAACAGTTAGCCACATTTCTGGCTTTCACACACCTCAGGGGAAAAACTTCAGGATACCGAGTTGCATAATCACATATAACTAAGATGTACTTGTTGCCTGCTGAGCTTCTCTCTAAGGGACCCACTACATCCATCCCTATTCTCTCAAAAGGAGAGCCAATAATGGGTAACGGCTGAAGATGGGCCTGAGAAATGTTTTTCCCTGAAGTGAGTTGACATTTAACACAGGACTTACAGAAATGTGATATTTGCGTATACATTCCTGGCCACACAAATCTTCTGGCAATTCTACACAGTGTTTTCTGAAATCCCATATGTCCAGCCCATGGAACTGTGTGTCCCAGATCCATTACTCTCTCTCTGAACTGTTGTGGTAAGGCCAAGGCCTCTACATCCCCTTTACACTGATACAAAATTCCCCGTTTTACTACATAAGTAGCTTCATCAAGAAATCCTGCTGTGCCCTGTGTGTTTCCTTCCACCTCTATGACTTTCTCAAACCAACCTTTTAAAGTTGGGTCCTGTCTCTGAAGCTCACCCACATTAGCTGGAAGATTGATATCTAGCAGCTGCAATGGTTTGAAAGTGTTATCTGTTTGCCCAGCAGAACCTCTCATCTTGTCCCTCCTTCTCTCAGCCTTGGTTTTATAAGGTTTCATTGGTCCCATTTCCCATACTTCCTCAAAAAATGGTAACTCCCTCAAGGTGTTTTGAGCACTTTGAGCCCTTGTAGTGACCATGTTGTGTCCTGCAGATGACACTTTACATGGGTACTCTATGGTTTGGGCTAAAAGAGCATCAGTTACTTCCTGTGATGGAAAGTTTTCTGGGTGTGTGGGCATCAGTAGTTTGTGAGGATGTAATTCTGCTTGCTGAATGAGGTCTGCAATAATGGGGACATCATTACCCAGAACAACAGTATAAGGCAGCTTTTCTGCAAGAGCCACTGACATAAAAAATGTGTGCCCTCCCACAGTCAGATATATGTCAGCCATTGGATATTCATGTTTATCGCCATGTATGCAACTTATGTAACATTTCTCTTCCGTCCACCTTTCTCTAGGTACTAAGGAAGATAAAACCACAGTCTGAAACCCCCCAGTATCTAGCAAGGCTGTCTGTCGCTGCCCATTAACCAGAACTGGTGCAGTACAAGCAGCATCATGAAAAACACCTGTAGTGGGTCTGGGGACTGTGCAAAACAGGGATGGCTTAGATTGATTAGTAAGGGGGCAGAAGTACTGAGTGTGGCCCAGTCCATTACATAAATAACACCTTATGTCTTGCCTGCCAGAACGAAAAGGGCATTCTTAGCAGAATC
This sequence comes from Gambusia affinis, assembly GCF_019740435.1. Taxonomy (NCBI): domain Eukaryota; kingdom Metazoa; phylum Chordata; class Actinopteri; order Cyprinodontiformes; family Poeciliidae; genus Gambusia; species Gambusia affinis. The sequence goes on from NC_057878.1 coordinate 5,975,980, forward strand.
AGGTTTATATTTACTAGAGGAAAGTTGCCTACCACTAGAAAATGTCCTGTTCTCCAAATGACCACCACCCCGTTCATCCCCAAAGGACTTACTTTTGTGGGCAAAGTTGGAGTCTCGGCCAAAAGAGCGGTGTTTCGTCCCTCGTCTAGCTGCCGTGAAGACATCAGCCAGTTGTGCTGCTTTTTCTGCTGTCTTTGGGTCATGCTCACGAAGCCACACCTCCAGTTCAGGGTTAACCATCCTCAGGAACTGTTCCAGGATCATTGTCTCTGCAATTTCTTTTATTGTTGCCTTGTCCGGTTTAACCCACTTGAAAAACATTTCTTTGAGGCGCACATACAGTTCTTGTGGAGTCTCTCCAGGAAGAATGTCCAAAGAAGCGGAAACGCCGACGATAGGTTTCAGCTGTAATCTCATACTTTTGCAATATGGCTGCCTTCACTTTGTCATAGTCTTCTGAGTCTGCAAAATCCATCAGAACATAAGCACTTCGTGCCTTGCCAGTCAATAGGGAATTAGCGGATGGCCCATTCTTCCCTTGGCCATCGACAAACCTGGGCCATTCTTTCAAAAGTGGTCAAGAAATGTTCGATGTCATCATCAGGTAGTAGAGGATGTAGCTTAGGTTCTCTGTGCATGCTGAAATCCCTCTCAGGTCCAGCATCCGAAGACAGTTGACTTGTCCCCTCTCCTGGATCCTCTCTGTCCTCTTGAGGCCGCAGTGCTCCTGACTGTAGCTGGTCACCTCCAGAATCTTGCCTCAGATCATACACTTGTTGCTGTATTTGATGAAACTGATGCTGCATAGATTTCCATCTATGGTCTTGACGAGCAGCTTCTTTTGCCAGCTGTTGGTCTCTCACTGATTGAGACTCAATGAGCGATTTCACCAAATCTGCAAGCTCCTCAATCTTCTCAGGGTTGCTGGGTGCCACGCCCACCTGATCAGCAGATGATTTTGCTCCCTCATCAGGCTCCACCTGTTGGTCTTGCTTCCTCTTTTCTCTGTCTTTCGTCATCCTCAACTCCACTTTGTGACTCCGGCCACAGCTTCTGACACCACTTGTTAGGATGGCCCTTAGCGGCTGGTTTACAGAGGAGTCTTGAGGCAGAGAAATAGTGCAGACCAACCAGGTGTTTATTTTCCAACATTTAACATAGAGACAATCCTGCTTACAATGGCCCTGGGTCTTAGCAGCAGCCACACCAACTAACCTGCAATGTGGCCAACATACAGGTTTTTATAGTCCCTGGCTGCTCCCATTAACAACCCCACCAAGAAACAGGGTAGGACAAAATACCTATATACAGACAATCTTAACAAAACAACTAAATCTTCAACATAATCATAACAACACTCTTCATTTTTAAGCTGCCCTTTCATTTCTAAAATACCTTTCTATAAATATAAATCCAATCATTACACTTCTAAAATACATAGTTTCATCGCTCCCCCTCTTCCATCTGCATTTGGTCTCTTCCGGAACCTTTATAAGGTGTTCAGGCCCCCGGGGAATCTTTTAGCCTGAACACCCTGCAGAGGAAGAGACAGAGGTAAGCCATTTCTACAAACATTTCAGTTTATTTCAGACAGTTACAAAACCCATCCATTTGTTTGTTTTATTTTAACAGGACACCATCAGTTCCAGCTGAGGTGCCACTGGACAAAACACAAACAATAAAATACTTCAATTTGTATTTGTCTCATCATTCAACCCCTTTTAGGTGTTTTTATATAAGTAATGAAAACCTTCATTACAGCGGCGTAATAAGTCATCTGACAGTTTTGATTGTGTCTGTGTTGTGTTGGTTGCCTGAATGGTTTAAAGAGCTGCTTTTATGTTCAGTTCCATCTCAACCTTAACAGACATAAATATGCGGTGAATGAATCGATTTTCAATCAGTTTTTTGCACCAAAGACTTCATAATAATAAACACGTTTTCACTTAGGCTCTGTAAGAGCCATATGAATGAAATAAGTAATTATTGATATGATAGGAGCACGCGACTTTGACACTTAGGTGGTGGGTGTGCCGATGTGGGAGTGACGTCATCAAGTATGAATGGGAAGGTTACTGGCCTGCTGGTTTGTGTGTATGAGGAAACGGTGAGCGGGTTGGTCAGTCCTTGCAAAGTTTGGAGCATAATAATCAAAATGGAATAAATCGATAAATGTGACAGAACAAAGAAGTGGTTTGGAGCTAATTGATACACGGACAGATGAGATTCCCCGAGTTAACCCAATACGGCCCTTTACCATAATTAGTTTGTCGTGTTTTTAATAATAAAACGTGTTTATTATTATGAAGTCTTTGGTGCAAAAAACTGATTGAAAATCGATTCATTCACCGCATATTTATGTCTGTTAAGGTTGAGATGGAACTGAACATAAAAGCAGCTCTTTAAACCATTCAGGCAACCAACACAACAGAGACACAATCAAAACTGTCAGATGACTTATTACGCCGCGATAATAACTCAGAAATATAGTTTGGATGTACAGTATTTATAATTCTTTCCTACTTACGTTAGGTTTCTGTTTATATCATAGGTTTGTGTTGTCTTTGTATTCTAAAGAAAGATATAAAACTTCAGATATTTCACAACGAGATAAGAACATTCATGGAAAAACCTTACATAACCTTATATTAAATCAGAAAGTACGGCGGCCACCGTAAGAAAGACTTACAGTATTTAATTATGCCGCATAACTGATCAGTACAGTTTTGAGGAGCATAAAGGTTTTCGAGGTAGCATAAAAGTTTTTCTGAGAACGCATAAAAAGTTTTTGCGAGGTAACGCAAAAGAAAAAAAATTCCCCATGTCCCCTAGGGGGCTCCGTACACTCTGGTTAAGAGTCTTCTTTGAAAACAACATAAAAAACAAACACCAGTAATTTATTTCCATTTATGCACAAACTGGTTTACTGTGTTCCGTTCTAAAAACAAACTCATTAAAATGTATTTACAGTAAAAATAATCACTTTAAAACAAAGTGACATATCAATGTTGTTTGGTAAAAATGAAGAGGCCACGTAAAATAATCAGTTTCTCTGATTTTACTTTCTATAGGTTTATGTTTGAGTAAAATGAACTTTGTTCTGTTATTCTATGAACTACTGACAACATGTCTCTGAAATCCCAAACAAATATTTAGTATTTATTGGCAGAAAATGAGATAAAGACAAAATAAAGACAAAGATGCTTTCAGATGTCAAACAATGCAAAGAAAACAAGTTCATATTCATATAAAAAAAAAAAACAACAGTAATGTTTTAACTCAGAAATCAATATTTGGTGGAAGAACCAGGAGGTTTTCAATGGGGTTCAGTGCTGTGGGCTCTTCATGTTCTCCAGAGCTGGATATGTACAAAATGTTTAAAATCTTGTTTTGGCAGTAAATATACAACTAAACCTTTCATAAAATATTGCTAGATAAGACAACGTCACTGACAGGCTTTATTAAAGAAAACTTGTGCAGCATTTTAAAATGTATTTACAAGAAAAAAACAAAACAAACAAAAAAACAAACAAACCGTAGGCACAAGGAGCTTCTTTGGCTGCACAGAATAACCAAAGAAAATATGAATTATAACAGCAGTTCATCCTGTCTTAAATTACACAGCCTTTGAAACAAACTTGAGGAAAACTAGATAACACTATGATTTTTCTAGATGTGTGAAACACACAAAACTGATCAAATTCTACATGTTTACCTCTAATGATTACAAAGTTTTCAAAAATAATCCTTTTCAGGGACGGAGAAAAGACAAAAACGGCAGAAGCTTAAAAAAGCCGTCGCTTTCCTCTGGTGTGACAGAGTAACCGCTTCAGGTGTTTGTAAATTTCTCCCACTTTCAGTCCATATATGACTGGATTAAAAAGAGGATTATACATTATTATTTGCAATGTCATTATGAAACGTACAGTTGTTGAGATATCAGATCCTAGTTTGACAATAGTCACCTCAAAAGTGAGCAAACAGGAGTAGTTTAATAAAACCAGCAGGTGAGGTAAACACGTCTGTGCAGCTTTTTTCCTCACATTCCTGCCGCTCCTACAGGCCACTATCAGGATCATTGTGTAGGTGAAGAGTATGAAAACTATTGGAAGAAGGCTGACATTGAACAGAATCACCAGGCCATAAATATACAGCGCTCTTGATGGCACACAGAGAAGATAAATCACTGAATTGTTGCAAAAAATGCCTTTCAAAGTGAAGCTACAGAGATTCGAATGAGCAAACAGAATGATAGCCACAGCCACATGGCAGGCAGGCACAAGCCAAGACAAAACCAGGAAAACAATCACTCTTCTTTTCCTCATAATGGTTGGATATTGCAGAGGTTTACATATGGACACATATCTGTCATAAGACATGGCGGCCAGCAGCAAGAATTCAGAACCGCTCAATGAATAGAACAAGAAAGTCTGGAAGAGACACGCTTCATACGTTATGATCTGTTTCTCAGATAAAAAGTCGATCAAAAGCTTGGGGTAGACCGCGGTGCTGAAAAGCATGGAGTTCATCAGCAGAGCAGCAATGAAGACATACATGGGCTCATGGAGGTTTCTGTGGATCACAATCAGGCAAAACACTGTGGAATTGCTGGACAGGATCAGAACATAACCTGCAAACATGAAGACAAAATAGACATATCTGTATCTTTCAACCTCTATGTGACCGTCAAGAGTGATGTATGTGACATTCATTTGAGGAGGCAACGTAGTTACGAAAACAGAAAAGAAACAGTGAGACAGACTAATAGTTTTAAAGGTCTGCACATGAGAAAAGTAGTCGAATGCAGCAGAGACTCTGAAAAAAAGTCAGACTGTTGACTGTTTGATATCGAAGGACTCTTTAAAGAGCTTTTCTGGCCACCATGGATTTCAGAGACTAGTCCTTGAAGAGATGTTGGCATGGTAACAAGCTTTACATTGAAGCAACGAGTGAGACGGTCCGGCTCATTGTGCATCTGTAACCCAGTGTTTAAAAACACACAAAAAATAATAATAGATGTTGATTCAATGTCTTATTCTACCAAAATAGCTAAAATGTAATTACGTAAATCTTCAAAAATGTGAAATATGCTTTTAGCGTTAGCTTCTATTGACAGATTAGGCAGCCAATGGCTGTCGCGGTCTGGTTTCGTGTCGGCCAATGGGGTTGATCGTCCCGCCCCTTTTTAACAGTTTTATTGGCCTCGTATGGCAGCTGACATCGAGAACAGAATCAAAACATGCAACCGCTGTGTGCGGCGAAAGACCCCTCCGGAAAAAGCTGCAGCGCTTGTGAACATAAAGTCTACCAGACCGCTTCAACTGGTTTGTATGGATTTCTTATCCATTGAGCCAGATCAAAGCAACACAAAGGATGTGCTCGTACTAACTGATCACTTCACTAAGTATGCCATAGCCATCCCAACTTCTAACCAAAAAGCCCAAACCGTGGCAAAATGTCTTTGGGATCACTTTATAGTTCCTTATGGCATCCCTGAACGATTACATAGTGATCAAGGGCCAGATTTTGAGTCACACGTAATAAAAGAACTTTGCAAGATCATGGGCATTCACAAGATTCGAACCACTCCTTATCATCCTAGGGGGAATCCTGTGGAACGCTTTAACCGCACCTTGTTAAGTATGCTTGGGACCTTAGAACATAAAGACAAAACGCAGTGGCGCAACTTTGTAAAACCATTGGTCCATGCGTACAATTGTACGAAAAATGACACAACCGGATTTGCACCTTATGAATTAATGTTTGGTCGTCAACCCAGATTACCTGTTGACCTTGCATTCAACCTACCTCTCCAAAACAAAAGTTTTAAGTCCCACTCACAATATGTGGAAAAACTGAGAACAACTCTCCAAGAAAGCTATAAACTAGCAACCCAAAATGCTAACAAAATGGCAGACAGAAATAAAGCCAGATTTGACATGCACGTAAAACCATCCAAACTAGAACCCGGAGACCGAGTTTTGGTGCGAGCCGTTCGTCTTAGGGGTAAGCATAAACTAGCCGATAGGTGGGAGACAGACATTTATGTTGTGGTAGAACAAGCTGGTGATCTGCCAGTCTACACCATTAAGTCTGAAACTAAAGATGGGTCAGTGCGCACTGTCCATCGTGACCTTCTTCTACCTTGCGGGTTCTTTGCTCCCACAGAAGAAAATCCAACTCCGCCAAATCGGGTCTGCAAACCTAAAACACGGCAGTCCCCTGAGCAAAATGAAGAATTCAATCTTCCTGAACCTGAAAACGAGGAGCTCTATTGGCTTAGAGAACAACCTGTCCCAGAGCCAATCAAATTCACGCGAATTTATGAGATTCCAAAACAGACATGGCCTAAAAACTTACCTATATGTGACAACTTACCTGAATGTGACACTGTACCTGGATGTGACAACTTACCTGGATGTGACAACTTACCTGAATGTGACAACACACCTGAATGTGACAACACACCTGAATGTGACAACACACCTGAATGTGACAACACACCTGAATGTGAAAACCTACCTGAGTTCAACAATGTACCCGATTGTGATGACGTTCCTGGCAGTGACCCGGTAGTTCCTTCTGAAGAGAAGTTTGAAGCATTAGCAAGTACTGAACGTTTGACCCATGGTAGTGATTATAAAAGTGAACCTAACCTACATAGTGAAAGTGTATGTAACCAAAATGTATCAGAGGACAAACCCAACCACCCAAGTCATGAAACCACAAATCCTGTGAGACGTTCAGAGAGACAAACCACTCAACCAAAGAGGCTCCAGTATAGCCAGTTAGGGAACCCACTCATATCCATTGCTCAGTCCCTATTCCATGGCTTAAGCCTTGCTTTTACTAGTGCCTTGATAGAACCTGAACTTGAAACCACTTTTAAGGGTTCCAGCATTCCTGTCATTTCAAAACAACCCATCCCATGCAAAGGGACTTGCATGTTCCAAGGGGGGACAGTGTAACCCAGTGTTTAAAAACACACACAAAAAATAATAATAGATGTTGATTCAATGTCTTATTCTACCAAAATAGCTAAAAGGTAATTACGTAAATCTTCAAAAATGTGAAATATGCTTTTAGCGTTAGCTTCTATTGACAGATTAGGCAGCCAATGGCTGGCGCGGTCTGGTTTTGTGTCGGCCAATGGGGTTGATCGTCCCGCCCCTTTTTAACAGCTGGCGGTTGTTTCGTTCGGAGCACGGCAGATAGGCTTGAAAGCTAACAGCTGACGGTTGCTTCGCTCAGAACGCTTGAGAACAGCTGACGGTTGTTTCCCTGAGAACGCTGGAGAGCTAACAGCTGACGGTCGTTTCCGTAAAGAAAGAAAGAAATTGACGAATCTGGAAATTGGTAAGGAAAACAATATTAATATAAATTCACTAAATATATAATTCAAAATACTAAATTCGGTTTTATTAGATCTCAGAGGGTTTCCCCCGTGAACAGCTGAAGCCCGAAAAATAGCCGTTGACGGCTCAGAGCATCGGTGAGTCATCGCACGCGCTCGGCAGTTGGTTAAGAAAATTTGGTGAAAATTGGCTAAAATACCTATTAAATTATCAAATTTAATATAAAATAAAATGGATTGTAAGATTTTGTATTGTTATTGTTGTGTATGTTGTATTTGTTTTATGTAATTGCATTTATTTTAAGATTGAATGTACATTATATTTGTTTTTACCACATATAAGCTAATCTCTTTAGTTTTACTAATATGTTGGAAATAATTGTGTTCTGTAACTTGTTGTTTCTTTCAATGTACAACATGAAAGAAAAACAATAAGAAGAACTTGAGAAATGATTAAATATAGCTTAAGCTTTAGTGATGCTGGCATCTTATGTGCTAAAATGTTTTACTTTGGCCTTGTTATAGGTCAGGTTTTTTTTTTTTGGAGTTTGTACAGTACACTTTTGGCTTGGAGGGCCAAAGATTCCAAGACCCTCTTCTCCTGAACCTGGGTGGCGAGCCCCAGCCCAGAGGACCAGGCGCACGGGTAGATAGTGACCCGACTGGTCACCAGCTGAGAGACTTTGAGACTCATTGGAGTCTCATTTGATTCATTGGAGACTGAAGTATTCAATTTATTTATTTATTTATTTTTTTAAAAGCGTGCAGTATTTGTTGGTCTGTTTTAAATGTGGATCCACAATTGTTTATTATATTAAATATTTGCTCTTTTCTTGTAGACACTGTGTGTTCTGTTGTTGCTCACACCTGGGTTCCCTCGAATTTAAAATCTTCTGATTAGGCCCAACTTCCTATATATATATATATATAGAGAGAGAGAGAGAGAGAGTAAATTAATTAACCTGTTCTTGTGGGTTGCAGGTTACACATCCATTATCCTTTTACAGCAACGTTTGTGATCCGTACGCAGATTTGTGCTCTTTAATAAGGAGTAAATAGAAAAACCTTTAGAAGCCATTAAAGTTTGGTTTGAAACTGTTTAATTTTGATCTGGGTTTCGGGGGTCACAGGTTTATTTCTACTCAATTTTACATTTTTTTGTATATTTTGTAAATTTAAAGTTATGTCTTTGAATGCACAACAATAAGATGCCAACATGTAACATAAAAGAGGTATAAAATAATGGATTTAAGTGATAAATTCACACGTACAGTCAACAAAAATCAGTTTATTATGTTAAGAGTTCTGCATTTTGTGCAGAATTAACAGATGGTTCTTGGCAGTGGCATTAGTATTAAGGTTTCCCCCAGTAAACTTGTTAAGTTCGGTTGGTTTTGTTCGCTAGGTCAGTCGTTCATCCAGCGGCCCGTTGTGTTTTTGACTTAAAAATGTTTAAAGTTGACAGGAAATTTAAAAATATCACTTCATAATTATGTGCTACATGAAAGATTGTTAGATTAATACCTGAACACCAACTATACAGTCTTAAAAAATGCAAACATTTTAAAAAGACTTAAACAAATAAGCGATTCTTATCCTGGTGGGGGCAGAAGTAAAGCCTGGAGGCCATCCTGGGGGAACCCTGGATAGGTAATCACTTTTTATTCAAACTTATGTTTAACACGTGGAGACACACCGATAGTTATAGATGTAGTATTTTATTAATCAAGACTGATGCCTGTTGTGAGAAAATACAGAAGCATTTCACTCTGGTTAAGAGTCTTCTTTGAAAACAACATAAAAAACAAACACCAGTAATTTATTTCCATTTTCCATTTATGCACAAACTGGTTTACTGTGTACTGTTCTAAAAACAAACTCTCATTAAAATGTATTTACAGTAAAAATAATCACTTTAAAACAAAGTGACATATGAATGTTGTTTGGTAAAAATTAAGAGGCCACGTAAAATGATCCGTTTCTCTGATTTTACTTTTTATAGGTTTATGTTTGAGTAAAATGAACTTGGTTCTGTTATCCTATGAACTACTGACAACATGTCTCTGAAATCCCAAACAAATATTTAGTACTTATTGGCAGAAAATGAGAAATGGTCAAAGTAAAGACAAAGATGCTTTCAGACCTCAAACAATGCAAAGAAAACAAGTTCATATTCATATAGAAAAGAAACAACATCAATGTTTTAGCTCAGAAATCGATATTTGGTGGAAGAACCAGGAGGTTTTCAATGGGGTTCAGTGCTGTGGGCTCTTCATGTTCTCCAGAGCTGGATGTGCACAAAATGTTTAATATTTTGTTTTGTCAGTAAATATACAACTAAACCTTTCATAAAATATTGCTAGATAAGACAACGTCACTGACAGGCTTTATTAAAGAAAACTTGTGCAGCATTTTAAAATGTTTTTACAAGAAAAAAACAACAAAAAAAACAAACAAACCGTAGGCACAAGGAGCTTCTTTAGCTTCACAGAATAACCAAAGAAAATATCATGAATTATAACAGCAGTTCATCCTGTCTTAAATTACACAGGCTTTGAAACAAACTTGAGGAAAACTAGTTAAGACTATGATTTTTCTAGATGTGTGAAACACACAAAACTGATCAAATTCTACATGTTTACCTCCAACGATTACAAAGTTTTCAAAAATAATCCTTTCCAGGGATGGACAAAAGACAAAACCGGCCAAAGCTTAAAACAGCCGTCGCTTTATAATCGCTTTATAATTCACTGTGACAGAGCAACCGCTTCAGGTGTTTGTAAATTTCTCTCATTTTCAGTCCATATATGATTGGGTTAAAAAGAGGACTGTACATTATTATTTGCAGCGTCATCACGAAACTTACAGTCTTTGAAATCTCAGACTTCAGTCTGACAATAATCACGTCGTAAGTCAGCAAACAGGAATAGTTTAATAAAACCAGCAGGTGAGGTAAACACGTCTGTGCAGCTTTTTTCCTCACATCCCCACCGCTCCTACAGGCCACTATCAGGATCATTGTGTAGGTGAAGAGTATGAAAACTATTGGAAGAAGGCTGACATTGAACAGAATCACCAGGCCATAAATATACAGCGCTCTTGAAGGCACACAGAAGTTATAATTCACTGAGCTGTTGCAGTAAATGCCTTTCAAGGTAAAGCTGCAGAGTTTTAAGTGGGCAAATCCAACAGCCCGCACAACAAGATGGCAGGCAGGCACGAGCCAAGACAAAACCAGAAAAACAATCACTTTTCTTTTCCTCATAATGGTTGGATATTGCAGAGGTTTACATATGGACACATATCTGTCATAAGACATGGCGGCCAGCAGCAAGAATTCAGAACAGCTCAATGAATAGAACAAGAAACCCTGGAAGACACACGCTTCATACGTTATGATCTGTTTCTCAGATAAAAAGTCGATCAAAAGCTTGGGGTAGACCGCGGTGCTGAAAAGCATGGAGTTCATCAGCAGAGCAGCAATGAAGACATACATGGGCTCATGGAGGTTTCTGTGGATCACAATCAGGCAAAACACTGTGGAATTGCTGGACAGGATCAGAACATAACCTGCAAACATGAAGACAAAATAGACATATCTGTATCTTTCAACCTCTATGTGACCGTCAAGAGTGATGTATGTGACATTCATTTCAGTCGGCAACGTAGTTACGAAAACAGAAAAGAAACAAGTGAGACAGACTAATAGTTTTAAAGGTCTGCACATGAGAAAAGTAGTCGAATCCAGCAGAGACTCTGAAAAAAAGTCAGACTGTTGGCTGTTTGATATCGAAGGACTCTTTAAAGAGCTTTTCTGGCCACCATGGATTTCAGAGACTAGTCCTTGAAGAGATGTTGGCATGGTAACAAGCTTTACATCGAAGCAACGAGTGAGACGGTCCGGCTCATTGTGCATCCATTATCCTTTTACAGCAACGTTTGTGATCCGTATGCAGATTTGTGCTCTTTAATAAGGAGTAAATAGAAAAACCTTTAGAAGCCATTAAAGTTTGGTTTGAAACTGTTTAATTTTGATCTGGGTTTTGGGGGTCACAGGTTTATTTCTACTCAATTTTAAATTTTTTTTGTATATTTTGTAAATTTAAAGTTATGTCTTTGAATGCACAACAATAAGATGCCAACATGTAACATAAAAGAGGTATAAAATAATGGATTTAAGTGATAAATTCACACGTACAGTCAACAAAAATCAGTTTATTATGTTAAGAGTTCTGCATTTTGTGCAGAATTAACAGATGGTTCTTGGCAGTGGCATTAGTATCAAGGTTTCCCCCAGTAAACTTGTTAGGTTTGGTTGGTTTTGTTCGCTAGGTCAGTCGTTCATCCAGCGGCCCGTTGTGTTTTTGACTTAAAAATGTTTAAAGTTGACAGGAAATTTAAAAATATCACTTCATAATTATGTGCTACATGAAAGATTGTTAGATTAATACCTGAACACCAACTATACAGTCTTAAAAAATGCAAACATTTTAAAAAGACTTAAATAAATAAGCGATTCTTATCCTGGTGGGGGCAGAAGTAAAGCCTGGAGGCCATCCTGGGGGAACCCTGGATAGGTAATCACTTTTTATTCAAACTTATGTTTAACACGTGGAGACACACCGATAGTTATAGATGTAGTATTTTATTAATCAAGACTGATGCCTGTTGTGATAAAATACAGAAGCATTTCACTCTGGTTAAGAGTCTTCTTTGAAAACAACATAAAAAACAAACACCAGTAATTTATTTCCATTTTCCATTTATGCACAAACTGGTTTACTGTGTACTGTTCTAAAAACAAACTCTCATTAAAATGTATTTACAGTAAAAATAATCACTTTAAAACAAAGTGACATATGAATGTTGTTTGGTAAAAATTAAGAGGCCACGTAAAATGATCCGTTCCTCTGATTTTACTTTTTATAGGTTTATGTTTGAGTAAAATGAACTTGGTTCTGTTATCCTATGAACTACTGACAACATGTCTCTGAAATCCCAAACAAATATTTAGTACTTATTGGCAGAAAATGAGAAATGGTCAAAGTAAAGACAAATATGCTTTCAGACCTCAAACAATGCAAAGAAAACAAGTTCATATTCATATAGAAAAGAAACAACATCAATGTTTTAGCTCAGAAATCAATATTTGGTGGAAGAACCAGGAGGTTTTCAATGGGGTTCAGTGCTGTGGGCTCTTCATGTTCTCCAGAGCTGGATGTGCACAAAATGTTTAATATTTTGTTTTGTCAGTAAATATACAACTAAACCTTTCATAAAATATTGCTAGATAAGACAACGTCACTGACAGGCTTTATTAAAGAAAACTTGTGCAGCATTTTAAAATGTATTTACAAGAAAAAAACAACAAAAAAACAAACAAACCGTAGGCACAAGGAGCTTCTTTAGCTTCACAGAATAACCAAAGAAAATATCATGAATTATAACAGCAGTTCATCCTGTCTTAAATTACACAGGCTTTGAAACAAACTTGAGGAAAACTAGTTAACACTATGATTTTTCTAGATGTGTGAAACACACAAAACTGATCAAATTCTACATGTTTACCTCCAATGATTACAAAGTTTTCAAAAATAATCCTTTCCAGGGATGGACAAAAGACAAAACCGGCCAAAGCTTAAAACAGCCGTCACTTTCCTCTGGTGTGACAGAGTAACCGCTTCAGGTGTTTGTAAATTTCTCCCACTTTCAGTCCATATATGATTGGGTTAAAAAGAGGATTATACATTATTATTTGCAATGTCATTATGAAACGTACAGTTGTTGAGATATCAGATCCTAACCTGACAATAGTCACCTCAAAAGTGAGCAAACAGGAGTAGTTTAATAAAACCAGCAGGTGAGGTAAACACGTCTGTGCAGCTTTTTTCCTCACATTCCTGCCGCTCCTACAGGCCACTATCAGGATCATCGTGTAGGTGAAGAGTATGAAAACTATTGGAAGAAGGCTGACATTGAACAGAACCACTAACCCGTAGATCACTATTGCTCTTGAAGGCACACAGAAAAGATAATTCACTGAATTGTTGCAAAAAATGCCTTTCAAAGTGAAGCTACAGAGTTTCGAATGAGCAAACAGAACGATACCCACAGCCACATGGCAGGCAGGCACGAGCCAAGACAAAACCAGGAATACAATCACTCTTCTTTTCCTCATAATGGTTGGATATTGCAGAGGTTTACATATGGACACATATCTGTCATAAGACATGGCGGCCAGCAGCAAGAATTCAGAACCGCTCAATGAATAGAACAAGAAACCCTGGAAGAGACACGCTTCATACGTTATGATCTGTTTCTCAGATAAAAAGTCGATCAAAAGCTTGGGGTAGACCGCGGTGCTGAAAAGCATGGAGTTCATCAGCAGAGCAGCAATGAAGACATACATGGGCTCATGGAGGTTTCTGTGGATCACAATCAGGCAAAACACTGTGGAATTGCTGAACAGGATCAGAACATAACCTGTAAACATGAAGACAAAATAGACATATCTGTATCTTTCAACCTCTATGTGACCGTCAAGAGTGATGTATGTGACATTCATTTCAGTCGGCAACGTAGTTACGAAAACAGAAAAGAAACAGTGAGACAGACTAATAGTTTTAAAGGTCTGCACATGAGAAAAGTAGTCGAATCCAGCAGAGACTCTGAAAAAAAGTCAGACTGTTGACTGTTTGATATCGAAGGACTCTTTAAAGAGCTTTTCTGGCCACCATGGATTTCAGAGACTAGTCCTTGAAGAGATGTTGGCATGGTAACAAGCTTTACATTGAAGCAACGAGTGAGATGGTACGGCTCATTGTGCATCCATTATCCTTTTACATCAACGTTTGTGATCCGTATGCAGATTTGTGCCCTTTAATAAGGAGTTTGAGTGCTCCAATGATCCTAGGAGCTCTGCTGTCCGGGGCTTCATGCCCCTGGTAGGGTCACCCAAGGCAGACAGGTCCCAGGTGAGGGGTCAGACAGCCCGAAGACCCCAATCATGGATTCAAACTTTGGACTACGTGTTCCCTCGCCTGGACGCGGGTCACCGGGGACCAACTCTGGAGCCAGGCCTGGAGGGGGGGCACGACGGCGAGCGTCTGGTGGCCGGGCTTTTACCCATGGAGCCCGGCCGGGCACAGCCCGAAGAGGAAACATGGGTCCCCCCTCCCATGGGCCCACCACCTGTGAGAGGGGCCAACAGAGTCGGGTGCATTGTGTTATGGGTGGCAGCCGAGGGAGGGGACCCTGACGATCCGATCCTCGGTTGCGGAAGCTAGCTCTTGGGACGTGGAATGTCACCTCTCTGGTGGGGAAGGAGCCGGAGCTAGTGTGTGAGGTTGAGAGGTTACGGCTAGAAATAGTCGGTCTCACCTCGACTCATGGCTCTGGTTCGGCTCTGGTTCTGGAACCAGTCTCCTTGAGAGGGGCTGGACATACTTCCACTCTGGAGTTGCTCAAGGTGAGAGGCGTCGGGCAGGAGTGGGCATACTTGTTGCTCCCCATCTCGGCGCCTGTACGTTGGGGTTTACCCTGGTGAACGAGAAGGTAGCCTCCCTCCGCATACGGGTGGGGGGACGGGTCCTGACTGTCATTTGTGCTTACGGGCCGAACGACAGTTCAGGTTACCCACCCTTTTTGGAGTCCCTAGAGGGGGTACTGGAGAGTGCTCCACCTGGGGACTCCCTTGTTCTGCTGGGGGACTTCAACGCTCACGTGGGCAATGACAGTGAGGCCTGGAGGGGTGTGGTTAGGAGGAACGACCCCCCGATCTGAACTCGAGTGGTGTTCTGTTGCTGGACTTCTGTGCTCGTCATGGATTGTCCATAACGAACACCATGTTCAAGCATAAGGGTGTCCATATGTGCACTTGGCACCAGGACACCCTAGGCCGCAGTTCGATTATCGACTTTGTCATCGTTTCATCGGACCTGCGGCCGTATGTCTTGGACACTCGGGTGAAGAGAGGTGCGGAGCTGTCCACTGACCACTACCTGGTGGTGAGTTGGCTCCGCTGGTGGGGGAGGATGCAGGCCCAAACGTGTTGTGAGGGTCTGCTGGGAACGTCTGGCGGAATCCCCTGTGAGACGGAGCTTTAACTCCCACCTCCGGCAGAACTTCGAACACATCCCGGGGGATGTGGGGGACATGGAGTCTGAGTGGACCGTGTTCCGTGCCTCCATTGTCGAGGCGGCTCATCTGAGCTGTGGCCGCAAGTTTGTCGGTGCCTGTCGCGAACCCGTTGGTGGACACCTTCGGTGAGGGAAGCCGTCAGGCTGAAGAAGGAGTCCTATCGGGCCTTTCTGGCCTGTGGGACTCCGGAAGCAGCTGATGGGTACCGGCGGGCGAAGCGGCATGCGGCTCGGGTGGTTGCTGAGGCAAAAACTCGGGTGTGGGAGGAGTTTGGAGAGGCCATGGAGAAAGACTTCCGTACGGCTCCGAGGCGATTCTGGTCCACCATCCGGCGTCTCAGGAGGGGGAAGCAGTGCAGCACCAACACTGTCTATAGTGGGGATGGTGTGCTGCTGACCTCAACTCGGGACGTTGTGGGCCGGTGGGCAGAATACTTCGAAGACCTCCTCAATCCCACCGACATGCCTTCTATTGTGGAAGCTGAGCCTGGGGACTCTGGGTTGGGCTCTCCAATCTCTGGTGTCGAGGTCGCCGAGGTGGTTAAAAAGCTCCTCGGTGGCAGGGTCCCGGGGGTGGATGAGATCCGCCCGGAGTTCCTCAAGGCCCTGGATGTTGTAGGGTTGTGTTGGCTAACGCGACTCTGCAATATCGCATGGACATCGGGGGCAGTTCCCTTGGATTGGCAGACCGGGGTGGTGGTCCCCCTGTTCAAAAGGGGGGACCGGAGGGTGTGCTCCAATTATAGGGGGGTCACACTCTTAAGCCTCCCTGGCAAGGTCTCTTCGGGGGTTCTGGAGACGAGGGTCCGTCGGATTGTCGAACCTCGGATTCAGGAAGAACAGTGTGGTTTTCGTCCTGGTCGTGGAACACTGGACCAGCTCTACACCCTCAGCAGGGTCCTGGAGGGTGCATGGGAGTTCGCCCAACCAGTCTACATGTGTTTTGTGGACTTGGAGAAGGCGTTCGATCGTGTCCCTCGGGGAGCCGTGTGGGGGGTTCTCCGGGAGTATGGGGTACTGGGCTCTTTGATACGGGCTGTCAGGTCCCTGTATAACCGGTGTCAGAGTCTGGTCCGCATTGCCGGCACTAAGTCGGGCTCGTTTCCGGTGAGAGTTGGACTCCGCCAGGGCTGCCCTTTGTCACCGATTCTGTTCATTACTTTTATAGACAGAATTTCTAGGCGCAGCCAGGGTGTTGAGGCGATCCGTTTTGGTGGCCTTAGGATTGCATCTCTGCTTTTTGCGGATGATGTGGTCCTTTTGGCTTCATCGGGACGTGATCTGCAGCTCTCGCTGGAGGGGTTCGCAGCCGAGTGTGAAGCGGCCGGGATGAGGATCAGTGCCTCCAAATCCGAGGCCATGACCTCGAGCCGGAAAAGGGTAGAGTGCCTTCTCCGGGTGAGGGGGGGTGTCCTGCCCCAAGTGGAGGAGTTCAAGTATCTCGGGATCTTGTTCATGAATGAGGGAAGAAAGGAGCGGGAGATCGACAGGCGGATGGTGCAGCGTCTGCCGTCAAGCGGGCGCTGTACCGGTCCGTCGTGGTGAAGAGAGAGCTGAGCCAAAAGGCGAAGCTCTCAATTTATTGGTCGATCTACGTTCCCACCCTCATCTATGGTCATGAGCTTTGGGTCATGACAGAAAGAACGAGATCGCGGATGGGTTTCTCTGTAAAGTGTCTGGGCTCTCCCTTAGAGATAGGGTGAGAAGCTCAGTCATCCGGGAGGGACTCAGAGTAGAGCCGCTGCTCCTTCACATCGAGAGGGGCCAGTTGAGGAGGCTCGGGCATCTGGTCAGGATGCCTCCTGGACGCCTCCCTGGTGAGGTGTTCCAGGCACATCCCACTGGGAGGAGGAAGACCCAGGACACGCTGGAGGGACTATGTCTCTCGGCTGGCCTGGGAACACCTTGGGATTCCTCCGGAGGAGCAGGAAGAAGTAGCTGGGGAGAGGGAAGTCTGGGCCTCCCTTCTGAAGCTGCTACCCCCGCGACCCGACCCCGGATAAGTGGAAGAAGATGGATGGATGGATGGAATAAGGAGTAAATAGAAAAACCTTTAGAAGCCATTAAAGTTTGGTTTGAAACTGTTTAATTTTGATCTGGGTTTTGGGGGTCACAGGTTTATTTCTACTCAATTTTACATTTTTTTGTATATTTGGTAAATTTAAAGTTATGTCTTTGAATGCACAACAATAAGATGCCAACATGTAACATAAAAGAGGTATAAAATAATGGATTTAAGTGATAAATTCACACGTACAGTCAACAAAAATCAGTTTATTATGTTAAGAGTTCTGCATTTTGTGCAGAATTAACAGATGGTTCTTGGCAGTGGCATTAGTATCAAGGTTTCCCCCAGTAAACTTGTTAAGTTCGGTTGGTTTTGTTCGCTAGGTCAGTCGTTCATCCAGCGGCCCGTTGTGATTTTGACTTAAAAATGTTTAAAGTTGACAGGAAACTTAAAAATATCACTTCATAATTATGTGCTACATGAAAGATTGTTAGATTAATACCTGAACACCAACTATACAGTCTTAAAAAATGCAAACATTTTAAAAAGACTTAAACAAATAAGCGATTCTTATCCTGGTGGGGGCAGAAGTAAAGCCTGGAGGCCATCCTGGGGGAACCCTGGATAGGTAATCACTTTTTATTCAAACTTATGTTTAACACGTGGAGACACACCGATAGTTATAGATGTAGTATTTTATTAATCAAGACTGATGCCTGTTGTGATAAAATACAGAAGCATTTCACTCTGGTTAAGAGTCTTCTTTGAAAACAACATAAAAAACAAACACCAGTAATTTATTTCCATTTTCCATTTATGCACAAACTGGTTTACTGTGTACTGTTCTAAAAACAAACTCTCATTAAAATGTATTTACAGTAAAAATAATCACTTTAAAACAAAGTGACATATGAATGTTGTTTGGTAAAAATTAAGAGGCCACGTAAAATGATCAGTTTCTCTGATTTTACTTTTTATAGGTTTATGTTTGAGTAAAATGAACTTTGTTCTGTTATCCTATGAACTACTGACAACATGTCTCTGAAATCCCAAACAAATATTTAGTACTTATTGGCAGAAAATGAGAAATGGTCAAAGTAAAGACAAAGATGCTTTCAGACCTCAAACAATGCAAAGAAAACAAGTTCATATTCATATAGAAAAGAAACAACATCAATGTTTTAGCTCAGAAATTGATATTTGGTGGAAGAACTAGGAGGTTTTCAATGGGGTTCAGTGCTGTGGGCTCTTCATGTTCTCCAGAGCTGGATGTGCACAAAATGTTTAATATTTAGTTTTGTCAGTAAATATACAACTAAACCTTTCATAAAATATTGCTAGATAAGACAACGTCACTGACAGGCTTTATTAAAGAAAACTTGTGCAGCATTTTAAAATGTATTTACAAGAAAAAAACAACAAAAAAACAAACAAACCGTAGGCACAAGGAGCTTCTTTAGCTTCACAGAATAACCAAAGAAAATATCATGAATTATAACAGCAGTTCATCCTGTCTTAAATTACACAGGCTTTGAAACAAACTTGAGGAAAACTAGTTAACACTATGATTTTTCTAGATGTGTGAAACACACAAAACTGATCAAATTCTACATGTTTACCTCCAATGATTACAAAGTTTTCAAAAATAATCCTTTCCAGGGATGGACAAAAGACAAAAACGACCGAAGCTTAAAAAAGCCGTCACTTTCCTCTGGTGTGACAGAGTAACCGCTTCAGGTGTTTGTAAATTTCTCCCACTTTCAGTCCATATATGATTGGATTAAAAAGAGGATTATACATTATTATTTGCAATGTCATTATGAAACGTACAGTTGTTGAGATATCAGATCCTAATCTGACAATAGTCATCTCAAAAGTGAGCAAACAGGAGTAGTTTAATAAAACCAGCAGGTGAGGTAAACACGTCTGTGCAGCTTTTTTCCTCACATTCCTGCCGCTCCTACAGGCCACTATCAGGATCATCGTGTAGGTGAAGAGTATGAAAACTATTGGAAGAAGGCTGACATTGAACAGAACCACTAACCCGTAGATCACTATTGCTCTTGAAGCCACACAGAGAAGATAATTCACTGAGTTGTTGCAAAAAATACCTTTCAAAGTGAAGCTACAGAGATTCAAATGAGCAAACAGAACGATAGCCACAGCCAAATGGCAGGCAGGCACGAGCCAAGACAAAACCAGGAAAACAATCACTCTTCTTTTCCTCATAATGGTTGGATATTGCAGAGGTTTACATATGGACACATATCTGTCATAAGACATGGCGGCCAGCAGCAAGAATTCAGAACCGCTCAATGAATAGAACAAGAAAGTCTGGAAGAGACACGCTTCATACGTTATGATCTGTTTCTCAGATAAAAAGTCGATCAAAAGCTTGGGGTAGACCGCGGTGCTGAAAAGCATGGAGTTCATCAGCAGAGCAGCAATGAAGACATACATGGGCTCATGGAGGTTTCTGTGGATCACAATCAGGCAAAACACTGTGGAATTGCTGGACAGGATCAGAACATAACCTGTAAACATGAAGACAAAATAGACATATCTGTATCTTTCAACCTCTATGTGACCGTCAAGAGTGATGTATGTGACATTCATTTCAGTCGGCAACGTAGTTACGAAAACAGAAAAGAAACAGTGAGAAAGACTAATAGTTTTAAAACGGTGTGTGGGAGAAGAGACGTCGTCCTCTTCGTTGGTAAACTGTTTGAGACATGGCGACCTTTTAAAGAGACTTCTTTGTCCACTGTGGATTTCAGACACTATTCCTTGAAGACATCTTGGCATGGTAACAACCTCTGACAAGTTTAAGGGATGTGTGAGGAATGGTGGCTCAAAGTGCACACGCATTGCTTTTACAGTAGAGTCGGCTTCCATTAATCACATTGATTATTTATTAATTTGTCATGAAACAAACATCAAATCTCCTGCTAAGTGTAGACATTTAACAGTTTACATCTGCCAGCCCAGTGGTCCCCAAACCTTTTCATCACCGCCGACCGGTCAAATGTTACGAGCGTTTATTCGTAACATTTCTGTTTGATGTTCATTGCTTGTGTCCGAGTCTGGAGTGGCGCTGTGGAGGAACCCATGTCGGGGCTTGTGTGAAGAGCTGAGATCCACAGAGTTTAGATTGTCGGGACTGTGTGTGTCTGTTTCTGGCTGGACTCTTTCTCCGGATAGGGTCGGGGTCGGCGTCTCGTCCCGGGTTGTTCGGCTGGTGTTCAGATTCATTTTGTTTGTCAGATGCATTCTAAGTTGGGCTGCTATTGCCACTAAAAACATCTTGTACTCTCCAATGATGTCAGTTATTAGTATTATATGTGTTTCTTGGGTTTTTTCTCTTTCCACAGGTCAGAGTTCAAGGGTTTTGACTCTCTCTATGCTTATTTCTCTTCCCTACTTTCAATTTTAAGCCTTTTCCTTTCTTTCGATTTTATTTGTGTCCACTACATTTAAAATAAACCCAACAAAATTTTTTATAAAGTTTTATATAGACATGTCAAGCAAAAGCTGTAATTCTCTGCTTGTGAAAGTAAATCTGTTGTGCCTGAAGGAAGACGTTGATGTAATGGACCTCCAGAGACGAGCCGTCTAGAGGTTTATAACATGCTGAAGCAACCATATAAAATTTTATCGCAGGCTCAGTTTGCTTCATTTCAAGCAGCCGACTCAGTGCACCACCATGAACAATGAAATGAATGTTTCCTACATTTTTCTGGATGGGTATGTGGAAATGAGCAAATACAAATATGCTTACTTTCTTCTGATGTTCTCGGCCTACATCCTAATCATATGCAGTAACTCGACTATCGTGTACCTCATCTGGGTGAACAAAAACCTCCATGAGCCAATGTATGTCTTCATCGCTGCTTTGCTGGTGAATTGTGTCTTTTACAGTAGCACCACTTACCCGAAGCTTTTGATCGACCTCTTGTCTGAAAAGCAGAGAATAACCTACGAAGCCTGCCTCCTTCAGTTTTACTTCTTTTACTTCGTGGGTCCGGCGGAGTTCTTTCTGTTAGCGGTCATGTCTTATGATCGGTATGTGTCTATATGCAAGCCTCTGCTTTATCCAACAATTATGACAAACACCACGGTCACCATCTTCCTGGTTCTCTCCTGGTTTGTTCCTGCTTGCCACGCATCAATTCCACTAATAATGCTCAGCAGCACCAAAGTTAAACTCTGCAGCTTTAACATCAGAGGGATATTTTGCAACAATGCAGTCTACACGCTTCAGTGCGTGATGCCGAGATCTCTTGCCATATTTGGTGTGTTTGCCATTCTAGATATTGTAATCCTTCCTATACTTTTCATCCTGTTCTCCTATACAAAGATCCTGATCATTTCTTACAGAAGCAGCAAAGAGGTCAGGAGAAAAGCAGCTGAGACCTGCCTGCCCCACTTGCTGGTGTTGTTCAGCCTGACTTTGTTGAGCGTTTACGACATATGCATTGTGCGCATGGACTCGGACTTCTCAAAAACGGCCCGTTTCATCATGACGCTGCAGATTGTTCTGTATCACCCTTTGTTTAATCCGTTTATATACGGGTTTAAAATGAAGGAGATTTACAAACACCTGAAGCGGTTGTTCTGGCAGGTAAAGGTTGTCGTGAGTAAAAATCAGCAGTAATTATAAGTCAGTACTTCTGACACACTGTATGCAAAATATGTTTCATCTAATGTCGTCTAAGGTTTTACTGTTATCATTGTCTCTACATATCTGATGCATGTCAATATTATACGTTTGCAAACGGCTAAAGATTAGAAATAAAATTACCAAATTAGCCCATGTATACACTGTATTGATTTGTAAATGTTTTTTTTTTGTATTATCCTTTACAGAATAAAATTTCACAAACTATTTTAATTTTGGTATTTCTGCCTCCTTACTCTAAAACCTGTTCTTCTGTTTGTAATTTCCAAACTCTGTGCACATCAGCAATTAATAAAGAATATAATTAATAATCTGTGAGATGATCAGCCAGTGTTGGTCATGAATTAAAAATGTACACAATCTCAATTAGAGGTGCGACTAGAAGTGGAACAAAGATCCTACAGTTACAATAACAATAGAGGAAAAATTACATTTAAGATGAAGCAATCCTTTAAGTTTACTAGATAATATAACACGCGTCACGACGTCAGTGTTTTGGTGTGTTGTCGTTCAATAGGTTCAGTTATCTTCCTGGTAAAAGTTTTATTTTTTGTTTGCATGTATCATGGTAATTAGTTCTTCAGCTCAGTCTCCCTGTTTTTCACCTGGGTCTCCGGATCAATAATTCCTCTCCCCTGTCTACCGCGGTATTTAAGTTAGACTTTGTCTGTTGCAGGATTCTTGTACATCTTTAAGTCTGTTATTTGGTCAAGTCAAGTCTCTGAAATAAATCTAGGTTATGCCACGCTGCCGTTTGCATTTTGGGTCGCCTTTATTTCCTTCGCCACCAACTCTGAAAAGACATGCTTACATATTGTCTGCACTTCTTAATCAAGTTAATTGCAGGGTTCTAGTTCCCTGCATTTTAAGTGAAAACCATATATCAGTATTTTCAACTCAAGAACTTTTGCTGCTAAATAATTAGACAAGGGAGCTCAAAAATGAATATGTTTTGCTTTTAACCTGTTACTTTAACCTGTAACCATCAGACTGGTGAGAATATACTGATTCACCTTTCAAGTGTTTTAGGAAACCTTGATCATTCGTGGAACTTTGTTGAAAAAATACTTCTGTAGAAATGCGAACTGTAGATGCTGACATTTGCGTTGGGGTCGTCTGTGTTTTCTGCAACGTGTTTATCAGTAGCCAGTTGTCAGCGTTAGCTTGTGCTTGAACCTGCCACTGTCAGCCGATGGAGGGCATTTGAAGGTGGCAAACCGCTCCTTTGTGAAAACAAACCCTGGCTGGAATATCAGGCACAAATGAAGGCAGTAGACTTTTTATTTTGCGTACAATATACCTGACCCAGCATTTGTGGAAAAAGTAGGCTTTAGAAATGGGACACATGCCTTAGAAAACGATAAAGGACTTTTGAGGAACAAGCATGGTTCCTCAAACGGCAATAAATCAGCCTGTGGTGGAAATGAGCAAAACTGGCCAAATGCAGGTAGAAGTGGCCCTGGGATGTCATTACTTAACAAAACAAAATGAAGTGGGCCAGGCGCTGCCCTTGCCGTCTCTGTCACAACAGATGGGAGAAAGCTGCATAATTGGTTTGTAGTGATTCTGGCTCAGCAGAGAGCGGGAGGTGGCTCCCTCAATAATGTCCGTAAAACAACCCCCCCAAAAAAACACACGCAACACAAACCTACAACCAA
The DNA here is from genome assembly GCF_019740435.1 of Gambusia affinis. Classification (NCBI taxonomy): domain Eukaryota; kingdom Metazoa; phylum Chordata; class Actinopteri; order Cyprinodontiformes; family Poeciliidae; genus Gambusia; species Gambusia affinis. The sequence continues at coordinate 5,999,816 of NC_057878.1, forward strand.
AACATGCATATAAAAACACAGCGACCTTCCCACATCTACCTCCTGGTGTGAACTCTGTTAAAGTTTTAAATCAAAGGAATCCAAGTTAATGGGATAAATCCAGACTGTGATGTGAAGAAAGATTCTAATCGAGTGGACTCGCACAGGAAGGCAACAAATATTAGGGAGAGTGACCAACTGCAGCTAATTAACATTAAAGGTACAGAGACCTAAAACAGGTCATCATGAAAGGTGCTCAAAACTGAGCAGGAGAAACTTTATTGTCTATAACTGTGTGCAAAAAAAATATAGAGGGCATGTTTGTTTATGCCTAACTTGATTACAGGAGACGTCCCGAGTTGAGGTCAGCAGCACACCATCCCCACCGTAGACAGTGTTGGTGCTGCACTGCTTCCCCCTCCTGAGACGCCGGATGGTGGACCAGAATTGCCTCGAAGCCGTACGGAAGTCTTTCTCCATGGCCTCTCCAAACTCCTCCCACACCCGAGTTTTTGCCTCAGCAACCACCCGAGCCGCATGCCGCTTCGCCCGCCGGTACCCATCAGCTGCTTCCGGAGTCCCACAGGCCAGAAAGGCCCGATAGGACTCCTTCTTCAGCCTGACGGCTTCCCTCACCGAAGGTGTCCACCAACGGGTTCGCGACAGGCACCGACCAACTTGCGGCCACAGCTCAGATGAGCCGCCTCGACAATGGAGGCACGGAACACGGTCCACTCAGACTCCATGTCCCCCAAATCCCCCGGGATGTGTTCGAAGTTCTGCCGGTGGTGGGAGTTAAAGCTCTGTCTCACCTGGGATTCCGCCAGACGTTCCCAGCAGATCCTCACAACACGTTTGGGCCTGCCAGGTCTGACTGGCATCCTCCCCCACCAGCGGAGCCAACTCACCACCAGGTAGTGGTCAGTGGACAGCTCCGCACCTGTCTTCTCCCGAGTGTCCAAGACATACGGCCGCAGGTCCGATGAAACGATGACAAAGTCGATCATCGAACTGCGGCCTAGGGTGTCCTGGTGCCAAGTGCACATATGGACACCCTTATGTTTGAACATGGTGTTCGTTATGGACAATCCATGACGAGCACAGAAGTCCAGCAACAGAACACCACTCGAGTTCAGATCGGGGGGTCGTTCCTCCTAACCACGCCCCTCCAGGCCTCACTGTCATTGCCCACGTGAGCGTTGAAGTCCCCCAGCAGAACAAGGGAGTCCCCAGGTGGAGCACTCTCCAGTACTCCCTCAAAAAGGGTGGGTAACCTGAACTGTCGTTCGGCCCGTAAGCACAAATGACAGTCAGGACCCGTCCCCCCACCCGTATGCGGAGGGAGGCTACCCTCTCGTTCACCGGGGTAAACCCCAACGTACAGGCGCCGAGATGGGGAGCAACAAGTATGCCCACTCCTGCCCGACGCCTCTCACCTTGGGCAACTCCAGAGTGGAAGTATGTCCAGCCCCTCTCAAGGAGACTGGTTCCAGAACCAGAGCCGAACCAGAGCCATGAGTCGAGGTGAGACCGACTATTTCTAGCCGTAACCTCTCAACCTCACACACTAGCTCCGGCTCCTTCCCCACCAGAGAGGTGACATTCCACGTCCCAAGAGCTAGCTTCCGCAACCGAGGATCGGATCGTCAGGGTCCCCTCCCTCGGCTGCCACCCATAACACAATGCACCCGACTCTGTTGGCCCCTCTCACAGGTGGTGGGCCCATGGGAGGGGGGACCCATGTTTCCTCTTCGGGCTGTGCCCGGCCGGGCTCCATGGGTAAAAGCCCGGCCACCAGACGCTGGCCGTCGTGCCCCCACTCCAGGCCTGGCTCCAGAGTGGGGCCCCGGTGACCCGCGTCCAGGCGAGGGAACACGTAGTCCAAAGTTTGAATCCATCATTGGGGTCTTCGGGCTGCACTTTGTCTGACCCCTCACCTGGGACCTGTCTGCCTTGGGTGACCCTACCAGGGGCATGAAGCCCCGGACAGCAGAGCTCCTAGGATCATTGGAGCACTCAAACTCCTTATTAAAGGGCACAAATCTGCATACGGATCACAAACGTTGATGTAAAAGGATAATGGATGCACAATGAGCCGTACCATCTCACTCGTTGCTTCAATGTAAAGCTTGTTACCATGCCAACATCTCTTCAAGGACTAGTCTCTGAAATCCATGGTGGCCAGAAAAGCTCTTTAAAGAGTCCTTCGATATCAAACAGCCAACAGTCTGACTTTTTTTCAGAGTCTCTGCTGGATTCGACTACTTTTCTCATGTGCAGACCTTTAAAGCTATTAGTCTGTCTCACTGTTTCTTTTCTGTTTTCGTAACTACGTTGCCGACTGAAATGAATGTCACATACATCACTCTTGACGGTCACATAGAGGTTGAAAGATACAGATATGTCTATTTTGTCTTCATGTTTACAGGTTATATTCTGATCCTGTCCAGCAATTCCACAGTGTTTTGCCTGATTGTGATCCACAGAAACCTCCATGAGCCCATGTATGTCTTCATTGCTGCTCTGCTGATGAACTCCATGCTTTTCAGCACCGCGGTCTACCCCAAGCTTTTGATCGACTTTTTATCTGAGAAACAGATCATAACGTATGAAGCGTGTCTCTTCCAGGGTTTCTTGTTCTATTCATTGAGCGGTTCTGAATTCTTGCTGCTGGTCGCCATGTCTTATGACAGATATGTGTCCATATGTAAACCTCTGCAATATCCAACCATTATGAGGAAAAGAAGAGTGATTGTTTTCCTGGTTTTGTCTTGGCTCGTGCCTGCCTGCCATGTGGCTGTGACTACTGTTCTGTTTGCTCATTCGAATCTCTGTAGCTTCACTTTGAAAGGCATTTTTTGCAACAATTCAGTGAATTATCTTTTCTGTGTGCCTTCAAGAGCAATAGTGATCTACGGGTTAGTGGTTCTGTTCAATGTCAGCCTTCTTCCAATAGTTTTCATACTCTTCACCTACACGATGATCCTGATAGTGGCCTGTAGGAGCGGCAGGAATGTGAGGAAAAAAGCTGCACAGACGTGTTTACCTCACCTGCTGGTTTTATTAAACTACTCCTGTTTGCTCACTTTTGAGATGACTATTGTCAGGTTAGGATCTGATATCTCAACAACTGTACGTTTCGTAATGACATTGCAAATCATAATGTATAATCCTCTTTTTAATCCAATCATATATGGACTGAAAGTGGGAGAAATTTACAAACACCTGAAGCGGTTGCTCTGTCACACCAGAGGAAAGTGACGGCTTTTTTAAGCTTCGGTCATTTTTGTCTTTTGTCCGTCCCAGGAAAGGATTATTTTTGAAAACTTTGTAATCATTGGAGGTAAACATGTAGAATTTGATCAGTTTTGTGTGTTTCACACATCTAGAAAAATCATAGTGTTAACTAGTTTTCCTCAAGTTTGTTTCAAAGCCTGTGTAATTTAAGACAGGATGAACTGCTGTTATAATTCATGATATTTTCTTTGGTTATTCTGTGAAGCTAAAGAAGCTCCTTGTGCCTACGGTTTGTTTGTTTTTTTGTTGTTTTTTTCTTGTAAATACATTTTAAAATGCTGCACAAGTTTTCTTTAATAAAGCCTGTCAGTGACGTTGTCTTATCTAGCAATATTTTATGAAAGGTTTAGTTGTATATTTACTGACAAAACAAAATATTAAACATTTTGTGCACATCCAGCTCTGGAGAACATGAAGAGCCCACAGCACTGAACCCCATTGAAAACCTCCTGGTTCTTCCACCAAATATCGATTTCTGAGCTAAAACATTGATGTTGTTTCTTTTCTATATGAATATGAACTTGTTTTCTTTGCATTGTTTGAGGTCTGAAAGCATCTTTGTCTTTACTTTGACCATTTCTCATTTTCTGCCAATAAGTACTAAATATTTGTTTGGGATTTCAGAGACATGTTGTCAGTAGTTCATAGGATAACAGAACAAAGTTCATTTTACTCAAACATAAACCTATAAAAAGTAAAATCAGAGGAACGGATCATTTTACGTGGCCTCTTAATTTTTACCAAACAACATTCATATGTCACTTTGTTTTAAAGTGATTATTTTTACTGTAAATACATTTTAATGAGAGTTTGTTTTTAGAACAGTACACAGTAAACCAGTTTGTGCATAAATGGAAAATGGAAATAAATTACTGGTGTTTGTTTTTTATGTTGTTTTCAAAGAAGACTCTTAACCAGAGTGAAATGCTTCTGTATTTTCTCACAACAGGCATCAGTCTTGATTAATAAAATACTACATCTATAACTATCGGTGTGTCTCCACGTGTTAAACATAAGTTTGAATAAAAGGTGATTACCTATCCAGGGTTCCCCCAGGATGGCCTCCAGGCTTTACTTCTGCCCCCACCAGGATAAGAATCGCTTATTTATTTAAGTCTTTTTAAAATGTTTGCATTTTTTAAGACTGTATAGTTGGTGTTCAGGTATTAATCTAACAATCTTTCATGTAGCACATAATTATGAAGTGATATTTTTAAATTTCCTGTCAACTTTAAACATTTTTAAGTCAAAATCACAACGGCCCGCTGGATGAACGACTGACCTAGCGAACAAAACCAACCGAACTTAACAAGTTTACTGGGGGAAACCTTGATACTAATGCCACTGCCAAGAACCATCTGTTAATTCTGCACAAAATGCAGAACTCTTAACGTAATAAACTGATTTTTGTTGACTGTACGTGTGAATTTATCACTTAAATCCATTATTTTATACCTCTTTTATGTTACATGTTGGCATCTTATTGTTGTGCATTCAAAGACATAACTTTAAATTTACCAAATATACAAAAAAATGTAAAATTGAGTAGAAATAAACCTGTGACCCCCGAAACCCAGATCAAAATTAAACAGTTTCAAACCAAACTTTAATGGCTTCTAAAGGTTTTTCTATTTACTCCTTATTCCATCCATCCATCCATCTTCCACTTATCCGGGGTCGGGTCGCGGGGGTAGCAGCTTCAAAAGGGAGGCCCAGACTTCCCTCTCCCCAGCCACTTCTTCCAGCTCCTCCGGAGGAATCCCAAGGCGTTTCCAGGCCAGCCGAGCAACATAGTCCCTCCAGCGTGTCCTGGGTCTTCCTCCTCCCAGTGGGACGTGCCTGGAACACCTCACCAGGGAGGCGTCCAGGAGGCATCCTGACCAGATGCCCGAGCCACCTCAACTGGCCCCTCTCGACGTGAAGGAGCAGCGGCTCTACTCTGAGTCCCTCCCGGATGACTGAGCTTCTCACCCTATCTCTAAGGGAGAGCCCAGCCACCCTACGGAGAAAACCCATTTCGGCCGCTTGTATCCGCGATCTCGTTCTTTCTGTCATGACCCAAAGCTCATGACCATAGATGAGGGTGGGAACGTAGATCGACCGATAAATTGAGAGCTTCGCCTTTTGGCTCAGCTCTCTCTTCACCACGATGGACCGGTACAGCGCCCGCTTGACGGCAGACGCTGCACCAATCCGCCTGTCGATCTCCCGCTCCTTTCTTCCCTCATTCGTGAACAAGATCCCGAGATACTTGAACTCCTCCACTTGGGGCAGGACACCCCCCCTGACCCTCCTGAGTTATTCTGTAGTTAAAATCACAAATCAACTCAGACAAACACATATCATCACATTTCAACTGTGATTATATGATGCAAGTTTAATGATAGTTGGACAAAAGTAGAAGAAAACCCAGGTACTGAATAACCTGGGAACAAACCGTTAAACAAAATTCATCATGAATGTGCCGACCGTAGTTACTATTTGCGGAGTAGTGATAACTTTAAGAAAACTTTTGGCCTCCAAGGTTTTATGAACTTGGTAAGCTGCAGCAATATTTTGGAGCTAATGAGTCCCATGGAGAATACATGAATATAATAAAAACCTCCATGCACCAAGACCAACTGCACACGTTGAGAGGAAACAGACGACAAACACACTTTCAAACTCCTTTCGATTTTTAAAAGTGAAACCATTGCCATTTTCTGGTCGTGATGTTATTATGTTAGTGTACAGCATATTTATGGATGGTGAAGTTAATGAAACGTATCTAACTCTTGACGGACATGTAGAGTTGCACAAATACAGGTATCTGTATTTTGTTGTCACACTGACTGTGTATATTTTCATTGTTATTGCTAACCTGACCATTGTGTATGTTATATGGATGCATGAAAACCTCCATGAGCCCATGTACGTTTTCATCGCCGCTTTGCTTCTCAACTCTGTTGTTTTCAGCACTAACATCTATCCAAAACTGCTGTCAGATATTGTATCTGAGAAACAGATTATATCATATTCAGCTTGTTATGTGCAGTTTTTTCTCTACTATTGTTTGGGCGCTTCAGAGTTTTCACTGCTGGCAGCCATGGCCTACGATCGTTACGTGTCTATATGCAAACCTCTGCAATACGCGACAATAATGGGGAGAAACACAGTGAGTGTTTACTTGAGTTTAGCTTGGCTGGTTCCTGCTTGTCTGATTGCAGTTATGGTGGTACTGAATGTGAATGTAAAGCTCTGTAAACATAATATAAATGGGATTTTATGTAACAATTCAATCTACGGTCTCCACTGTGTAGACTCGAAGGTGCAAACTGTGTTTGGTGCTGTTGTGCTGGTTTTGACTCTGTTGTTCCCTCTGCTTTTCATCATTTTTACTTACACCAGAATAGTTATCATCTCCTATCGTAGCTCTAAAGAAGTCAGAAAGAAAGCTGCTCAGACCTGCTCGCCCCACTTGCTAGTGCTGATCAGTTTCTCCTGTCTGTGTGCGTTTGATGTCATCGTAGCTCGACTGGGATCCAACCTTACAAGATTAATCCGTTTAATAATGACTTTACAGGCAGTTTTGTACCATCCTCTATTAAATCCAATCATATATGGTTTAAAAATGAAGGAGATTTCTAAACAACTGAAAAGGTTGTTTTCTCAAGCTAAAGTAATACACTTCTAACGTTTATTATTATATTAACGAGAGATTATTTGACATATCCTTATACATGTCTATTGTTATGTGAAATAAGTAAATGTGCTAGGATTTACAAAAACCTGTATATGAAGAGCAATCTTGTCTAACTAATGTAAATTTTCTAGTTCAATTTTGCACAGCTTCTTTCTTAAGGTTGTCGTGTAGGAAAAAAACTAAGGTTGAAATACACAAAAAGTATAAAAAACATTAACAGTCACAGCTGGCCTCATGTATAAATGGGACTGGCACAAGAGAAAGAACTGAACACTGTCTTAAAATAATTGACTTTTGAATTAAAGCCATTTTTTCCCCCATTAAAAACCTCTGACTATGTTTTTATGTCAATGGTGTAATCCTGCTCAAACATGAGTATATTTAATACATAAATTTAATTCCAATTGATACTTGCTTACTGGCTCAATAAATCTACATGTTACAGCTCAACTGTGTTTTCACTGCTTTGTTTGCTGTGCCCAAAGAAAACAAATACAGGAAAAATGACCCAATTTCAACTACTTAATTATAAAACCCTAGAGCGGCGGTTTTCAAAGTGTGAGGCGCGCCTCCCCTGGGGGGCGCCAGAGCACTTTAGGGGAGGCGCGGTGCGAGGGAAAAAGTAAACCAGAAAAGCTATCTGCTTGCTGTCTACTGATGTGAGAGAAACGTCTTTTACGCACACGATCAACTCTGTGGATTTAGGAAAAAGTTGGTACTGTGGGGTGCGCGTGTGGAGTGGGGATCAGTGGAAATGTTTCCCACCTTAGAGGATGTTTTGGCCAGTGATGTCAGTAACGTTACTGACGTCGGACCACTTTTTTCCGTAACGAGTAATCTAACGCGTTGCTATTTCAAATCCAGTAGTCAGACTACAGTTACTTATCAAAATCATTTTTGCGTTACTATCTTCTTTTGTTATTTAATCGTATTTCCTCTACGTGTCTTGTCGAGTGACCGACGTCTCTATGCAACAGAAATGTTAAAAATGGGGGGAGATGCGCATTTTGTTGGTGGAAAAACTGGAACTATTTTGAGTTTCTGTCGCCAAGTCCGATTATTATAAGCGGCTTTGGGCTTCATTTTTAAAAGTAAACACAAATTTAATGAGTGGCGGGTTGCGCCTTTTTGGGCTCGTTTTTGAACGTGAAGTTGCTCATTTGGGCTTGGAAATAAGCAGAGACTCACAATAAATCCCAGAATTTGTCCGTCATTAAGGTAGTTTTAGTCAGTCTCTCCTGTTCATCATTTCCAGGATGATCCGTCCCGCTGTGTCTTTGTTAATGTCAAGTTAATGTATTACCTCTGAATGACGTTGAGCTTCACGTTGCGCTCCAGAAAACTGCAAACATCGAGACCAATATAAACAGCGCAATAAACGTGAAAACAGCCACGAATAAACGTGTCCGTAGTTGGCAATAGTTATAATGGCAAGTTAGCACCGTTATAATTATTAATATTCCAGATATTCCAGAAAACTGTAAAACAGCTGAAACACTGACTTCCTTTAAATCTCAACTAAAAACCCACTTGTTTAGAGTTGTATTCGAAACGTAATCAATTGCAAATTTATTGACAGAATCTGACTATGTTGTGTTTTTATTGTTGATTCTATGTTGCATTGTGTTTTTGTGTTTGATTTGATGTAAAGCACTTTGAAATGCCTTGCTGCTGAAATGTGCTATACAAATAAAGTTTGATTTGATTTAATACTAAATATAAATCAGATTAAACCATGCGACAACAGTTGTCTCTCAATGGACGTTATGTACCACGTTGGGAGTTTTTGATGTTCAACGTAAATCATATACATGTATAAATCGTGTGCACACAGAAATGCCAGGTATGAACGCATGTTCAGCTAAAGGTCTGCTTGTCATGTTCCATGTTTTTCTGTGTATTTATTTCAGTTTCCTGTGTGTCTGAGTCTCTGTGTTGTCCTGTCTCCCCTTGATTAGTTCCCAGGTGTGTCTTGTTCCCTGATTACCCTCTGTGTATTCAGTGTCACCTGTGTCTCTGTGTCCTTGTCGGGTCCTCCATCTGTGTACGTCGAGTCACGTCTTGTTACGTCTCTAGTCATTCGTGTATCCAGTGCTGAGCCCTGGATTTTTGTTCTGCCGTGCTGCCTGGTTTTTGGATTGCTTTTGGACATTTTCACCAATAAACATAATTTTTCACTACGCCCTGGGTTTCCGTTTGCTGCCTCACCACCTCTCCACCGCAAAACATGACAGAAGGACCCGACTACAAACGAGGTGAGGTAGCTACCTTTTTGGCCCAGTTGGACCGGGAGGTTTTTCGGGGGACTAGACTGGTCTTGGCACCCCCCGGATTCGGTCCCCTCCGTTACCTCTGCCAGGGAAGCAGGCGACCTGAGCCGCCGGTGGACCCGGCCCCTGGTCGCTTCCCGAAAACACCACCTCGGCAGTCTGCCCGGAAGAAGCGGCGTGAGCCGCCGGTAGACCCGGCCCCTCGTCGCCTTCTGGGAACACCACCTCCGCTGTTAGCCCGGCAACAGCGACGTGAGCCGCCGGCGGACCCGGCCCCTCGTCGCCTTCCGGGAACACCACACCCTCTGCCTGCCCGGAAAGAGCGACGTGAGCCGCCGGTGGATCCGGCCCTTCGTCACCTTCTGGGAACACGCCCTCCACTGCCAGCCCCGAGAAAACGACCTGAGCCGCCAGTGGACCCGGCCCCTGGTCGCCTCACGGAGCCATCACCCCCTCTGCCGGCCCCGAGCCGGCACTCCTCCGCTGCGGCCCGGCGCCGCCCGCCACCTCCGCTGGGCCCAGGCGCCGCCGCCACTCCTCCGCTGCGGCCCGAGGCGCTTCGCCCGGACTTCCTCCGCTGAGCCCCGGCGCGCGCCACCTCCTCCGCTGCCCGGCCCGAGCGCGCCGCGGACTTCCTCCGCTGCCGGCCCCGAGGCGCTTCGCCGGACTTCCTCCGCTGCCGGCCTCAGTAAGTGAGGAGTTTCCTAGTGCCAGTTCTGAGTTTCCAAGTGCCAGTTCCGAGTTTCCCAGTTCCGAGCCCCCTGTTAGTGCCAGTCCCAAGCCTCCCTGTGCCAGTCCCGAGCCTCCCTGTGCCAGTCCCAAGCCTCCCTGTGCCAGTCCCGAGCCTCCCTGTGCTCCTCGTCGCCGCCCCCGTGCGGCCCCAGAGACTCCTAGTGCTCCCCCAGAGACTCCCAGTGCTCCCCCAGAGACTCCCAGTGCTCCCCCAGAGACTCCCAGTGCTCCTCGTCGCCGCCCCCGTGTGGCCCTAGAGACTCCTGACCGCCTCCGTGGTTCCCGCCTCCTGCGCCGCGGACAGCCGCCGGACCGCCTCCGTGGCTCCCGCTTCCTGCGCCGAGTTCGGCCCCCGGACCTGCTCCGCCCCTGAGACTCCACTCACCCGGTTGGATTTGTTTTTTGTTGTGTTGGACTCTGGCCCCCCGTCCAGCTTCCCTCCGCCCACCCTTGTTGTGTTTTCTGTTTTGGGCGTCTGGGAGCCGCCCTTTAAGGGGGGGATACTGTCATGTTCCATGTTTTTCTGTGTATTTATTTCAGTTTCCTGTGTGTCTGAGTCTCTGTGTTGTCCTGTCTCCCCTTGATTAGTTCCCAGGTGTGTCTTGTTCCCTGATTACCCTCTGTGTATTCAGTGTCACCTGTGTCTCTGTGTCCTTGTCGGGTCCTCCATCTGTGTACGTCGAGTCACGTCTTGTTACGTCTCTAGTCATTCGTGTATCCAGTGCTACCGGTACTGAGCCCTGGATTTTTGCTCTGCCGTGCTGCCTGGTTTTTGGATTGCTTTTGGACATTTTCACCAATAAACATCATTTTTCACTACGCCCTGGGTTTCCGTTTGCTGCCTCACCACCTCTCCACCGCAAAACATGACACTGCTCAGGTAAAGCTACAAAGAAACTTGGTATTTTCAACTTTCACTTAAAATTAATCCAATACTCAAACTAACGACTCCAAAACAGTCATGCAGACGAGTCACTAAAAGTCACAGCAACATAGGCAAACTGAGGGACGTTCCATCAGGGAGGATGGGAGGATGGAGCGATGGCTGAAGGGAGAGGGCAGCTGGCTGGCAGCTACTGGAAGCTCTTTGGAGGATGCCTAATAAAACACAAGGAAAGAGAAAATCTGAAATAATTACCATGTGAAGGGAAAACTGTGTGGGAGCGTGGCGGCGTCATAGCCGTCGACACCAATTTTAGCCAATGGTCACACAACTGAATTGGAAAAAATCGGATAAAAGGCCCAAATTCCCTTAACTGAAATTTTCCAAATGTTTAATTGAATCAATTACTCACAGAGCGAAGCTTCTTTGTGACCTTTTTCAATCTTTTGTGGAAATATTTGTAGTTAAGGCAAATGTTTCTGAGCTCCAACAGGAGCTCCTGGTTCTCCTTGGCCACCTTCCTGCAGCCAGTGCAAATCAATGTGTGGACTCGAGTCATCACCTTCCGAGTCACTAGGTAGATCACACACTCAGGCCATCGGACAATGTGGCTGATTAAATTGTTGAATGACTTTGCATGTTTTAAGCAGTTCTTAACAGTAATTAATATGTGATATTATAATTTACATTTGTGCTTCTGGCGGTCAAGTATAGCGTGTTTCTATTTCCGCGGTTTTGAGCCTTCTGATTGGCACGTTTCCACGATTAGGCTAGCTGCTAACATTCACTTAAACGTTTTATAACATGCTGTTAATAAGCCCTATACGGGTTCTTTGTCCAGTGAAGGTAAGTGTTGAAGTTTGCAGCCGGACACTCGCCATGTTTTATGCGTTGATCATAATTAAGAAGAAGCTCCTACTCTTTCCAACACTCCACATTCATTACATGATCACAGCAATGCTTCACCATGCTGTCCTTTGATGCTTTCATCTGTCCTGTCAAACTTTCTGTTTGATCGATTTTGATTAAATTGATTTACATTTTTATATATGGAAATAATTTGAAGAATTGAGACTTAGTTTTTGTTAGTTTGTCTGAAGTATTTTGTGTATTTAAGTTGATGTCGTAAACCTCATCTCACTTTCAGGTTTAGATACGACACGTTGAAAGAAACAATAGTTCCCAAGAGAATATTTGACACAAGTGTCACCGCCCTGTTAGAGGGAAACTTTGTTTTAATGAGTTCCACTGTGACCAAAGGAATAAAATAAAAAATTTTAACGCCCTCAGAGCAGCTGCTTTATAGCTGTTGGGAAGGAACAATCAATACATTTGCTTGAATCTCCAGGTCAGGTTCATTGTTATCCTGAAGGAGGAACTATTGCTACTCTCTGTCTATTGTACTGTTTCTGATATTGTTATGTCTTTGTGAAACACATTTATGGACGGTGAAGTTAATGAAACATATATAACCCTTGAAGGACATGTAGAGTTGGACAAATTCAGATATCTTTACTTTGCAGTCATGCTAGCAGCCTATGTTTGTATCGTCGTCTGTAACCTGACCATTGTGTATGTTATATGGATGCATGAAAACCTCCATGAGCCCATGTACATTTTCATCGCCGCTTTGCTTCTCAACTCTGTTGTTTTCAGCACTAACATCTATCCAAAACTGCTGTCAGATATTGTATCTGAGAAACAGATTATATCATATTCAGCTTGTTATGTGCAGTTTTTTTTCTTTTATTCTCTAAGTGGCTCAGAGTTTTTACTGCTGGCAGCCATGGCCTACGATCGTTATGTGTCTATATGCAAACCTTTGCAATATGCAACAATAATGGGGAGAAACACGGTTAGTATTTTCTTGGGTTTGGCTTGGCTGGTGCCTGCCAGTGTGACCGGCGTGCAGGTAATACTGAGCTCCAACATTAAACTGTGTAGACTGAATTTGGATGGGATCTTGTGTAACAATTCAATTTACAATATGTACTGTGTGAGCTCAAAAGTCCACATTGTATTCGGTGCTCTTTCTGTGTCTTTCATTGCTTTTTTCTCCCTGATCTTCATCGTTTTTACTTACACCAGGATATTGATCATCTCCTATCGTAGCTCTAAAGAAGTCAGAAAGAAAGCTGCTCAGACCTGCTCGCCCCACTTGCTAGTGCTGATCAGTTTCTCCTGTCTGTGTGCGTTTGATGTCATCGTAGCTCGACTGGGATCCAACCTTACAAGATTAATCCGTTTAATAATGACTTTACAGGCAGTTTTGTACCATCCTCTATTAAATCCAATCATATATGGTTTAAAAATGAAGGAGATTTCTAAACAACTGAGAAGGTTGTTTAATCAAGCTAAAGCTCAATAGTGACAAAGTTGATGTATTGATCTTAGACTGCCATCTGACACTTATTGTTAGTATTCCTAACTTTTTTTGAAGTTAATACTGAAATGTTAAGATGTACAAGTATAGTTTAAGTGAAGTATGTGTGAATTTTGCAAATGGTTGACACAAACAACAGTAACATACATTTGCTTAACCAGAGAATCTTGAAGACCGTCAATCTCCTGTTGAACGTTTTCATGATTGGTACCAAGTTCCTAGTATTATGCTTCTGGTCTTTGAATTAAACACATATTCCAAATTTGTTTGATTCTTTCTCCAGAACAGCTTTGAATACATGTTGCCATGCACAAACTTGTAAAGTCATCGCAGGCCAGATAAAGCAACAAAACGATAAAAAGGGAAACAAAAGTAGTGAGAGGAAGTCGGCTTGGAACATACATGGAGTTTAAATGCTAACATCGTCAACGGTGTGGACATCAACGTCTACCAAAATGATTCAACCCCTGGCAATATAGTTCAATAAACATAAGAAGAAAGGTTTTAAAAAATACAAATATATTGTATTAGATTGTATTTTATCTTTTTTTTTTCATATACTTTATCTGTTGCAGGTTGCTGCTTCCTCCAAACACCTCCAGGTTTTAGTTTGGTTACCAGCTGATCTTTTAAACCATGTCAGTGGCGCGATTGATGACGTGCCGGATTGCTTTACGTTCAAGTCAACCTCACAATGGACTTGTTAATATGAACACACACACACACAAACAATATGTTGTTGAAATAAAGGCCTAATGTCCAGAGTAGTCTCAGTCCCACGCTATAAATAGTGTGTTTGATTTATGACACAGAGAATTCAAATTTAATTTACTTATTAGAAAACACACGAGTATCATTTCTTTTAAGTCTGCTTTATCCTAGATGTTGCGAGTTTGAATTATTTAAATTGGCTAATTGATGCGAGACAGTTGAAGAACCAGAACAGCGTTGAAGGCTTCCAGAGAAGTGATCTTTGTAGGATAAAGCAAACAGATAAAAACATTTACGCAAACTGAGACGGTGCAGTCTGTGGTCTTGCGTATGTCCAACTGAACGTTGGAAAACATTTATGGAGGAGATCAATATTGCCTACATAACACTAAGTGGTCATGTAGAAATGAACAAACTGAAGTATGTGTATTTTACTGCGATGTTGATGGTTTATATTTTAATATTCCTCAGTAATGGGACTATCGTTTATATCGTCTGTTTTCACAAAAACCTCCATGAACCGATGTACATCTTCATTGCTGCTTTGTAATTTAACTCCGTTGTTTACGGTACGACTGTTAACCCAAAGCTTTTGGTCGACTATTTACCTGAAAGACAGATCATGAAATATTATGTCTGCATTTTTCAGTTGTTTATCTTTTATTCTGCAGGTGGTACTGAGTTGTTTCTGTCAGCAGTCATGACTTTTGACAGATACGTGTCAACATGTAAACCTCTCAGATATCCAGCCATCATGAGAAAACCTACGGTGACATCTCTCCCGGTTCTGGCCCGGTTTGTTTCCGCCTGTCCCCTCGGAGGAGAAGCAATACTGATCAGCGAAGTTCAATCATATCAATCAGATTTGGATGGAATATTCTGTAACAATGGCATTTTTACCCTTCACTGTGCAAAATCCAGAGCACTTACAACATTTGGGATTGTTTCATTGCTAAATCTCTCAATGATTCTTGTGCTGTTCACAAGTTTTACATACACAAATATTTTAATAATCTCTGTTCTAAAGCATTTAGAGGAAAAGCTGCCGCATCTGCTGGTTTTAATCAACTTCACCTATTTGTCTACATACAACGTGGTTGTAGCTCGAGTGGAATCAGAGTTTTCAAAACATGTTCGCTTCATCATGACTTTGCAATTCCTTGTGTTTCAACCTTTGTTTTTTCCATTCATATACGACTTTATTCAGATTAGAATCGAATTTTTGATATTTTTACAGAATGTTATGAATAAAGATGGCCACCCAAGCACATAAAATCCTAATTTTTTATTTTTTTTTTCTGTTTCTACCCACGCAGCAGCTTGCAAAAGTATTCATACCCCTCTGAACTTGTCCATATTTCGTCAGGGAAAAGTAAATAAACAAATGTGGACTTAATGGAAAGAGTGGCAAGAAGAAAGTCACTGCTAAGAGACAGTTTCCTCGCACAAAAATCGGCCACAAAAATGCACTAGCATCCTATATCAGGCATAAAGAAGGCAGGCGATAAGGCAGGCAGAGACCAGCATGTCTCGGCTCTGCAGCAGCTCTGAAAACCTGGGAATTTCCCTAGCAACTGCAGCTGGAATGCCGCCATAAAGTAATGTTGTACTTCGCTCTTAAAGGGACAGTACCCATAAAGTAAAAAAAAATAAAAAATCAGAAAAGCAAATAATACAGATAACAAATACAGCTGGGTTACATAGTCATTCATCATCTTTAGGTGTCTGATGACCAGTGTTGGGTAGTAACGGATTACATGTAACGACGTTACGTAATATAATTACAAAAAAAGAGTAACTGTAATTTGTTACAGTTACAATGAGAAAATATTAAGAATTACAAATTTAGTTACATTTAAAAAAATATATAAACAAAAACCTTTGCAAAATATGTAATGATATTTTTATTGCTTTGCGGTCTTTATCGCCGTTTCCCGCTACGGCTCCTTGTCTCTATCATAGCCACAATGCCACTCTGATGTTCCATCCCGTGCTGGCGGAGCCTCCTGGAGGAACAGCAAGCGAGCGGACGGTTCCATTTCAGCTCAAGCAGCGCATCAAAAATGACAGCCTTCCAGCACTAGAAATTAAAGGAGCATTTCATTTACATCTGTAAAAATGGCTCAAATTTAACCGTGCAGTGCAAGAAGTGTTTGCTGGCTATCAAGAACTTGTCCACGTCGAAGCAATCTATGTCAAACCTGAGGAAACATTTAGAGGTAAATGCAACTCACTGATAGACGAAGTGTATTATTTTACGAATATTTGACTGTTTGGTGTTGATGCATGACAAACATTGGAATCTATTCTTTCCCATGAGACATTGTATGCAATGTGCTAGTGTTATGGTTTTCATGAACATAAAGTAAACTAGAAAATTCCTGAAGAAATTTAACTGGGGCCTGCCAAAGTGTGCCCATCGGTTTGGACCCAGCGTTCTGATGCTAAGAATTAGCATCAATGCTAAGCTTAGCTAAATAGTAGTCATTAGCTTCTGGAAAGTCACAAGTATGTTAAGTAAGCTGGACGTGCACCATTCAGTCTGTTAAAATGAGTGTATAAGCTGAAATTAGCCTAAATGCTAATGTAAGCCTAAATACTTTCAGCAGCATGTGGGGTATCATTAGAATGTTCTCTATAATTTACTTACTCCATTCAGTATACTAAACATGGCTAATAAGTCAGAAAAATAGGCAATAGCTTATTTAAGCTAAAAGGCTAATGCTAATTCCTAACCTGAGAGAAACAGATAATGCAGAATCCTATTATTGCACTGCCTTTCTTCTATCTTTTTTTCTCTCTCTTTTCAGAGGAAGCATCCAGACGTTTTTCTGAAAGGCACGTTTAGTCCATCCGATACTCGGGAAGATGACCTGGTAGGCAGTTCTACCCCAGCAGCTACTCAACCCCCCTTGAAGCAAGGAAGGGTCACACCAGCGTTCAATGTGTCACAGGAACGTGTAAACAAGCTGGTATTCGATTTTGTGGTTGATGATGTGCAGTGCTTTTCAGTGGTGGAGCAGCCAGCATTCCGCAAGCTGGTTCAAGGTCTCAGTGGTGGCAAAAAACCCCAATGTTTTGAAAGACTTTAATGCAGCGGATTGATGAGGAGTTTGCCATAATGAAGCAGTCTGTTATGTCTAAACTCATTGATGTGGAGAGTGTCTGCACCACAGCAGACATCTGGTCAGCCCAAAACCGTAGCTACTTTGGAGTTACATGTCACTGGATAGACAAACACACATTAGAGAGGTGTTCTGCTGCTTTGGCCTGTACCCGCCTTAAAGGTCGACACACATATGATGCAGTTGCATCTAAACTGAACGAAATCCATGCAGAATACAAAATTCAGACCAAAGTCAGATCCACTGTCACTGACAATGGCATTTAGGAAATATGGTGTTAGTGAGGAGGAAGATGATGGTGGTGATGGTGTGACATTTGTAGATGTTAGTACTCTTCTTCAAGAAGAGGAAGATGAGCAGTTTTTTCTTCCACAACACCAGCGCTGTGCAGCTCATACATTAAATTTAATAGCTACTAATGAGGTTCACAAGGCAGGTGGGAATGGGCCATCACGCAAGGTGTGTAGGAGTGCAACAGCAAAGTGCTCGTCTATCTGGAACAAAGCACATAAATCTTCATTGGCTTCCGAGGCAATTCAGGAGATTGCAAAAATGCAATTCATTGTCCCATCAATAACCAGATGGAGTTCAGAATTCAGGGCCGTCTCCAAAGTTGTACAACTTTCAGAAGAACAGCTGAGGGCCATTTGTGATAAGCTTGATGCACCAATGTTCCACCCTCAAGAGGCTGCATTCCTCAAACAATACTCTGAGGCTCTGCAGCCTTTAGCGTCAGCAATTGACATTCTCCAGGGTGAGAACAAAGGTTTCTTAGGATTTGTTGTCCCTACTTTACTGAGCCTGAAGGCAAAGCTGTCTGAGAAGTTGCCTCATGTCATTTACACAGCACATATTATCACCACCATCATTGACGCTGTAGATGAGAGGTTTGGATCAGTGTTAGCCTGCCATGAAGCACAAATGGCAACTGCAACATTGCCAAAGTTCTGTTTATGTTGGCTCAGCCCTGACAAAAGAGATTAAATGAGAAGAAAGCTGCTGCAGGAAGCTGTTGCAGTAGAACAACAACAGGGTCCAGTTGAAATGACAAATGATGACACTGCAAGATCTGATGAGTTTTTTGTGTTTGAAAATGACACATCTAGTGCATCTGACCGTACAGCTTATGATGAAGTCAGGAAGTACTTGGAGGATTCAGATAACAGCATTAAATCACTTCAAGGATTTCCCGTCATTAAGCATCTTTTTATCAAGTACAATACCACATCCAGTGCTCCAGTAGAGCGCCTCTTTAGTCTAGGTGGCAAAATTTTGACTCCATCTCGAAACAGAATGACCGATAGCCACATGGAGCAGGTCCTACTGCTCCGTTACAACAAACAGATTTCAGATTGACTTCATTCTTGACACTAAATAGCGGCGTCCAGAGTTATAGTGCTGCTACACTCAGGTATATTTTGTTTCAATTGCATTTGTTTAATTGTATTGAGTGTTTAAATGCAAATGTTAAGAGACTTTACTCTTGACACTACGTTGTAGTGTCCACAGTTGTTTTGCTTGTCTAACACAGTGATCGTGTGATTTTGGAAAACTATTGTTTTTACCATTTTGATTTTGAATGATATGTTGCAAACACTTCTATTTTTGTCAACATTCCATTGACTGTTAAATGTTCAATGACTAACTTGACTACCCATCGTCCATCTTAATTCTTGATGCACTGTATTGTGCCGTGTTTAATTTTACAAGCAAGGGTGTGCAAAGAAAAAATAAATCAAGAAAAATAAAATGTGACGTAAAAGTTTCCAGCAAGCGCCAATTTATTTGTGCCAATCGGATCATCCATGTGTGATTTAAAGACAATCGTATGACAATCATATGAATCATCTGTGGCAAGTTCTGAAAAGTGTTGTTCACAAAGGCTCTTCGTGTAATCTGACTGAGCTTTGCAAAGGACGAGCAAAGCATTCAGCCAGTGGATGTGCAAAGCTGGTAGAGACGAACCCTGACAAACACGACAACGCAACAAAACGAGCTGACAGGCAACAACAACAGCCGGAACACAGTGACCCAAACCACAACGCAACGAAGGCCACAACGACACAGCTCAGAAACATAAGCTGAAAGACGAGAACAAAACATTTACTGTTTTTATCGTTGAGCATCACTCATTGGTTTTTTGTTTGATTTTTACAGTGACCCAGATTGTTCAACGACACGCTGTAGGAATAACAACCCAAAGAACAAGGCACAACGAAACACAATCTGCAACAGAAAAACAACGTTTAACGTGTTTTGGCCTTGAGTATTTGAGTACGACCCGTTGGTTTATTAGTGTTTTATTTTTTTACAGACTGTTCAACAACGATAAAAAAAATAACAGCACAAAAAATTTGTAGCTTTCTGAGTCAAGTTGCTATAGCAACATTGTCTGTGAACCAACAGACATGTTTTATTTTATACTGCAGTTTTTCATCCACTCAAGTCTTTATGTTGATGCCATCGTCATTGTTGCCTCAAAGTCGATTAATCTGAGAATGCCTTTTTTGGTGTATTGAACATTAAATGCTATTTCACTCCATGTGTAATTTATTGTGTTTGAAGAACTTTGTGTACTTCAGTGTGGATGGCAAACCTTATCTCACCCAAAAGCTCCCGAGAGAAAAGCAGCTATAAGGTGAAGCCTGACCTGCAGGAAAGGCTTCGTTAAAGCGTCGCTATGAGTCTCTACAGCCTCATGTACTTCACGAACTGTTTAAAAAAAACTGGGTGGGTCTTTAATGAGCCCCATTGTGAATAAAGCAATATAATAACGTTTTTCAGCGCACTAGGATCAGCTGCTTTCTAAATTTAGAGAGAGAACAAGCAATGCTCTACGTTTGAATGTCTGGGTCAGGTTCTGTGAAATGAGCTGTTAGTTGTCTATTGTACTGTTTCTGATATTATTATGTCTTTGTGAAACACATTTATGGACGGTGAAGTTAATGAAACATATATAACCCTTGAAGGACATGTAGAGTTGGACAAATTCAGATATCTTTACTTTGCAGTCATGCTAGCAGCCTATGTTTGTATCGTCGTCTGTAACCTGACCATTGTGTATGTTATATGGATGCATGAAAACCTCCATGAGCCCATGTACGTTTTCATCGCCGCTTTGCTTCTCAACTCTGTTGTTTTCAGCACCAACATCTATCCAAAACTGCTGTCAGATATTGTATCTGAGAAACAGATTATATCATATTCAGCTTGTTATGTGCAGTTTTTTTTCTTTTATTCTCTAAGTGGCTCAGAGTTTTTATTGCTGGCAGCCATGGCCTACGATCGTTATGTGTCTATATGCAAACCTCTGCAATATGCAACAATAATGGGGAGAAACACGGTTAGTATTTTCTTGGGTTTGGCTTGGCTGGTGCCTGCCTGTGTGCTTGCTGTGCAGGTAATACTGAGCTCCAGTATGAAACTGTGTAAATCAAACGTTCAAGGAATTTTCTGTAACAACTCAATTTTCAGCGCCCACTGTTTAAATTCAGAGGTGCACATAGCATTTGGTGCCGTGGCCCTGGTTATGATTGGATTCTTCCCTCTGCTTTTCATCATTTTTACTTACACCAGGATATTGATCATCTCCTATCGTAGCTCTAAAGAAGTCAGAAAGAAAGCTGCTCAGACCTGCTCGCCCCACTTGCTAGTGCTGATCAGTTTCTCCTGTCTGTGTGCGTTTGATGTCATCGTAGCTCGACTGGGATCCAACCTTACAAGATTAATCCGTTTAATAATGACTTTACAGGCAGTTTTGTACCATCCTCTATTAAATCCAATCATATATGGTTTAAAAATGAAGGAGATTTCTAAACAACTGAGAAGGTTGTTTAATCAAGCTAAGGTCCTGTAGTAGTGACGTTGATCAATTGATATAAATATTAGATTATTCAATACTTTGTATTGCACACAGATTATTATTATTATTTTGCAGCAACACTATTTACACAGTTCACTGTCTTAGATCAAGTTAGTTAGTACAACTGGGTTTGTTATGGGTCTTAGAGAAGAAGAAAGAACCAACTCTACATTTTTTAATACATTGTTAAACAGGCAGGCGTGAATTAAATGTCACACTCAAATATGATGAATTGCTTACATTAAAAATGTTGTTTTGTGTATATTTCTAAGTCAGATTTCTCGTCAATCATTACATGCCGACTGTGGCTGATGTTGAATGCTTGACGTATTGCGTAGTGCAATACTGAACAATCACACCTCAGTGTAGGAGATCCCCAGCGAATGAGATCCTGCGAGGGATGAAGGGATAAATAAAAGAAAGTCGACTCAGTTTAAATCAAGGGAAAGAAGAGAATACGTCATTACTGAGCTCTGGACGGGATGCTTTTATTTAAACTGAATAGTTAAGAGACAAACACATTTATGGATGAGTTAAACGAGACCCTCATAACTCTGACTGGATACGTAGAGATGACTAAACACAGATACCTTTATTTTTCAGTTTTTTTGACAGTGTTTGTCTTGATCATCTGCAGCAATGCTACCATTGTTTATCTCATCTGGACTCACAAAAACCTCCACGAGCCGATGTACATCTTCATCGGTGCTTTATTGTTTAACTGTGTTATTTACAACTCCACTTTTTACCCGAAGCTTTTGACCGACGTCCTCTCTGATAAACAGGTCATACCGTATTCTGCTTGTGTTTTTCAATATTTTGTGTTTTATTCTGTAGGTGGATCAGAGTTCTTACTGTTAGCAGTCATGGCTTTCGATAGATACGTGTCGATATGTAAACCTCTGAGATATCCAACCATCATGAGGAAAGCTACGGTGAAATGTCTCCTGGCTTTTGCTTGGCTTTCCCCTCCGCTTCATGTTGTTGTGCAAGCAGTGCTGAGCACCAAGTCTAAGATATGTAACCGTAATTTAGAAGCAATATTTTGCAATAACACTATTTACACACTCCAGTGCATGAGATCACGGACAGTTACTATAATTGGGGTTGTTATTTTATTAGACGTCGCAGTGCTCCCGATGCTTTTCACAGTTTTCACATATGCAAAGATTTTTATAATGGCTTATCAAAGTAATAAAGCATTTCAGAGAAAGGCGGCTAAGACCTGCCTTCCACACGTGTTGGTTTTGATCAGCTTCTCATATCTGTGTGTATGATGTAATCATAGCTCGAGTGGAGTCAGATCTTCCAAAAGCTGCACGCTTCGTGATGACGCTGCAGCTGTTTCTGTATCATCCGCTGCTTAATCCCATAATATACGGCCTCAAAATGAAGGAAATTTCTAAGCATCTGAAGAGGTTGTTTTGTTCTACCAAAGTCTAATTGGACATGTGCTTTTTTTAATCGTTTTTACATTGTCACCACTGAAAAGTTTGGTTGTTATTTGTAATTGGAGAATATTGCATTAAGGCAAAGGAAGACGTATGGATGAATGGAAAAAAAAGAAAAAAGAAACAGTTACACAAAAGTGTTTCACTGTAAAGATGGTTTATAGTTTGTTTTGTTGCAACGTGAAGTGTGAAATAAACTTCAATGGAGTTTCAAAACAAAATCTGTGTTTAGGTTTATGTCTGTTTGGACGATGTGTGTGTCCAGTTTATTTCTTTTTTCTATTTTAGGGAGTATTTTATTGTAATCCATAGGGGGGCCCAGAAAATCTTTGGGAAACACTGGATTAAGGTCTGGAAGTAAACTGGCCCATATGTGTCTTATTTATGTTTCTTTGTATCACAGTTTGATTTTCTCAAGGTGGGATATTTGATAAGTTTACTATTGGATAATTTTCTTACGCTATCACAAATGTCTATTATTACGTTGTATGGTTATAAAGATAAATAAAGATTAATCTCGCCGCCTGTCTTTTTTTTTCAGACCACTTAATAAAAACTTAATTATATAACAGCATAAGTAGAAATTTGGACGCCATAGAATTCACCAGCAGGATTTTCTTTTCCAGAAACTTTCTGACATTCTTTATTTGATTAAAAACCTGGCGGGGAAAAAATGACTCGCAGTGGTCATTGAAATAACCAAAAACCAAAAACAGCTTATCAATAAATGTTTCTGAATTGTGGTTTCACAGATTCATTTTACGTTGAACCACGATTTATAATTCCATTGGAGTTTGGTTGAATTATTCATTAATTTCAGTTGGTATGGTGTTAAATTTCTATTAAGGTATTTATTCAAGTAAAAGGGCATCATTCCACAGACACCAACATTTGTGAATATTCTTATACGACTTAAATGAATGAAACTTTTCTATGATTTCATTAACTTGGGTCACTATGAAATCTTCTGGCAGTTTAGAGATATTTATTGAAAAAGTATTTGTTAGGATTTGAGTTTGTCTGTGTGTTTATTTAGGTTTCTGTGTTCTGTGGCGCATGACTTACACCTGTCTCTCGTTTCCCCTGATTGTCTCCATGTCAATTTAAACCCACCTGTGTTCTTTGGTCCAAAATTACTGGCAGCAGACAAGACAGCAAGAGACACAAGACTTAAGATCTGACAGTCTGCCTCACCACCTCAGAACGCAAACCATGACAGTATCAAACTTAGATTAAACTTAAATGTCATTCCACAACTAAATATGACCACCTTAGATTTTTTTTTTTTTTTTTATTACTTTTAATTTAGATCTGAATGGTGGAAAATGCTGGTTACCTGTTTATTTTATTTTTATTTTTTTACAGCAAAACAATTAAACTGGGGATATTAAAATAGAAAATTATGATTCCACATGTAAACATGAACATCTTGGAATGAATTGGTAATTTTTGTATGAATTATTAACACTCTTATGTTCTGGGTCAAATTGACCCATTTTAAAATTTAATTATTTTTTTGTAAATAGTTGGAAGTATTTTATTTATTTTTTTGCATGAAACCTTTTCTATTTGTCTTAATAGATTTTAAAAAATGTCCAATTCTACACGTTTCCTTCCAGCTATGAACCATATTTCACCACACACGTACACACACAAGCCCACTTTCTCACTATTCTCTTCACTTCACTAGGAAACTGCGAGAAAGCAGGTGTTCATGGATAAACTCCACCCACACTGAGTGACACTCGGCAGAAGTGGAGGAAAACAAATACTCTGCATGACTCATTTATCTTAATTTTAATCGGCGGGTCAATTTGACCCTGAACAGTATGCGTGTCTCAAGTTCAATTATAAAAATCCTCCATTGAAAAGAAATAAAGTGCAATATAAAATGTTCACCAATTTCAAGGAAATTGATCTTTGGTGGTTTTTTTGTGTGTAGGTTTTTCTCAGTGGACATAAAAGTATAAATTCAATTTTTTTTATGTCAAAATGAATAAGTTGTCGTCATTGATCCTTAATTTCTGAGAAATGGAAAAACAGCATTGCACAAATATTGATTGAAATGGTTAGTATTGGATTTAATAATCGGATACAAAAATGTTTTGGAGGAATTTTTTGGTTTCTGACACTATTGCATGATTAAACACTCCCCGGGTCAAATTGACCCACGAACATTATTGCTGTACCTCAGAAACAAACATGACAGGAGGGTTGATTTCATTCTAAATTTTCAAATTTAGGGAAACACTAAACACTGGGGGTTAACATGACTTATGAAAAATCATTACATAAAGTTACATAAGCCCTCTCGAGGACACTACCTCGACAAAAACCAGCTCCTTTTTCTATGCTTCACTTCGTTCAGAGTCTCGACTCGTGGCTGGTGACAAACGATACCAGCCATGTGCTTCTTCAAAGAGTGGACTCTGTTAAAGTTTAAAATTTTATCCAATCGCCAACGTTTGACCGTGAGGTACGTAATGCCCTGGTTCAACAATATGAAGAAAACAACCATCCTTCACTGCCGAACCAAACGAGGCAACTGTTGGTGTTACTTCAATGTTTGGCTAACAGAGGGAACGGCTTCGTTCACCATAAATAATTTCATGTTTAATTCTTAAAGTGACCGTAAGTTTTAAAAAAGGCCAAAGGCACTTGTAAATAAAATGTATGATTATTACTCCTTGCTTGCTGTCTTCTCTGAACACCTTGATCTCCTTGACACACATTTAAAACATCTAATTTTGTTTTAAAATTACGATTCATTTTGGTGGCACTGCATGGGCTTTTTGCTATTCAAGAGATTGATGCTAGCCTCTTCTTACTTCCATTATATTTTACTGACCAGCTGCATATTTTTTTATGGAAAATTACTAATAATTTAACAAAACACCATCTAATTTTTAACTTGCATTAAAAAAATGTTTTATATCTTTTTAGTACATTATGTTAACACTTTTTTAGTCGACATGGTGTTGAGTTTGAAACGTTATGACGTACGCCCTTCAGAGCTGCAAGTCCCCAACGCTGGAGATAAAACCAATCCAACACAAACTCTTCAGTTTCAATCCGGCTAATGACGAGAACACATCATTTCTGCTCTGGACTGAATCTTTTCACCTCGAACACTCAAGAGTATTTGAACGACCAACACATTTATGGATGAGCTGAATGTTAGCCACGTAACTCTGACCGGATACGTAGAGATGAGTAAATACAGATACCTTTATTTTTCTGTTTTGTTTACTGTTTATGTTTTGATCATCTGCAGCAATGCTACCATTGTTTATCTCATCTGGGCTCACAAAAACCTCCACGAACCGATGTACATCTTCATCGCAGCTTTGCTGTTTAACTGTCTCCTCTACAGCACCACCGTTTATCCAAAGCTTTTGATCGACTTCTTGTCGGAGACGCCGATCGTCTCCGTGTCGAGTTGTCTTCTGCAGTTTTTCATGTTTTATTCTATCGGCGGCACAGAGTTCTGGCTGATAGCGTCTATGGCTTTTGATAGGTATGTGTCGATATGTAACCCTCTGAGATATACGACCATCATGAGGAAAAGTACCGTTAAAGTACTCCTCATTCTGGCCTGGTTTGTGCCCGCCTGTCACATCGCACCAGAAGCGATACTGAGCGCCAAAACTCCGATATGTAGCTCGGACTTGAACGGAATATTTTGCAATAACGCCATGTTCAAACTTCACTGTTCAAAACCAAGTTCGCTTACAGTTTTGGGAGTCGTTGCTTTATTAAATGTGGTCATACTCCCGATGCTTTTTACAGTTTTCACGTACGCAAAGATTTTTATAATGTCTTATCAAAGTGGAAAGTCATTTAGGAGGAAGGCTGCTGAGACCTGTGTGCCTCATCTGATCGTTTTAATCAGCTTCTCCTATTTGGCTGCATATGATGTGGCCATAGCGCGAATGGAGACCGATTTCCCCAAAACTGCACGCCTAATAATGACAATGCAAATATTTCTCTATCACCCTTTATTTAATCCGTTTATCTACGGGTTGAAAATGAAAGAAATCTCTAAACATTTAAAACTGTTGTGTGTAAAGAGGGTATAACTGCAAATCTAATTATGTCACATGCTGCAGCACCACCGTTTATCCAACGCTTTAAATTGCTGGTTTAAAATTTATAATAATAAAGTTGTTTAATTTTATAAGAATTCACTGGGAAAAAAAATATTTTTGAAATTCTCTACTGTCTCTGATGTTGATATATTTTATGTTGGAATTCGAACAAGGTGATATAACACCCTTCATAAGTTTTAATTGTTTAGTGTTTTAAGTTGAGTAATTTTCTAAATGGAAATAAAAGTGAGTAGAAAATAGTTTTTTTGCTTTTTAATAATTATGAAGAATTTAATTGTAAATAAGTTTGTGGGTTTCTGACCGGTTTTATATTTGTTACAATGTTGGTTCGTATATTTGTGTTGTACAGTTTGAACAGAGAAACGATAAAACAAACATTAATGTGCAGAATTCATCAGTGAGAGTCCACACTGTTGTCATGGCAATATAACAAAATCAGTGTTTTCCAGTTTGTTTGGTCTTTTTTTTTTCCAAGTCAATATACTAAAATCTTACTTAGAAAATACACGTTCTGTAAAAGTAAGATACATTTTTGAGTTTGTGTGAAGATTTTTTTGTTATTATTTATTTTATTTTTTTTTTTGCCTCATAAGAAAATCCACTTATTTGTTTTTACAAATTCTGATAGAGGTATTCAATAACTCAAAGCTTGAATGCAATGCAAATGAATATTCAAGTTGTTTATTTTACTGTAGAAAAAAAAATATTTTTCTGGTGAACTTTACAGCTTTTCATAATATGTCTAAATAAAATTTAAATAACATACGTTTCTGGCAATTGTTTTTTAGATCAAGTGGCTATAAAAGAAACAGATTCACTCACTGAAATGAAATCTTAAAAACAAAAATATATCACATTCAGCACTTTTTTTGCAATTGGGAAATTTAATGAATGCTTGATTTCTAAATCACAAGTCATGGCAATTAAAAGGCAAAACAATATTCTTGCATCCATTTTATTTTCAACATAAATGTTAATCGATTAAGGCCCAGTCCACACATATATTGTTTACTTTATTTTAACTGTAGAATATTGTAGAATCATTATTAGCATATTTGCACATCAAAATGTTTTGGTTTTTTTGCTGTAAAAAAAGGACTTTACTGTGATGGATGGATTATGTGTATTCAGGTGCTGGAGGAATTCCTGAAGTTATTTCTTTCACGTACTAAGGGCCCCTGCCTCCCATTTGGCCATGAAAATATTAGCATAGGCCGGTGTGAATTTTTTGCCCATGGCTGTGCCCTTGATCTGGAGGAAAAATTGGCCATTGAATACAAAATTATTTCTTTTTAAATTAATTTTTAATAATTGTATGACTTCTCGATCTGGCCTCCTCGAATCTGGATATTTCAAAAATATGTTGTTGTTTTGTTTTTTTTTAATGCATCGTAATTCCTTCATCTATATCAATATTGGTGTACAAACTGTCGATGTCAATTGTAAATAAAATAGAGTCCTGAGGTAGAGAAATTAATTAGATTTATTTCAACAAAATCATAAGTATCTTTGATGTAGCTTTGGTGTCGAATTGATAGGGGATGTAAATGATGATCAATAAATTCTGCTGTGTAATACGTCTTACTGCCACAGTTGGAGACGATTGGCCTGCCGGGGTGGATCTCATGAGGTTTGCTCCATTTTTCTGGTTCCTTATGGATCTTTGGAGCAAATAGAACCTCCTGGCTCTGGGTTCAGAGGAGCCATGTAGGTAAGATTTTTGTTTTGCATTAATACATTTCTTTTCATGCAAATTATCTAGAATTTTGGTTACAAGAGGGGCCGTATCGGTATCAATTAGAGTGTATTTTTTTTATAATATGTCTCTGTATCCCTCCCACAGATACTGCTCCCTGTCTATAATGACTATGGAGCTGCCCTTATCAAGTTTCATAGCAATGTTATTATTCATCATTAATTCTTTTAGTGCTTTCGTTTCATCTGCGTTTAGGTTAGGTACGGTTTCAACAAATTTAAATTCTTTATCCAAGTAATTGAGGTCCTGGGAAATTAATTTGATCGCCTCAGGAAGAAGAGAGGCGATTGGAGGAGACCAGTCTGACTCTGGCATACAAGGCAAGTTACTGGTGTTACCAACATGCTGGCATTACCAACATCATCTTTATAATAAATGGCCAATTTGATCGTCCTGTGGTATTTCTGTAGATCATACCTCATTTGCATTTTGCTTTTCTTGGAGATATTGTTACCCTGGGTGGGGATGAAAGTTAAGCTCTTGTTTAAAAGGGAACACTGTGCATCACTGAGTGTGAATGATTTTGACAGGTTACAGACATTTTTATGTACAATTTCAGAGTGCCCCTCCTTCCCGTGAAGGCTCTCGGGGCAGTCTAGTTTAGCCACTCCCTCCAGTGGCTGAGCATGTGAGCTACGATGGGTTTGGTCCAGTGGATGTTGTCCCTGGCCACCGTGAAGCCCGGCCTCTCCAGTGTCGCGATGAATCGGCTGAGCTGCGCTATGTAAATGTTCATATGAGTGAGAGTCACCTGTTCTTGGAGGGGCAGCGAGAAATTTATCGTGGGGACAAAAATCTCCGCAATTGTGCAGCTGACCCTGGCTGCCCTCAGTGCCGCTCTCATCTCCTTCACTGCTGCTCTTTTGTCCCTCTGGGCTCAATGGTCGATGCCCAGGGAGAGAATAATGCACTCCACGTGCTCCATCACCGGTGCTCTCTCAAACAGGTGGGTCAGATGTCTCCATTTGGCACCATGGAAACTGTCCACCTGTAGATCCGGGTTATTGAACTCCAGGAACCTGGCCACATTTGAGTCCCCCAGGATCACAAACCTTTTGCTTAGGTCCAGGGACCAGCGATTTGTTTTATTCAGGGCCCCCACCTGTCTGGCTGCAACCGTCATCCGCACAGATAGTGGAGCAGTGGACCCACCAGTGGAGGAGGCTGCAGCTGGAGCCGATGTCCTCACACTGGTGTTGAAGGATAGTCGCCGCTGCGTGCTGACCTGTGGTGAAGGGGAGCCATCCTAGGCTTCAGGGAGACCCTCCATTCCACCTGTGCAGAGCTGGAGGTCTGGGTGAGAGGAGGAGAGGCTGCAGCCCGGTGTCTGCTCACCTCCTCCTGGATGAGGTCAGAGATGCACTGATGAGGACCTCTGATGCAGCTCAGGTCCTCATCAGTGGCAGGGGCTGCTGCCACTTAAGGTTGTAGAGGAAGAGGAGGGGCCACCTGTGGCGCAGAGGTGGTGTCCCTGCTGGCGTTGAGGAAGGGGGGTGACGTCATCAGGAGATGGTGGAGGGGGCGTGCTTCTTCCGCTGTCCTCTTTGTCGGAGCCTGGCGGTGTCCAGCCACCATGAAGAAGCTCTGTCATGGTGGCTGTGGTGGTCATGACAGGGATGAGGAGGTTGAGTGCAGCGGAGGGGAGTGGTAGGGTCCACAGCCTGGTCATGTTGCTCTGGGCATTTTGTAGAGGTGCAGGAGGAAGGAGGAGAGGGGGGGAGATGGATGAGGCAGAAGATGAGGAGGAGGGGGATGGGAGAGTTGTGCCCTCACTGCTTCATAAAAATCTGATTTTTTTTTTTTGTGCAAATTCTGTTTAAGCGAATCAACTGTGATTTAAATAATCCCACTAACGTGCACTTCGGATGGAAACTGGATTTAAACAAAATGCATGTGTGTCTGTGGGTTTGAAGTAGACTTTGATGTCTAATCAGCCGGTGTTGTTAAAATCTGGACCTTTAAAGGTGGTGGTGTCCAAGAAGTCCACTGCAGTAAGGCTGGTGGACGACTTTAATTTGATCGAGGCGTTGTGAGTGTTTAGGGTGTGTAGAAAGCGGTTGAACTCCTCCTCTGAATGAGTCCAAACACCCCAGATGTCATCCAAATACCTGTAATGATGCAGCGGTCTCTTATCGCAGGGATTCAGGGCGGACTCCTCCCACTCTGCCATGAAGATGTTCACGTAGGCCGGTGCAAACCTCTTTCCCATGGCAGTACCCTTCACCTGCAAGAACCACTCCCCGTTGAACTGGAAATTATTCCTGAGCAAATTGATCTCCAAAAGTTGAATGATTCCTTGTCTGGTCTCCCTCCAGGGCAAGTAGGTATTCTGGACAGGACCTAATAAAGCTGTTCAGGTGCCTCAACATGGTCTGCTCCCGGTGACTGAAGAGATGCCCAAAGTTTACCTCAGACACCACGATGCGTGACCCCGGAAGCCTTGTTGAGGCGGCGGCCTTGAGCTTGATGATGGGTGTGGCCTTGGCCCGTTGGCACCTGTTGTTTAGGCCGAAAGAGAGAATGAGCCTCTCCACCGGGCTCCGAACGGTTGCCACCCATAACAGCGCCTCGCCGTGCTTCCATTTTGCATCCAGAAAGGCGTCCACTTGGAGGTCCTTCGCCTCGAATGTCAGAAACTGGGCGACATTTGAGTCACTCTGAATGACCCACTTCTGGGTGATAGTGAGACTCCAATCTTTTAATTTATTTGGAGTGGAGATGTGTCTGGTTGGGCGACGACCTCCCGCCGGTCTCACAGGCGCCTGGGGTCCTCCAACCTCTAACTTGAGGCTGTGCTCCTCATCCGGACCCCCTCTGCCAACTCTGGCGAGACGTAAAGGGTGGAGGCGAAGTTGTGTGGTTAACCGGGATTGCGACCGGGACCTCCAGGGACAACTGACCCTTCGCTGGACGAGACATCGCTGAGGGACGAGAGTCTTGCTCGTCGTCCAAGGTGAGTCCTTCAAAGTCTGACAAGAGGGGCTCGAATAAATGCAGTTCTCCACTATGGGCAAGTTCACCCCCTCTGGAGTCCTCCTCTATCTGTAGGTAACGGCGCTTCTCTCTCCGTTTTCTGGGAGGTCGCGGGGTCAGCTCCCCTGGGAGCGTGTGAGGTCCAGCCGCATCATCTTCCGATACCCCAGGCCGTGGTGACCACTCAGTGGGAACTGGGTCCGTCATCACCGCGACCAACGTCAGTGTTTTTTTGTACTCTGTTGTCCTCCAAGGGGGCAGGAACCGTCGCGGATCTAGCAGAGTCCGCGGGCGGTCTGACCCGAGAAGGTCCGGTCACAGGCTCCGGTTTCTGAGCCCGCAGCTGTTCCTCCAGCCACGTGCGGGCCTGGAGCACCGTCGTGTCCTGGAGACGGCATCCCAGGTTCCTGCTGGCCCACTTATTGGCCACTTCAAAAGGGGCCTCCCAGTCCCCCTGTCCAGACTCCAAAAGGTCTGTGTCTCTGCAGGCCTCGTAGTGGTCCCTCAGGATCAGGAGGGTGGTCCACGTCCACTCCTTAGCGTTCCCTCTGATTCTGAGGGCCGTTTCTGGTGACAGGAAGGCCGGCACAATTACCCCAGCCAAGTGCTCCATCAGCCGATGGAGTGAGGGTGGGTAGCTGGCGGTGTCATCAGCCAGGTGGTGAGTGACCTTGATGATCCGGCTGTGGAGGGGCGGGCCGTAATTGGTGTTGGACTGAGTTTCGGGCTCAGGTCGTCGTCGGGCTGTTCCCGGCCATCTTGAGGCTCGGGCCTCCGGAGACCAGCGTGGTACTCGGGTGGCCCACAGCCAGCTTTGTGACGACCTCCTTGGAGGATCGGGACCAAAAGTCCAATGTCCGCGGGCCACATCGGCATAGGTGGGAAATTGCCAACATGGAGACCGCTCCACATAGACCCTTCGTGGGTTATCCACATAATGGCAGTGGGGGGTGGATGGGCTCACGGCCTACAAGCCACCTTCGTCCACCCCAGTTTCTCGTGGTCTTCAATATAAAAAACGGGCACATTTTTGCCCCGGTACGGACCTGTAAAGTAAAAATTTAACTAAAATACACAAACTTTAAATAAAACTAAAATCTATGTCCCGTGGTGGACAAAACGGATATTAGCTGTAACTAAAAACAATCACTTCCGTGATGCAGAAAAGAAAAACAAACCGATAAAATAGTCCGAAAGAACTTGTAATTTTTAAAAGTAAGTCGTAGAGACGAACTAACTTGCACAACGTTTCGGAAACAACAGGTCCTTCACCAGGCGTTGGTTGCAGATGCGTCCGGTCTGTTACTTCGACTGCACAGAAAGGCACCAGGAAGGACGACGTTCCAACCAGGGTCCTCCTGGGACCAATCCCAACCGCTGGGGCGCAGCTTCAAAATGAGAGCCAATCACAGTTGGCCAAACAACCGGCTAACCGGAACAGGTAATGAGCCGTGAAAAATTACATCAACCAAAAATAATTGATTAGAATAGGTAAGTATCATGTTTGACACAGTTCAATTATAGGTGGTAATTGAGTAGAAACATTCTTTTTACATCCCACGTGGGTCACAAACTTATTTACATACATATATACAGAGACGGAAAAAGTACGGTAAGCAAGATGGCCACCCGGTTGTGATGTCACTGTTTTGTGACAGACACTAACTTGTGAGGCAGGCCTAAAGAGACTACATCCTTAGAGGGGAAAGCTGTGTAATAAAAATCTTTCCACAAACACACAGTCGTATCATTATGTACCAGATTCAGGTAACGAATAGACGAGTGTTATGAACTGGATATTGATGAAGTTTGTCTCAGTTGTTCAGGTACTCTGTTTACTGACTGAAACTCAGAAGAATGTGTTAGCACAGTCATGGATGGTAAAGTAAACGTTACCTACATAACTTTGTCCGGATACGTAGATCTGAACAAATACAGATATTTTTACTTTTCTGTTATTTTCACAGTGTACATTTTGATCGTTTGCAGCAATGCTACTATTTTGTACCTCATCTGGGTTCACAAAAACCTCCATGAGCCGATGTACATCTTCATCGCAGGTTTGTTGATTAACGGTCTTCTTTACAGCACCAACATTTACCCAAAGCTTCTGGTCGACTTTTTGTCTGAAGAACCGATCATATCGTATTCGGCCTGCCTCTTACAGTTTTTCATGTTTTATTCTGTGGGAGGCTCAGAGTTCCTCCTACTAGCAGCCATGGCCTTCGACAGATATGTGGCGATATGCAAACCTCTGAGATACAGAAATATAATGAGAAGAAGCACTGTCAGGGTGTTCCTGATTCTAGCTTGGTGTTTTCCTGCTTGCCATCTTGCCGTGCTGGCCATCCTGAGTGCCAAAGCCAAATTGTGCAACTTTAACTTGGACGGGATCATTTGCAACAATAAGATGTACACAATTCACTGCGCGAGGTCAAGAGCGCTGACCGTGTTTGGGGTCGTTGCTTTATTCGATTTCGCCATTCTCCCCACCCTCTTCACAGTTTTTACATATGCAAAGATATTCATGACGTCTCATCGGAGTTGCAAAGAATCCAAGAAAACGGCTGTGCAGACCTGCGTGCCCCACCTGTTGGTTCTGACCAGCTACTTCTGCGTGATGACGTACGACGTAATCGTAGCTCGAGTGGAGGCGGATTTCTCCAAAACCGCAGGCTTCGTGATGACGATGCAAACGTTTCTGTTTCACCCTCTGATAAATCCGTTCATGTACGGGTTCAAGATGAAAGAGATCAAGAAACACCTGAAGACGTTGCTCTGTCCAGCCAAAGCATGATGGAAGCAGTTCTTTCTGAAATTATTTCGGCTTATGAAATGTCTCTTGCTAAATCTACTGTGTCAGGAAGCTGGCCATGTTTTCAAAAATAATTCAAGCATTCAAATTCCCCATAGCAGGCTCGTGTCTCAAGTTAGCCTGACATGCAGGTTTTCAGACTGCGAAATAAACAAACACTTCTGGGATCATTTTTACTGCATCCTTTAATGACCCAATGTGCAAATGGCTGAGATTGTGTTTAGTTTGTTTTTTGCAATGTGGAAGCAATAATTAAATGCGAGCCGATCTGTATGTGGGTGGGTTAAATGTAATAATGTATGAAGGACATATTTAGACGTCTGGAGAAAGGACCATTGTGACACAGATGTTTTTCCACAATTTGCCTTGTTTGTATCCACAAAGGCATTTTTCCATTGTCTGTAAACATCTAGATAACCTGACCAAGAGGTTATATGTCAATGTTGAATTTGTTGACTTCATCAAAATGTCTTGCATTGTCTGTCTTTCCTTATTTGAGATTTTCTAAATCCTGTTGTCTGAGTCTGTTTATGTTTTCTTTTTTTTTTTTGTTTGATTAAATTTCATCACGGTTTTCTATTCATCTTGTCTTTTAAAAAAAAAACAGCTTGTGATTAGTGGGTAAATCAAGGCCATTCTAAATATTTGTGCTGTTTGTTTATTTTAGCCTCTCTGGGGTTCTGGGCATTCACTGATGTGCTTCTCATCATTGTTAC
Organism: Gambusia affinis; assembly: GCF_019740435.1. NCBI lineage: Eukaryota > Metazoa > Chordata > Actinopteri > Cyprinodontiformes > Poeciliidae > Gambusia > Gambusia affinis. The sequence goes on from NC_057878.1 coordinate 6,034,560, forward strand.
ACTCCATGCTGCCATGATGTTGGTCGGTGCAGTGTTGGGCCCGAATGCAGAGAGGCGGAGGCAGTAGCTGAGTTTGTGGATTCTTCTTCTGCCTCCCAAAACCCACTGAAATGCTCCTTAACTGGAGACTTCTCCAGGAGAGAAACAGTTCGAATCGCAACAGATAACTGCAAACATTTGCATCTACACGTTGTTTAGAATTTTTAGAGGTAGAAAATAAAATGTAATATATGTTAAAAAAAATCTTTTCTAAATCCTCTCCACACACACACCTGGAGGATGTAGATGTAAATTGGTCTTCATCCCCAGGATTGGACAATATGCGTAGAGACATTTGTGGGTGAGGACGAGGGCAGTTCCTGTCCCTCAGGCTCCAAGTCTGTTGCTGAAGATACATGTTCAGCTGAGGAAGAGGATGGCTCCTCATCCTGGCCTGTGGCAGTTGGTGCACAAAATATTTCAGAAGTGACCCTGAACTAGCATCAAAATACCAAACATAAAAACTCTGATGCACCATGAATCAATTGTGTCATCAAACATTCATATTTCTACCCCTCATGTTATCGGCTGTAGAGGGAAGTCTGGGTGTCTCTGCTTACGGTGCTAACCCCACGGACGGACAGACGGACTCCTTTAAAATAGTTTTATTCTTTCTGATCTTTAGAGAAATGCTTGACCTGCTTGGTGTGTAGTAGTAAGAGAGGAATCCCTATTTACAGTTTATTATTTACACTTTTAGCATCATTTATACATCCATCCATCCATTTTCTGTTCACCCTTGTGCCTAATGGGGTCAGGAGGGTTGCTGGTTCCTCTCCAGCTACGTTCTGGTCGAGAGGCCTGTCCAGGGTGAACCCTGGACAGGCCTCTCCAGTCTGTCGCAGAGCAACACAGAGACATAAAGGACACACAACCATTCACACACACACTCACACCTAGGGAGAATTTAGAGAAACCAATTAACCTGACAGTCACGTTTTTGGACTGTGGGAGGAAGTCGGAGAACCCGGAGAGAACCCACCATGCACAGGGAGAACATGCAAACTCCATGCAGAAAGACCCCGGGCCGGGAATCGAACCCAGGACCTTCTTGCTGCAAGGCAACAGCTCTACCAACTGCGCTACTGTATTGTATTTGTAGAAAACTGTGATTTTGTCAGGATCCATGTTTCTCTGTGTATTTATTTCTAGTTTTCTGGTGTGTCTGAGTCTCTGTGTTGTCCTGTCTCCCCGTGATTAGTTCCCAGGTGTGTCTCGTTCCCTGATTACCTCATGTGTATTTAATGTCACCTGTGTCTCCGTGTGTTTGTCGGGTCCTACGTCAATGTACGTCTTCCTACGTCTGTGTACCTCTGTGAAGGTCTGAGTGACACTTGTCATTTTTGAGTTGACTGTTAAGTCCTCGTATTTCCTGTTGCTACCTGGAGTGAGCATTAGCCCTCCGCTCAGCAGTGCTGCCAGGTTCCCGGACTGTTTGTTACTGTTTATTTATTACCATTAAAACTTCTGCATCTACACCACATCTGGGTCTACTGCGTTTGCCTCACCACCACCACACCCCCTTATGACAGATTTGTTTATTGCTGCCATTGAGCATGTACAGTTAAATACTCCGTCTTTGTAACAATCACTCTGTCTTCTTTATCTTACTTTGTATGAAATGCAATATTTCCAATTACACCTTGTGTCTGAATGGTTGTGTGATGATACTGTATGAAACAACAGTGGAGGCCTTCAGAGATTACAGCCTTCAGAGGGGAGGGGAAGATCTTATAAAAACCATCACTCAGCAGTCTGTCACTACGGTTTTGTAAATTCTGCTGATCATAACACAAAATTCAACTGCAGATCATGACATGTATCGAGAATGGTAAAACTATTATGTGATAAAACTGTTTAAACTGAATTTACCTGTCTGAAGAATTTCTGTGGGTTGTAGAAAATATCATGGAAGACCAGATCAACATTTCCTACATAACTCTGTCTGGGTATGTAGATCTGAACAAATACAGATATTTTTACTTCTTCATTGTGCTCACTGTGTTCATCTTAACAGTCTGCAGCAATGCTACTATTTTGTACCTCATCTGGATTCACAAAAACCTCCATGAGCCGATGTACATCTTCATCGCAGCTTTGCTGTTTAACGGTCTTCTTTACAGCACCAACATTTACCCAAAGCTTTTGATTGACTTTTTATTTGAAAAACCCATCATATCGTATTCAGCTTGTCTGTTACAGTTTTTTTTGTTTTACACTTTTGGTTTTGCAGAGTTCCTCCTGCTAGCAGCCATGGCCTTCGACAGATATGTGGCGATATGTAAACCTCTGAGATACAGAAATATAATGAGAAAAAGTCATGTCAATGTTTTCCTGGTTCTAGCTTGGTTTCTACCTGCTTGTTATCTTGCAGTGCAAACAATCCTTAGTTCTAAAGCTAAATTATGTACATTTAACTTGGAAGGAATATTTTGCAACAACACTATTTATGCCCTTCAGTGTGTGAGATCAACCACAATCACTGCAGTGGGGATTGTAGCTTTATTACATGTTGTGGTGCTTCCTATGCTCTTCACCAGCTTCACCTACGCAAACATATTTCGAATATCGTCCCGCAGCTCTAAGCAATCCAGGAAAACAACAGTAGAGACCTGCGTGCCTCACCTGCTGGTTCTGACCAGCTACTTCTGTTTGATGACGTATGATGTGGTCATAGCCCGAGTTCAGTCCGATTTCCCCAAAATTGCACGATTCATAATGACCATGCAGATATCTCTGTATCACCCTTTGTTTAACCCGTTCATATACGGTTTTAAAATGAGGGAAATCTATAAACATCTGAGGAGATTGTTCAGCTCACTATTTTAGTGATTTTTGAGTTTCATTGCTTTCCAATCATTTCACTGCATCTCATTTTGGTATTCAAAATGTAAACATCATAATTCACTTGTGGCCAGATTCAATTTTAGCCGCGTTCGTTGTTTTGATTGTGACGCAATCGATCGATCGCTGCAGCAGCAGGATGGAATCATGTCGTCACATGAGGACAACAACTCTGCTTCCCAACTCCAAGGATTGTTTTGAATGTCCACTGAAAGCAACAGGAATGCCTGTGGATTGTTGGAGCAGTTCATTCACTGGAGTACTAAAGACATAACCTGTCTAAACAGCGTCTCGTTTAACCCGAACTCTATTTACGTTATTACAGAATTTCACTGTGTTCCACTTAGGGAACACAGTTTGGTGTCTTTCCTGATGATTGTGTGTGTGTGATGCTGTGTTATTGAAAATAAATACTCTAAGGGAAGATATTTTTGTGAGAGATTAATCATGGAACTGTCTGATTATTTGACTGGTTGATAGCCAGTAAAAAAAAAAAAAAAAGCTGAAGTTTAGACTGGACTTTCCTTTCTTAATGGGACATTTCGTCGTGATCAGTACAGAAAAAACTTGTTTAGGTTAAATATCTTGGACTGTGGTGACCGTGTTTTAGCTGCTTCCTCTGTACATATGTGACCTTTGAACTTTACACATGCATTTGTTGTACGGTGTACTTCAAAAACTGGATGACACACGTGTACATGACTTTGTGAAAACTTGTACTCAATAAACTGCTTTCATATTTAAACATGCTTTTGATACTTTCAAACACTTGCTTGGATTTCAAGCTGGCTTCGCTCTGCTGCGGTGCTGGAAACAATCTAACCTGACTTTGTTACACAGATTCGGACCAAAATTTAGGGAAATAAAGTCTTAATCATATTCTAATAACGTAAAGTGATATTTTATTTCCAAGTCTGTTCTGGGATTGTACGACTCAGAAGCTGTGAAGTAAAACTGTTTCTTTATGCTTATGCTGACATCAACATAATGCTCTCTAAAGTAAAGATCATATTCTGATCATTTTTATAACCAGCATTCATTTATTTTCAACTTCATGTCAAACTTAAAGCCTTTGATCATCTCATCCAAGCTTTGCTATGAAGATGTATTTGCCAAAAGTTTGAACCAGAAAGTTAGAAGCAGTAAAAACAACTTTGCCAAACACACATGTACATAAAACTCCTTGATGGGGTCTGATGAAATCGTGATGGATAACTACGCCCAGAGCAGGGTTCAGAAATCATCCTGGTGCTCTCCACCCTTCAGAGGGGAGGGCAGGATCTGATCCAATAAAACATTCAACAGACTCGGATACGAATTCACAGCTTCTGCTGGTACTGTATTACATTTGAACTGAACCTGTCTGGAGAATTTCTGTGGGCTGTAGAAAATATCATGGAAGACCAGATCAACATTTCCTACATAACTCTGTCTGGGTATGTAGATCTGAACAAATACAGATATTTTTACTTCTTCATTGTGCTCACTGTGTTCATCTTAACAGTCTGCAGCAATGCTACTATTTTGTACCTCATCTGGACTCACAAAAACCTCCATGAGCCGATGTACATCTTCATCGCAGCTTTGCTGTTTAACGGTCTTCTTTACAGCACCAACATTTACCCAAAGCTTTTGATTGACTTTTTATCTGAAAAACCCATCATATCGTATTCAGCTTGTCTGTTACAGTTTTTTTTATTTTACACTTTTGGTTGCTCAGAGTTCCTCCTGCTAGCAGCCATGGCCTTCGACAGATATGTGGCGATATGTAAACCTCTGAGATACAGAAATATAATGAAAAGAAGCACAGTTAGTGTTTTCCTGGTTCTAGCTTGGTTTCTACCTGCTTGTTATCTTGCAGTGCAAACAATCCTTAGTTCTAAAGCTAAATTATGTACATTTAACTTGGAAGGAATATTTTGCAACAACACTATTTATGCCCTTCAGTGTGTGAGATCAACCACAATCACTGCAGTGGGGATTGTAGCTTTATTACATGTTGTGGTGCTTCCTATGCTCTTCACCAGCTTCACCTACGCAAACATATTTCGAATATCGTCCCGCAGCTCTAAGCAATCCAGGAAAACAACAGTAGAGACCTGCGTGCCTCACCTGCTGGTTCTGACCAGCTACTTCTGTTTGATGACGTATGATGTGGTCATAGCCCGAGTTCAGTCCGATTTCCCCAAAATTGCACGATTCATAATGACCATGCAGATATCTCTGTATCACCCTTTGTTTAACCCGTTCATATACGGTTTTAAAATGAGGGAAATTTATAAACATCTGAGGAGATTGTTCAGCTCAGCCAAAAAAGTGCAAGCAGTGATTCAGTGATTTTATTTTGTAACTGCTCTCAAATCGGTTTCCTGTGTCTCATTTGGTTTTCAAAGTGTCACGATGACTTAAATGGTTCTGGATTCCATTTAAACAACGTTTGTCGTTTCAACTATTTGACTGCAAAGCAATCAAAATTGTATTACTGCACTTACTACAACATAAAAAAGTTATTTCATCATTACTCCGACGCAAAACTGACCATACTGGGTTTCCACCTACACCTGCAAAAAAAAATTTATGCTATAATCTTTTTATGGTATATTTTTAAAATATCCTTGACAAAGGTGGAACTATGTACATATACGCTGCTTGCTTCCTCCACACTTCATTGTTGATATTCTGCTTGGCTTCATTTGGGCTTATAGATACATTTGTTGTACTGTGTAGTTTAGAATCTGAAGGAAACAATAACATGGGCATATAATTTTGTTTAAACGTTTACTCAATAAACTGTTTTCATATTTAAGTGTGCGTTTAGTACTTTCAAACACTTGCTGTGTTTTGAAGTTGGCTTCTCTTTGGTGGTGGAAAAGCTCAAAACTGACTTTGTTACACAGACCTCATTCTGACCAAAATTTGGAGAAAAATAGTCTTAATCATTCCATTCTTATAAAGCCAAAAATAATCTTTTATTTTGAAGACTGCACTCCTGGGACTGTGGAAATACACTGACTGTGAAACTGTTGTGACAAACCGTTTGTGTAGGTTAATGCTGACATTGTAATGTAAGTAAAGATCTTACTCTGCTCATTTAGAACCAGCGTTCGTTCATGATCAGCTAGCTTCATGTTAAACCTCTTTCAAGAGAATATGGCCGTCTGGTGTTATTGTCAGTCAGCTTGGAGAACCAAGGATCCAAGCATGAAATTCTTAGACTTTACTTTCCATTGACTGTTGTACCTGGTCATGCTGTTCGCAAACCTCCAATCACTGTAGTGATTCGTCCTGTATCTCTAACTTTAACCCTAGAATTAGGCATATAGGATGAAAACCAGAAGGATCACATCCTCATTTGTTTGGTGCAATTTGACCTTTGTATGTGAGAGTTGTAGTATTTTGTTTGCTTTGGCGAATACGCAGAGTTTGCGCCATGGCCATGCCCCCTAAACATGGTCAAAAACTCAAGGTTTTGATAACTTTTAATCCCCCATTCATTGACTGGATGCTGAAGGTAGATAAAGCCGATAGCTCAAAATCCAAAGGAGGAGTTTGTTAAAGTTTGAAGTGTGTAAATGTGAAAAATGGGCGAAGCTTGCACTTTGACCCAAAATGGCTAGTTCAATGTATATGTTACAACATACCTCCAAGAAACTTTTTATTTTGCGCTACATGGCCACGCCCACTTTCGATTCCATTAAATGCATTTAATTTTCATGTGGAGGACAATTTTGTGCAAAGTTTGTTGAGTTTTTGAACATGTTTAGGCCACCAAATTTTACATTTTCAGGAAGAAAATAACAATTAATCCTAATATTGCAATAGTGGATTTTCACAAAATCACTGATTTTTATGGACACATTAAATTTATTGAACCATTTTTGAGTATTGAGAAACTGTAACCTTCAAATCTAAGTGGCTGAAAGATTATTAGAAAGGAACAACAAGGACAAAGTTTCTTTAGAAATTTTTACAAGTTCCAGGTTGAGGCATTTCAGGTTGTCCAATTAATACTGAAAGTTTATTTTGATCTACTTTTAGGTGTACAGGATGAAATGTATGATTTGAGGCGACTACTAGGGTTCCATTTTCTCTGTTCATTGTTTTTAAAAATGCGTTCTACATTATTTTTATTCTTGGTTATTTTTTGAGAGATGTACATCAAGATGGCCACAGTTAATCATATTTTTAGCACTTTTTATTAAACACAATATTTATTTTATTATAATTGCAAAATTATTATTTAGCCCCTGCATTGTTTGTCTTCTTTCTCTCACTTTGTGTGAAATGCAGTCTTTACTGTAACACTGCATCAGTTTGTGTAATAATACGGGTCTTCAGAGATTTACACCCTCTGAAGGAGAGAGGGAGGATCTAATAAAAGAAGCATTCAGCAGACTCAGACTACAATTTTGTAACCTCTGCTGGTCATAATACACCATGTTTGATAGCAGCTAATGACGCATGTCATATTTGAACTGAATTTGTCTGTCTGAAGAATTTTAGTTGGCTGTAAAAAATATATATATGTATATATTTATCTATATCATGGAAGACCAGATCAACATTTCCTACATAACTCTGTCTGGGTATGTAGATCTGAACAAATACAGATATTTTTACTTCTTCATTGTGCTCACTGTGTTCATCTTAACAGTCTGCAGCAATGCTACTATTTTGTACCTCATCTGGATTCACAAAAACCTCCATGAGCCGATGTACATCTTCATCGCAGCTTTGCTGTTTAACGGTCTTCTTTACAGCACCAACATTTACCCAAAGCTTTTGATTGACTTTTTATCTGAAAAACCCATCATATCGTATTCAGCTTGTCTGTTTCAATTTTTCATGTTTTACTCTTTCGGCGGCTCAGAGTTCCTCCTGCTAGCAGCCATGGCCTTCGACAGATATGTGGCGATATGTAAACCTCTGAGATACAGAAATATAATGAAAAGAAGCACTGTCAGTACCTTCCTGATCACGGCTTGGTTTGTGGCTGTTTTTTATCCTGTTGTGCTAGCAATGCTGAGTTATCAAGCTAAGTTGTGTACATTTAACTTGGAAGGAATATTTTGCAACAACACTATTTATGCCCTTCAGTGTGTGAGATCAACCACAATCACTGCAGTGGGGATTGTAGCTTTATTACATGTTGTGGTGCTTCCTATGCTCTTCACCAGCTTCACCTACGCAAACATATTTCGAATATCGTCCCGCAGCTCTAAGCAATCCAGGAAAACAACAGTAGAGACCTGCGTGCCTCACCTGCTGGTTCTGACCAGCTACTTCTGTTTGATGACGTATGATGTGGTCATAGCCCGAGTTCAGTCCAATTTCCCCAAAATTGCACGATTCATAATGACCATGCAGATATCTCTGTATCACCCTTTGTTTAACCCGTTCATATACGGTTTTAAAATGAGGGAAATCAATAAACGTTTGAAGAAGCACTTTTTCAGAGCAGCCAAAGAAACAAGTCAGCAGTAATTTGCTGACACTTTTGCCCTCTTATCATTTTACTATTTGTCAGTTTGGAGTTCAAAATGTAATCATGTTAGTTTGGATGTGCCTGGACTGTATTTACTGTCAGGTACTAAATAGTCTAATTTTAATGGAATGGACTAATTGTCTCTGTGGTTAAAATAGTTTTCAACACAGCCGCTAACGGAGTAAATGCTTGCAAATAACACCAGCAGTGGACTCACATTCTGAACAATAAAATTAAAAAAAATCTAAACAGGGAGAGGAAAAGACTTATCAGGTGAACTATGTTCATATTTCATAATTGTTGGATTTTTGTTGGGGTTTTTTTTCTAGTTCTGTAACTGAATTCACTAATAAAACATATTACATAGATTAATTACACACAATTTATTTTAACATCCAAAGTGTTTATAACCAACTTAAAGGTTGTTGTAGTTTTTTTTTCTAAAATGTACTTTTAATCTGACGAATCTCATTGGGAAACATGTTGTCATTTTGACTGTGTAACGCGTGACAGTTCAACAGTATGCTAAATAACAAAATAAGTTTAAAAATAAACATTAAAGTAAGCAGAACATTTGTTTAATTAGTTTAAATACTTCTTTCACCAGAGTGGAAGATGAACATTTTCCCTGTATGATGTTGACTGATGTTTTATTTTGTGTAAGTAGATGGTGTTTATGGTTACATTTGTTTCTTCTGTAACACTGGGCCTTCCGGGCCAAAGCTCATTGAAAAAGAAGTGACTTCCTAGTTAAATAAACTTTGAATCAACAGAAAAAAATAACAAGTTTCCTGTTGTGATGCATTGAACCTGGTGTTTCTGACTAAAACCAGCATGTTTCTGACGGAGAATCGCAGCAGTGTTACACCAGGCCGAGTACAATCTGCTTTGTGGGACACAATGTGTTTGTTTTTTTTGCTGTTGTTTGTTTTTGCTGTATGCTTTTTTTCATCTGCACATTAAGGTGACATGCGGTGAAGACAGGAATGACACATTTTCAAGGTGAGATGTGAGACAGAAGTTGGTAGGGCTCAGAAATTGTATTCAAGCAGGAGTAGCACTACTTCAACCAATAATTACTAAAGTAAAAGTCGATAGTAGCCAAAGACCAACTTACATGACTAACATTTTTCCAAATCAGTTTCTTTTGATATAAAACTAATGAAACTTCAACCAGAACCTGGTTAAAACAAGTTTGTTCTTTGTTCAGTGGTGGGCAGAGCATCCAGAAATCATACTGACGTAAGAGTAGCGATGCGTCGTAATAAAGTTACTCAACAATCAGAATCGGCCTGAAGCGCAACGGTATTTGTTTCAGTGAGACAGACAAAGAAAAGACAAACAGGATAACACCTGGATGGACGGCTGCCTGAGGCGCTGCCATGTCATTAGATGAGAACAGACAACATCAGGGTGGATTGACGACAATTAAAGGGTAAAAATACTCCTCAAAAGTAAATTTTTTCCAAAACGTTACTCAGTCTGTGTTGGCTCGTTTCTAGCCTGGAAAACACACAATACTTCCACTTTAAGGTGCTCTGCTGTGTCCTCATGTAGAAGCTAAACTAAGTAAAACCCAACAAATTCTGATGATTATTGAGAAAACGACATGGTTAAAATCAGAGTAAGCCAGCGGCTCTCGGGCCTCCAGGCCCCAACCTGTTGCCATGTGATCTGTAAACACTTTAATGAAATCCACAGAGGGAGAGGAAGTCAGATAAAAACTCCTTCACTCGCTCCGACTCGTTCCTTCAGGTGAGCCCACCCAAGTTCACTTCTGCATTTATGTCAGTTGTTTTTACAAATTGCTGTTTTTCCCTTTAAAATTCAGCTGCTATGGATGCTGCGGCCGGTGAGCTAAACGCTACGTACATTACCTTGGGCGGGCACGTAGAGCTGCACAGGTACAGGTTTCTGTACTTCGCCGTCATGTTCGTCGTGTACGTTCTGATCATCTGCAGTAACTCCGCCATCTTGGGCCTCATCTGGGTCCAGAAGAGCCTCCACGAGCCCATGTACGTCTTCATCGCGGCCTTGCTCTTCAACTCGCTCCTCTTCAGCGCCACCATCTACCCGAAACTCCTGGCGGACTTTCTGTCCGACGAGCAGACCACGTCTCTGTCTCTGTGCAATCTGCAGAGCTTCACCTACTACTCCCTGTGCGGCGCCGAGTTCCTGCTGCTGTCGGCCATGGCGTACGACCGGTACGTGTCCATATGCAGGCCCCTGCAGTACCAGGCCACCATGAGGACGCCCACCGTGGCCGCCCTGCTGGCTCTGGCGTGGCTCCTGCCCGCCTGTCAGCTCGTGCCGTCGCTTTTCATCAGCAGGGGCTACAAGCTGTGCCACTCGACTCTAAACGGGATTTTCTGCAACAACGCCATCTCCCGGCTTTTCTGCATGGACTCCAGAGCGCCGTACATCACGTACGGCGCGTTCATCGCGCTGAACACCATCGTTTTGCCCATGCTTTTCATCCTGTTCACCTACACAAAGATACTGATCATTTCCTTAAGAGGCTCTGGACATATGAGGAGGAAAGCGGCGAAGACGTGTTCCCCTCACCTGCTGGTCCTGATCAGCTTCTCCTGCCTGTGTTCGTACGACGTCGTCGTGGCCCGGCTGGAGGTCGACCTGGACAGGACGGCGCGGTTCGTCATGACTTTGCAGGTGGTGTTGTATCATCCCCTCTTCAACCCCGTCATCTACGGCTTGAAGATGGAAAAAATCCACAGACTCCTCAGAATGGTTTTGTGTCACGACAAACGCAAGGTGGACGTCTGAGGAAACGTTTTCCTCTTGTGTGTGTGAGAGGCAAAATGTTGGACTTTAATAATGTTTACAGTTCTAATATTTAAAATGTAACACTCTTTCTTTAAGTTAACCTTTAGTGTAATTACTACCTTGACTGTTGTGCTTATTGTATTGGAGAATACAGCAGAAACATATCTATACCTCTAAAAAGTACTGATTACAATAGCTGTCAAATATAGGGACTTATTATTATTATTATTATTTTATTTATTTGTTTTCATTTTCAGTAGTTTCTGACTTGTGATTTTGCTGAAGAAAAATAATCTCTCGATCATGTATGTTTTGCTAAAAAAAAAAGGTGTATATTTTGAATCCATTGTGTATTTTGAATTCATGTTCATTCTTTTTAATAAAGTCAGTCGGTGATGAAGAGGCGTCATCATTTCAACTGAAGTGTACAGAACGTGCAGATCAAGTCACAATTAAGAAATGCACACGAGTAATAATCAGATAATAGTAATAAAGACTGAAGAAAGTAAGAAATCTCTGTCATCTCCCATGAAATCACAGTATTTGCTTTAAAAATCAGAATATGAGGATTATTTGTCCGGTTAAAACGTTTTGAAACTTGAAAACCTTCAACAAGGTGTGAAACATCATTTTCCTTAAGCCCACGTCTGTATTAAGATTGATTTCTTCTTTTTTTCCAGTCGTCTGATGGTAAGTTTAAATGTCACGTTTTCATGAAAGTTGCACTAAGTAACTTTTATTTTTGTACATATTTGTTGACACTATGAGAAATATAATTTGAGACAAAAATTGAACTCCTCTGCCTTCTAACTAGAAACAACCAATCACTTTGGCTCTAGTGGCCTTTCTTTGTTGGACAGGAAACAGGGGGGAGACATGCGGCAAATGTCGGCAGGCCGGGAATCAAACCTGCAACCACTGCCACAAGGACTAAGTTCTCAAAACGTAGCTTTACCCCTGCGCCACCAATCACTTATTTTATTTACCTTTTCACTGTTTGTGTACATATTCTGTCTTGTTCAGTTTTGTAAAAGAAAAAAAAATCTCCTAGGTGAACTGTATGTATTTCTTTCTCTGAACACAGAACTTCTTTTGGGCTTCCTAAGAAAAGGGTCCTGACACGACACTCAGGGACTAAAATAATCAAAAAACATACTCATTAACTAAGGATTAATCTCCATGGCAACCATTCAGAAAAGGCCTATAGGTGCTGAAGGTGTGTCTCCTCGTCTTTTGTAGTTGCAGCTACATCTAGGAGTTGCAGTTTGCAAGCCACTGAGCTTCTGGCTCACATAGCAGCCCTCCCCCATTCAGCTCCTTCAGACTAGCCAGCAGCAATTAGCAAACATCTGGTGGAGCTGAGCGTCAGCTGAGCTCATTATAGGAGCTGCTCCTCAGAACGACGCTAGTGAAAACGTTGTTAAAGGGATAATAGAGGAGCCATGTTGCGATGATTCTGGGGAAGTTTCTGAAAGAGCAGGAGCTTCTTAAAGAGACAGAGGCCCAATTTCAAGGCTTTAAATTAGGAAGCAGGTTTTCTTTTAAATCACATTTGATATATAGAGCATTTTTATAACACCTGAAGTTAATATGGTTCCTATAAAAATGATTCTAGATGGCTGGAAAACACGTAATAATTTTAAATTAGTTTCTGACAAATAAGAAGCAAATAGTGATGAAATTTTCAAGTTCTTAGGCCTTAATGAACCCGAGTTCCTGTCAGATGTAAACACGTTAATGAGGTCCATGGAGAGAAAAGCAGCTGGATAAAAACTCTGACTGGACTCGGACAGCCCACTTTGAGGCGAGCACACCCGGGTTTCTGTGAACACCTTTTGGATTCCTGTCATCGCTTTCTTGAACTTTTACAATGGATCAAATGAACAACGTACCGAACGTAACATACATTACCTTTGGCGGCCATGTTGAATTGCAGAAATACCGCTTTCTGTACTTTGTGATGACGTCCAGCGTGTACGTCCTCATACTCTGCAGCAACTCGACCATCCTGTGTCTCATCTGGATCCGGAAGAGCCTCCACCAGCCCATGTACGCCTTCATCGCGGCTCTGCTCCTCAACTCGCTCCTCCTCAGCACCAACGTCTACCCGAAGCTTCTCGTCGACCTCTTATCCGACGTGCAGATGACATCTTATTTGGCGTGCAGAATCCAGGCTCTGATTTATTACTCTCTGTGCGGTTCTGAGTTCCTCCTCTTGGCGGCCATGGCTTATGACCGCTACGTCTCCATCTGTAAACCGCTGCGATATCGAACCGTCATGGGGAAACGGACCGTGACGGCTCTGCTGGTTCTAGCCTGGCTCCTGCCGTCCTGTCAGCTCGTGCCGTCACTTATTCTAGGCGACGGTTTAAAACTCTGTAGATACACGCTGAATGGGATTTTTTGCAACAACGCCGTCACCAAGCTTTCCTGTGTGACCTCAGCAGGGCCCTATATTATATACGGCGTGATAATTTTAGTTAATACCATATTTGTCCCGTTGGCGTTCATCCTTTTCACCTACTGTAAAATACTCGTCATCTCCTCCAGAAGGGGCTCGGACGCCAGGAAGAGAGCCGTGCAGACCTGCGCGCCACACCTGCTGGTTCTCATTAGTTTCTCGTGTTTGTGTTCGTACGACGTCATCGTAGCCCGACTGGAAATCGATTTGCCCAAAGCGGCGCGCTCGATCATGACCTTGCAGGTGGTTTTGTATCAGCCCCTGTTTAATCCAATAATCTACGGCCTGAAGATGAAGGAAATCCACAAACACCTCAAGAGGCTTCTCAGCCGGAGCAGAGTCTGCGCTTTTGTGTTGCCCTGATCGATAACTGATAGTTCAGTTCAGGTTATGATATGAGTAAATATCATGGATGTCTTAAAATAGACGACAGACCCAGATCCGGTCTCACTAGTGTGACGGCAAAGTTATTGTTAAACTGATTCTTATATTTTGTTAGTGTAATAAGGTTTGTAAGAGTCCAAATTAAACTAGGTCTTGTCATGTTCTTTTACTGTAAATCATTAATATATCTTGTATTTTTTTGTATTCTTATAATAAGAATTAATTCTGTTAGACTGGGTCATAATTTCCATTTATTGCATTTTGTTCCACAGTGTGTGTATCTTAACTACACAGTTAAGACAATGTGACATTTCAAAGCTTAGTTTTCATATGTTCCTTTATCACGTGAAAACATCTTCTAATGGGGATGTTTATTGTCTGTCTGTGTTTTGAAAAGTTTCCTCCATTTTTAAAAAAAAGTTCTTTATAGAAGATCCCTGCGGGTCTTTGCTCCTGTGTTTCTTTTGAGCCACAATAAATGGACCGTTGACCAACATATTTGATGCGTGTTGAGGATTTTTGAAGACGGCTCTCGTCAAAATGTAACACTTGTTGTTGGTTTCTGAATTACTGACTGTATGTGGTTTTTATGGCCTTTTATTTTTGTGTTTTTATGCTGCCTTGCTGCTGAAATGTGCAAATAAACCTGATGGATTTTTGGATTGATTGATTAGCTTGCATGTACTGTGACCTCTGGTTAAACTAATATACTTCCTGTTTGCAGATGATGTTAACTGGAGTCACACATTCATATTTATTTACAGATTAGTTCAAGAAATTTTTGTAAAATGGACAGATCTTAAATTATATTCAATCCACTACAAGCTGCAATAATGCAGCAAAATCAATGTTACTAACATCGCCGTTCAGTGGTCATAATGTTATGCCTGAACATTCCAATAACATTTAATGTACTGTATAATGTGCTTTTTTTCAGGAACATGTATAGATCTTCCCAATTAATCAATAAAAACATGCTACTTGCAATAATAGTTAGTTTTCACCAGAAGGATTTATGTCAACATTTTAAAGCTGTTTATAATGAAGTTTTCATTTTTATTCATAAACATAACTAAACAAAGGTGATGCAGAACATTATTTCCTATATCTGTTCTGAATTTCTTTAATATGGGACAAGACTGTCAAAAAAAAAAAAAAGAATCACTAAAATTTCATAATAAGCTGATCATT
Organism: Gambusia affinis; assembly: GCF_019740435.1. Lineage (NCBI taxonomy): Eukaryota > Metazoa > Chordata > Actinopteri > Cyprinodontiformes > Poeciliidae > Gambusia > Gambusia affinis. The sequence goes on from NC_057878.1 coordinate 6,049,748, forward strand.
TACAATTCATGAGGTAAAATTAAACAAACTGCATCTTGTTAATTTCAATGCAGACACATAAATATTACAAAGTGGATTCTATGTGAAGAGGAAAATGTGAAAATCATTGCAATTCTCTAGAGCAGTGGCCCCCCAATCTTTGTATTACCGCGGACCGGTCAAGGCTTGGCAATTTTGCTGCGGCCAGGAGGAGGGGGTGGTGTCAGATAATGTTTCAGCATGTTGGTGTTCCTGCTAAAGCCTTTTCTCTTTTTTGCCCCGATTTTCCCTTTATGACAATCTTACAACGTCCTGCAGTGTGTGGTGTGTGTTACTTGGTTGTGTGTATATATGCCCAAACTAAAATCAGGCATATTCAACATTGTCAGCCTTTGGGGGTTTTCCCTGACTGGGAGCGAGAACTCAGCCTGTTAATTGTGACAGGTAGCCAATCAGAAAGCGCGGTGACGTAAGAACGGAGGGGAATCCCAAACAGTTGACATGGCAACTGAGAGTCCGGTGGACATCGGAGGTAATGTGTGGAAATGTTTATTACTATAAGTAAAGGCCATTATTATAAATGTTTATTATCTGAGAGGTAAAACTCAGGCTGCAGGTGAACACAGGACCGTCAAGCTGCTTTTCATTTCTTGGGCTCCAAATCATGAGAAATACTGGATATTATACAAACAGTGGAACTTTTTAGTTTTTTAAATAATCTAAAGGCAAGAAAAAGATTCTTAACTTGCAGCATATTTAAAAACAATCCTAGTGATGTACATCTTTAGTGAAATAGTTCCATTAACGACGGCAATAATCTGAATGCTTCTACACTAAACATTTACTTTTTCCTTGGATTTCCAAGTGTTACAACATGGCAGCTGTGCAGCAGACTGTATCAGGTGAAAGCACAGATATATTGTAAGATCTGGATTTTTTTAAATGATAAAATTATGCAGGTCACATTTTTCCTAAAATGATGATGATGATATTAAAATGTATCTTCTCCCCAACTGCAGCTCGGTTTCTATACATGAGCAGAACTTTAAATTCTTCTACTGAACTTATTACACACCTGTTCGCCTTCAGAGGATGTTTCCTGATGCTTCAGATCTTTGTCATAAATTCAAACTACATAGAGGAACTTTTATTCATTTGTTTTGGTCTTGCAATTGTATTCAAATGTTCTGTAAAGCTGTTCATCTGATGATACAAGAGATCATTGGTAAACATTTCTCACTAACTCCCTCTTTCTGTCTTTTTAATCTTTCTTCAGACACTTAATGCAGATCCTAAACATTTACTAGTAATCCTCTTATTTTGTATGTAGGCTGTATGTATGTTTTTATATGAACACTGCAGTTCTCCTTGTTGATTTGGGGTTGGTTGTTTTTGTTTACTTTTGTTGATGTTTACAGAAAGTTATGAAAATCAATTTTTAAAAAAAATATCTTCATCTTTAAGTGCTGTTATCACATCAACCCAGCGTGTCCAAACTTTTTGTCACATGGACCAAAATCATCAAGTCAAAAGTATTCACTGGACAATAAAAAACAATAAAAAATCTAAAGTCAAGCAAATAATGTCAGACATTTTTTTTTATCCTGTATGTCCGAGACATAACCTCGTCATCACTACTTGTTCCTTTCGGTTCTTCAAAATGTAAATAGGCACAGCGATCAGTCGTGACAGCAGACATAAAACGGTCAGAACAGCTGTAAGCGTCCATGCTCTACTGCTCACAGCCCCCAAAATACAAGTTCTCGCCACTCATTTAACCTCCTGGGGGGATTTTGTATACAGTCTGGCAACCCAAAGTAGGACCTCTTTTTTTCTCTGGCCCATGGTCCAGGTAGGATTGCTTTCTAGGACCATGACCACTGCTGAGCCCCAGACATGCTGGATGAAGAGAGAACTCAACGGTGCGTTCAGTTTCAACACCTTACTCTGAGACACATCTCGTTCATGCAAAGCCAGTCGGGCCAGCATTGTGGTTGCCATGTGACCCACAAATCTGGTTTTGCAAACCTGCAACGTAATTAAATAAACACAATTTTGTGTTTGTGGGCCCCTGCAAGGCGGGATTAAATAAACTTTGTGGGCGCCATAATCCAGCACAATGCTGGTGTCTGAAGCATTGTCCCTGCCCAGCTCTGCTCGTCTTAATCTGTGATCTGGTTTTGGCATGAATGAGACGGTCCTTCAGGTTCCTGTTCCTGTGGAAAGCAGGTCTGACCTTCCTATCAGTCAGCCTTCCACTAACAGATTGGAAGTCTTCAAAATTTCGTCTCAAACCAGATTAACATTAGCAGGTGAGCAGGTGCTGATGAAAGGAAGTGCCACGGCTTCATCTGGCTGTTTGGATTCAGAAAAGGACTGCCAGCATCTCCTTAAGATGGACGTCTGTCACCCCCTGCTGGACAAAGCTGTGAACAGCACCCTAACCGCTTCATAAAAGTCTGATTCTTGTGTGGCAATTCTTTAAAACCGTAATAATCCAGCAAACGTGTGCTTTGGATGAAAACATGATTTAAACAACAATGTGTGCGTAATAGTAGGTGTGAAGTAAATTTTAATGTCCAATCGGGTGGTGTTGTTGAAATCAGGACCTTTAAAGGTTGTGGTATCCAAGAAATCCACTGCAGTAAGGCTGGTGGATGATTTTAAATTGATCAATGCATTCTGTTTGTTTAGGGTGTGTAGGAAATGATTAAACTCCTCCTCTCAATGTGTCCAAACACTCCAGATGCCCTCTAAATACCTGTAATAATCAGAGCCGACATCTCCCACTCTGCCATGAAAATGTTTGTATAGGCCGGCACAAAATTCTTCCCCATGAGTTTTCCTTTGACCTGCAAGAACCACTCCCCATTGAATTGGAAATAATTTCTCTAAAAGTTGAATGGTTTCCTTATCTGGTCATCCTCCATCAGGATTCTTTCCAAAAACCTTCCAGATTGCGTTCATACCCTCTTCAGTAACAATATTTGCATATAAATACTCTATGTCAATGGTAAAAAGCATGGAATGTACAGGGATAATGTCAATAACATGAAATGTGTTTTTGATGTAGTTCTGACAGGGGATTTAAATAAAAGTAAATAAATTCAGCTGTCCCATACGTCTCACTGCTGCAATCCGAGACGATGGGCCTACCTGGGGGGATTGTAAAAGACACACTCCATTTCACTGGATCGTTGTGTATCTTCAGCAAAATAATCTGGGCCTGGGTTCCAATGGTCCTAATAAATATGCTTTTTGTTTTTCCATCCATCCATCCATTTTCTTACACCCTTCTTCCCTAATGGGGTCGGGAGGGTTGCTGGTTCCTCTCCAGCTGCGTCCCGGGCGAGAAGCGGGGTTCACCCTGGACAGGTCGCCAGTCTGTCGCAGGGCAACACAAAGACTTACAAGACAAACAACCATGCGCACACACACTCACACCTAGGGAGAATTTAGAGAGACCAATTAACCTGACAGTCATGTTTTTGGACTGTGGGAGGAAGTCGGAGAACCCGGAGAGAACCCACCATGCACAGGGAGAACATGCAAACTCCATGCAGAAAGACCCCCGGCCGGGAATCGAACCCAGGACCTTCTTGCTGCAAGGCAACAGCTCTACCAACTGCGCCACTGTGCAGCCGCTTTTTGTTTTTCCGAAATGAATTTGGTTTTATGCAAATGACTGAGAATTTTAGCCACGATGGGAACGGTGTCCGGGTAGATCGGCTTAGGCAGTTTCAAATAGTAATTGTGGTCAGATAGTTGTCTCTAACATTCCCACCAATATTGCTGCTTGTCCAGGATGACAACTGCACTCCCTTTGTCTGCAGGTTTAATGATGATTTGGTTATTGTCAAGGAGTTCTGCTGACACTGCAAACTCAGCTTCTGTCATATTGCGCTCCAATCGATTAGCTTTGAAATGTTGCTGAAAAAATTCAAGATCAGAATTTGGGTTTCAGGAGGCAATGTGAAATACTTTAATTTAAGGTGTTTAAATATTGCAACACAATGTTTCTACTATGTTTATAGCTCATGTTTTGAGATTCCTCTCACATTTAGCAACATTTTCTGCTTTACTTACCTCACATTGTTAGTTTGTGTGACTCTTGTTTTTTTATTGATCCTTTTTTCTGTGCAGTTCATCATGTCAAAATTTTGTTACTGATGTGTGTCTTGTCATTCTATTTTCTTAAAATTTTCAATAAAAGCAAAAAAAAAAAAACCCATAGACATTTCTGCCTTTTAATTCAAAACGTATTGTGCATTGTATTGTGACCGGATTTTATTCAGCTGATTTTAACGCTGGACAAAAGCTGCTGGAAAAGACAAGTTGACTTACAATCCAGAAACCACTTGCTGCATTCTTGTTGGTTGTGCAGGAGGCTCTACTTCTGCTTTTCAAAGCTGTACAGATGTATAATTGCGCATCGGTTTGCAGCCATTTTCAAATGCGAGTGTAAACGTGATGGGGACGTGGCTAGCGGCAGCTTAGCTGCATTTAAAGTAACAAGAAGTTTTTAAACAGCTCATTCTGAAAGCTCAAAATAGTCCGAACTGATTAAACTAAAATGACCCGAAGAAGCTGCACAGGGAGCTTTTTTAACGATAAAAACTCCCCCTAAAATTTAAGATAAAACAATATAAGGCCATTTTGGGAAATTAAGCATCATTTTTAATTTGAACTGAGGTGGAAACCTGCTGAGGGGGAGCAGAGGAGTCTGACATGAAGAAGAAAACATGGTGGAAAGTCAGGTAAGCTAACTATGTTATTATGGGTTTCACCTTCCTGTCGGAACCAGTCTGTTGGTTTCTTTACCAACAACACAAGTGTTTCATATACTTTATTCTATTTTTCTTCTTTTTTTTTTACAAACAACTACCAAAGTAGTTTGAACGTGAACTGAGCAAACTACGTTCATGCTGGGCTCTGGAGAACTCCAACAACTCTAAGTTTGTTAATACTTAACAGATTTTCACGTCTTTATGCTGGAAACCTTAACCAAACAGCTATCATAGCTATTAATATTTTAAACAATAAAAAAACCCACACAGACTCCAAACAACTTTTAAAAACTATTTGTCGCTCTGTTCAATACTCCCGTCCATCTTTTCTTACGTCTGTCATGGCGCCTCGAATGATTAAGTAACGCAGTTGCAAAGGGTCAATTTTTTGGGTCATGTGGAACTGAACTGATCGTTTCCATAGAAACGAGCAGAACTAGCCTCAGAACTAGTGACCTCACTGTAGCTATGACCTCATCTGTGATGTCATCAAAAGATCAAAGAACTTCTGAGGATATGAATGCTTGAATTTCAAAGCTCATATTCAGTCTGCTCTTCAAAATTCAACGGCGTGCCTTACGAAGATTTTCATCATGGAGAAAATATTAGTTAGTTCGATTTTTCCACTGGGCTTTGGCATCGGCTATTTAGTTACTACCGGAATGAAGAAGATTTGCGATAAAATATTTCCTGGGAGTGATTTTGAAAAAAGTGTCTCTAAGGACAAGAGCACTGAGTCAGAGTACGACGCTTTTGATGCCTTTCTTTTTGAACCTTCCCCGGCTGGGGAAGTTTCAGAGGAGCTTTCCTCACTGGAGCAGCAAGTTTCCCCGGCTGGGGAAACTTGCTGCTCCGAATACGATGTGTTTGACGCCTTTCTTTTTGAACCTTCCCCGGCTGGGAAAGTTTCAGAGGAGACATCCTTACTGGAGCAGCAAGTTACTGGGGAAACTTGCTGCTCTGAATACGATGTCTTTGATGCTTTTCTTTTTGAACCTTCCCCGGCTGGGGAAGTTTCAGAGGAGCCATCCTCACTAGAGAAGCAAGTTTCCCCGGCTGGGGAAACTTGCTTTCCAGCAGTTGAGCTTTCCAACTCAACTACTGGGAAGGAAACCTTCCCAGTAGTTGAGTTAAGAGAGGATTTCAAGAAGTAGCTGTCCAGACCGCTGCCACAGGGAACGATTTCGCCAATCTTCCCTGTGAGAAGACGACCGTTGAGTCTGGACACTTTAATTTGACAAATGCTCACCCAGAAGCCTGGACAGAGGAAAGCATTTTCGAATCGATAGGGGTACATCTTTTGCTACTGTTGTTTTTTGTTGCAAGTTTTTCGGGCTTTTTATATTTATTACAATTATGCCCGTACGTTAGTGTGTTCTGGACTTTATTTTTTCTACGTGTTGTGTGTAGACTTGCTTTTTTATTCAGTTAACTTTCAAAAATGAGAATTACTACAATTGGTATTTTTCTAATTGTTTCCCCGCTAAAAAGATCCCAGTTTTAGAAAACCCCATGTTATGATGAACTGGACTAAATTGTTCAAAGTGGGTAAATCTGTCATGAAGTGTGGTGCACTGAAGGTGGGTCCAGCCCACAAGGTGCTTTGAGGAATATTTATCTTTCCCCAGGTTGACTTTAATGGGCTTTAACTGGGTTTTCAGTGGGACCCAGATGCTTTATCCTTGTAGGAACAATGGGGTCTTTCTCACCTAACCTGGAAGTGAATTACATTCTTAGATATGCAATCTTGATCAACAAACCAAAGTCCTAAAATGTGTTAGCATAAAACATGCAAAAGAAAAAAAAGAAAAATTTATTTTGGTCAAGGCTTTTTATTTTGTAATTTGAAATAATGTCAGAAGTTATTTTTTACCTCACTACAGCAATTATTAGAACTTCATTAACACTCAGCAAATGGTGCCACAACAAGAAATGTGCTGTTAAAAAAAATAATAAAATAAAATAAAAAAACAACAATTATTCAAATGGCATTTTGAAAACAGAAACTAGTTTACTATAACAAACATATAAACAGATCTATAAATATAGATATATAAATATATATCTATAGATGCACAGACATAAAGACACCTACATATATCTATAAAGGTCTATATTAATGTATAAATCTAAATACTAAATAAATCTAAATACTATCTATATAACATACAGTACAGACCAAAGGTTTGGACTGTATATATATATCTATATCTATATATATATATATATAGTTATATATATATATATATATATATATATATATATATATATATATATATATATATATATATATATATATATATATATATATATATATATATATATATATATATATATATATATATATATATATATATATATATATATATATATATATATATATATATATATATATATATATATATCTATATATAGATATATATAGATATAGAGATATATCTATAAATATATCTATAGATACTATTTGAAAACAAACGATATTATCTCTGGTAATTACGTAAAGAAAACTAGCCATGACAAATACTATTGTAATGCCTGCCAGAACGGAAATACAAAGTCTAGCCTGCTTTTAATCTTTTTAACTCAAAAAAGAAATAAGGATATGAAAATAATGGCCGGGTTTTAGCGAGGGAGATCAAAAGTATATCACTTTGATAAATCAGCGGTAACACAAAATGTTAGCCTCTGGATGTGAAAAGCTGGTAGAGCGATATAACAACCGAAATAAATTAACATATGTTTAAGATAGAAAAGTGGAAAAACAAACCCTGTTATGATGAACTGGACTAAATTGTTCAAAGTGGGTAAATCTTCAATAAGCAGCGTGTGGTGAAAGAAGTAACATCAGGTGTGAAGTTCCAGAAAAACAACATAGTTTTAAAAGATATTTTATAAATAAAAATTGTAAAATTTGGGCATTCACTTCTTTTTGTCCTTCTATGCTCTGAATGGGTGCAGTGTATTCAGCACTATAGCCTAAGTATAGCGCTGAATAACCTATAGGTATAGCGTATTCAGCGCTACGTTATCCATAGCGCAATGTTTTTCCAGTTGGAAAAACCCTGTATTATGGGTTTTCCAGGCACATATTGTCATTTTATAGCACAATCAAGTAACTATGTTACCTTCAGTTGTTACAAAAATGTTGCGTATATCAAATATAACTTTAGAAATTTATTTATTTACTTCCTAATTTAATACCTTGAAATTGGGCCTCTTTCTCTTTAAAATCTGCCGTTCTGTCTGAAGCATGCCAGCCCCTAACCTCTGACGGCTTAAGCCCGGACATAAGCGTCACGCTATGTAGAACCATTACCCACTGCGAATAGAGAAAAGTTAAACCAAATTGCATCTGTGGCCAGCAATTGAATGTCTTAATTCTTCCTCTCCATCTGACTTTAATTGTTAAATTTTTGGAAGCGTGGCCGACTTTGTTCACTTCCACTTCCTGAGGTAGTTTCACAGATTTCTTCCGGTTGAAATTATACCGGAGAAATGGGTGAAATTCCAGGTGAAGCACTGTGGGGAGATGAGAATCGAATGGAACTGCGTAGGAAGGGAACGGTCAGGGCATTAACGACGAGGCGCAGACGTTTTTGTGCTTGTTGTATTGTGTTGCGTTTGCGTCGCAGAAAGATTATGTTGTGTAACTTTTCGGATGCCGCTCACCAAGAACTGGTAGTCAATTATATTGGGTAGAGTCAACCAGAGATAAGTAAACCACTCTCAGGTACCGCTGGAAAAGGCCCACCTTTGTGTAACACAGGGGATTTTTGAAGAGATGAGAAACAGGTAATAGTTACCTGTTATCTGTAACACACAGAACTGCAGTTGCGATCGCAATGGAAGTTGTTTCTACGGTATTAACTCATATTAATACATCTGAAAAACACATGGACAGATTTGTAATTATGACAGAATTCATCGTTTTCTTTCCGCTCCACAACAACGTTGATCTATCGACATAAAATAGCTACCAATGGAAGTTGAGAAAAAGTTCACTTGGAGGAGTGTGAATTCCCCCGGAGGCAGTTTAACATACAGCTAGACCCAATTTTTACTGACACACAATGGCCCAAAATGAAAACTGCTGCAGATTTAATCAGCACCAGGCCCAGTTCGCCCCGCTCTTCTTACTGAACCTCTTCAGAACCAACGTCTCAGGAATTAAACGGCCCCTTTTAAAGCCCAGTCCAAAGCGAGTGCAGCCAAAATATCCTCACTGTGCAAAAATGCTCGTACCTCCCAACTCCACCCCCCACCACCACCACCCAATCAAAACTCAATCTGGTCCTGGTCCAATCTGGTCATGAGTTCTGAATCACTGAACCCAAACTCGCTCTTCCACAGGCTACGTAATCTGTATAGCTGTGTTTTACACAATTTGTATTACATCATCTCTCCTGTTACACACACACGCACACGCACACACACACACACACACACACGCACACGCACCCACACACACACACACACACACACCATGTTTTCTCTGCCTCACTCCGCTCCGTTCCCCAAACATGCTCGTCTTACTTTCGAAACTCATTTCTCTGTGGCGTTCACACAGCAGACCCGCTGGGTACGTCATCAGACGTTTCACGCTGGGGGAATTAAAAGCTCCCTCTCACATAAACACATCAGCCCCCTGATCTCGGGAATCTCATGGGAGTTCTGCCACACATTCTTGAGAGCACACTTCATTGTTGATGGTTCTTCAGGCCGGTTCATGGCCAAATAAGACGAAAAACAAGCCCCCAGCTCGCTCGCTGACTCGCGGCTGGACGCAGACGTGACTGCACTGGGATTTATGGGCGCAGGACGTCGGTGAGGGTGTAGCTCAGCTGGAGCCCGGCGGCGGGTTGTCCTCCAGATGTTGTCTCTGTAACGGTACGCATGTAACGTGGACCGCAGCCAGCCCTGTGTTCACTTTCACCAAGAGAGAGAGATAATTATTTAGCTCTCTAGCTGGATTCGATCTTGGCTGGGTTGCAAAAAGTTGGAAGCATTTGACTGGATTAGCATAATCTGGATAGAAACTAAATGTTTTTACATTTTTACACCAGAGGAGATGGTTTGTATATGATGGACCATGTAAGACAGGAAAATATTTAGCTTTTGGTTGTTTTGTTAAAAGTGAAATGCAGCTGTACATCTTAGACGTGGTGTAGACTGCATTATAATAAATTCATTTTATAGATATAATTCAGAAAGAGCAGACATTGCGATGTGTAAAAAAATATATATACAAACATGTGTAATATGGGACAAATTTTGTTTGCTTAATTACTGTACTTATGTTTTTGTTTGTTTGTTTTCTTCTTAGTTATTTTCTTTTCTTTCTCTGACATTTAACTTGTTCAAAAAAATAAATAAATAAAGATTTCGTTTCATTTCAAAACTGAAAGAATGCCTGTGAAATTATTGCCATGAACATTTTTCTTTTCAGTCTGGTTCTTGTTTGTTTTGAAGTCTTGTACAATGTAACTTCAGAGTTTCTTCACTGTTCATTCTTTAGGAAATCATGCCAAGTGAAATTCGTATTGGATTCCACATTCAGTCCTGTCCAGTTCTGGGTTCAGCCCTGCCGTGATTTGATAAATGAACAGTCAGTTCATTCACTGAAGATAACTGTGAAAGCATGTTGGACGTTATAGAAAAAGTTATGATCTGACTGCCGGAGGCTTAGAAGTGGAAATAAAAAAGAAGCTGTGATTTTCCACACCCTACATCCAGAGATTCAGTTTATATATATATATATATATATATATATATATATATATATATATATATATATATATATATATATATATATATATATATATATATATAGTGTGTTTTAAGATGTGTGTTTTAACACACATTTTTTAACACACATTAACACACATATATATATATATATATATATATATATATATATATATATATATATATATATATATATATATTTATATATAAACCCTTTTTAACAAACAGATCATTCTTTTTTGTCCAGGTTTAATTAGTTGCATGTGTTTAAGGTTTTTGTTTTTGCTCATAAGAGTACAGGGTTTTTTGGGGGTTTTAAAATTTTTTTTTTTTAGCAAACTTAACAGTAGAAAGTTTGTGTACAAAAATGTGATTTAAAATTTAAAATGAACTGGGATTTTATATTCTTATGCCTGGCTTTGGACTGTCTTAAATTAGGACGTGTCCGGCTTCAAATGCGTCCTTTCTCCTGGAATTGATATGAAGATTTTGATACAACAATTACTTTTCAAATGGTCTTTTTTTTCATTCATTGATACAAAGTTGGGAGTCAAATCGTTATACTTGTCTGACTGCAATAAAAGTTTCTATTAATTTTGTTACAGTTTCTCTGCAATGGGCAAAAATAGGGAAACTTTCAAGACGTTTCCTTTCTATCAAATCAGAGTGCTTTTTTTTTTTATTTTTTTTTATTTTTTTTTTTTACAGTAGGTTAGCTTGAAGGGGGAAAAATGTTAAGTAATAAGGGGCTTTTGTGCATTTTTTATTATAAACCCACATTTCAGGAGATTAAGGTTAATATAACCGGATCCTGTATTTCATCACTTTGTGCTGTTCTACGTCATCAGCTGATGACCTCCAGCTGACCGCGACACCAGAGAGCATCAGAGATATTCCTCCTCTCTGCTGACGCCTGCATATCTTGAAGAAGTGTGCGTTTCTTCTGTCTGTTGCTCCGGAATGAACTTCCTGTTGTCTATCAAAAGTCTCGCAGTGAAGTTGAACGCGGACCGTCAGGGAAAACACGACTTTCAAAATAAAGGTGTTTAGTTAACGCATACTTTACAATTTCAGAGTTCCAAACTTATATGTTGTTTTTTTTGGGGGGTTTTTTGTTGTTGAAGGAACATCAAGTCAACAAGCATCTAAAAAATGTATCTAAAAATACATGATGTTTTAAACTTCATGTATAAAACATGAAGTGTTTTATATTTTATGAAATATAAAACACTTCATGAATGTATCTAATTTACAGTGAACGTGAAAAGTATCCACTCCCTAAAATATTTTACCCCTTTTTTAAAAATTGCATTTAATTTTTGGCTGAAATGGTCCCCCATATTGATCAACAAAATTTGGCGTTTTTGATCTAAAAAATTAGAGGAAAATCTCCAAAACAAAGCAAACAACAACAACAACAAAAAAAAATCTTTTAAAGCTCCAGTATGTAACTTTTATTTAAAAAAAATAATAATAATGTTTTTTTTAAACTGTCATTGCATGATGACAGTTTGTTATGAGACAAATAATCTGTGACAGTGGCAGTTTCTCATATGGGCGACATGGACAACTACCCAGGGTGACATCTTGTTGGGGAATGTTTAGAGTTGAATTCAAAGACCTGATTGTATAATCTGTATTTCAGTTTTCATTACTTTGCTTTTTCATACCACTGTATTCTGATGTTTTGTCGGATGTCTTTTGTTACCATGTACTTTTTTTAATGTGCTACATAAAAAAAAAACACTTGTTTGCCTTATGCTAGCCAGGACAAGGTAAACATGTATTTCAGTTCATTTGAACTTTGAAACATAGTCACTAAAGGAGGCTCATTTGGTGTTTAGCAAAAGTTACTCTGTGTGAAAGATGTATTGAAATAAAAGTTCAAATAAAATATTTTTCTATGGCTAAAAGGCAGCCATATTGGATTTTGAGGTCAAGTTATTATAAAACCCCCAACTTTCCCACTTGAAAATCTGACGTCATTGGACCGTTTGTGTGTTGTTTCCACCTTGCTCTCAGAAATTTGCTCTTCAACTTCTATGTTAATACAGAGCACACAATTAATGTTCCAAACCCTTTTCAATGCCAAGTGGTACTAATTTGTAACCTTTTTATTTTCTTCGTTTTTATAAATTGACAGTAACAAAGTCCAAGTCCCAATTTTAAAATGTCTGTCAGTACAACACCAATTGAAAACAAAACAACTGGTCCTCAAGCTTCCACAGTAAAAAACTCTGAACATGGTTGTTCTCTGTGCTTTTATTTTGAAAGGAACTAAGCGGATGTTGTTAGCCGGGTGTTTAGCCGTATATTTGTCTGACTTTAGCTTGTTAGAACAAGCTTGTCTGACACTTCCCCGCATTCCTCGTACTCAAACGGTCTCGGCCTCAGTTCGGGGGTCGGTTAAGGCATCCAGTTTCTTTTATCAGCCAAAAACAAGCCTACGAACCTCCGAAGGCGAACCGAACCGGACTCCCTGTGACCCTCACACCTCGCTTCCTTCGCTGTGTGCGGCTTCAGTTGAAAGCAGGGAACCTGGTTAATTTAACGCTTTACAAGACTTGTTCTCCAACAGCTCCCGTTGGGAAGACTGAGATTTTCATCCTCCGGAAAGTGACGCTGTTCGTGGCGTAACGCCACGGGGAGTCTCGGTAACCAGCAGGGGTGCCCGGGGTAAAGTCCTATCTGGGTCGGTGTTTTCCTGGGTGAAGCCGCGGGGATCTCCAGCAGCCGCAGCGGCCATGGCAGGGGGACGGACAGCTGTCGGGCTGCTCGTCCTGGTGTGTGTGAGCGTCCACCGCGTTGCCTCCTTCAACCTGGACGTGGATAAACCCTTCGTCTACACCGGACCCGAGAGAAGCTACTTCGGCTTCTCGGTGGACTTCTTTAAATCCGCATCCAACCAAAAGTGAGGTTTTTTTAGTTTTTTTAAAATGCATAATGCTCACGGATGGAATTCTAATGCTTTTTTTAAAAAAATACAATTTCCACCATTAGTCATAGAAAGTTGGGACAAATATTACTTATATTTTTCCTAGCGTGGTTAAATGCATAACCCACAACATTGGGACATAGACAAACGTTTCTTGGTTGCATTTCAGACATTTAAGTAGCAACTAAACTGAAACGCTTGCACATTTCAGCATTCTCTTCTGTTTTCCTTTCTCTTCTAATAAGAGTTGCACTGATCAGGCTTTCTACCGGCGATGTTCGATTTCGTTCTAGATTTGACTGACTAATCAAACTTATTACTTATTCTTCATGTGAAACACATTTATACAGATTAATTACGCACCGGTGTATGTTTAGAACACTTTATTTCTGCTAATTATGATGATTTTCCATTTATAGTAAACAAACAAACAAAAAAAATGAGTCAGACCAATAATAATAATAATAATAATAACAATAATAATAATAATAATAATAATAATAAACAACCTCTTTAAAACCTGAATTTGGGCGTAAAGAACATTAAAGGTTGTTCTTTTCAGGAGGTATACCTTCAATCTGACAAACGACACTCATCACGGCTAATACACATAGAACATGTGTTTTACATGTGTCTGACTATTGTGAATCAAATAGAAAATGAAGGAATTAAAATTTTATCTTTTTGAATGGAAAGTAGCTTATGTTTCGTACCTTAAGCTGATTTCAAAGTAAGCACTTTGAGGTGTTGTGTTTTATTCACTATCTGAGCTGCCATAACCAATCAGAGCGAATCGATAAAGAATTGGGCCACTAATATTGAACTCTGACTGGCAGAGAGCAGCAGGAAGTGCTGTACTCACAGTCTCGTTCTCAGTTGGGAATGTCCAGAGTGTCTTTCTGCTTCACTTTTGGACATAAAGGTATTCCTTTTGATTTCTTTATCAAATTTAACTGTAGGCTGATTTACTCCAAACACAGAAAAAGCTTAGATGAAAATGCAGTAATGGTGTCATATGTGAAAATCTTCTAATTTTACAAACAGGCTCTTTTCTAAAGTGAACTGTTTTCAGTTTTCTTCTAATCTCTCTTCTTATTGTGGTTAATTTATACAATAAACGTGTTATTTTGAACAGCATGATGGTCAAACGTGTATGATGATTTTGACGAATTATGTTCAACTTGGAAAATTGAACATAATTGACCTTTGTTTGGATAAGATTGGCTTCACATGTAAGGATCGGTCAATCACCGATCTCCCAAAATTAAGGAAATAACTGCAGGAATCCACCACTCAGTCAGAAAGGAAGAGGGTTTTAGTGCTGTCAGTCACTCTTGCGCTCAACCTCGTCCTCCTTGCTGGTTCACCACAACATATCCTGCCACAAATGCTAATGCTAGTTAGCGCAACCACCGACAACAGCGGATAAATGGTTTTCCTTGAACGGTAATGTTTCTCTACCATTAGCACATTTACCAGCGTGCACATGAGGATGATTGACAGCACTAAGACCCGCCTCCTGGCTCTGATTGGTTGTTTTTGGTGAATTTCTTCAGACGGCCATAGTAGCTGCAGGGAAGAGGTGCAGGAGATGGATTATTTTTTTTCAGTCGGACAATGACCCAACAGACAAACAATCAATGGAAAGTCTTTGAACAAAACATGTTCAGGTTTTGCTGTGAAAGGCGGTTCTGTAAGCTTTGATTTAAGATGCATATTTCATCTTTTCATTTGTTAATAAGATGCCTTCCACTCCACAATCATGCGCTAGTTCTTGTATGACATCTGAATAAAATGCTTTGAGATTGAAACGAGACAGAGTGGAAAGACTCATGGTTTATACAAGCTTTTTTTTTTCTTCAAGAAAAGGCAATGTGTCTACATCGTGATTCAATTCAGTCTAAGAGGAATATTTACTTATTTCCAGAGGTGACAGAGGTATTGTGTTTCCACCATGTGAGGCTGAAGCACGCGAGTCGTCTCTGACTTTTGTCTCCCATTTCTATGTTTCTTTTCTCGTGTCTATTTTCAGTACATCTATCTGACAAGATAGCAGAATGGTTCCTTTGAGCGTCTCCGCACAAAAAGTGGCTCTTGAAGCGTCTTAAGGGTTTAAGTTTTGTTTTTTGTTATGTCAATTATTTGACATTTCCCATGTAAGTTGCACAGCCAAACTTTTCATTAGCAAAACACATTCCTTCAACAAACACAACCTTCCTCTCACTCCCTCAAAAATAAAATAAAATCCTGCTGTTAAACTTTTTCTTAGATGTTTGATACTCAAGAAAGATAAATCAGTAATGAGTTATTTGGCCAATTTTACCAAATTCTTGATCACCGAAGTGTTTGGGTTTCTTTCATATTGAGTGAGTTTATTCAGCGTTTTGGATATGACGCACAACCCGCCGTTACTTGTGTTACTACTTTGACAGAGTGACAGAACACTCTGTCTCAATGTAGGTCTTCTAAATGTGTTTTTTTTTCTTTTCTTCCTCCATTCCACTAAAACCAGAGAGTAATTAGGTTTTAGCTACTTCCGGTCATGCTATTCAGTCTGGTTCTGACATGTGCTTGTTGTGTATTAAGTGAATACACAACAAGCACTCCTTTATACAATTAATGATACAGTATTTTAGTTTTTTTTCTGGATGAATTTTGTCTTTCTTCTCTCTGATTTGACCTTAGATCTTTCTGAACATGTACGGGTTTTCACGTGCGTCCTTCTTAAGGCTGAATCAGGCTGAGGTTTGGACTTTGACTGGGTGATTACAGCAGCCATTATTCCTTTTTTTCTGCTGTAGATTTGCTGCTGTGTTTGGCTTCATTGTGCTGTGTTATGACCCAAATTTGGGGTTGAGTTCCGGCAGTTGGACACTTGCGCCGTTTCTTTCTGGTCTGCTTTAGTCGAACTCCGGTTTGTTTGTCAAGAAAGTCCGGTTGGTTTGGGGAGGTGTGAACGTGCAACTGAACTCACCCAAATCATTGCCACTCTACAACTTTGCCTAACAACTACTATAAGGTATATGTGCTGCTACGCTGCGTTGCCTGTGTTTCAAATAAGAAGCTGTTCTTTACGGCCAAACATCTCTAATCGAGTCTCGTTGGCCCTAGTGAGATTGCTCCAAACCCAAGTCAGTAAGTCGCTAACTAAGGCACGCAAAGATTGGGTTATCAAGGGTTTCTCCCACCAAACCTACTAAGCCCAGTAGTAGGGGGCACTTTAGGGCAGCCCACTGTGTTAAAAGATGTGAAGTTACAAACATTTGGAGGTGTACAATCATTATAATTTTAAAATAATAGGGTGAGGCCAAGCAGGTGCATCTCCTTGCTGTGTTCAATGGGAAGGGAGTGTTCAATGTGTGTTAAACTATAAATCTAGCTTAATCCATGTTTACTGTTACTGGTGTATTAAAAAAAACGCTATTTAAAATAAACAAGCCTGGTGGTCTGCCAGGCTTGTAATACACTGGGGGAAACTGAGTTGTCCTTCTGTGGAAATCTGTCACAACATGGCCTCTGACTTTGGGGATGTTCACACCAGGAAAAGTATTTGCTGCTTAATTTTCTCTTAAAATAGTTTTTAACTGATTTTATGATTCTGTTTGCATTGATGTGCATCAATGGCTGCATTTCCTAGGTCACTGCTGCCATCTTTCCTTCTCAACATTGTGTGAAGTCACACCCATGTGCTCCCATGTTTCCATAAAGCACATGCTGATCTAACAGGGGAAGTTAAACTCTGTCTGAATCCTTCTTGTCAACAATTTGCTGTTTTCCCGATGTTGTCAGCTGACATCCTAATACTCGATAAATCAGTGGCCTGGAAACAAAAACGACGACTGACCCGTTAGGTTTTCCCCTCGTCGTACGTTGCGATCCACTGGATTGCTTCCTGCAAATAAATCAGCTGCAATTAAAGCAGGCTGCTATGAACAAAGGCCTGCTGTTCTGAACACAGATGAAAACGGTCATCGCTGCAGGCAGCCAAGCGCTCGCTTTATATCGCCAAGCTGCACTTGTATTTACAAGATTTGCGGAAGGGCAATAAATTCAGGAAACAAGAGTAACACAATAACTCTCACTTTATTTATTCTAGAACCTGAATGAGCGGTCACTGTTTTTCTGCTGGGTTTTTCTGGCTGATATTTGTTAAAACAGTTTGACAGATGAGAGATGACGATAGTCTGAAAGCGTGTCTTCCATCCACGACCCGATTCTTGTTTAGAAACTCTTGACGAAATGCCTCTCTTTTTGTCTGTGTTCCTCATCTTGCTGGTACTTGACCGCCTTCCTGTTCCTCCTCAGCTCCGACGTCCTCATCGGAGCGCCCCGAGCCAACACATCGTCCAGGAGCACCGTGGTGGAGAGGGGAGCTGTGTACAGTTGTCCCTGGAAGGACTCTGCCAGCTGCCAGCAGCTGCTGTTCGACGACAAAGGTAACCAGGAACAAACTCCCCAACGCACAGAGAGAGCGACGTGTTTGTGTGGCCCGCATTCACCGCCATACAGTTACCGTACCCTAAATAAATAAAAAAAAGGAGTAATACATAGTTCATACTGTCACTTTTATCGTTATCACAATAGTTCCACAAGTGGTCGGGATTAAACTTTCAGTGCATATCGCCCACCTCTACCGTGTCGGCGTTAGCATCTCGGTTTTAGTCAGGCACGGCTGCAGGAAATGTCAGAGTAAACCACAATTTGTTTATTGAGGAGTCTACTTCATGCTGCACTTTCTGATTCATGGCTAACTGTGACAACGGTCTAAATTTGTCACAGACAGAACGACCCCAGAGTGGCTTGGAAACCAAACGCCGTCTTACCCGTTAGGTTTTTCCCTCGTCGTTCATTACGATCCACTGGGTCGCTTCCTGAAAATAAATCGGCTGCGATTAAAGCAAGCTGTGATGAACAAAGGCCTGCTGTTTCCACAAAGGCATAACTTTGTGTTTTACAGTGGAATCAAGTGTCGGTGTCAAATCAAAATGCTGCTGTTGCCTCATGTCAGGACACATTCAGGAATGTATTTTAAAGGAGGAATGTAGGTTCATCTGTGGCGGCAAGTTCTCTTCCCCCAGTTTCTCCAAGTTGCAAGTGTTTCTTTAGCAGGTTGTCCTCCCAGCATTAAAAAGTCTGAAATTCATCTGTCTTAAATTAGGACCTTGAAATGCCTTAAGTTCATCAGAAAACAAGCAAGTTGTCCTTAAATCTACTAATCAAATGTCTTAAGTTTTGTTGTATATTCTACTAGCCTGTAAGTAGTCGGGGACACCAGGTTGTCTACATGTTAAAACAATTTTAGTGATTTAAACACGATTTATTGTCCATTATGAGAACAGTCTGAAATTATTTACAGGATTATTCTTACAGGTTAAGAACAGGATTTGGGTGACGTGTCTTTGAAAATGCTCGTTGTATTTAGCTAAGTTTAATAAATGAATGAAAATCGGAGCTGAACCAAAATCTGCTTCTGAGTAAAATTTGCTGCATGGATGTGGCTCCATTTGAATAAAAAAAAACATTATTATCAATAAGCCAGTCACAATAACAAATTCTGCTAGACGATAAATTGTCCGAAAAGTTATCGGAATAAACGATAATATTGTTTTTGTGACCATTTTCAATTAATATAATGTTAATGGCTTAATAATACAAGAACCCATTCTCAAAGAACAATAAACTTTAGATTCTAATGAACATTTAACCCTGGAACCGAAAACATTTTAAATATCCAAAATAAATAAAACAGAAACTACAAATACAGTGAATTATGAAGTCTCTGTAAACAAACCTGTCATCCATAAATGCTATTTGAGACCAGTGACTGAAGTCTTTGTCATCCATTTTTTAGTAGAAAGGGAGAAAAACGATAAATCTGCAAATGAAAGTTGCTGAGCTCGTTTTAATTCATCATGCGATGAATTGATTTATTGGTTAATGCGACAGATAAATGCTTTGAGTAAATTCCAAGTGTTCTATTGTAAAAAGATTTTATTTTTGTTAATAACTTTCCCATTAGTAAAACTGAAACATTTCCATCTCCATTGGGTCAGATTTGTATCATTTTTGAACTGAAAAAAAAAAAAAAAGAAATCGCACTAAAACTATGACTGATGCTCTACATCCTTACTTTACCATCTCTGAAAAAGCAGATAGAAGGTCTTGATGCAAACACATTCCTAACCTTGATCTGTTTTTAAAGTTATCTGCTCTTTGAGATATCCTTCTTCTGCTATCTGTGCTCTTTCCTTCCTGCTTGAGTCAGAAATGAGAGCTATTACTGAAACATGATGTGGCAAATGAATAGATAGTTAATAGATAAAGTTATCAGGAGATGGGTAGTGAAGACTGAGTGTGCAGAAGACAGGAAGACAGTTTTTTGGTTGGTTTATTACTTGCTTATCACCACGTCTTGGGGCGTGGCAGCATTGCCTCACTCTTAAGGTCTAACTCCGACCATCATGGTCTCTTACAAGTACGATTTCCAAACACATTTTTAACCCCAGATGAAACACACAAGCCTGGTGTATTTCCTAATCGCTGTAAGACTCAGTAACAGCGGTTATGCGCGGCCTGAGTCATGGGTCCGGATCTGCATCTGACTCGCTTTGTTTTCCTCCAGGAGATAAACACGACGAATGCTAAGAAATGAAAAACCTTGAAACGTTTTCAGAAAACCAAGGTACACGTTTCCAGTTACCCAAAAGGCAGAGAAAAAGACAAGCGAGCTCCATCTTGCAGAACCTAAAACGTTCCCTCGGAGCAACTGGTGGTGCAATCACTGTCAGGTGTGCCGACTTTCCCAGTTACAACGCATTGATGTTTCTCCGCCTGACAGCCGGAGGTATTTCTATGATGTTGTGGCTTGTATCTGTTCCCATTCCTTCCCTGCTGTTAGAACGGCAGCTGGGTAAACACTCTGTAGTGCACAAACTTCATTTTAGCCGAATTGTGGCGACATCGCTCACACTTACTAATCACGTTAACTTTGTACCAACCCTCTAGTTTGCAGAATGCGTTGGGTTGGATCCCGTACAGGCCCATGTAAAAACGGCTAACCAGTTCCCGTCTGCTCAGCGTGCTGCGTCGGGAATGAGGGCTCATGTCTAACACTCAGCAGTTTCTGGAAATCAGGTCAGCTCTAAAAGCAGAGAAAACACTGGAAAGCTCTGAAAAACAGAGAGAAGCTTTTGGAGCCGCTGGAACACAGAGCAGTTCAGGCCAAGAGGGACGGCCGTGTGTTTGTGGGACGGGGAGCTATTGTGTGCGTGCGCGTGCATGTGTAGTCGAGTCTGGTTGGTATTCTGTGGCAGACCTCAGCAAACTGAAGTTGGCTGTAACAAACACACCACACTCTAAAACAGTGTAGCTCTCACCCCCTCCCACTCTTTATATCCACTAAATAGACACTACAGCCCTGATATTCTACATGCTTGGAATATCTTGTGTGCTAAGTTATGACTGTAATTTCATAGACAAACAAAATAAACACTTGATGTTCGTTTGACCTGAGGTTTCATTGATGATTTCACAATAAAATGCTGCAAATGTTTTAAAATATGCTGCTCCTTTGGAAAAATAGAGCGTTACGGCAGCGCAAATGGGTAAATTACACATAAACGTGTAAAAAAACCCCACTAGAAATAGTTGCATATAATTAACATTGAGTTCAGTTCTAATACTGCAGATTAGAACTGCAGTATTAGTACCAGTTATTGTAGGGCGTTTATCGTATCAGCTATCATTTATTGGGATAAATTTCTTATCAAGGGAACAGTTTTGATTTGTTGGTGTCACAATAATTTCCAAATCTCTCAGAACTGCTTTTCGTTTTGGGCTTGATAGCCTTAATATTGATATTTTGCTCCCTTTCCACAAGTTTAGCTTTTAGTCTCCTCTCCATTCACAGCGTTCTCTTAAGGGACGAAGTCCAATGGACCCCATAAGATTTATTGTTTTTTGCTTTGTGAGGCGGGGTCACATTGACCCCAGAGTGCACTTTTAAGTGTTTTTTTTTTGGTTTTTGTCTGTGTGGTTTCGGGAACTGACGGTCTGATGGGACACCCCTCTTCGCCTCCCCACCATCTGAATGGGTGAAATCTGCTGTTGTCCTCTTGAGCGTCCCACTAAATTGATTTGTATAATATATAAAAAATTTTCCCACCATTGTGTTGAAGCAAGCCAGAAATTCACAGAAAAGTTTTCAAGGTTTTGTGTCTTTCTGATAAATTGTTTGATGAAGGACGTAATGACTTTTGACTTTGCTCCGCTCTATCTGGAACACACATGTGCAGTGTAGAACCTGCGGGGGTTCAGCTCCTGTTTGGTTTTTTTTTTTACCCTAAAAACTGGATCAGTAGCAAATGTGCAGATCTGAACTGGAGTTTAAAAGCCATAAATTGGAGATTAATATTGGCTACTCTTATAAAGTCTGTAAGGATTTATGTCACTTTTCTTTGATCTTTCTTCATAAGCTTACTTTGAAGTTGGCAATAAAAGCAACCATCAGTGAAATTAGGCAACTATTGATTTGTTATGGGGAACTTTGTGGCTCTTTTAAATCAGCGTAACCTTAAATTTCCCTACACAATAAACATCCAATGTTCTCCAAAGTGTCGGTGGGTTTGGTTTCTTGGCTTTTGAAAGACTTGTTGGAACACCTGTGGAGCATTTGGCCTCATGCGGCACTCAGTTCCAGGCATGTTATGCCCATAAAAGGTAAATTCGTCTTACATGGCCTTATTAAGTGCAAGTTGTGTAGCAGGCTGTTCAAACAGGAAGTTTATGTTCTCGCTGCATTCAGGCTGAAGCCCTAATGTTGCAGAAAGATGGATTTGCAAACATCTGCACTGCTCCAGTGCCTTTAAGACAAACTGACACTGAGAGGCTGCAGGGCCTAACAGAAACAGTTACTGAGTGGCCTAGTTGGATTGTGAGTGTGTGTGTGTGTGTGTGTGTGTGTGTGAGTGTGTGTGTTTTCTTACAAAGGAGGTCTTTGTCTTTGATTTGACCTGCATGATTGCTGACCAAAGCTTCACTGGAATGGCAGAATTAACTGGAAGTCATTTGTGTGTGTGTCAATATATATGTGTGGCATGACTCTGACTCATTTCTGACTCTCTTTCATTTTGACCAACTCACCACCGTTCACCACAGTTTTTTGTTCCTGCTGTTTCTTTTAAATGCTCTTGTAGATGTCAGTCGTCTGACGTTAAAATGGGCTTTCCAGCTATTTTGAGCAACATGTAGCGGCAGCTACGCTGAAACAAAAAGATGTAAATATCCCAGACGTAAATCTGTAAAGTTTTAACTCTGCAATTATGCCGTCTTGTCTTTGTGGTAAGATGGGTGCCAAAATTATACATCCATTAAACCATAGCAGCAGTCATAAAATTTAAATATTGTAAAAGAACAATTTAATAAGGAAGATATTTATTCCAAAGTGTTTGAAATGACTTTGTTTAGCAACACTAAGATTTTAAATAAACAAGCTTTAATTAATGTGAAAAACCAATTAAACATTTTCAACCAAAAGCTCCTAACATGACGCTCAGTATCAGTGCGGCAGATGTCACCGTCAGAGAAAAGAGTTGTCCCATCAGACCATCAATTCCTAAAACCACACCAAAAAAAAAAATTAAAAAAGGAAAGCTTGTGAGGTGGGACCACATTGCTTTAGACCACTGGTAGTTTAATTGTTAGGCATTGTCTCTCAGGGAACATTTTGAAACACTCAAAATTTTTTTTTTTTTTTTTTGGTTAAACAGAAATTTAAGTGTTTCATAATTAAAGTTCAAAACGTTTAAAACTTCATGAGAATCACCCACAATGTACGCATATGCTTAGAACATTGCAACAATTACTGTTTTAAAATACCGCTTACCATATGTTGTCATTTTCTCATGAATTAAAGGAGACGTGTTCTCTCCTGAGACTGAACTGTAATCCTGTTGATCATCCTTGAAATCGTCAACCATCTCTATAATCATTATGAGCATCATCTGAGCTGGTTTTAGACTGCTGATTCAACAGGCGAGCGAGGATTTCATTAGCGCTAGTGCTGCTAGTGTAGCATTATGGTTGTAGAGTCATGTTCCTCTTTCTCAACTGGTTTCTGTCAACCCGTTGGTTTAGGAGGTGAGCGCTCAAATTGACAACAAAAACAGTCTGTTGTCACGGCTACAGCGCTTCTAACATGGTAAATAGTTGACAGCAAACACTTTGCGCCATTGGTGAATGATTCATTACCATGCGGAGAGATTAGGGATTCAGCATCCACTGCGTTGCCAAACTGGGCTAAACAAACCCTGTTCAAATTTGTCCACAGTGTCTGATTGGCTTAAATGTGATTAAGCTGACACTTTTCTGGTAACACAGTTCTGGGAAGCAAAGGATTTTTAAAATCTACTTTCCGCATACATGGTTTATTTAATCAGGCTGGAAAATCCTAAACATTTCCTCACTTTGTGTCTTGGCTGGCTGGAATATTTGTCTGCTTCCTTCATCTACTCATCTGTTTCCTTTGTGTCAGATTTGTCTGTGATTTATTTCTTTATTTATCTAAGTGACTCAGAGCTGAGTGATGTTTTCGGGCTGTGGTCTCTGGACTCAGCACGGCTTTACTCCTCTGTCTGTGGGCAGAGAGCTGGACAGAACCAGCCGCTGTTGCCTCCGTTGTCAGTGCTCTGTTCGTACATACAAAGTGTCGGTGTCAAATTTTGGTACGCTTCCCAGTACTTTTCCAGTTCTCGACTTGTTCCCTTAAAGTTGCAGTATTGTAACTTTTCTAAAAGTAGTTTTTTTTTGTTTTTTTTACATATTTTTTATTTTAAACTGCCACCATGTTGTGACAGTGTGTTATGTGACAGGGAATCTGTGAAAAAGTCGATTCCCACCTCCTCCCTGTGCTGCTATTGCCATCTGATGAGAAGCACCAAAAACAGTCAATCAGAGCCAAGAGGCGGGTCTTAGCGCTGTCAATCAACCTTGTGAAGACTAATGTGCAAGTGGCGGAGAAGCAACTCACGATTATGCTACCATTATGGCCAACATTGCTAACTGGCTTTAGCATTCCCGACAAGCATGATTAACAGCACTAAGACCGTCTTCCTGCCTCTGATTGTTTTTTTTTGTTATTTTATCATCTATCTCATCCTCATATATGTCAGAAAAATATTTTTTAAAAGTGACACACTGCGCTCCGGTGAGACAAAATCTTCGTATCCCTTTTTATGCCCCTGGTGTCCACGGTTTTACCCTTAAATTTTACTAGAGATTCACTAATCAAACCCCATTTCCATTGCCACCTTTTTACAATCCAGGTTCTTTACTAGACTTGTCCTGTATTTTTTTATTTTTTTTAATACGGAGCAGCTTTGCTGGAACACATTACTCCTTCCTGGTGTCTGTTGAAATCTCATTGAAAGTTTGGATGCAGAAGGCCAAGGCAGCACGTGTCGCTATGGTGCCCCAGAGATTGTCAGTCTTCAGTCCAGCTGTGTCCCTCCTGACCTCCTGACCTTTGCTGCATGTCTATTCCCTGCTGTCTTCATATTTTTCCTGTCTGAAACTTATGAGTTTTCCGAATGAACAACTAAGACATCCCTACAGAAAATAATTTGTCCTTTTTGTTTCCTTTTTTCAACTCGCTGACACAGGAAACGATTAACTTTGAATCTTCTTTGTCCAGTAAGAACTGACACATGAGTTCTTGGTTATGGTGCATTCACTGATGGGAGAAATTAAGGTGTTTTTGATGCTTAGACTACAGTCGGATACCTCTTACCAGTCGATTCTGTGAAAGAACATTATTTTCTGTAGTCTAATTTTACAATCATCTCTTGTGTTTGTTTTTCTTTTTCTTTTTCCACAGATGACCGAATTAAAGATGGCAATCAGATCGAGTTTAAGTCCAAGCAGTGGTTTGGTGCCTCAGTGCGATCTGATGGAGAACACATCCTGGTAAGATCCTAAACACACACATTTGTGTTCATTTCTCACTAGCTGTGTTAAAATAACAAATGTTAAAAAAAACTTTGTCAAAAACCAAAATTCAAGCAGTTTTGCAGTCACTGTGCCTCCATTAAATAAGAAGTTCAATTTACACCGCAAGTGAGAAAGTTTGTTTGCAGTTTATTTGTGGTTTTTGCCAGTGGCAACGTCCGGTTGTTGATTGTTTGACACGAAGTGTTTCCATTGCAGTTTTGTGAAATAAACCAATTTTGATAACAGCCAAAAAGAACCACTTCATCCTTGCACTAAAACTTCTTAGTGAAAAACAAGTGTTTTATGAAAATGGTGGGTTTCTTTTCCATGAAGCAAATTTATTTTCAAAATGTCAGATTGCTGAATTATATGGCCAATGGAAACAGAGCTACTGTGGCGCACAGGCTGCTCAAACTGGAGATATTAAGTGTTGCCTGGCATTCAGTCGTTTCCATTCTGTGCCATTTTGCGTTTGACCGTGGAGGATTAAAAATGTGAGGAACATTAATGCCAATGCAATGAGCGCAAGATTTCTAACATTGATAACACAGATGTGCATTCTCTCCAGAAATCTTCAGGATTGGGCGCTGGGCCAAAAATGTCAAACCTGGGGAAGATTATAATTTCTCATTACCCATAAAGTAATGAGAAATGGACATAAAAATCTAGTAGTAATAGTTTTATTACATATTAGTTTGTTCTCCTGAAGGGTATGTATCAAAGGATGGTTGTAGAAATACCAAAGTCCATGTTGTGGGGTGGGTCAGGGGAACTGGAAGCGTGGAAACCCCCCACCTCCTCTTGGACCTGAACAAAACAAAGGCCAGGGTTGTGCAGCAGGAGAAATAAGCAGAACACCTTTTCCATGAAGACGTACAATGTGTAGGAGGTGAGGGAATATAAACCCTGTGGTGCACACCTGGGCGACACATTGGACTGGAAATGAAATGGTAAACACATAAGACTGCCTCAGCAATAGATTAAACACATTCACCCCATCTTCCCATTGCTTTATGCTGCTGTGACACCAATAATCCTGAAACACTGGGAGTCCTTTTTCCACCTGGAAGGATTTTTGAATATTACAGTAGTTAAAACAAACTGTTCTTGGTTTAAAAGAAAAACCGGTCTAAGGTGTCTTCAGTTGGCTGAAGTTGACTTGGAGTCATGCAGAGTAGTAATTAAATGGCTTTATTGTGGAAAAGAGAACTTGAAACCTAAATCCATCTCATGTAGCAGCTAAGAAATCAGCATTTGTCCTGAAATAAGGAAAATAGGGTATGTTTAACAAAGCCGTAGCATAGTGTTATGTTGTTTCTTCTATTTTAACATTTTCCGTCATTGTTATCTCACCTAGAGCTTAGGGCTGCACTGATAAATCATTCCAGATTTTCTTAATTTTGGGAGACTGGCAACTAGCCAATAGTTACATGTGAAACATCCACAAAGGTCAGAAAATCAGTCGCTGATCCCTTTTACTCTGCCATAAGACAGGGCTGATAGACAGGCCCGTCTACCTGGTTACGTCTTCACATACACGGTTAACAATAGTCGGCCCACTGCTGTCAATTTGACGATACGCATGATGTATAAAAGAAAAAGGGACGCAGTGCTTTGCTAGTAATTGTCAATACTACGACATCTAGGTAGCAAAGCCCAAGAGTATCACATTTCACAGGTCAAGAAAGGTTTTAATTAAAAAGAGCATATTGAGGGAGAGGAAAGTAATCCAGCTATGCTAACCTGGCTAGCTTGACTTTGATAATCTTAAGATATACATGTGCTGCGGAATTTGGTGTGTTTCCGATCAGTTAAGAAAAGAAGAAAAACGTGATCCACACACCAACTCTGGCAGACCATCAGTAGAGCAGGTGTTTAAATTAGCTAATCAACCACCTCTGTGTTGAGATGATTGTTTATTAATAATCGGTAAATACACATCAAGCCTGAAAACATAATTCTTCACCAGACTGAATGTTCGGCCCTCAGAGAGATGTTGTGAGTCAGTTGCTTTGGCAACAAGTCTGTGTGTGGCGTAGCCAACACAGAGGGCGAGGAAAAAAAATCTGAGTGATTTTGAGCTATTTGTGAGGGTTTTTCTATGTTGTTCTTTCCTTTGCTGTGGCGCACTGCACTAAATTGGTAATACCTACATCCCCGGGTTTCACTTTGTTCAAATTGTTCTGCCGAGGCAGTGCGGCTTTGGCTGGCTACTTCTGAGATTTAAAATAAAAATGGCATCAGCCAAAATCTTAATCGGCAGGTCAGGCTTTTTAATGTTTGCTGATCAGGTGATCGACCAGAAAACTGCAGCCGCTGCACCTTCTGCTGGTAACTGTTTGCTCTGCGTTTGGGTCGTACATTCTGAACGTGTCCGTTGCATTTCAGGCCTGCGCTCCCCTGTACCAGTGGTCCACCTTCGGCTTCAGCGAGAGGGAGCCTGTGGGAACGTGTTACCTGAAGAAAGGAGACACAGTGGTGGAATACTCACCCTGCAGATCCAGTATGTTCTTCACTGTGTTGTTGGATGCTTGACTTGAGGTCAACATGGAGTGTAGGCGGAAAATTACATTACTCCCAGAACATAGCAGCAAATCTTCCAGCTCAAGCTAAAAAAATAATACTACTTCAAAAAAAAAAAACAACAGAGCATTAATCGGGAGGCCTTCCGATCTCAGCCTTTATAAATGTGAGATTGGGGTTTGATGTTTCCAATGTTTGACTTTTTTTTTGTTTTTTCCCAGGTTCCCACACTCCAGAAGGACAGGGTTTCTGCCAGGCTGGCTTCAGTGCAGACTTTGTTAAGGTAGGCAAGCAGCACAAACCCAAATAGATCATCATTTAAATATTTATGGAGAGAGTTTGAAACAGTTTTTATTGTGTGACCTATGAGGCCAATTCATGCAGTAAGCTGTAAATGAACTGAGCGTGTGCACAATGTGTGTGAAGTCAGATCATCACTCATGGTGCAGCAAGAGCCCCTCAGTTCTCTTTTGATTTTTGCAACCAGTTACAGTGCTGCAAGTGTTTAATGATTAATTAGATCAAAGAAAATTATGAAATTATTGTCTTAAGTAAACATGTCTGGATTTCAAGGACTTGTCTTTTTATTTTCTGTAAATTGATCATCACGTGTTCCAACTAAGCTCTCTAGCGATATTATTATTATTATTATAGAAATTAACACAATTCTGCATTCAATTTGAACAACACTTTTGAAAATAAAACAAAGTATAGCCAATACAATTAGAAATAAATACATAAAATTGATATAAATCCATGCTAAAGGTGAAATAAAATACATTCAATGTTCAATTACATTGAGGAACATTTTGGATTATTGAATCTTGATTAGAAAAAAGCCTCAGCAAAAAAACTGGTTTCCAAAACAACCCTTGCATTTTTCTGAGTCTTCTGCTGTTTATGGAGTTAAATCTTTGGCTAGTAGAAGTTTGTAGGTAGCGTCAGCGTCAAATTAGTTCTTGTTTGAAAAGTCAAAAGAAAAACTAGTTTATTCCAGGAATCCATGTTTGTTTATTATTTTATCCTTTCAATATGCGAGGTCTTTTATTCTTCCCACATCTCAGGAGTATAAACATGTCCTGATGTTTATGAACCTAAAAAATGAAGTGAAAGTTATACTGAATTTGGTTTTTCTTTCATTTTTTTTTCTTTTTATGCCTTCAGAAAAGTAAGAGAGTTGTGGTGGGAGGACCAGGCAGCTTCTACTGGCAGGGTGAGTGTTGAGATCTGGATAAATTGCTTTCATTCATTCATTATTCTGTTTTTTTTGTTTATTTGTTTGTTGTTGTTTTTTTTAAATGGAAGTCGGAGTTCGGTATCTGGGTGCAGATACTGAACTCCAGGATTTCTTCTAAAAACTTGCAGAGCTCGTTTGCGCTCTCAGGGTTTCCTCTGGATAGTTATTCTGATGTAACCAGAATAAGTCTGAGCCTCAGTCTCTATTACCAGAGTGTGTTGGCCAAGACATATAAGAGGTAAAAAAACGGTAGTTAATGACAACAAATGCATTCAGTCCCAAAAGATGGACCCATCACAACAGAATTTTAACATAAATAGCATCTGCTTTTTATACTTTCCTTTTACATTTTATTTCATTTTTGCATGTAATGATTTATAGTTGCTGGTAGGTGGATCTTATTATATTTGGACAGAGCTGGGCAGCCCTTACTGCTCCCATCTGTTTCCTGCCGTTAAATGACACTAAGCTTCTCCCAGCCATCTATAATGTTTTAATCCCTTTTTAAAAAACAAATAGTATCACATCCTTAAGCGACTGCGTGAGAGTAAAGATTTGTCCACCTGTGTTACGGCTGAGACAAAATCCCAGAGTGGTCCTCCTAGAGCTGAGCTGCGTGGTTCAGTCAGAAACTCTTTTCCAACTTTGATCCCAGTATTTGACACACGTTCAGTACAGAACCGAAAAAGCTGTTCTGGATGTGAGCAGTTGGGTGCAAGTCTGACTCTGTGCCTCGATCTCACACCGGGCAGCAGCTTGCGTCATCACCGCCTTAAGAGTTTAATGAGGAGGTGAGGTTCAGGTGGGCCGAGCGGCAGACGACGTGTCCACAGCGGCAGATGGATGTAATCCCCGTTAGCCCGTCTGACCCCAGAGGGCGTGACAGCGGCTGCATCCTGAACGCTGACTCAGTAGCATAGATGTTTTCTGGCTGCGTGGAGCGGCTCCTCCTTGGCTGTGTTCTCCTAATTATTGTTTCCTGTTGAGTCAACACTCACACAAGCACACGCACACTCACACACACACACACACACACACACGCACTCACACACACACACACAGAGAGAGCTCTGTTTCTGATTAGACGGCTGTTAGCATCATGTTCCCGTGGCTGCTTTAATAATGCCGGGGGTTTTTTTCTACACCTAAAGTGTTCTTTAAAAAAAAAACCCGTATTACTTTCACTTGTTTCTTTCTTATTTCTCTCTCTGTATATTTTTCCTTCCTAACTTTATGTTTTAGATTTTCTTTTCCAGTTTTGGACTCGTCAGATTGCGGGCTGTTGAATCTCGATTCGTTCCTCAACCTTCTCTTCTTCTCTCCTCAGGCCAGTTGATTTCAGACAACATCGACGAGATTTTAAAACGCTTCAACAACGACTACATCACGCCGTACGGAACCACACTTTCCACCAAATCGGCCGGTGCCCAGTATGACGACAGCTACCTCGGTATTCACACACACACACACACACACACACACTTGATTAAGACGTTCTACGCTGCCAA
Organism: Gambusia affinis; assembly: GCF_019740435.1. Taxonomy (NCBI): domain Eukaryota; kingdom Metazoa; phylum Chordata; class Actinopteri; order Cyprinodontiformes; family Poeciliidae; genus Gambusia; species Gambusia affinis. The sequence goes on from NC_057878.1 coordinate 6,080,447, forward strand.
ACGTTTTCGCTCTCCCGTCCGAATGATCAAATTCCGGTGTTCCAATCGCTGCTACGGCATCAAGCAGGTATTTCACAGAGGAGTTGAGATTGGCTCACAGATAGTTGCATAAAGAGTGAGTTTCCATGGCGATCCGGTTGAATCCAAGCCTTACGTCACCAAGTGCAATGCAAGGTTTCGGACGCAGTGCTGTCCAGCAAGTCATTAGGTCTGAAACGATTAATCGGACTCATCGCGATGAATCGATGATTTAGTTAATCGTCAACTAATTTAGTGATCAATTAATCGTTCCCACCATTTGCTGAAAGCGATGTAATTAAGCCAAAACTGTACAAATGTATATCTGCATTTGCCTTTAAAATAAAAATAAAAACACCTTTCTCCGTAAATGATTTTTGCCTTCAGGATTTTAGCTTCAGGTTCAAATTCTGCAAAATCTCCTATTAGGCATCTTTTGCTATCCATAATTCTTAATCGTTTAATCTAAAAAATAATTAACAGATGAGTTCTACATTGTCCTGATGCTAAATCTAGGTAAGTCAAGCTTTTCACATGCTGATGTTGGAAGTACTTTTTTTAACTGTAGATCAAACTTACGCTAAAGGAATGCTGCGTTATTGCATTTTAGGCAGTGAAATGTTTATTTTCTTATTTAAAAACCAAACTATTTGTTTATTTTCATTATTTAATGCATTTCAAATAATGTGTAGAAAAAAGACTTCAATGGTTAAATGAAAAATCTGCAGAATGCGTTGAGTTTTTCCATCCGATTAATCGATTAATCATTGCAATAATCGATCAATCCAGCAGACATGTCTGGGTTTGACCGTTTCCAGGGTAACAACACTTGCTTATCCGTATCTATGAAGTGTATCGTTTGGTAGAAGGTCTCAGGACTCGGCTCCTTGGTTTCAGTCGAAGGATCTCCTAATTGTTCAGCACACCACAACTTTACGAACAATTTCCTGCCTCCATGTTTGTGGGAAAAGTTTGGGACTCCTGTTCCAACATGACCGCTTGTACCAGAACACAAGACAAGATCCTTAAATATGTGGATTAGCAAGCTTGATGTAGGAAAACTGGACTTTTCTGGAGACCAGAAAAGTTTACTGAGGCTTTTTGAAGTGATTTCTTGATTCCTGCCACATTAACGTAAGACACCATGACTTGAAGCCTAGAAGATCACAGGATCTGAATCTGTCCTGAGTGATTTCACGTCTCTCTGTCGAACAGGATACTCTGTGACGGTCGGGGATTTCAACGAGGATGGGAAGGAAGGTATGTCCGCGCAGATTCCAACACTTTTTTGAGGATGCATCTGTTTATTTAGGTCCCCCTCCCTCATAAAACTCAATGAACTGAGAACTGTTTGAATGTTTACAAAAAGACATAAAGAGCTGAAACTAGGATAAGTTTGCTGATTGTTTGAAATAGAAGTCAATTCGATGTAGAATGTGACGTTTCAGCGTCTCGTTGTGATAATCAGGGTAAAATCAGTTTGTGGTTTTTACTGTACTCGCATGTCTAAAATGTACAATTAAAAACAAAAACGTACAAAGGGACAGGCAAACAGCAACTTAAATCCCACTGCTGCAAATTTATGAAAACATTTTGACATGTAAACAGAAAAAAACCAATTAACACTATCAGAAAAAGCATTTCGGTTATGTATATCTTTACCGAGCACTGTCAGGTGAAATCACTCCATCAGGTTTATTCATATATTGTGCACAATACAGAGGCTGCCAATAGTGAGGCTCAGACAGAGGGAAAGAGAAGAAGCAAGTGGAAATCGATTAGGGCTTGTTTTGAGGAGTGGATCTCGTCCTGTGCATTTGTGAATTATGAGACATTTTTAGCTCCATAAAATTGCTGTGGGAATAAAAATAGTTATTCAGCTTAGAAAACAGGGGAAGGTGGCAGGTGATGCAAGCTCACCGCTTCGTATCGGGTGTCAAATGTTTGCAGCGTTTGTTAAAATGACGACTCAAAATAACAATATTAAAGGCTTTAACGATGATCATTTCAAATGGAAATGATCATTTTAATTCATCATGCGATTAATTGATTTAATGCTTATTGTGACAGGCTCAATCATGAAGCACTAGTCTATAACACATTACGTTATTTTGATACAAATTCAGAAGGAAAGTAGACATTTTGTAGCTTGAGGCTCAGATTGTGTAGTAGAGCATTCTACCTTTTTGCTTTTTGGCTGCTTGTAAAGTAAACCAGCAACTAGTTATTCAGTCAGGCTTCCTGCCCTTGTTGCCAACCTGCAGTCAGCTGCTTAACAGATATTAAGTAATTTTTTAAAGTTTAACCTTTAAGTTAAACTTTAACAGAGGCTCTTAAAAACAACAAATGTCCCTGGATTCTCCACTTAGATCTCATCAGTTCTCTCTTTTCTGTCTACAACAGATTATGTGACTGGAGTACCGAGGGGGGACAAGGCACTGGGTTATGTAAGTGTCGCCTATCTGTGATGTGAGACAATAACTTTTTTTCTACAATCTAGACAAATTGCACATTGATTTAGCAACGAGTTGTTGTTATGCTCCATTGCTCTAAGTCCACATATGCCTCTAAAAATCCTGGCGGTTTCACATTATCTTTACATTCAGCCCAGTTTGAAAACCTTCCACCACCTCTGCTATACTTTTTTGCACAACATCTGACATCTGTTTACATTTTTTTACTTATACATCTCAAAGTATGTAATGCCTCGGTGGAAAAAAACAAAACATTCTTAAATGAATTATTATGGTGTCTGTGCATTTTTAAAAAGTCTTAAATTTCTGCATCTAAAATTAAGGCCTTGAAATGTCTTGAATTCATTAAAAATTATATTTTAATCACGGGTCTTAAATTAGTCCCGGCAGGTCTAATTAATGTAGTTTATTTTTCTCACAAGACTTTTCTGTCAGGCAAACGTTTTGAGTCCTATGCCTTCTGTGAGAGAGAGCCGTCGGTAACACACAAACTCTACAGGGTTTCACAATTTTATTTTCAATCAAAGACGAAATGTTTGCAGAGCTGACATTTAAAACTGATTCAGATTCTATTAGTGATCTAATAGGCGCTATTAGATCACTAATAATAATGCACTTCTGCTAATCATTACGTGTCACATTCACATATTATGAAAACAACAGCTGACCGTGGGTCTGATCAGTGTTTTAAGGAACTTGACCACTTCTCAGTTCCTGTCTCCATTTCTGCTTGCACAATGTGTCACGTCTTTTTGAAATAAACGAGAAGTGTTTTTTTAAATTGCTCTTAAAGCTGCAGTATGTAGGTTGTTTAAAAAGAAAAAAAAAAAATTTCTTACATATTTGTTGAAACTGTCGCCATGTTGTGACAGTTTGGTATGAGACATAATCTGTGAAAAAGTTGAGGTCCTCCATCTTCTCCCAGCGCTAACTAGAAACAACCAATCAGAGCCAGGAGGCGGGTCTTGTATGGTGCTATTTTCACTTCCTCTCTTGCTCTCTGCTTCAGCTAGCATAGCCTGTCATGAATGCTAAGGCCAGTTAGCATAGCCTCAGATGACGGCGGCTAAACGGTTTTCCGGTAAAGTTGTTTCTCTGCTATAAGCACATTTGGCGACAAGTACACGAGTTGGATTAACAGCGCTAAGACCCGCCTCCTGGCTCCGATTGGTTGTTTTTGGTGCATTTCTTCAGACGACAATAGTAGCTCAGGGAAGAGGTGGAGGGGATTTGATCTTTTCACAGATTATCTGTCTCATAACAAATGTGTAAAAAACATTCGTTTTAATAAAAGCCACAAACTGCAGCTTTAAACCCATTTAATGATATATTACATTATGTGTTACTGTCATTTTAAAAAGGTTCAATTAGCAGACTAATTGATCAGATCTTGATGCAGCCAGTGTGATTCTTATCATGTCCTGCGTTGCCGCTTCAGGTGAACATCTTCAATGGGGCCAACATGGAGTCCATGATTAACTTCACCGGCTCGCAGGTAAGCTTCGGTAAATGACGCAAAGCACAGGCGGCGAGTTCTGGCCGCGTCGATGTGTCATTTCCCATAATGCGGGTCCGCTCGGCACCATCTGGAACGAGTGTGGAAAAACCGTCTCCTCTCATAAAGTCGCCCCTGTGCGAACCAGCAGTAATTAACCTAAATGCGGCGCAGCAGAAACAGTCATTTCGTTTTGGCCCGTAATTGTCCGACAGAGTGAATGAAATTACATGTTTAATGCCGTTAAGATCAGCTGCAATGCAAATGAGTTATGGCTGCACGGGCAAGAGGCAGGAAAGGGTGTCAAATTAAAATAGTTCTGTGGCATCTAGATAAACTTTTCAACCTGTACTCAGTTTGTGGTAAACCGTTGGATAATGTCGGCTAAAGCAGCCATGTGGTGACGTGGCTGCAGAGGAGGAGAAGCTCTGCTGGCTGGATTTCTTTCTGTCCACATGACGGAGAATCTTCTCCTTTTAACAATCAGGCAGCTGATTTTATAAACTACAAAGCTCCATACGCAGGCCTGTCACAGAAACAAATTGTTATAGAACTATAACTTGTTCCAGAAGTTTTCACAGTAAGCGACATTGTTGTTGTTTCCAGACCATCTTCATGTGATTTGATGACACATTCAAGAATCGCTAAACTATAAATTCTTATGAACATTTAACACTGGAGCTGGAAGACATTTTAAATATAAGAAAACAACAACAAATGAAATGAATAATGGAGTCAAAAAAAAGGTTGAGGCCAAAGCACCACTGAAGAGTTTTTTTCTAGTTTTTAGTAGAAAAAGAGACGGAAAGATCAGTCATGCTCGTTTTAATTTATCATGCGTTTCTCAGTTTTTGATGTTCTCCTGTTACAGCCTCATACTTCATGCACCTCCATCACCTAAAATGTGGGAAAGCCCAATTTGCTTTAAACCCCTGTGGTCGTTCTGGGTCGTGTTGACGCTGAATGAACTCTTGATGCTGGCGGCGGAGGGCAGCGGGTTGAAAGGACAGGAGGAGGAGGTTGTCATCAGCAGGGCTAATGACAGACTTCGTCTCCTTGTTCCTGCCCGTCCTGAATAACCCAAAGACCTTTATCTCTCTCTGAACATCTCGTTTGCATCCGTGGCTCGTTGACTTCCGTCCTTTATTGCCGCTCATGCTCCCATAGAGAGCTCTCTGACCTTTTTCCCGGTTTCCAGGTTTCAAGGTCAGCTCTCCTACCTCCTCTTCTCTCTCTCTTTCTCTTGTGCAGTTGGCTGCCTACTTTGGATATTCAGTAGCTGCCTCTGATGTTAACAGCGATGGGTAAGTGTGATTTTCCTGCCTCGTCCTCTGACAGCTGACATTTCCTGACTGCGGCGCTAAAAGCCACTCGAAGGCTTAATGAAGCACGCGTGTAAACCCCACGCCACCTCCTGCCTTGGCGGTGTTTAAGTGGAACCAGGCGCACGCTTGGTGCTCGGGTGAAATCGTTAAACGCAGAGGTCACATCTGAAGTGTTTACTGCTCTGTGACAAAAAAAATGTATTCATTTACTCAGAAATGTGTTGCATCTGAATAAGGGCAACTCACCGCATTTATTGACACTTCAACACCAATGACTTCCTGTTTCCTTTGGGTATGAATGTAATCAGACACGTCTTTTAGATGCGCTCCAGAATTGGAACGTCATGCGAAAATGCCGTCATGTAAAGCAGACGTATGTTGATGTCCGTATACATCTTTACTCACCTAAACCTGCTAACGAGATGCCGCGACATGTCGCAGTTAACCTTTGACCCATGTGTAAAAACAACAGGAAAATATGAAAAATATTAAAACCTGACATTAGCTGCAGTTCCATTACAAATCTTTGTCTATATTCTAACATCAAAAACACAATTTCACAATTACCATGCTTTTGTCAGATATGAAATAAAATTGAAATCACACGTGAATGAGCTTGTTCACGCGATAAGTCATTAAAAATGATGGCGACAGCGGATTTAAACAGTAAATTATATTCACATTTCAGCCGTGGCTGAAGTTTTTATCTACAGGTAAAAGCCAGTAAATTAGAATATTTTGAAAAACTTGATTTATTTCAGTAATTGCATTCAAAAGGTGTAACTTGTACATTATATTTATTCATTGCACACAGACTGATGCATTCAAATGTTTATTTCATTTAATTTTGATGATTTGAAGTGGCAACAAATGAAAATACAAAATTCCGTGTGTCACAAAATTAGAATATTGTGTAAGGGTTAAATTTTGAAGACACCTGGTGCCACAAACTAATCAGCTGATTAACTCAAAACACCTGCAAAGGGCTTTAAATGGTCTCTCAGTCCAGTTCTGAAGCCTACACAAACATGGGGAAGACTTCAGATTTGACAGCTGTCCAAAAGGCGACCATCGACACATTGCACAAGGAGGGAAAGACACAAAAGGTTATTGCTGAAGAGGCTGGCTGTTCTCAGAGCTCTGTGTCCAAACACATTAATAGAGAGGCAAAGGGAAGGAAAAACTGTGGTCAGAAATTTTGGATTTTCCTTTGTTGCCACTTCAAATCATCAAAATTAAATGAAATAAACATTTGAATGCATCAGTCTGTGTGCAATGAATAAATATAATGTACAAGTTACACCTTTTGAATGCAATTACTGAAATAAATCAAGTTTTTCAAAATATTCTAATTTACTGGCTTTTACCTGTACTTATTCAGGCATTGGAGCGACAAGTCGCTGATACTTGGGAGCGGCTACGTGTGTTGTGGATTATTGTATGAACTGTGACACACCATGGTTATCTTACACAGGAAACAACTACTTCCTGTTGTTATCTGTGTCGTTTCTACCACAAGTAACATCCGGTTGTCGATCACAACACTCATGATGCGAAATGCGTCTTTCTGTTCCAGTTTTGCAAAATGCTTCTATTCCTATATGCTAAAAAAAAAAAAAAAAAAGCACCACCTCATCCTAGTGCAAAAATCTTGAAAAATGAGAGTTTCTTCTAAATTGCTGTGTTTCTATTAAGCAAAAGTATTTTTGTAATTTCAATTTGCTCAATTCTGTGGTTAACAGAAACGCAGCGCTTGTCCGATGGAGGCGAGTCTCTTGATTCTCTCCTACTCAGAGCAATCATCTGTAACAAACAAAGCTAGGAGCGGACATGTTTATCTCGTCTGGCATTGGTGATTTGCAACCCCTACTCCTAGCTAAAGAGCGCTAATAAACCTTTAGCGTGCTTGTTTACGCAGGAAACTCACTCCTTGAGTGTCGGGTTGCAAGGATGTTTTATTTCAGCGAGTTTTACTGTGAAATGAACAGTGAGGACCAGATGAGACGGTTGGTTCTTATTTTCATGTCGTCTGGGTTTCAGGTTTGTGGACGTGTTGATTGGAGCTCCCCTCTTCATGGACCGAGGCTCGGATGGGAAACTGAGGGAGGTGGGACAGGTAGGAAACACACACACACACACACATATCTTTGACGAAGCCATTCACTGAATGTGCACACGTAGCAACGCAGCTGGAGGAGATCAAGATGAATCACTGTCAACACAGTAGATGTTTTTTCCACACCAGTCGAAGAAAATAAAGATAAAAAAAAAACACCCACCCTGAATACTTGTGCTGTCATGACGACACAGATGTGTAAAAACATTTCACATGTGACAGTTCACCTCTGCAACTGTTTTGCTACATATTTCAGTCCTTCTCTGAATATGTCCAGGTTGCATTGTTTTTATCATATTCTGCATAAAATGCTCTTAAACTATTACCAGATGAACCCAACGTTAAAACATGTTATCTTTTCAAATATAACAACTGTAATAATGAAACGGCAATGGGAATCATCTGTCATTTAAATTCATTTTGTTTAGAAATAATTAAATTGTATTAAAGTTTTTGTCTAAAAACTATAAAGCACTTTTTTTAACCCCAGGTTTGTCAGACTGTGAGAATCTCCCGCTGACCCTTGGCCAATTTGTTCCCCCTACAGTCTAATTCACATATATTTTTGGTATTTTGATGAAGGAGTTAATTTAAGAGGCTCCCCAAAGAATCAACATGTTAGCGTTAAAGCATTGGGAATAATTTCTGCTCATCTGTTGTGAATAAAAACACTCGGATCACCTTAAACATTTGTGTTTCATTCCTGGTTATCATTGGTCTATTAAAGGCTGAAACAACATTTATGTCCAGACTTTTTCTAAAAAAAAAAAACCCCACACACTTCTGAACTTTTGGATACTGTCAGATAAAACCAGAACCCATTTAGTCTCTTCTACTTTCATGCCTTAGTTCACACTTTAACCTGATTCCCTTTTAATAATTGTGTTTATGTTTTGAGATGGAAATGTATCCAACATTTGAGTTGTCCCTTTATAGCAATACATATAGATACATGTGTTGCCTGCTCCAAATGATCCACAAAGTGATGATGAATATAAGGGAGGAAATGAGTAGCTGGTGCAGGATTGATCCAGCAGACAGAACGTGTGATTTGTTGCTGCGTTTTTCTCCAGGTGTCCGTTTACCTGAGCCGAGGCGGCTTCTCCTTTCAGCCGCCGCAGCTGCTGACTGGAGCGGAGGTTTACGCCAGATACGGCTCAGCCATCGCAGCGCTGGGGGACCTGGACAGGGACGGGTACAACGGTTAGAGCCTTCAGCCTGATTTCTGTTGCTTTACTAAAACCAGATTTCGCTGTGAAGCACGGCACGCGGCCATCTGCGCCCAGGCGCATGGAGAAAATTCAGTTGGAAAACTGGAGTTGGAGTTTTCAGAATCCCAAAGATCAGAAAAAGGATGATGGGGATTCTGTGGCCACATGCATGAATATCACACATATTCTGCTCCTGTCTCACTCTGAGGAAAATAATAGGATTAAAAAAAAACAGAATCTGTAAAACACTATGTATGGGATGCCTCTCATGAGCAGTGACGTGCAGCGAGGTTCATAGCTGGTGAGGCATTGACTTTATCATAATCAGATTTACAAATATAGACCCCTGCATGTTATTGTTTACATAAGGAAATTTCAGGCATTTTGGACAACACCGGAGGGCAAAAAGACTATTCTTCTACCTGTGATGCATATAGACCGTAGAATAATTCTGTTAACTCAATCAATCTTGGACATGTAGATATTATTCATTTCAAGCTGTGCCATAGCAACTGATAACAATGGCACAAAAAAAAAACCACTCAAATATTTCCCACACAAAAAGCAAAACATTCAGTGTGTTGCAGTAGTATTGTTTTAGTCTTAATGTTTATTTTGCAATTATTAATAAGTGATTGTTATAGTAAGAGGAGAAAGCTATAAATATATCGCTGCACTTAACTTTACTGTATGGCTAGCTGCTGTTGCTGTCTCTTATTCTGCAGTTGTAGAGTCACAATGTTTGGGATCATGAGCGCCCCCTGCCATGAGGCAGGAGAACTGCATGCCTCACGTCGAATCTGTTCTGTGCCGTTTCTGATCGCTCCTCAGCTCAGAAAACACGTCACACACACAGTTTGTGACAAAAAACAATGAACATTATGTACATAAGCTAAATTATGGAAAATCAGTTCATACATTAAATGTTTTTTAGCCATTTTATTGGCGACGTTCAGACAGGAGGAACATGCTCTCATAGTATGGCAGCCAGTACAGTTAGTGAGAGGTTGATCAATCCCAGGTGAGGTTCAGCTCGCTGCAGCCTCACCAGCTTCGCTTCCGAGCATTTGAATGGGAAAATGGGAAAATTCAGCAATTTTGAAGAAGAAATAATCAAAATTGGTTAAGCTACATGAAAAATAGGTACTTTATAGTACAAACCACAAGGTGAAAATAGCAATATAAATTATTTTACCATTATATATTATTTTTCTGTGATGACAGGTGAGGCTCTGCCTCCCCTGACCGCACGTCACTGCATGACACACTACAAGAAGAAGACGACTACCGGGTGAAATAATTGCTGTCAGTATGTAAGGAAGTTATTTCAAGATTATGAGATAGAGAGGAGCTTATTATAGAAACAAGGAGAAAATCACAAGCAATATGGACACTAAAAATGAACAATTGCACAATTATTACAAATGGAATTTGAACTAATTACATAGATTTTCATGCGTGGAAATTTTAATCAGATTTATTTATTTATTTTTTGTAACATACAAATGTTCCGGCCGGAAACTTTGTGTTCGAATGTTTCTGGTACTTCTGCAAGCAACAACCACAAACAACGATGGACGACGAAGCCGCTTCTCTCGTTTCTCCTTTAAAAAAACAATCTGATTGGATGCTGGAAAAGACTACTGCTGTGCTAAAGAAGTTAGCCTGTCAGCGAAGGTATTTAAGCCTAAACTAGCATCTCAATGCTAAACATGTAGGAGCTAGCACAGATGACCCTAGTGCTCCTTTTTGAAGTAACTTTTCAAAGAAGTTCCATGAATGAACTGGGGTTCCTGAAACACCGGAACAGCTAAATGAGTCTAACGAGACTTTGTATCAATTTGAATAACAAATTAAAAACAACTGATATCGTTGTCGTTTAGTATATATGAATATTTACTCAGTAATTTAGCAGGAAAAACTGTTTTTGAATTGGACATATGTCAATATATGGTTTTTGAATGAAATTAATTAATTACTTACAGACTCTGCATCTCTACTAACGATAAAATTATCTTGATACTTTCAATAAAAAAACTAGGAACTGATTTTAATTTAGACCCTGAAACCAAGTTCTGCACGTCAAGCAGCTGAAAGCTCCCCTGACCGTTCTCACTGGAACAATCCAGACGTGTGAACGTAATCACGGCTCCGGGCCGCAATCGTCCGTTTCCATGACGCTTCGTCTTGAGCCGACTCTGATCCCAGTGTCTCCCTCCTCAGACGTGGCCATCTCTGCTCCCTACGGAGGCCCGGACCACAACGGCCTGGTCTACATCCACAACGGCCACGCCTCGGGGATCGAGTCCACAGCCTCTCAGGTAAAGCTTTAACCGTCGGCTTTAGACGCGAGCTCATTTCACAGCATGAGAAGCCCCGACACGAAACCAGGGTCAAAGTTGACCCGCCCTCGGCACACTTACTCCGTCCTGTCCTGTGAAGCCGAGTTTGGTCAGCGTGTTTCTGTTGTAGTAGCACCGAGTTAGCTACGGACCTTTCACAATAAGAGGCTTAACAATGAATTACTGGATAATAATAGTCCTTTGCTGGACTCTCAGAATCAGCTTCGATTGTCGTTGTACAGAAGCACACAACAAAAAAGACAAACAAACAAACAACACAAGACAGGAACCTGATGCTGCAGCCACCATGGGAGGCGCTCCCCTTTCATGAGATGAGAAAAAAAAAACATGAAGGTAGAGGAGGGGAAAAGTATCTCTCAAAAAAAAATTTATAAATAAATATATATATATATATATTTATCTATTCATGTTGTTGGATTCTTTTGTATTTAAAACTGTGAAAATGATATTTCCTTCCTCGGAGGCAGTTTTGTTTTACTTAAATTCCTTGTTTTTCTCATCACACGGTTAAAAACAAATTAAAAACCTTCATGTACATTTGAAGTTACTATCTGTTAACTAAAATCATTTAGTCTACAGCATAGGGGAAAAAAAATATTCAAGCCCTAAAGATTGATTAAAAGCTTCTTTTTTCACCACTAATGCTCCAGAAAATGCTCAGAAAAGGTCCGGGGGGGGATTTAGTGTTGACTTAACACCCAGGTTTGGTTTTGGATCTCCATTTTTACCTCCTTCCAATGTGGTTGTTGCATTTATTTTAAATGAACAAAATAAAAATAACAAATGTATAAAAATTCAAGATTCACAAAAAAAACAAAAAACAAACCTCTATAAACTTTTTCCGTCTTCCCTGCCCCCTCAGGTCCTGCAGGGTAAATGGGCGTCCAGCTACATGCCTGCTAGCTTTGGCTATTCCATGACAGGAAGTACAGACATAGACCAGAACGGATATCCAGGTAAACGTTACTCACACCAACACTTTTATAAACAGATCCATCAAGGCTTCTTAACACTCTGCCAGGAATAAAACTGAACTGTGGTTGTGTCCAACAGATTTGGTAGTTGGAGCATTTGGAGCGGACAAAGCTGTTTTATACAGGTAATCCCATCTAAATCTCATTTTCTGCCTTCTTGTGTGTGTGTGGTACACATATTTATGTATATGTGTGTGTGTGTGTGTGTGTGTGTGTGAGAGAGAGAGTGATCACCTGCTGATGCCTCTGACTGAACGGGAGAGGTTTAATGAGCGAGGCCACCTCTGATATCAAAGAGCTACTGCTTTTCATTCACTTCACTCCTACTGGCTTTATAGAAGCTACAAATACAGAGGAGCTTCTGTTCACTTGGTGCTCTATACGTCCTCCTCAGTGTTGGAACACATTAACGCTTCTTCATCCATGCAAAACACTTTCAGAGCACAAACTATGTTCATCGTGTCTTCATCAGATGTAGCGGACATCCTAGAAACAAACTATGAAGTAAGCGTGGCCGATTTGGACTTTTAGTTTTATGGTGATATTTTGTGGTTGATATTGTGATAGTGAGACAAGTGACGATTTCTCCTTCCCCCCTTTCCTGTCAGCCTACTGTTGTATAAGGGACACTAGAGCCCACAAAAGACCCCCTGGTAGGGAAAAAAACAAAACAAATGCTGCCCTTGAAAAACATTCCAATTTGTCAAATGTTTCTGTAGCATAAAAGTCGCATAAAAAGTGTGATTCGTATCACTAAGCTGCTCCCTTAACCGGATTTAGTAATATTTCCACACAAGTTCATATTTCTTTATGCTTTTATTGGACAGACAGTGGAGAAAAATAGTCAAACTAACAATCCTAAACATAATTAATTGTAATTTGTCGTAAACCGGAATAAACCTGGATTCTTATCTTACCGAGAAATTTATCACGATAAACGATGCGATAAATGCCAACCTTCATCTGTGTTTCTGTGCATCAGAGCTCGTCCAGTGATCAGTGTGAACGCTACATTAGACATAAGCCCCCAGATCATCAACCCAGAGGAGAAGAGCTGCACCATTCCTCAAACCAACACCAAGGTGTCATGGTGAGTCCTCACATCTCCTATGAATTCTTTGTTTTCATCCTGACATTGTAGGTTTCCTACTGTTATATGTTTTAGCTAAAGCAAACCCTGAGCTTTACTGACAGCTGACTCCAGTCGTGTCGATGTGTCTGATTTTCACTGAGGTTAGTTTGTTTGCTTCACAGTTTTAAAGTGAAGTACTGTCTGGCAGCCGGCGGGTTTGGAGCTCCATCCTCTCTGAGTGAGTGAAACGGCTGCAGCCATTTATGGTTACAGTCAATAACGCAAGACTGTGGGTCAAGTATTTCACAAACTCAATTTAAAAAGTGAAAGTCCTTCTTGTTATTTTACAGTGTGTGATTATTGCTTACGATAAATTCAGTTTCGACTGCATCATTACGTCGGACCAAAAACACTTCGGACACTCTTTAACAGGATGTTCTGGCCATGTGTAGCTCTACAAAATTTGGTTTCCAAATTTTCAAGCCTTGTTTCCATCAATGTTTTTTTTTTTAAGCATGTTTTTAAGTACAGCATGGAATGGAAAAACGTTTTATTCTTGCTGTTGACTTTCCTGTGTTTGTGCCTTCCTAGAGGCACAAAAAGACTTTGTTGAGTTTCTTTTCTTCAGCCTGACAGCTGGTAGCAACACGTAGGGGAGGGGGGGCTCTACTCTACTTTCCACAGAGTCTGTAAAAACTCTTGTCACTTGTTTTATTCATATCGAAGGAACACGGTGATGGAAAATGTTCCCTTTTCCTACCCGTGTTCCTACTTCCTGCCGCAGGTTTCCGTGTGGACCTCACGCTGGATCGCCTGAAGCAGAAGGAGGCGACCAAACGGGCCCTCTTCCTCCACAGTGCAACCTACCAGTACTCTAAGAACATGACGGTGAACAGCAACAGGCGGCTGGCCTGCGAGGAGCAGGAAGTCTACTTAAGGGTGAGGAAGTCATAGATCAGGGGTCACCAACCTTTTAGAGACTGGGAGCTACTTCACAGGTCCAGAGTAACACGAAGGGCTACTTGTTTGATACAGACATAAATATTCTTGGCTCAGCCTTTATAACAATAATACATATATGTATATATGATTACATGCTGCCTGATCATATTAATGTTAGGGACTACTCACAATAGTTATCAGTAATAATTTCCCATGGCAGATATGGTTAATTACTATTATGTGATCAGAAGTTCTTAGTTCAGAGTTTTAAGTTTGATTCCCTTCTGGAGATTTTCTGTGTGATTCTACAGTCTGGATTGTTGCAGCTGAACAACTGGACGCACTGAGATTTTCCTTTAAGTAAAAAAAAGAAAAGTTATTGAATTTTTTATTATCCAACCCTTTTTACTATTAACAAAATTGTGGAGAGAAGAAAAAGTTCTTTTGTGCCAAAGCATCTTGTATGTAGCACATCAGTGTGAGTCTGTGGGGGTCAAAGGGCAGCCAAAGCCTAAATCTTATCGGTCAGTTTGCTTTTTCTGTGAGGTAAAAATGATGAGTAGAGTTTGAACCTCCCATTATTCTGAGATCCCGCCTGAGCTTCTTACGGGTCGCCGGTTTATTTGCTTTTTTTGTGGTTTCACGAACTTAAAAGCTGCCGGGTCACCCGCTGGCTGATACCGGCAGATGTCGGAAAAAAAATGTCCGACAGATCGGAAGGTACAAAACTATCACTGCACCTGACCTGTAAGAGCACAACCACCTCTCCAACGCGCTTCATGTGTGCGTTGCACATAAGCTGCACAAACCTAAACCATTAAAGCAGCGCACCCTTTTTTTTAGTTTTTTTGTTTTTACCCAAACGATGCTGAATAATAAAGACATGGAAGCGAATCCTACCGGTAGATCCACGGAAAGAGGAGGATGTTGAGCCCAGGTTATGTGGCAATAATCAATAGATCAATTGAAACAAAGTCAATAATTTCCATTAGCACGATTAATCAATTTTCTCTTTTTTCTCTTTCTATCAAAAACTGGATGACTAAAGTCTTCAGTCTGGTGCTCCGGACTCAAATTTGTTTTGTTTACAGACTCCATAACTCATTTTATTTGTTGTTTTTGTTCATTTTGTTTATTTAAAATGTCTCCCAGTTCCAGTGTTAAATGTTCATTAGAATTGAACATTTATTGATTTTTGAAAATGCTTTGATATTATCATTGTACAGCTTGAGCAACAGCAAGAACATTACAGCTTATCACCATAACTTCTGGAACAATGTACAGTGACAGGCCCACATGTTGAGGACTTCCAGTCATCCATGATGTGTGGCTCCAGCTTTCTGACCTCAGTCGGCTTCTTTCCATCACAGCCTCCCTTTCCTTTTTACATTCTGTTCCCACAGAAGTGTATTTATCACTGCAACTCTTTGAAGGCCTGTGTGATGCCTTATTTGCACACATAGTGAGTGAGAGATTGCAGATTACATCAGTGTTCAGCGACGTAAAAGGGCCTTGAATTATTACTCAGACCCCTTTGGTTTTATGGGACAGACCAACACAAAGTGGAATAAAAACTATATTTTTTTTAGAATAAAAACCTGAATAGTTCCCATTTGTTTTTAGCCCACTTTGCTCTCTTTTCTTGTTCATAAAATCCAGTGTTTGTGGAGGCCACCTGCTTCCCCCTGTGTTTAATTTAATGTCGGTATAAATCCAGATGTTCTGGGAAGCAGAACAGGAAACACGTCAGAAAGGTTCAGAGAGCAAGCTGTGAGGAGATTGATGCAGGATTAGGTGTGGGGAGAAAACTCTTCAATCCGTTACTGCTAACTGAGACTGAATTACTCCACAATGATTACAGATTATTTAAAACAAAGCTGTATTTGTTTTAAAAAGAAGGGAATGGGGGCCCTGGTTTCTCCCAAAATGTGACTAAATCTCATCTCTGGGATGTACTTATAGACCTCCATTAACCTCTCCAACATGATATGGTTTTGCCGGGTATCCACAGGGTCTTAAAAAGTCACAAATTCATGTGTGTAAACCCAAGGCCTTAAAATGTCTTAAATCCATTTAGAAAATATGTAGGTTGGCCTCAAAGATGATACTCAGAGGTCTTAAATTCTGTTGTGGCAGGACTATTTAATCTCACATATCTATTTTTCTGTCAGACAAAAGTTTGAATCGCTTGCTGACTCAAACTGTTAACTAGCTGCTAAAGAACCCTTAATAGCTAGCTAGCTTTTTTTGTGCTCAGGCTATACACATTCTGTGCAACAACAACAACAATAAAAAGCTAGGCAATATGGAGTTTAAGGCTCTAGAGAGCCTTAAGCACAGAGTGGTTGCTAAGAGCCACATACGGACCCCAAAAATTTCACATTTGCTCCACTTGATTGTAACAAAGCAGGATCTCCCAACCATTTAAAGTTTCGTCAGTCTTAATTTTAATCCAAGGTGGCCTTAAACTGTCTTCCATTTGACTTGCTGAACCCTGCAGATACCCTGGTTTAAGTGGTCCTAAGTATTCTGCACATATTAGTCATCCACCTGTGTGACCTCATCTGAAAGTGTAAAGAGAGGCTGGGAAAGGCAAGAGTTTAAAAAATATCCAATATACCCATAAAATTAAACTGAGAAAAGGTCAACCTGAAGCTGCACATCTGATTCCCGTCTCCTTATCACCCAGGACGACCGTGAGTTTCGGGATAAGATCACTCCCATCTCCGTGGCGATGGAGTACAGTCTGGACTACCAGCTGGCTGCAGATCAGACCGGACTGCTGCCCATCGTCAACATCTGGGCACCAACTAACGTCACCAAGCAGGTACTCGCTGCAGACGGGTCTTCTTCTATGCAAGCACTGTGTCAGGGGTGTCCAAAGTGAGGCCTGGGGGCCATTTGTGGCCCTTGGACTGACTTTTTTCTTCTTTTTTTTTTTTTTTGGCCCCCTTTTGCAGATCAACCAGCACAGGTGGCTGATACAGATGTAGACTTTTTATTTATAATCAGGGTAAAATTATTACCAACATCATTTTCTTACTATAGAAAATGTTAAGGATGAAACAACATAAATCCAGAGACTTTTACTGCAATCAAATCAGATTTAATTTAATTTATTAAACTGCTTAGTATGGGAAGCATTTTGAAAGAAAGTGACCCAAATCCTGTTCTTATAACTGATTAGTAAATTGGGGCCATATTAAGAAAAAAAACTAAGTAGCAAAATCATGACTTTATTATCATAATACAACGATTTTATTGTCGCAATTTTTCTTTTTCTTTTATTCTCATAAGTTTATGACTTTATTCAAATTCAGTTCAGTTCAAAAATACTTTATTGATCCCAAAGGGAAATGAAGTTTTGTTTTAATGCTGTTTTCACAACACTATGAACTTTACTCTCCTGATTTTATCTTCTTATTTACTTAGTGTGCTCCTAATACTCCGTTGTGCTTTTAATACAGCGAACTGAAGAAAATAGAGGATCTTTGTAGGAAAATGCTCATCCTACAAAAAGATTTTTTTTTCCTACAAAAAACCCCCTAAAATTAGATTTAAATTTTATTTTCTCTTTTTATCGACTTGTGAGAATTTTGACTCATATCCCGTAGCAACGTGCCACTGTCGCCATGGTAACTTAAACAGAGAAGTTAAATCGGCACCATGTCAGCACGGAGCTAGACCCACAATGAAGCCTGTAGTGTTGCCTTGATTGCAAATGAGACACTGTAGAAAAAGTAAATCTCCCTCTAGTGGCTGTTCTTGGTCCTGAACCACTTGGTTGAGTTTGATTTCCTGTTCTCACTTCTTCTCCGTTTGTGCCAGGCTCACATTCTGCTGGATTGCGGCGAAGACAACATCTGCAAACCTGACCTCAAGCTGTCGGTGAAGAGGTCGGTGCAGCAAAGTCGATTAAATGAAACCAGTCATGGAGCGATAGCGGCGTTAAAGAGTTATCGGAGGTTGTAACCGTCTGTGTCCTCTGATCGGCCGCAGCGACCGGGAGAAGATCTACATCGGCGACGACAACGCCCTCACCCTGATGGTCACGGCTGAGAACAGGGGCGAGGGCGCCTACGAGGCCGAGCTGCACGTTTACCCGCCTCAACAGGCCGACTTCACCGGGGTGGTCCGCAGTCAGGTAGACCTGGTCGCATCTCACGTTTTCCATCCAGAGCGAACGGCGAAAAGTCCCATAAAACACAAAGAATCATCTTTGAGGTCTCAAAGTAATCCGTGTCGTCATGTACACTCATGATCGCATTTTGTGATAAGTAGCTCTTTAGTTCTCTTTGCTTTCCTCTGATTGGGAACAAAAATATCAAATATGCTGGTAGCGACTCACCTGACAGAGGAAGTCATCAGAAAACTACAGCTGTGAGTTGGTGTTCCCATGTTAGTGTGTCTTTAAATGAGATGTAAATCTTCAACCCACATTCCAACCCTCTGAACTAAACAAACTCTTCTGTTTGGCTGCTTTTTTTTATACATATTTATTTCCAACGAAGTACTGACCAGATAGATTCCCAATGAATTGAATTCTTGGGTTTTGAGGATTATCTTAGGACGGTTCAATGTTATCTTCTTTGACGAGTGTGCTTTTAAATTTCTATTTATTTGGAATTTGAATTCAGAAATTAAAAAAAATCTAACAGGAGGAATGCTGTGAAGGCTTACTTTGGTATAAGTTTTAACAGATATGACTTAAAAGAAATAATTTATTTTTTAACACATCATCAAAATATCCGTAGCAGGACTTTTGAGACGATCGTTCAAACAACTGTGTGTTTAAAAAAATTTAAAATCTGCTCACGTCAGATCCTAGTAACTCACCTACTTTTCTCATTAAAACAACTTTTTTTTCCCTCTTAGTTTTAAGACTTTTTTGTTGTTGTTGTTCTTAAAATTGCGTCTTTTGTGCGCTAGTGTTACGACGATGTTCTCATGCTTCATCAAAAATGTTCACAGCCTGGCCCTGATGCTCCGGGATGATTTAAATGAAGAACACCACTTTCTGATCATTTCTTTCTGTCATTTGTCATTTTTGTTTCAGAAAAGAAAGCAAGCATAGAAAAAAAACCCTCAATTCTAATCAGAAACTGGATCTGGTATATAATAGACAGAACTTCTGTTTATTTATTATCTAAGATCTGATCCGTTATCTGGGTTGATACGTGTGCGATGACGTTGTGACGTTTCCTTCCTGCCTGCTCTTCCACAGACTCTCTCCAGGCTCTCCTGTGCGTACAAGAAGGAGAACGAGACCAAGATGGTGGTATGTGACCTGGGAAACCCCATGAAGAAAGACACTACGGTCAGTTAGAGGCAACACTCGGCATCTTTAAAAACATAACAGAGTAAATTACATAAGGCGAGGAGGGGAACAGGTTTTTCACCGGGTTTGGATCATTTGATTCCCTGAAAATGTAGCAAATGTTGCATTTTTGGTCCCCAATCAAGGCGATTCTGTCTGATGAGGGGTGGAAACACCCAAAGTGACATCCCAGGCTGTCCACATCCCACAGAACTCTGTTAAGTCCAACATCCAAACATGGAGAGAGTCCAAAGCAGCCGTTCACTTTACACTTTACACAACTGGTCCAAATGGAGGAGCGTCAGGAAGAAAGTGTTTGTTGAAACAAATACGGTGAACATGTGGTCAAATCAGAGCAAATTTAGCAAAACGCAGCAAAAAGCTCATTTTACAAAGTATTCACAGGGCCTGAAGAGACGCACAACACAAAAACCAGGCATCATTTATGTTCAGTTTGGGTTTTTTTTTTGTGTGCGTGTGTGTTGGTCGGTCAAATATAATCCCAATAAATTCCACTGAAATTTCTTGTCATAAATTGACAAAAAGGGTGCAAGGGGTGTGAATACTTTTGGGAGTCCCTCTCATTGTTTTAAGATATTTTAGGAAGCATCCTGAGACGTTGTGTGTGTATCTCTCCCCGCTCTCTCATTGGTCCTCGGCTCCTGTCCTGTGGTCTCATTGGCCAGATCCTGGCGGAGTTGGGGTTCAGCGTACACCAGCTGTCGGAGGAGGACACCTCCATCAAATTCGACCTCCAGATCGTCAGGTACACCCCCCGCCGCTGCCTTGGCAGTTTCAACTGGAATGAGAGCAGCTCCACCTGCTGGCTGAGTGAGAAAATAGTTTTATTTCACGGGGAACAGTGAACACGAATCTCGACGTTTGCTGCCTTACAGAAGACCCCAAGTAACTCAGTAAGAAGCTGATTTTATTAGTCAAGACTCGTCTAAATGCCAGAGAGGATGAAAGTGAGAGAATGCCTTCCTTCTTCGCCTGTGTGTTTGTGTTTCTGTGGGAGAGCGGTGAGGAGAGGCTGAACTATGTTAATGAGAGGTTTGAGCAGGATTTGGTTTCACTCCTCCTCGCCTCTCTGGTTCATTTCCTCAACTTTAAAAGCGTGAGCTTAAAGAAACTTACATCTGGAGCTGCTGCAGAGCTGTGTTGCTCTATTATAATGCAACATTGATGTACCGTATTTTCCAGTCTAAGAAAATGCGATATGGGGAAAAAGAAAACGTTTATAAGACGCATGGGAGTATAAGTTGCTTTTATCTGGACATTGTTAAATGTAAATTCCCAGATACGATTCGATGAAACTTTGCTTTTCAGACAATTATGTTTAATCCTCGGTTTATTTCTGTCAGAATGAATTAATATTTAACACAATTTCATAAAAAGAGGAGAGAAAAAAAAGATCCCAGGACCAACCAAACTATGGAGAAAGTGTCACTTCTAGTCCAGGAAATACGGTACTTGAATGTTTCCTTATTTTTTTTTTATTACAAACATCATCGTTTTATTAGCTAATTTCAAAATAAGAAAAAAATATGTATAATTAGTGTAGTGTTGATTTGATTTTTAAAACAAAGCAGGCCTGAAATAAAAAAAAAAAATTGTAACCTGCCTTTTGTTTGTTTTCACTTTTATTTTTGACGATTCATCTTATCACCTCCAGTCAGGAGAAACATGTTGTTCACATTAAAATGAATCTTCCAGAGCTGAATATCATTTATGTGTTCCTATATTTATATCTGTGTCTTTTTTCTCATTTCTAATTCATGGAGGTGACTGAAGTTGTCGTTGTGTTTCAGCTCTAACCAGTTTCAAAACACCAGTCCTCGAGTGTCCAGCGTCACGCAGCTGGACATCCTGGCTAAAGCCTCCATCAGAGGGTAACACACACATTTAGCCTCCTTTCCACGCCCTGATTTATTCTTCTTAAATATACTATTGTATCTTTTTATTTTTCTGTGTAAATGTTGGAAGTAGAGCAGGAACGAACCCAGCAGTCAGGCTCCCCTGAGTTGTTCCCACTGTCTACTCTTGCCCGTTGTTCTGGGCGTTAGCATGTCGGGGCGTATCCATGGAAACCGTGTGTGTTGCTCTCCCCAGGTCGTCGTCTCCCTCTCAGGTGCTGCTGCCCATCGCCAACTGGAAGCCCAAGAACCCCCCGGTGCTCGGAGACGACATCGGGCCGCAGATTCTTCACGTTTACGAGGTACGAAAGTCTCAAATGCAAATAAACAGTTAAAAAAAGTTAAATATGTTTCTTTTCCTTAGCTCTTTTTTTTTTTTTTTTTTTTACTTTAAATGCTCAGCAACACACACTTACTTAATCGTGGAAAAATGGCAGCTGGAGTGGAACGTCTTAGTTAATTTTGTCGACATGAGAAGCATTTGCTGCTTCTGTTTCTGTTTGCTGTCGGCGTTTAAAGCCCCACAGTGGACTGTCCAGAACCTTCTTCTGTTTTAATTATGTGTATTTTATGCAGTTAAGGTCAGATCATGTCTTGCATGCTAGAGTGCATGTTTTCTACTGTGTCGTCTTTGGTTTTATAGGAATTCTTGCATCTAGGGATGCACCGATTACAGTTTTCTGGCCGATCGTCAATCTTTAAGAAGGATTTTGAACTGTTTGATTTGGGGTTTTTTGTCTGAAAAGTTGCTAAATATGGTGACAACAAAGTTGCTAAGTTGGCACTAAGTTGGCACTAAGTTGGCAGCAGTGTGGTGACTATTACTAACTGAGAGAAGTGGGACAGTATTTGATTCTCAGTCGTTTGCAGAGATAAAATCGGTTTCACTCTTCAGTATCGGCCAAACCTCCAAGATTAAGTTGGGGCTGATTTATCGGCGTGCCGCTGAATAAGTTATCTATACATTTTTGAATTTATTTGTATATTGTAACAATTTTAGAAAACATAGGAAAGTTTAAAGAAAAGTCGAAGTATTTATTATAATTTTTTTTTAGTCTAGAGACCAACTAAAAAGTCCTGACTATTCTTGGTCTTTGTAGATGATTTGTCTAAGTACAGCTCTGGAAAAAAAAGACCACCTGGAATCATCACTTTCTCTGATTTTACTCTTCATAGGTTTATGTTTGAGTAAAATGGATGTTGTTCTTTTATTCTACGAATTACTGACAACATGTTTCTGAAATTACAAGAAAAAAAAATAGTATTTATTAGCAGAAAATGAGAAATGGTCAAAATAACCAAACGGATGCAACGCTTTCAGACCTCAAATAATGCAGAGAAAACAAGTTAATATTCATTTAGAAACAGCAGCAGTAATGTTTTAACTCAGAAATCAATATTAGGTGGAAGAACCAGGAGGTTTTCATTGGGTTCAGTGCAGTGGGCTCTTCATTTTGTCCAGAGCTGCATGTGAAGATTAGTACTTTGCTTAATATTGAGTTAAGCATCATAAGACCATCAGTCTATTTTTCATTTTTTCTGCTCTTTACAGATGAGTCATTTATCTTATGTTTCCATCTAATCTTCAATTCATGTTTATTTTCTGGGCTGAATGTCAAAACGAGGGCCGACATGCAAAACCAGGAGAAATGAGACGAAGAGCTCCGTCATTATTTACCTTTGAGTAAATCACAGACCTACCTGGAAGGAGAATTGCATTGCTAGCGGCTCTGACCTCACACTGACACAGTGGTGCTGTTTCAGCTGCTGAACAACGGGCCCAGTACGTTCAGCAAGGCGTCGCTGGAGGTGGAATGGCCGTATCACTTCAGGAACGGCTCTCTGCTCTACATCACCAGCTTTGAGACCGAGGGGCCCATCAACTGCACCACAGACGTGGAGATCAACCCACTCAACGTCTCTGTAAGACCCTGGACACCGTTTCCTCCTTTATTCTGCTCTTTTCCATCCACAAAGAGAATTAAAGTGTCTTTACAGCTTTCTCCTTTGGAAGGAGGAAACTGTCGTAGTATTGTTGAAAAGTTTAAGTATTTCAGTAATTAAGTTTGAAAAGTAAAACCCGTTGATTCGTTACACAACAGTATCTATGTCTGTGAATCTTGTCAATTTACAACATTTGCAGCAAAAAGTTATTTTTTTTTAGGAAATGTGTCTGTAGGTGAAGGATGATTGATACAGAAACTATTAGCTAGACAGTCAGGATAAAGAGTGCTGACATGACGATTATCTAGCACAGGGGTGGGCAACTCCTGGTCCTGGAGGGTCCGGTCTCCTGCAACGTTTAGATGTGTCTCTACTTCAACACACTTGAGTTAAACAATGAGGTCATTAGAAGGACTCTGTAGAACCTGACTGCACTGGGGAGGAGATTCAGCTGTTGGATTCAGGTGTGTTGGACCAGGGAGACGACTAAGAGTTGCAGGACACCGACCCTCCAGGACCAGGAGTGCCCAGCCCTGCTCTAGCAGAACGTTGGTAAACCACAAAAGTTATTGCTAGAGAAGTTGGCCCTTCAGAATTCTGTTAAAAACACTTTAATGGGAAGTTATCTGTACGTCAAGCTGTTCACACATCCCTAAAATGTCTTAAATTAATTTTTAAAACTGTAAGTTGGCCTTAAACATGTCGATCTCAGGTCTTACATTTTGACACGGCAGGACTATTTAATCCCATAAATGCTGTGTGTTTGGGTCACATTTCTGTCAGGTGAACATTTGAGCCCGCAGCAGACATCTTAGTTGCGTTCTGCGACTCGAGGCTGTTGAAGCTACGGCCAGCTAGCTGCCGATAATCCCTTGCTAGCTAGCTAGCCTTTTTGCGTAAGTGTGAATTTATTGGCAGTTTGGTGGACAAAGTTTTCCCTCGTCTCTGGCTCACTTCAGTCGCCAACCTGTACGATTACACGTGCCTTCCGTGCAAAAAACGTCTAGCACTACGATATAAATGTCTTTTTTGTACATTTCTGTCGTGATTCAGGTCTTAAATTTCAATCATGCAGGTCTTAAAAAGTCTTGAATTTAAGTTGGTGAAACCTGTGTGAACCCTGCATCGGTTTAGTATCCATAGAAACTACTGATGTCCTGATGTTTGATTCCTCTCACTCTGCGTTCAGTTGGGGTTACATGTCCTGCCACTGAGTTCCCAGTAAATGTGGTTTCTGTGCCGTTCAGAACCCGCTGGCGACCCAGAAGAACATCAGCGTCATCAGAGACCGAGAGATGGAGGGAGGAAACCCAAGACGTGTGAGGAAGAGAGACCTGGAGGCCAGAGAGACACAAAACGACCTGCAGATACTGGTACACACACACACACACACACACACATACAGCACGGCCTGCTTTTATTCCTCACAATCTTTTTATTTTCTCTGTCTTTCCGAGTTTCCTGAATTTATCTTCTGTTTCTATCTGACTGCGTCTGCTTGTTCAGGACTGCAACACAGCCCAGTGCCTGAAGCTGAGGTGTCAGGTCGGCCGTCTGGAGAGGACCAAGAACGCCATCCTGTTCATCTACTCCAGACTGGACGTCAACAACTTCCTCAGGGTACGACAACACAGCAGCTCCTAAAACTGCTCCCTTAAGATTCACGTGGCGGGAATCGCGTCTCCAGCCATGTTTTTTTTTTTTTTTTTCTCTCATGAGCATTTTGAAGTTTCGCGGAAGAAACGGCTGATGGGAGAAACTTCTCTAGGAAGTTTTTGGCTTTTCTGAAGAAAAAAAAGTCACTCAAGGGGAGATGGAAACAGATTTAAGTTTTGATGTAGTCCATCCACAGGTGGGTCTGTGTGTTATTAGAAACACAAAACCGAGAAATGTCAGAGTCCAAACCTTCAGTTTGGACAGAGAACTCTCTGTTTTTCTGAAATGTGTGGTGTGTGCTTTAAATCTTGTTTATTACAGGCAACACTTGTGGAGATTACACTCCAAACCAGCATTTGGAAACGCACCTAATTCACGTCTTCCTTCTTTTTTCTGTTTTGTGACATGTCAACAGTTTGCTTAATGATGGCTAATGTCACTTAAATGTATGTTTTTGTTTTGCTTCTTTTCCTACAGGCTTCTATACAGCTCGGTTTTCAAAGGTTGACTATTGCTTTTAGTGACGCGTTACCTCCTTTGCTTCATCTTGTTTCTTTTCTCAGACTGAGAATCAGAATCGCTCCTACGTGGTTCGATCGACAGCCTCGTTTGAAGTCATCGAGATGCCGTATAAGAACCTGCAGACCGAGCTGCCGGCGAACTCCACCACTGTGAGTCCCACTGAGACACTCAGTCATCAGCACCGAGTTTGACAGCACCAGGGTTTTCCATGTTGTTAGCTAATCAAAATATATTATCTATAAAGTACAAATACAGATTTTACACCTTGCAAAGTGTAAAATGTGTTAAAATGTTGGTTTCATTTTATGATTGAAAGTCAAAGTCTTTTTTTTTTTGTCTTTCTGCGATTGCAGATGTGATTTGCACACAAAATGTCCAGATCTTTTTTCCTAACCCTAGATGCTGAAGAGAACTGTTGAAATCTAGTGGAAGATCGTTTTTAGGTAAACTCCCAAAGGAGAAGCTGAGGTTTGCTTCCTGCTCTTGTTTCCAGGTCAGCGTGTCGGTGACGTGGGTGGCTGACTCGGCCCAGCCGGTACCAGGCTGGGTGGTCGCTCTGGCGGTACTCGCAGGACTGCTGCTGCTGGCTTTGCTCATCTTCATTATGTACAAGGTGAGGCTGCTTGTACACAAAGACGGCCTTCTGTCACCTGAAGAACATTTCCAGGATTAAAGGACTAATGTCTCAGCCAGATCTAGAGAAACTCATCCATGCGTTTATCTTCAGTCGTATTGATTATTGTAACGGCGTCTTCACAGGTCTGTCCAACAAATCAAACAGCTGCAGCTGATCCAGAATGCTGCTGCTCGTGTTCTCACTAAAACCAGGAAGATAGAGCACATAACACCAGTTTTAAAGTCCCTCCACCGGCTCCCTGTAGCTCAAAGAATAGACTTTAAAATACTGTTGTTAGTTTATAAATCACTTAACAGCTGAGCACCACAATACATTAAAGATTTGTTGCTGTTGTATCAACCTTCCAGAACTCTCTGGTTCTGGTTCTGGTTCTGTTCTGCATCCCCAGAACCAGAACCAAACATGGAGAAGCAGCATTTAGCATCTATGCACCACAAATCTGGAACAAACTTCCAGAAAACTGCAAAACAGCTGAAACACTGTTGCATGACTTTGTTTTTAATTCTTTTTTCTTCTTCTTTCCTTTCTCAGCTGGGTTTCTTTAAGAGAGTGCGCCCCCCGCAGGTGGACTGCACCGAGAAGGAGCAGCTGCAACCGGAGGAGAACGGGAACACTGACGCTTAGAGGCCGAGATTTTAAAGACGGGGGGAGAAAGAGAGAGAGAGAGAAAGTTAAGGAGAGAAGAAATCAGGGTAAACCAGCCTCAGAGAGAATCACTGTAATGACTGTTTGGGGGAAGGACAGGTAACTGTATTTGTTTGGCTTGTTTTAAAATGTCTTTTATTTTTTTAAATCATATTGCATTCGTGCCAAAACAGAAGCTGGAAAACACTGGTCCCAGATAAAAAAAAAAAAAAAAACTCTCAACGCTTCAAACCCGCTCGTTTTTAAAAGTTTAAGGATCATTTCGTCTCGTTGTGCAGCTTCACATCCGCCGACACTGAAGCACTTACCTAACGACTTCTTTAGACCCGCCGTGGAACCGTGTTGCGCTCCCTCCCTGTGGTCCTCTGACATTTAAACTGACACGTACGAAACACTCCCAGCATGCACAGGGAGCCGGACAGCTCAAAAACCTGAGCTGTCCGTCAGGTTTTTTGGCCTTTCAACAGATTTGCACATTTCTTCTTTTCTGTTCAGTTTTTTGTTTGTTTTTGCTTAGTCGCTGCATTAAACAGGCAACCAGCTGATTGGTCTGAAGCCTTGAAGTCCAGAACTGCTGATGCATAAAGAAAAGTGCAGTAGTTGATGGAGGAAGTGTAGCAGTAGAGCCAGTATTAACAACTGTAAGTACTGGAGTCACCTGATTGAATTAGGACCAACAGCAGCAATAAAACAACAACATGGATTGAGAAAACTTTAGATTCTTGAACATTTTTGGATAAAGATGAACTATTTGCTCTGAGAGGAGACGATCAGAGTGTCGCAGTAATATATATGTTTCTCTCCTGCTTTCTGTGGGTGTTTGGTAACAGACTTTTGTATGTTGGGTTCTGCTTTGGGTGGTGGGGGGAGTGTGGGAGTGTTTGCAGGGTTTTCTTGTGTGTTTAAATGCATTTTGTACAAAACATTAATGGTGATTTACAATAGTGGGTCCAGCTCTGTTTAACACAATCAAGAAACTGTTTTCTCTGACCTTTGATCACTTGGTTAAACCCCGGACCTGAGGAAGACGGTTTCAGAATACATCCTGACCCCTGGAGGCCAATACGTGTTACTACACTACAAGTATTTTCTTTTTTTCAGCCTTTATGTAGCTAAAAAAAAAACACAACAATGAACAGCTACTCATTAATTCTGTTATTTGATGCTATGCAGATGAGTTTGCGTTAAATACATCGGAATGCTAACGTTATTAGCAGCGATACCTATCGTTACTTGCTAGTGGAAGTAAATGCTACCGTTATTAGCATTTGGAGGCATTTAGCGACCCTCCTACTGCTGCAGATAATAAGCAGGGATTTTGTAGTTTATTTTAATGTCATTAAAATGAAGTAGTTTTGTTCTGACAAAGATAAAATGGATTCTCTGTGGAAAAAAATATATGTATTAGTCTAAATTTTTAATTGCATGAAGTCAGAGAATCAAACTAAAAGCACATTTTTATGCTAAGCAGTACAGAATAATACCCTTCAATTTATTGATGGAATGTATTGATCCTCTTAGAGAGAAAATAGTCAATAATACAAAAAACAAGCGTTTGTTACACTCCTTTGTGGCTTTTTAGCTGTTGCTAACAGCCATAGCAACTGTAGCTAAGGGGCGGGGTTTAATCCGTGGTCACTTGTTACTTTCCTGCCATTTCCTGCACTGAAGCCTCTTTTTTTTTTCTTTTCTTTGTTCATTTTCTTGTAGTTTTTCCGCAGATTTCAAACTGGTGACTGGCAGCTTCGCTACAAACTTAAAAAGACAAAAATGGGCTGGTTGCTATTTTCTAATGACTCTGATCTTACTTGTGTTATGTGTGTTTATGTATTTAAAAGAAAAGGAACAAAAACTTGTTTTTTTTTTTTTTTTTTTTGCTATTTGCCCATATTGGGTTTGCGTATTTTGATGACTTCATTTCAACGGCGGGCGAGAGCACAAAACACCTTCAAAACAATAAAAGTTACATTGTTGCTTTTCCACACTGGTTGGATTTCTGTTCAAGATAAAACCTGAACATTACATCATGTTTACCCACTCAGACCCAATCATGGACCTATACCTGCTGTAAATAGGGTCACTCATCCTAAACATACCATAATATTTCTCTCATCTTACTTTCTACAGTCTTAGCCAGGCTAGCTAGCTACGTAGCATATGAGGCTACGTTTGCTAACATTAGCTTCCTGGTTCGAATCCCTGTAAAGCCTTTGAAACTTTGAACAGATTTAAATTTAAACTAGGCAGTTTGGACAACTGTACTTTTAAAATTAGAGTTGTGTCTCTTTATTAGACTAAAATTATTAAACAGGCCTGGTCAGACTGTTGGTTAATATATAGATATATATTTTCCTTTCCGATCAAACTCTCATCAGTATGAATGATACGCTAATGTAGATTTTCTGTTTTCAGGATGGACTAATAATAAACCAACTAACTTTAGTGATTGTTAAAGTCATGAGTTTTAATTTATTCTAGATTTGCTCCCAAATCTAGAATAAACACGGGGCGAAACGTGTCCAACCAGCCACATGGTGTCACTGACACAGATCTGCCTCTTTAAAAATAGTCGAGATGTTGTCAGCTGGATCAGTCCACAAGATTTTATATTAGCCTGTTTCTTCTGTTGCAGGGAGGAAAAAAATTAAATAAAAGATTGCACTGCAAAATCACAAAATCTCGTTTATAGTGAACATATCTTATCACATTTCAAATAATTTTATTGACATAAAACATATGGTTTGTAGTCAATAATCCTTTATGTTGATGGAAAAAGTACTAGTTCTACTAGTAATAACGGTACATTATTTCACTTATAATATAAGACATTCTTCCCAAGTTATAAGTGAAATAATGCACCAATAGAAGCAGAATTTTCTCATTAATATTAAGGTTTATTGACTCAAAAGAAGCTCCTACTTCTTTGCAATAATGTATTTATATGATAGTGCACTTAAAATGAGACAAAACTACAACATTTCCACTGGACCTCGGCGGACTTGAAACGTTGACTTTAGTTTCAAGTAAGTAAAATGAAAAGAAAGTGAAAATGTTGTAGATTCTTGTTTATTCTCTAAAAGTTCAAAACTTAAATATGAGCTTTTATTTTCTGAAACAGGGAAGTTATTGTATTCATTTATTTAGATGATGACCTGGAGAGCTTTTCCACCTTTTTGATAATTTGTAAAAAATAATCAATACTCATAAAAAAATAAAAAAGAAAGAAATGGCATTTTGGGGCTTTTATGAGCTTTTAATTCTGGATGTTTAAAAAGCATTGAAATGTAAATTTTGAGGTAAATTCTTTGAAATAGATGTACCACTAATCACAAACTGTAATTTAGGAGATCAGTGCTTTTATCTAGAATAAACCAATCTGGATTTTATTTTATTTTTTTCCTATTTTTATTCCAGATTTTAACAAATTTCTCTCTAGACACCAAAAGGAAAAAGTTAATTATGCAGTAACATTTATCACACCATTGAATTGTAAACCAAAACAACCACTTTGTAGTTGTGTGATTTGTGACAATAGATCCATAATAGCATGAAATAGTAATATAACTTTAACACAATTACCCATAATGTTATCAAAAACCGAAGGCAGCGTGTAGGAAACTGATGTGTTAATGAGAGGAAACCAACCATAAAGTCACATTTACACAAGTCTTGTTTTTGTTTTGGTATCATTCCACCCTGGAAAAAATAATATCTTAACATCCTGACACTGATGCCTGTGAGGGGATTACAAACTGCAGAGAAACTTTTACTTTTTGTAGGTGAAAGAGTCACAAATAATACAACGATTTGATTGGTCGACGGGGATCTTAAAGGACTTCCTGCTGGTACCCGTCTTGACTTGAGAGGCTAAATCTGCACAAAAACGTTCATGTGGCACATTTCAAAACTGCTTTGAATCGAGTCACTTTGTTCATGATAAATGACGGGTTTCGAAGGTCTGCGGTTGTTGATGGCTGATCTCACATTCAGTCTGAACCACCTGCAGATCTTTAAGTCACGTCTTGATTCTCTGGTCTGTAGTTTTGACATTTGAATCCGAACACGGTTAAGATTTCTATAAAAAAAATAAAATTATGCAAAATGTAGAGAATCTAAAAGCAGCACCAGACTCTGTGAACTGACTCCAGAACTGCGTTTCTTTTTTGATGTATTTAATACCACTCTGTTTTCCGTTTCACTCTGTTTTAAATGTTGACTTATTTTTTTTTTTTTTGATGTATGTATTCTTACACTTAGAGAGTAAATATTAACAATTTCTAAAAAACAAAATTTTAAAAATGAGATGATGTCACTTTTGGGATGAAATAAACAGATTTGTTCACATTTGTCTGTCCTGCGGTTTTTCTTCACGTTGTTTTGGACGAGCGGAATCTTAATTAAAAAAAAGAAAAGAAAAACCCACTAAGTATCAGTGTAAGTGATGTCGATTACATTAATAACTGTTCATATTAAGACACACTGCTGGTTTGCTTCAGACTTTTATTCTGTGTGGTTTCCATTCCTCTTCGACGTCTCACTGCGCGTCCGTCAGCAGGAAGCTGAGGTCGCTGCCGGGATCGAACTCCGCTGAGGGCTTCCCACTGAAACACCCAAACGGGACAGTCAAGAGGAGGGTCCGAGTTACAGAGCGCAACAAAACAAACCTTGGTTCTCTTCAAGTCGCATCAACACTTTTTAAGTGATGGTGGTGGTTAATTATTAATATTAGGACCAGGCGTGACAGAACACTGTGTGTGAGAGAGAGAGCGGTCGCCGTTTGCCTTTAGTATCCCCACATTAGCAGTTAGCATGGTTAGCGCTGCTAGCATTACAGCAGTCTCCACTTGTATACCCAGAGAACAGATCCAAACTTTAACTCAGAAGTTGAAAGGTCCAGAGGACGAACCAACAAACGTTGCTGTAGTGTGTTCAGCCTTCCTGTTGCTTGCTAACGTCCTGCTCTCTCTCACTCTCTCGCAGCCTGAATGAACTGCAGATTGTGTCTCGACAGGCCGTAGAAAACATGCTACTTTATAATCCGTTTTTTTTTTGTGCTTGATATCTGAATACGTCCTTGTAAACTCCTCTCTGACACTGAAACGTCTATCTTTGAGGTTCTTCACTCAGTAAGAACTTGAAACACTGAAGAGTGTTCCCATTAGAACACCCTGATGGACCTTTGCTATGGTGTGTTCACTGACTAGAAACGATTGTATTTTTGAGTTTCTGAGCCGCCGGTCAGGACTGATATCAGTTTACTGGCCCAGTTCTCATTGCGAAATATGATTTGAACTAAATGATTCTGTTTGTTCTGCAAACTTTATGAAGTGTGATGGAGTATTAGCGCCACACTAAGAAGAAATGACAGTAGGAGAATGAAGTCTTAATGTTACAAGAATAAAGTCACAGTATCACGACTTGCTTCTCGTATTATTTAAACTTTTTTCTCTTCAATCTCATTATTTTTTCTTGGTATGGCCCTAATACTTGAATATCTCGCTTGCAGAAAATTTATCATTTCTTCTGTCTGTCGTCACTAAAGACAATAAAATGTTTTTTTTTATTTGCACACAAGTCTTCCAAATAAACGCCACAACTTTTATAAAACCTGAAATAAAACTCCAATTGGATACTGAGGTTTAGTTTCCCATATTGCTCATGTAATGGTTGGGAAACGGACTAAATTTGAACGAACATTCTGATTTGACCAAGACATTAGTGGAGGGAAAATGTTCAATTACAGTTTTGGAACGATTAGAATGTGATTCAAGTTTGCGAGGCCTGGGGGAGTCGTTGACTTGTGTGTAAATATATCAGTTTTTCAGCTGCCACGGTGCTAAACTTTTATAAACAGACCTAAAGACTCTTAAAGTGACAGTACCTGGTGAAGAGCCGGGCCTTTGTCGTTCCCAACAGCGTGGCTTTGTCTCCTTCTACCAGCAGCAGGGAGCCTTCCCTCAGTCCCTAACATATATTATAAAATAAATGAATAAATCAAAACAGAAGTGAACCAATAATAGCCGGTTCTGACTCACCAGAACACTCGGAGTGTTGGGTTCTTCATGGTACTGGGTTATCCTCTGCTCCCTGGTCTCCTGCACAGCAACAATGTGACACGAGAGGATATTTTAACTGTTCTATTTATAAAGAACCTTTCAAAACTAAAATAAAAGTCACACCAGATTAAAAAAGTTACAGAGATTGAGGTAGTTTTGGAGCTACGTGGCCATGCAATGACGCATTACAGCACCATTTTTACTGTTGTTGCAGTGTGTGGGTTTGGCCTCTAGGCGGAGCTGTTGCACAAGTATTGAATGTGCTGCCGTTTGATTTTGCTTTGTGCATCACAAACAGAGCAAATGTTTCTTTTCCTCCAGGCTCTTTCAGAGTGAAACTGAATTAAAACCAGGACTGGTGAAAACAGCTGCAGCCATGTTGACGAGTCACCCAGACTCTCAGTTGTAGTTAGGTCTTGTTGAAGAAAATAATTATTTTTAGTGCTTAATACAGCTAATCTTACCCCAGGCGTAAAGGTTATAATGAACAGTCTGATTTTGAACAAATTTCTTAATTTTAAACAGGCTTGTGTAAAGGATTTGAAACAAAAACTATTCTTTCGGTAAATATTTAGAAGTAGGTCAAATCTGTGATCTCTCTGTGAGGTTCCTCCTGCTGTGTTATCAGAGGTTAGGAGGCCATAAAATTAGTATTGCCTGTGAAACAGGACTCTGTTGGGTTCACAGAACATCAAAGGTTTTATAACCACTTCTGGCATGGGTTAAACTAAAATGCAACATAGAATGTTGAGATCATTAACATTTTTCTAAGTATTAATAGCAAGTTTATAATTAAAGTGCATTATCTAAGTTTAGAATGGTGAATGCTGAATGTATTTGAAAATTGTACTGTCTATGATAATATCTGAATCAAATGGAAAGGGTTTCAATGAATATGTGTTATTTGGTATTAGAAAATTGTTTGAATGTTATGTTTATAGGTTAGAAAAGGAATTGTACCTCATTTTGTGCTGTTGATTTTATGTGGTAAAGCAAGGATTTAAATCTTTGGAAAATGCTGAATGCAGTAGACCAGAATTAGGTTTGTGAAGATAATCTTTTACTGAGCTTAACTTTGTGAAGGAGACACTCCGAAATTCACAGGTATCTGTGAAGTCTTATTTTATGGTTTTATTGAACCAAATGGCTACAGAGCAGAGAAGACCAGGATGCAGCTGCTTGCTCCATTGTTCTTCCAGAGAGCAAATGGCCTTTGATCTCTGGCGTGAAATTAAGGGAAGGTCTAAGTTCCTCTGAGTGTCCAGGGGAGCTCCTGGTTGGTCGAACCAGGGCTACGCCTTAATTGAATACATGAAAAAGTTAGGAAACACCTCCACTATAAGAGATCGAACACAGTGATAATAATTCAGATTGCTGGTATATTTCTGCCGTTTTGGCATCAGCCTTCTCCAAAGACATGTCTTTGTCTTTGTCCCTCTTTGTCCATTTTTCTTTTAATTCTTTTGTCTCAGGTAACGAATGTATGTCTCTGTAACTCTGCAGTTTTCTTGTTAACTCATACGTTGCTTGTTGTGAGATTAAACTTTGTAATTCTGTGACGTCATCACGCATCGTTGTTCCTGCTGCCACACGCCGCCCTGCCGGAAGAGCCAGGTAACCGGGACCATAAGGAAGAGAGCCAAGCTTTTTTCCAAATTAAGCTAACTTAGTAATTAGTCTTCCTCAACAGTCTGGACTTTGACTGGGCCATCCTAACACAGAGTTTTGATCCAAACCGTCTCTTGACTTTTACGTCAGACCGAGAATGAAAAATGAATCTGAATTACAGATCTATAAACGAGGGATGAGACGTTCCTGAATATCAACTGGATGAATGGATTGATAAATATACATAAAAACCTGAATAAATACTGTATAAAATATGTAAGAATAGAACCAAAGCAAGAGTTTTATGAAGCCCGTTTCCTTGACGACATAAATTATCATCTTAGGGTTAGCTTTAAAAACCTTTGAAAATAAATTTGTCTGAAAAATTATATATTTCTCCACAAATATTTGCAGGGAAACAAAGCATAAAAATTTTTTGCTTAAAACTAAACTAAGACCAAACCAACACGCCAGTGCGGCGTTTCGCAAAGCGTCGTTCGCTTCAGGGTGTGTTTCTTTTCGTTCAGCGATTCCAGGGGAAGCAGAGGCAGAATCAGTGTCGCGTTTCGCAATGGCCGACACGGCTTCTGCTGACGCGCGTTTAAATTGACGCCGCTCTGTGCTTCTGCAGTTTCCTGTGCCTGGAGAAACTCAAACCGCTGCAAGTTTTCAGCATACAGATGAGCTGTTTTTTTTTTTTTGTTTTTTTGTTTTTTTCTTTCAACACAACTATGTTTGAACTGTGACACGTATGAAGAACCTCTGACAGGCTGGGTCCACCAGAACACGGTGGATTTGTTGGATTTTTACGTGAAGTTGAAACCGTCTCAATCTGCCTGGACCTCATACAAATAATTAGAGATATGGACTAAACTACAAATAGCTTTAATAAAAAAATAAGTCAAATTCAGTCTGTTTAGTCCTGGGCTTTTCTTTAACTGCTAGATAAGTCCACCAGTTGCCCCACCGCGTTTTTGTGTTGGAAAATGTTAAAAGAATTAACAGGACATTTTGAAAATAAAACCTCATGATGGTGTGCTAAATAAAACTAGTATTTCTGTAGGTTTTTGTGTGTAGAATCAAATGGCTTTATCATTTTTAAATAGATAATTGTCTGCTAAAGATTACTGATGTTTTATTAACTATAAACCCGGCTCAGTCCGTCACTGTCACTGGTGAATTAAAATAAATAAGCAACGTTTAGCCTGGTGGGGTGGGTCAAGTAAAGCCCGGTGGCCCGCCAGGCTTATAATCTACTGGAGAAACCCTGCATATCATTTGAGGTTTTTTTCTCCCCCAGATTATTTTATATGCTGCAGCTCTCCTGGCATAGCTCAACTTAAAATATGCAGTCGATACGGACGTATGTTCATAGTCACTCTGCCATTCGGAGGTTTACATATTTTGTCATAATCCTTAATTGAAATGCCTTACCCCTTATTTTAGTAAACAAATCTGAATTTACCATCAACAACTTAGGTCAGTTATGAAGCCAGGACTTTGCGCGGCCATCCAACCTCAGCGTGAGCGTAGGTTGGTTGATGCAGATGGACTGTTTTTCATTTTGTAGAGCAAGATTTTTTTTTATAGGTAAATAGCATCTTAGAAAAAAAAATAGATTCCCATTTATTGACGTCGTTTCTCCAATTGTATTGGCTGATTAGAACCACAAACGTGGACCGGCTTTTCCTCAAACGTAAAGCCTTCAGCCCAAATAAGAAAATAACCAACCCCAGAAAGTCACAGACTTTGGGCCTTTGTTCTTCACTTTGTACCTACCGACAGTGATTTAAAATTTTATCATTGAGCAAATAAAACAAAGTAAAAAGGACTTGCACCAAAGATCTTTGAACATAGCAGTTTTGTCTCTTGGGGCAGAAAGTTTGGAGACCACTGCTGTAAGGGCTCTTTAGTTTTTTTTTTTCTGCACTCACCCCCATGTGGCGGCTGTTGGGGTCGGGGTCCAGGTAGTGCGGGTTGATGTTGAAGGGGACCAGGCCGATGGCATTGAAGGTCGGCGGGAAAACGATGGGCATGTCGTTGGTGGTGCTGATGCTGACGGTCGCCACGTTGGTTCCGGCGCTGGAGCCCATATACGGGACGCCGTCCTAGAAGGGGAGGAGGCACAGACAACGGGAAAACATTGCTGGACCTCGTGTTGCGTTCGTCTACTTTCACAGGAAAGTGTCCGCGTTTTGCGTCAAGGCCGCTGGGCTCTGTGGGGTCCGGCTGTGTGTGCGCTCCACCTCCAGGACTCTCTTCCTGATCTCCGTCACCACGTTGTTGTCGTAAAGGCTCTTCAGCAGCCGGAAAGTGTTGCCTCCTCCTGCAAGTGGAATGCGTCCGTTAGCGTCTCCGTGGATACGGGGTCAGTGTGGTCGTGGGGAAAAGGTTATGGCAGTGAAGTGTTTGGAAACGATGCTCGCAAAAAACACCAAACCTACTAGAGTTAGAGTTCTGAACCATTCTTCTCTCATTAGCTCTGGCACGTAAAAAAGTAGTTGATTGGTTTGTGCATGTTCACTCCCTCTGTAGGAGCTGACTAAAGATTCCTGCAATGATAAAGGGGAAGTATGTGTTTTCCTGGCACATAGTGCAGTTTTATAGCACAATCGAGTAAATATGCTAACTTCAGTTGTTATAAAAGGTTGTATATCAAATATGACATAAAATAAATTGAAGTTGGTCATTTAAATGTGGGCCTCTGTCTCTTTAAGAAGCTTCTGCTTGTTCAGAAACTCCACCTTCAGGAAGTCATTCCAACATGGCTCCTCTATTAACCCTTTAGCAACCTTTTTACCAGTGTTGCAATGAGGAGTAGCTCCTACAATGAGCTCAGCAGATGCTCAGTTGACATGACAACGGCCCCGCCCCCATGCGGACGTAGAGCAGTCCTCCAACAAGCCGTCTGTTTTTAAGGCGGACTAACGGACCCCAATGTGTTACTTGATGCATTTTCTGAATCTTTTTTGTCTTATAAACCAACACTGAGGCAAAAACGGCAGGCAAGAAAATTCTCTAACTAGTCCTACATCAGGTCTGTCAAATAACGGAGAAATAAACGATGAAGCCCAAGAGGAAAAATGTGGGACACAAAGTCTGGTTGAACGCTGTGGGATGCACTTTGCACGTACAAAATGGGTGAGTAATGGCTTAAAAAAAAACGGCTTGTGAAAATCTGCCTTCAGGAAAATGCTGAGAAATAAACAGAAGCATGAAACGGCGTTTAAACGCCAACATAGCAGCTAGCGGGGTCTGTTTCCAAAAGTCCGTCACCTATTCACAAAACCTTTTACAATCACTGCGAATCAGGAGAAGAGAAAGAAGCAGAACTCGAGTAAAAGACATGATAGAATTACAGAAGGTTGAAAAAGTAAAAAAAAAAACAAAAAAAAAAAACTGATCTAGCTGTGAGGAGAGCGTCACCTCAGCTCGCTGCCCTCAGTTCTCACCAATAAAAATGCCTTCAGCCTTCCGGACGGCTTCGACGGGGTCTGCAGCCTCGTGGATGCCGTCGACCTCATAACCTGTCGGGGTCACAAACAGACAAGTTGGTGTTTTAAGGACACAGCTAGAGTGCATCTCCACCCGGCTCTATAAAAGAACCCAATAGACTGCTGAAGGTACTGGTGGAGAACAGCCGTACCCAGGGATCTGAACTTGTTCCTGGCAGTTGTTGTGTAGGCATCTCTGTCATGGAGGGCGTAGGGAACAAACAGCACTCTCTTCACATTCCTGAAGGACAAATCAACACATATAGTAATATAAAGCTGTGTATATGGAGTCATCCTTGCACTGATGACACCCTGGGCAAACCCCTCTTTCTGACCCCGTCACCGGCAACTAAACAAACACTCTGCCAAAACATAAAAAGGGTTAGCATGTGGTCTGTTAGCAGCATTCAGAACTAAAATACGTTGATGTGATGATTTTCAAGAAAGATGGCAAGCTGTGAATCAGATGCCAACTTCAGCACCATCAGCAGCCATTTGGTGTTCAGCGGTGTTGAGCGGACGTGCCCGTTCTCCGAGCATGCAAATAGCGAAGCGTTCTCGTCCTACACGGAAGTCGGGCTCTCCAAGCTTCTCCAGCGCCAAGGAAAATTAATGGCGCAAAGCAAGGGCCAAGAGAGCTTCTAGACGAGCAGCACTTTTACTTTGGTGTGTCATCTTCCTGAACTGAATTTTCTGTTGACTAGATTAGATATGCGCTACAAAACCTCCCTCCACCTCGCAAATACGCAAAATGTCCACTACTTTACTTTTCCAAAGAGCGAATTGGTGCTCCTCGCTGTTTACCGCCAAAACATATATAACACATTCCTCTGTTTTTCAATTCACATGAAGTTATTACCGGCACTGAACTCAAATGCAGCATTAGCCACAGAAACAACTCAGGGTTTCTCAATTTTCGTTGCTGCATTTCTCTTGGCGCCCCTCTGTCCCATGCCACCCAGACCACAGAGCCAAATCACCCATAACAAAAACCGCCTCTAAATCTGGAGGCTCATTAGCTTCAGGACTTTTCTAAAACATTCCTAGAAATTTACTTCACTTTGACATTCTGCGCTCGTTTCCTGCTGTCCAGCACCATCAGTTATGCTGTCTCTTTATAGGCTTAAGGTGAGTCTCCTTGGTTTGTTTTCCCGAGTTTCTGTTCAGACATACTTTCCAAAGAAGCTGGAGATGTGCTGCTGACAGTGGTCCAGGTAGCCGCTGCCGTGCAGAGTGGAGTTGGACACCAGCAGGAGTCTCCTCTTCATGTCTCACCGCGGAGGGTCTCACAGAAACACCGAGCTCAGCTTGGACTGCAGGTAAAGTCCAACGTTTCGGGTCAGAGTCTGGAAGATTCTGCTGAGTGCGGCTTTCTAGAGAATCAGAAACGCCTTGGGAAAAAACCCCTCTGCTGTCACTTTTGACTTTACGTCTCAACGACGTTCCACAGCGGCTGCTTTAAGTAACTCTGAATGTTTTCCCACTGACACGCACATCCGGCTTAGTTTTCTGTTTTGTTCCCAAGTTTCATTTATGGTTATTTAACACTGGTTTTTAAACAACTGTTTTTTCGGTTATTTTATTTATTTCCCACACGTGATAATCTTTGACGTATTTGTGTCAAAATAAAAGTTTCGTCGTCCAGTCCATTACTTTCACAACAAAAGCCAGCATTTTTTGGGACAATCTCTATCTATATGAAAACATTATTTTTTCCTGTTGATGTTGTTCACAATAATTCTAATAAAATAAAAAACAATGACGGCTTTAAACAAAAACGGAAGCAGTTTTTCTTTATCTTGAAGTCCTATCAAAATAAAAGCCCTACCAGTACAGAATAATAATAATATATTTTTTTTAAGTCTCCTTATGTGTAATATTGAAACATACAAATTTAAACAGACAGACACAGACTAAGAAGAAAT
Source organism: Gambusia affinis (assembly GCF_019740435.1). NCBI lineage: Eukaryota > Metazoa > Chordata > Actinopteri > Cyprinodontiformes > Poeciliidae > Gambusia > Gambusia affinis. The sequence goes on from NC_057878.1 coordinate 6,120,157, forward strand.
CTGGGTTTATGCATTTAGAAATATGGATTTATATTCAAATCTGAGTGTATAAAAGCACCTAGTGGATGTCATCAATGAGACAACTACAAAGTGTGTTGAAATAGTATTGTTATCCCTTAAATTATTTCCTATTGAGTCATTTCACAGCAACAGAGCTCACTATAGTTTACAGGGATTTAATGTGATAGACCAGCACATAGTGACACTTGGTGGCAGCAGCATCATGCTGTGGGACAACGAAGCTGATAGGAAGTCCTGGAAGAAAAATCTGCAATAGGCTGGGGGGGAACTGGGACCGCAGCGCAGGGGTCACTTTTCAGAAGGACAACCGTAAACATGTTGTCGGAGCCACAGCGAGTTTTTAAATTAAAGCATATACAGGTGTAAAAGTGGACCAGTAAAAGTCCAGATATAAATCCCATTCAGAATGTGTCTGGGCTTGAAGAAAATCAACTATTTGCTCACTGTCGTTCTGCTATTCTGCAAGGAGGAATGGGTAAAAATAATAATAAATAATAATAAAAATATATACAATAAATAAATAACAATAATAAAAATCAGTCAGCAAAGCTAGTAGAGACATACCAAAAATTTACATGCAGTTTTATCTCTAGCTAAAAGAAGGAAAGAAAGAAAAAAATACTTAAAGTGCTCATTCCGTCTTGGCAAACAAACTTAAGGTGCATTTACTGCCACCTGCCGGTGTGTGGAGTGTGCATGTCAATGATTTAGAACACCTGTAGCAGGATGATCATCGATTAATTATCCTTTAACGAGGAACACCTCACTAATGGATAATCAGCAGGGTGAAGTAAGGGTGAAGTTGTTGAGAGCGTCACTGTGGTTGACAGCTCCATCTCTTCTGCCGTCATCTGTTCGGGCAGCAGCAACAGAACCAGGGACCTTAAAAGGCTCAATGAAAATTCCATGTTATCCAACCGAAATGCAAGTAATGAGATATAACCCATTCGTGTAGAGTGGATTGCTATTCAAAAGCAATTTCTGTTACTTGTAAGCAGAGCGCAAAAATTCTGTGAAAGTACCACATTTTGTGATGTAGAAAATAAGACACTTCAAAACCATTTTTAAACATAATTTAAAATTAATGACAGAGAAAACTTATATGTTGAAGGAAAAAAAGCTATAATACACATCTAAACAGCTCTAGTAACTCGTTATAGCTAGAAACGATCTTTGTAGGCTTGTACCGCTCCCTTGTTCTGTGAATGTCTTTTTAAATGGAGTGGTGCATCCTGTTCATACACGGTCTTCGGAGCGCCGGGTCATCCTCCTCTCAGCTGACTCCGGAGCAACAAACCAGAACCCGCAGCTGCTGTCATTAAAGCCTTTAACCGGCCGGCAGGTACAGTCTGCTCAAAAAAGTAGAACCGAATCATCGACCCTTTTTACAGGATGGTATCGTGTTCAGATTCACCTCGCGAGCGATGAATAAAACGCGCGCCCAGGGGACCGGACGGAGACCGGCTGCGGTTGTGTTTGCTCCGTGCTGCTCAGTACCGCTTCTCGGGCTCGTCAGAGGATGGAGCGCTGGTTGAGAGGGGGTGGCAAGCCGTCCGTGTCCCGGTTTTTCCTCGGTCTTGTCCTCGTCCTCTCGCTCCTAGCGGGGCAAGCGAGCTGTCACAGAACCTGCACACACATAGTCCCTTCCGGCCGTGAGGTGAGCCTCGGCTTCTATCTGCAACGTTCACTGAACAGTTTGTAGCGCTTAGCTGTTAGCCAGCTAGCTTCTTGAGCTAATTAACGTTGATTTTATTAACTATAAGTTCTATTAGAGGATGTTTAAACCCAAATTGTATTAACAAATATGTTGTCTGAGAACCCTACTCCACACTCACGGTTGTAAAGTTTTGTTTCTGTTCACTGTAATTTGGAATTTAACAGTTGGTTGATAAACTAAGAGGCTAACCAGAAGCTAGTATGTTCATCCGGCTTAATTTGTAGCATAATTTATGTGTATTTACCCAATTATAGCGATTATTCAGAAATTTACAATCAGTTTATTAGCTCTAACTGTTCAATTTAAGCCTCACTTCTCCTAGCAACAGCAAAAATAGTACGTCCGGGTGGGCATTTTCAGAATAAAAGCTCAATAAAAATGTCATCGTAAACCAGACATCTGCCACTTTACAACCCAAAGAGCCGTTTTTATCCCAAGTCCAGCAATGTGTTGAACATAATGTGTTGCATGTCCTATAAAAAGAGGACAAATTTTAGTTTTTAACAAGTATTTGTCGTTTTTAAACAACCAATTTTAGCATTTGAAATAAAGAAACAATGAACCACTTTATAAAAAGAACTTGGCTACATTTCAATGAGAAGAAATTTTATTTGTGAAAAAAACGATTCACAAACATAATGACAAGAAAAACATGATCAGAATATTACTGGTACTTTGTTTTACAAAATTAATGCAAATCCACGCAAGACTGGAAACCAGTTAAAACCTGAAATTATGTATTAGAAATATGTATTTATTGTACAGTTTGACATTTTGCGTTGTCAGAATTGTTTGCTATTTTTTTCTACTGTTGATTTTGTGAGTATCAATAAATTATAAAACATAATTAAATGATTAATTTTATGTTTGTGGAGCTCAGACCGCAGTGCCATTCTGTTACCTAAAAGATTTAAAACTAGTTAGACTTTTTTATTGTCACTTTTCTAATTATTTCAAGGACTTCCAAGTGTCTTCCTAAAAGTTTATCACCAAACTGCCCACCCGAAATACACATACATGTAAAAGTATTAGTTTATCATTTCAGCCAAAGTTATTTAGAGCCTTTGTGGAAGGTCAGACCTCTGATCTATGCTAAGATTTTCTAAATATTATTTACAAATAGTGATTGCAAAAATAAGAGCACCATGTTGGGTAGCTTGACATAGGGTAGAAAACTCAAATGTAAAACAAATATTAAACAAATGTGAAAGAAGGGCTGTGGGGTAGCTAACACACTGATTTCCACGCCCCTTCAAACACATCATGAAAAAGAAAAAAACAATTGCATCACATTAAAGTTCCTGTTTACTTCTTTTAGGTTGTCCATCAAGTGTACTTGAAGCCTGAGCGCTTAGCGAAGAGAAGTTCTCCTGACGACCTGCAGCTAAAGATAAAGATTGTCTACGACAGCAGCGTTGACCAGTAAGTTCATAGTGAGATGAGTTGCAGTGTTGTACAATGCTCTGCAAAACTATTCACACTGCTTTAAAGCTGCAGTTTGTAACAGGTATTTAAATATATATATATATATATATATATATATATACATACATCTTCACATAACTGCTTAAACTGTCACCATGTTGTGCCATTTTATGAGACAAATAATCTGTGAAAAGATGGATCTCCCTGAGCTACTCTTTCCATCTGTAGAAATTCTCAGTTCCCAACCAAAAACAACCAGTCAGAGCTAGGAGGTGGGTCTTAGCGCTGTCCATCAATCTTATGTACTCGCTGTTAAATGTGCTATTGGCAGAGAAACAACTTGCTGTTGCAGGAAAACCGTTTATCTTACCGTTTGTCGTCTGTGGCTATGCTGACTAGGCTGAGAATTCACAATAGGCTATGCTAGCTGCGTCATAGCAAAGAGCAAGGGGTGATTGACAGTGCTATGACCCTCAATCAATCAGTCAAATTTTATTTGTTTTATATTATTTTATTTTATATTATTTGTTCAGCAACAAGGCTTTTCAAAGTTCTTTACATCATAACAAACACAAAAACCCAAAGTCATGCAACATAGAATCAACAATAAAAACATGACATTAAGTCATGTTAAATCCATCATTGATTACGTTTCAAATCCAATTCTAACCAGGTGGGTTTTTAGTCAACATTTAAAGAAAGTCAGTGTTTCAGCTGTTTTACAGTTTTCTGGAAGTTTGTTCCAGATTTGTGGTGCATAGATGCTGAATGCTGCGTCTCCTTGTTTGGTTCTGGTTCTGGGGACGCAGAACAGAACCAGAACCAGAACCAGAAGACCTGAGAGTTCTGGAAGGTTGATACAACAGCAGCAGATCTTTAATGTTTTGTGGTTCAGTGATTCAGTGATTTATAAACTAACAGTATTTTAAAGTCTATTCTTTGAGCTACAGGGAGCCAGTGGAGAGACTTTAAAACTGGTGTTATGTGCTCTATCTTCCTGGTTTTACTGAGAAAATGATCAAATTTTCCTGTCGGTGGTTAACGTGCTCACTCTTTGTCTTCACAGACTTCCTGCTGACAAACGGAGACTGGTGAAGGTGAGAGGATGCCTCACCACATCCTGTTTAAAAAAAAAATGGCTGCAAAGATAAAAATGGCTCTTGGTAGATGAGGAGATAAACCATCAGTGTGATCGTTCTAACAAACAGCTGCATTGTTGCCTCTTGTGACGCAGTGATAATGTGACCAGGGCTCAGCCTGAGGCCTCTACAAATTTCAGACAATTGCAACTATTCAGTATGCTGCTGTGAGAATATAATACTACTGCCTTAGACTTAATTATATCAACAAAATAATGCTTATTAAAGGGGACCTATTATGCTAAATTTATATTTCGCACATATTTGTACTTCTATTTGAGTTTCCACTGCTTCTAAAAACAGCTCATGTGCTGTTAGATGGCTTTTGGGAATAAGATATTTTTTGTGTCTGTAAATGATCCTTTTCAAAATCTTTCCTATTGTCAAGTCGCAAATCGGCAGGCACTGCCCCTAACGTAGCAACCCAGCTGGTTACCTAGCAACCCAAGCTGAGCTCCAGCACATTTGGTCAGCTGTCTGCTCTGTACAACAGCCGCTGTTGTTGTAGACTTACCATCCAGAAGCCAGTTGCTGCATTCTTGTTGGTTGTGCAGGAGGCTCTACTTTTGCCCTTCAAAGATGTACTGTTGTATAATTGGGGGTCTGTTTGCAACCATTTTCAAATACGAGTGTGAACGTTAACTGGGGCGTGGCCAGCAGCGGCTTATTTGTATTTAAAATGACAGAGACCTAAAACGGGTCATTTTGATAGGCGCTCAAAATAGGCAGAACTGAGCAAACTGAAACATCACTTCCTAAGAATGATTTTAATAATTGTGATGAATATGTTTTGTATAGACACAGACCTATCTCAACATGTTCAAGGAAACATAATAGATACCTTTGAAACATTTTGAAGTGAATTGCTACACAAGCTAATTGCTGTACATGTTCACTGTGGATTGTGTGTAAATATGTGCATGGCTTTAAATCGGTACATCACTAAAATAAATGACCTGGTGACTTTCAGGTAAGGGTGCAACGATAAAGCGGCGCCGCTTTTCTTAATTTTGGGTGTTTGGCGATTGTCCAACACTTCCATGTGAAACCGATCTCATCTACCTCTTTAAAGGTCTGAAAATCAACCACTGACTTTTAGACCTTTACTGAATTCTTCCTCCATATTTGTCAACTTTTGAAACAAAAAATAAAGGTATAGACCAGGATCGGAATTGGCAGGTTGGGCTTTTTAAAGATTGGCTGCGGTTTCCAGCTCTCTCTGTCCGTCTCTCTTCAGGACAAGCTGTTTCCTCAGGCCATCGACTACCTTCAGAAGGCGTTCAGCTTGAGGCGCAGGGTAGGACCCGTGCTGCTCAGCAGGTACCTCACCATTCCCATCACCGGGTTTAGAATCCGGCAACAGTTGGCTGATTTAGTAACTATGTTTGCTTGTTCTTTTTTGTTTTTTTTTTAATTGGTGGAAACAAGCGTCTTCCTTTACGGTTATAGTTGTCAAATCTGGAAAGACGTCAGAAACCAGATAAACCCGTGCAATGTTTAATATCTTTGTCTCTTTTCAGGCAATGTGCAACCAACCAGTACTTGAGGAAGAGAGGTGACCCTCATCGATACTGCCAGGACGCCTGCGCAGACGTCACCCGGTGCGGTCCCGTCGTCGTACCACAGCACCACCTCCAGGTCGGAAGCAGCTGCGCAACGTATAAGTCCTTCTTTAAGATAAATTTAATGCTAATTTAAAGGTAAGGAGTGCTGGAAAGTGGCAGAGAACGGAGTTTTAAAGCTCCCGTTTGGTGTTGATGCTTCTTATTGGAATGAAGTGAATTCTGAGTCTGTTCTGCATAAATGTACAGGTTTAGTGGGTCCAGTTAAAAGAGAAGCTATCATTAAGAAAATACCAGGGGCTAACCAGTCATAGTCTGAAAATACCTAAGAGCCTGCAAAGAATCCTGTTTCTATTCATTTGCTAGTCATAACTCGTCACTTCTAGTCTCTTCTTTCTTCCTTGCCTCACCCACTCCTATATGACGAAGTACTAGACCTAGACTATATGACGAAGTACTAGAGCTAGACTGGGAAAAAAAATTTATTTTACACCAATAAAATCAAAATAACACAGGAAAAAAGTCATAATATTGCGAGAAACAGTTGTACAACATTATGATGTAGTAATGTGAGAAGAAAGTCGTAATAACATGACAATGAGACAAAGCAATATAACTTCCTTATTGCTACAAAATAACCATAAAAGGTTTTTTTTATATAAAACAACACTTTAAGTAATTTTATGACTTTCTTTTGTTTGTTTTTTTGTCTTTATTTTGCTAACATTGTGACTTTTTTGTCCTAATATCACAATTTCATTCTCATAATAAAAAAAAATCTCAATCTGGCCCCAACACATTGTTGTAGGTGTTGCACTTAAGACTAGAAAATAATTGTGAATTTATCCTACTAACTGCTTTAGTAGGATAAAAACTACTAAAGCAGTTTTTATCCTGCTTTAGTAGTATTATATCTTGATCTGTTGAGATTTTCTCCATGGACACCAGGAACTGGGCATCGGCCACCAAACTTTGTCTGGTTTATGGACGGCCCTGGAAAGTGGAGGGTGAAGGCATCAAAGAGGGTTTTGGACATTTCTGTTTGTTTTTCAGCAATGTAAGGTTTGCAGTGAGTCTGGGAAGTCCTGTGGCCCAGCGGGGCCCCCGGACGGCCCCGGGGTGGAGGGCTCAGACTTTGTGCTGTACGTCAGCGGGATCACCACTGAGCGGTGCGGACAGGAGAACATAGTGGCCTACGCTGCCTACTGCCAGCTGGAAGCAGAGCTGGACCGGTCAGCTTAATTATTCTTTAACCTTAATAAAGTCCAGAAATAAAGACAAATCTGTACCTTTTAACTCTGTGTGTGTGTTTTTTCAGGCCCATTGCAGGTTATGCCAACCTGTGTCCAGCCATGATCTCCTCTCAGCCTCAGGAGTTTGAAGGAATGCTATCCACTGTCAAACACGAGATCATCCACGCTCTGGTAAGAACAGTTTCACTCATCTCTGACACACACATCACCAGACCCGTCACAATAACACGTTCTGCTGGACGATAAATTCTCCCAGAAGTTATCGCGATAAACGATAATATTGTTGTTTTGAGACCATTAACGATGATGGCATCATAATGCCAAAACACATTTTCAAAGATCAAGAAACGTTAAATTCTAATGAACATTTTAACACTGGAACTGGAAGACATTTGAAATATTCAAATAAACAAAACAACAGATAAAATGAAATATGAAGTTTCTGTAAACAAAATTGCCCTTCAATAAAGGTTTAGTTGAGATCCAAAGCAGCCGACTGAAGACTTTAGTCATCCAGTTCAGAGTATAAAGAGAGAGAGAAAAACACTAAATCGGGCAAATGGAAATTTTTCAGCTTCTTTTAATTTATCATGTCATTAATTGATCTATTGCTTATTGCAACAGGCCTATTTATTAAGCTTAGTTAGTTTTTTTCTTGATTGGAATACATTTTTGTTTTTTTTTCTGAGTAATAGTCATACAAAACACTTCAAGTCATTCTTGTTACGTTAGCTTTGCTGTTGCTAAGGTAAAAGGTTTCCATCCATGAAAATCAACGGTATTCCCTACTTTAACATCTCTCTGCCCTACTTCCTACTTCAGAGACTGAGATTTTTGTGTCTGTTCACCAGGGGTTTTCGGCCGGTCTGTTCGCCTTCTACCACGACGACGAGGGCAAACCTCTGACTCCACGCTTCGCCAGCGGCCTTCCCGCGTTCAACGAGAGGTAAACAGACTGCCAATCTCGCTCCGCTCCACTGATTTCATTTTCTTATCCGCCCGACACCGGCTGTGTTTTCATCCAGTCAGCTTCATTTGTGTTGTGACACTGTTTTCAGTCAGACTCCCCTCCTCTAACCTCTTAACCTTTGACCTGTTGCTCAGCCTGGGCCTGTACCAGTGGAGCGAGGCGGTGATCAGGAGGGTCAGCCGACTGTGGGACATCAGAGGAGGAGAGATGGTGCGGCACCACGTTCACGTCCTGGTCACTCCTCGGGTCGTGGTAAAGAGCAGTTTCTATGCTTCACAGATTCACTGTAGGATTTATAAAGTCAGTGATTAATGATTGACTTTCATGGGGGCGGGCTCTAAAATTTTCTCTTTTATTATGTAAAATTGACATTTTTGAGCTATCCGTCATGTTGTAATGTTATTCCCTCTTCAAAAACATACTTGGAGTGTTGCCTTGATTCTTTCATGAATGTTTGAGAAATTCTTTAATCTCCATGGCAACCATTCATTCAGCTGTGTGAAACGCCTGGGTAGACTTAGCTCCGCCTTTGAGGACGAAGCTCCTCCTCTGAGTTGCATTTTCCAAACTCCTGGGCTTCTGCCTCCCAGAGCAACCTGATGAATAGATTATTCAAATAACCGTCAAATAATTGACTAATTGTCAATTTGAGTATACACGCTAAAAAATGTCAATTTGCTGAAAAGACAACACAGCCAGAGCAGTAATTAATCCCAAACTGTGTAATTAAGATGAAATTTTTTTTATGTTTTATGTAGTTTTGATATTTTTTAAAATAAGCTTAAGTGAGAAAATGAAAAATATGCTGAATTTGCCATATTTATTTACTTTTGTCCGATTAATGCTACAAATAATTGAGAAATACTCGTTTACTAATATAATTATCTTTTAGCTAGCTTTAATTTGGTAATGACATAAAATCCCAATTAAATGCACTGAAGCCTCTGAGGTGACAAAATGGGAGACAACAGGTTTGACTGATCTTAAAAGCGACACTGTAGCCTCATTTTGGTTGGTCTTTATGCCCAGTGTGTCTAAAATTGCTTTGTGTCCATTTTTGTTCTTTTCTGTCCATTTTCTTAACAGCGTTTTAACTGAACTCTGCTAACTCGACAGAACCCAGTGAGACTTGGATGTGTTCAGTGATACTTCAGTTGGGTCTGGATGTTGGTTTAGCAGAGGTGACGGAGTCACCGAGTTGTCTGTGTCGCTGCTGCAGGAGGAGGCCAGGAGGCACTTCAGCTGCCCCATCCTGGAGGGGATGGAGCTGGAGAACCAGGGCGGGACGGGAACCGAGCTCAACCACTGGGAGAAGCGGCTGCTGGAGGTCCGTACCTTCTGCCCCACCCGCTACGTTTTACAAAACGCCAGACAAACAAACAACTTGTTCTTTCCTCCTCATGATTCCGTACGACTCTCTCCAGAACGAGGCCATGACGGGCTCCCACACCCAGAACCGGGTGTTTTCCCGCCTCACGCTGGCTATCATGGAAGACAGCGGCTGGTACCGAGCCAACTACAGCCTGGCCCAGAGGCTGGACTGGGGCCGCGGCCTCGGCTGCGACTTCGTCATGAAGAGCTGCAAGTTCTGGATGGACAGACAGAGACAGAGGTGCTGTTTAAAATAATAAGAAGAAGAAGAATTCCAGATATCAGCTTTTGTTATTTTTAGTGCCAACTCTCAGGGTTATTTTTATTTAATAGTTTGATGGCCATATTTTTCCTACTAAGCAGTCTGTCATAAAAAATACCAGTTTAATTTGAGTTTGTTCTGTAACCTTTTGATACTTAAAGGGACAGTATTATGCGAAATTGACTTTTTTGAGCTTTACACGATGTTGGAATGTTATTCCCTCATCAAAAACATACTTGGAGTTTTGCCTCGATTCTTTTATGCATGTTTAAGAAGTCCTTTAATCTCCATGGCAACCATCCAGCTGTGAAAAATGCCTAGATGGAAGTACAAGGACGAAGCTCCTCCTTGGAGCTCCAGATTCCAAGATTTCACATTTCTCCTCTGTGACTCCCCCACTCAGCTCCTTCAGACTAGTCAGCAGCAATTAGCAAACACCTGGTGGAACCGTGGATCTGCTGAGCTCATTATAGGAGCTACTTCTGAGTCAAATGCCGGTAAAAATGTTGCTAAAGGGTTAATAGAGGAGCTATGTTGTGATGACTTTCTGAGAGCGGTGTTTCAGAAAGAGCAGGAGTCTTTAGAAACGGAGGCCCAATTTCAAGACATTAAAATTTCTTTCAAGTCATATTTTATATACACCTACTTGATTGTGCTATAAAATGACACCACGTGGCTAAAAAACACATATTACTGCCTGTTTACTTTTGTCTTTTTGATATTTTCTGATATTTCCTTCATTGTTGTTTGCAGGCGGCACTCTGTGACTCCGTTCTGTGACACGGTGAGGGCCTCTCCTCTGCAGCTGACCTGCAGACAGGACCAGCTGGCAGTGGCTGTCTGCAACTTACAGAAATACCCCCAGCAGTTGCCCCTAGAATACCAAGTGAGTCAAAAACTTTTCCCCAGCTACCATTTCTTGGTATGAATCTAAACTTGACTTTCTGGATCGTCACTGTACAAATTTTCTAAATTACTGGCTATAGACTTTTTGGAAAATGTACAGATTGGATATTTTGTCAATAGAATTAGCCAATAAATGAAAACCTATCTCGGACAGCTCATTGAGTGACATAAAATGATTAAATGAAATACTTATTTTAGCCTCTGACCACTACTTTTTCAACCCAAACTCTAAAAGAAACACCCCCCATTCCACCCCAAAAAGAAACATTACCCCCCCAAAATATACCCAACATAATAAAAAAAAAAAGACATCCCTCCCAAAAAGGAAATAAAAATGCTCTCACCACCAAAAATGTAATATAGACATTTTCCATTAAAATAAATGAAAATACAAATAACCAAATATATATTACCAACCTGAAAAAAAGACCTCTCCATCCCCAAAAAATACATTCCCTGAAAAAAATAAGTTGGTAGACATTCCAAAAAAAGTTCCACATTCCCCCCCCCAAAAAAAAACATTTTCCGAAAAAGTTTTGATATTCCCAAACAATAAATTACTGAGAAAAGACATTCCCACGTGCCTCGTTGTTTGGCCAGTATTTCGATCGGATCCCGGACGTTGCTGCAGATCAGCTGTCGTCCTTCGGGGGCGCTGTGGAGATCGCCGATTTCTGCCCCTTCAGCCAGGAGTTCAGCTGGCACCTCAGCGGAGAATATCAACGAAACTCGTATTGCAGAGTGTCGGAGAACCAGCCAGGTACGACTCTCATCGCAAAGACAGATGATGATGACTAGAATCTAGTGCTCTGAACATCAGCTCATGTCTGAGTTAAAGTAATTTACCATCTATGTGTGTGTGTGTGTGTTTAGACTCATGGAGGAATTATGGAGCGGAGCAGTACGGCCTGGACTCTGTGTGTCTGTACCAGAAGTCGGCCTTCGTCATGGAGCAGTGCACCAGGAAGATGACGTATCCAGACTGGGGCTCCGGATGCTACAAGGTGTGCTGAGATGTCTCTCATGTCCTGCTTTAAAAGAAAAATATATACATCTATATTTATCTGTGATGTCGCTTAAAAAGTTTGAAGTTGTGACTTAGAATATGCTACTAGTTAAGAAAAACGCATCGTTTTTCTGAGGTGTGAAGAATGCATAACGGCTTTAGGTTAAGTAATAAGATCAAGAGGAAGAGGTTGGATCTTTTTAACTCTAAACTGCAAACAGAAGTTGTTCAAATTATATTTTTCTTTTTTGATTCCAGGTGCTGATAATGTCCTGTTGCTGCCACAGGTTGGCGCCAGTGCTTCAGCTAAATTAGGATACTAATTCAGTGAAGTGCAAGGCTTTCTCAAAGTTGTGACCTACTTCCAATTAAAATAATCCAAAAAGGTTTTAGTTTTTATTATGGTACTTATGCACTCATGACATGTGACTGTGTTGTGTTTAGGGTCGTAAAGCCGGGGTGTCCAAACTTTTTACCACCTGGGCCAGAATCCCAACGGTGAAAATACTCTGGAGGGGCTTTGTTTTTCCCAACTTGAAAAACAAAATAATTGTTTTTTTGATTTTTTTTTTATCTGCTCAGCAAAAATAAGCAACATTTTAATGAAACAAAGTGGCAAGTTTTTTTTTTTTTGTATTAATAAAAGTCTTATTTTTTTGGTAAAAAGTTGCTAGATGTTGACAGCTCTACTTATTATGAATATAAAATTACAAACACAACTATTAGAGGAAAACGCTTTGTGTCTAACAAATTTTTACTCTTTAAAGAAGAGTAAAAATTTGTGGTTGGAGATCTCCTGCTAAAAAGAAACGACAAAAGTATCCACTAGACTGGAGGGCCAAATTTGTAACATCCTTGAACCAAAGAATTGTAACATTCTTTGTGTCCGAGTTCACACAAAGCTGCTGTAACTGTTCAACGCAGCAGCTGACCGCTGTTGCTTCCCCGCCTGCAGGTTTCGTGCTCGTCTCAGGGCCTGACGGTGTACGTTCAGGACCGCTCCTTCCTGTGCGTGAGGAAAGGTCAGCAGCTGAGCGTCAGCGTCCGGGTCAACGACTGGGTTTACAACGGGGTCCTGCTCTGCCCCGCCTGCACCGACTTCTGTGACGACTGCCCCCTGCCCCACCAGCTCCTGCCCATCAACGCCTCCAGGAGCAACCCCATCGGTCAGTTTCACTCGGGGATTTAGTTACTAATACAAAAAGTTATCAATTAATGACTTAATCTACAGGTAACCGACTGCATCGATCGGCTGAGGATTAATTAAAAAATAAACCTAAGTTCTCACTTGCATCAAAAGGGCCGACGGTCTTCCCAGAAGAGGATGGACTCCATTTTTAATATGCTAAATTTTAAAAAATAAAATAATACAATTATTATTTTGTGTCAGCTGTATTAAATACTGACAGAATAAACATTAAACTGATTCTCACAATGCTAAACTTAGACGCATTTATAAAACAGGAACGTCTTGGGTAAATAGAAAGATAAAATAAGAAAAAAAATAATTATATTAATTGTAATTATTTAATTTCCCTTTGGGATATATACAGTATTTTTTGAAAATATGTTTAACACTCATCTCCCCATGGCATGAACATATACATGTTCACACAGACTGGTTCCTCTTGAAGGAAAGTTAAAACTTCGCTACATAAAGTACATTTACTCAGGACAGCCTTCAAAATCAACCGTGTTTTTATTGTCTTTTTTTTTTTTTACATGTTACAATTTCCCCTATGCGTTTCTGTCGCCACATCCTGACCTTCGTAGAACAAAAATAATTTCTGAATGAGAAGTTGACGTTGCAGCTCGGCTGAATGAGCCGCATACAGTGCATTTTTCATCCCACACCGGACTCTGTTCGGACCGTTTGTCTTTCCCGTTCTGATATGGCGCCGCCATCTTTAATTCCTGTGTCTGCTTAAGGATGACCAGTGGCGCCCTCTTCTGGACAGATGCCAAACTACAACACTAAAATAAGTCCTAAACAGACATTAGGACTTAATCGACATTTAAACGTAATTCAATTAATTGTTTGCATCCCTATTAAGAACACAACATTAATTATCTGTGTTTGTTTGCTTTCAGATCCCTGCTCCAGTTCTACAGGTCTGGCAATCACTCTCTGGCTCCTTCTGCTCAACCTGCTCCCTTTAGTGGCTGGACTGCTGATCTGTCACTGGAGCTGATGACACACACACTCGCACACATGCTCACAATAAGGTAGCTAAAACTCTACTGTACTGTAGCCCTCAGAGGACTTGATGACACACCTTGTTTTTCTTCTGTATTGGATTTTCTTTCCTCTGACCTGAAGCTGGGAAAAAAACAACCTTTTTGCATCCCTGACTCTCTCTCTATCCATCCCTCCACTCCTATCTTATCGTTTCCACCTTCGACTCAACGTTTTTCCTCTCAGGATCTTTGCTCTTCCATTCCTGTTTTTTTTGGGTTTTTCCAATGAGAGAAATTCTGTCTGCGTCTCTCAAAACCGTCTGCCACAAAAGGATGTGTTTACATGCACTTCAAAAACCAGGTTGCACTCTTTTTTGTGTGTAATCGAGAACCATGGTCACTGTAATCAGAACGTAAACACTGCAGACACATCTACTTGTTTCGAAAGGTTATCACTGGCTATGGGAGGTACGGTTATTTAAAAGTGGCAGCTTCTGTGGTTACTTGCAGGTAAACTGTTTGTATTAAAGGGAATGCGCATGTTATGAACCAGTTCTTCTCTCTTTTCAAGGCTGTGGTGCGTTTATATTGATGTAAATATATAGAATTATTTCAAATTGACCATTTTAATTGCGCGGAAAAACACAGACATATTTCTATTATCAAGTTAGTAAAGCAAAGGTTAGCTTTTGATTTTCCATTTCATTCTGTTCTTGAATTCACTTGTCAAAAGGGTCCTCCCCTTTTCGGAGAAAAGTTAATTGCTTTCGACATAAGCGTTCATATCGCACATTAAAATTCATCCTGCATCATCAGAGCTCAGTTAATTATTAGAGCTCAATTAATTAAGTGCAAACAGTCACTTGAGATGTTGCTATTCAGTCACAAACATGAGTGAAATTCATCTGAATAACACTTTTGTGAACATACACAAACAAAACATTCAGAATATCGCCCACACTGCAATCTGTAACCCACTGATCGATCAATGCAGATTTGCCGGTCAGGGTGTACTAATGGTACCAAACTGGCCTAAGAATTTAAGATTGCTCATATAGTTGCCAGATTTGTTGTGTTGCCCTTCATGTTTCAGGCAAGTCATTACCAAATCTTGGATTTATGAATGATGTCACAGTTGAGATCTTTTCAGCTGCAATTCGGAAAGCCACTTTGATTTTATTGTTGTTGTGGCTAGTTAGCATGCTAGCCTTGTTTAGCAGCACAAGGTGCTTCATTTTGGGTTTTTTTGCTTTTAGATACTGTAGGAGACGTGGCACAAATAAATAAAGAACAGTAGTACCTGGTATTTAATGGAGTACCAACAGACAGGCACAGTAACAAATGGTTTATCCTCCTGTGGCTATCAGCATTTTGAATTCAAACTGAGTAGCCCAGGTAACTCTGATGTTTCAAGTCAGATTTCTATCTACAAGAGGTGTTCCAGTTATTTTTCCTGACTCAGAATATGAATTAGTTTGACTTGTAAGTACAAAAGGAAGTCACCATTAGGGGGACATAGTTCACTCGTGTCTTTTGCAGTGCATGTAAACATGTTTTCATAACTCTTATATTACAGGGAACAGAATACTCATTTGATTAAAATGAAATCTAATTTTATTTTCTCCCACGGTCTTATGAGACGGGGTCATTTGGACCCTGCAAGTTTTTTACCGTGTGCGCGGTCTGGCGAGGTCGCATTGACCCCGTGTGCGTTTGTACAATTCTTTTTAATTTATTTATTTTTGTCTACTGTGTGGTTTCGAGAACGGTCTGATGGGACAACGTCCGACCGTGACATCTGTCGCACTCCTCCTGAGCGCCGCTCTTCAGTTAAACACAGCGGGGTGTTCGGCTTTCTCCCAGTGAAGGAGGAACACGATGGATGGAATCTCTCTAACTTGAACCCATTGTAAATTGTTTTTCAACTTCTCAATGCTCAGGTTTCATATTTATTTTCCTCCTTTCACGTCGCACTAGAAGTAGAATCGAAGATATCAACACTACAGCTGGATTTCAAATCTCCTTTTCAACATTTTGTTTTATTTTTGTTCATTCATCTCAGATGGGAACAAAGAGGAACACTAGGAAGCTTTGTTTGTTTGTTTGTTTTATTTTTGGGGAATTTTTACACTAGAACACACTCCTGAGGCAAGACTGGAATCTGTGCTGTTTGGTGACCCCTGCTGGCAGCTGTGGGGAACAGGTTAAAGCTTTAGAATGTGAGGCAGTCTGTCGTACAGAAACATTTTAAAGTATATGTGTGTGAGGTGGAGTACCTGGCGTTTAAATGAATTACCTCTCTTGTTGTGAGCAGACCTCATGTTTCATTAATGTTGGGATAAGCTGTTCACATGAAGGTACCGCAGCGTGTTGAGAGCTCATTTCTTTTTCTGAAGCACGCTGAATTCCTGCTGAGCTGATTAATCATACGCTGCTTTTGCATACAAAGTCAGAACCTGGATCTCGTCACACTCAAGTTAACGGTGTCTTGGTTTTACTCGCCTCAGAAAATCTTTTTTTTTGTAGTCCAATCGGCTGATTTAAAAACTACAATCACTGTAGCACTTTCTCTGACCTCCCTTCAAAAGCTATTTAAATAGGAAGAGCGGTACGCTTGAAAGTTTCGAAAACCTTGGCAATGCCTGGGCAATGGTGATTTGCACATGTACTGGTACGTGTGCTACAGGTTTGCCATATAAACCACCAGATGTCGCAAGAAAAACCGTTTAGCAACGCTGTTTTATATGAGAGGAAGCCATATTTGTGAAATTCTGACTTTAGGTGGTTATTCTTAAATCCAACCTGTGAATTCTGACTTTTGAGGAAAAAAAGAAGAAGAAAAAACAGGCAGCAGAGTTCCTTCTTGGACGTGTGGAATTGAACACAAACCTGTGCCAGACCTTTGATACTTGGGACGTTCTAGTGCCATGAAAACGTCCGATTGAAGTTGCCACAGTGTAGCCATCGGTTTGAACGGTTTCCTGACATTTCTAGGCATCTCTAAATCCACTTTTTGTTTTCCCATCAGTTGTGAAAGTTTGGTTGCTCCATGTCGTTTTGCTGTAAGCTACAAGGAAAGCTACTCCTCTTTGCAGAATAAACGACGGTTGATGATACCTATAGGTATCTTGTGGTAAAACTGTACTCTTAAACTCTTGATCAGTATTCTTATTTTCTAGGGAGGAATTTAGACCCTCCAATGTTTTCCTATATCTGCCTCTACTCTGGGTTAAACATCCTACAGAAGGACCAGGCAGATGTCAGATCCACTGACGGACAACAGCGGCAGGAACGCAGCGGTGCTTCTTATTTTAACATGGATGTTAAAAGAAACTGAAGGACTGTTTTCATCAGCTGAATTGTAATGTTGGGCATATCTATTGCAAATGATGTTTTGCAGTTTTGTACATGATTGTTTTTAAAATGCAGCCCAGTGAGATAAAGACCACTTTGTCTGAACTGGTCCTCGCTTCAGCGGCTGAAGTTCACAAAACGGAGGAAGCTACGGCCAAACTTCCCTATCATGTGAAGTGTTCATCTCACTGCAGAACAAATGACCTTTCAGCTAAATGTCTCTCTGTGTTTTTTGTAACGGGAGACTGAGAAATGCATATAAAGTGTTTTTATTTCATTTTGTAGACTAAAGAAGAAAGGGTTGGCGTTGACTGTGCTTTTTATTGCCGTCAGTAGTGTCAAAAACAGAGATTCAATGTTTGTATGGTAAACTGTTCAAACCTTCTCTGTGACTGTTAGACCATTTTTTTTTAGTTATCCTGTGGTTTGTTGTCAGGTGGGGTTACTGTTGTTGGCCATTTTTCCACTCATACCTGCTCGCAGCAGCTTGACTTGGCTCTATGTGGTTCTAAGGGATATCCGCCTACGTGGGACCAGACACTTTTCTAGAACATAGAAAATTGTCTTAGTGTGCCAAGTTGGGCTGAAAAAATGATGTCAGAAAAGTGTTAATAGGGGCTTTAGAGCACGCGACTCTTATACAGAGGCTACAGACCTGGACGCGGTGGACTGGAGTTTGACTTCCGGTATCTTTACCGCATGTCTTTCCTCACTTCTTTTTGACCGCTTCTACTCTGGTAGCTGGGGAAAAAAAAAAAAAAAAACCTAAAGGAAAAAAAAAAGATTTTCGGTCACTAATTGGCTAGGTGGAGCAGTGGTCAGAGGTTGCGATAAAAGAAGGACTACCCCCCCTTTTTTAATAAAGAATACTAGTGAGCTTTATTGAACAGTCAGTAGACAAAAAAAAACACACAGGTAGAAGAGAGAAGTGGAAGTTGTACAGCAAAAAGAAGAGAGAAGTGGAAGTTGTACAGCAAAGACCTGACACCAGGAGTCAAATTCAGGGCAACCGTGTTGACGTCTCCAGCCTCTTCTGCTCTGAATATGGTGCGCACGTTCTAGCAACTGAGCCAGCTAGCTCGCTTTACGATAATCCGAACCGCCATTTTTAAAGACTCACAACAGTGACTGAGTGTATCTGTGACGATGGCAAACTCGGCACAATGTTCAACGTCCTCCATTATTTTTGTTTTTTATTTTTTTTGTGTGCCGTGTCACACTACTTTTCAGACTGTGGGACTACACAGTTATGACAACTCCACTCACTAGAGTACTTCCTCATTTAATGGAAAACCAGTCAAACCGTGTTGAGCTGCGTTACTATTGGAAAAGAGCCGTATATGTAATAGAACTTTTTTTTTTTCCAAACAAGTCAGAAAGTTGATGGTCTCTCAAATCAAACCATTCAAGATTTTCATGAATGTTTTGGTTCCCACTGGGGTCTGTTGTCTTGGCAACTTTGGACAAGTCTTTCCCTTCAGCAGAAAGTGCTGTAAGATGCTGACATTTACACAACTCCTGATCTATTGGTTACTTTGAGGGAACAAACTAAACAGCCCTATTTTGTCTCTAGTTATCTAATTTATAAAAATGAAGGATAAAGGTCTGAATAACCAAACAGAGCAAAAATAACTATTAATAAAATCAAAATGACTTGACAAATTACCCTTACATGGTCTCTATTGTTTTTGGAGAAAATTCCATTCTGGTTCTCCAGCGTAGCTTGCTAACTCATATTAACCTTCATCTCCATAAAGTACTTAAAGAATGAACTTTGTTTTCTGAAGCTTGCACTAAACCAGAAGAAGTAATGAGGACTTTTCTGATAAACTGCAACAGAGTAACTGAAGGATACTCGGGTTCAGCTCTTTTATTTATTGACGTGTTTTCTCATAACTTGTCTGTTGTTGTGTTCTGACCAACGTTCTGGCAGCAACATTTCCACCAGAAGGAAACTTTGCCTTTACAAGCATAAAGCAGAGTAGATGTTGGTCTCATCACTGTCAGCATTGTTCAGATGATCTGACCTCTGACCTCAGCCCATTTTTCTTCATGTATTTGAATTCATTCTTCTGTATTTACTGATGTTGGACTGAGTTGGAAAAGAAAAATTATTTTGTTGTTAGAAAATGTCATGGAAACATGGCCTTTGTGTTTTTATTTTAGTACTGAGGTGAAAAGCAGTGGAACAGTGAAAAAACTTTTATTTCCTTTTTTTTTTTTTTAAAAAAGGGCTGCCTTTATTACAAATAAAGGCTTTTCACCTTCAAATAAATGCTTTCACTACCCCAGAACAACGGGTTTTGTCTTATTTAAATGAAATGAAATTGGTGAGTAACCTTGCTCATAACTTCATAACCATTTAGTCTTCAAGTCAAGTTTATTTCCACAGCGGAGAGCTGTTCAAAGTGCTTTACGTCACACAAACATAATACAGAAACCATCTAAGGAAGGAGAAACAAACGACACATCTTGTCAAAAGGCATTCTCAAAATCATCACGCAGATATATTGATCAATGTTCCACTTACAGTGAATCAAAGGAAGCCAATGTTTCTGCACCTTGGCAGTTTTCTGGAAGTTTATTCCAGATTTTGTGGTGCATAGAAACTGAATGTTTTATATGCTGTAATAAAATGACCACTGAACAGAAAGGCTTGGAAAATGTTACTTTCTCTCTGTTCTAGTATCTGCTGCAGTTTTGAGTATTTTGTCTTGACTTGGGCAATTTGTGTTGTTTTGCTTTCATTAGTAGCTACAGAAATCTACAGCCATGTTTCACTGATTTATCTACAGCTGGCGTTTGAAATGTGACCCCAGCTCAGCCACAAGCTGTAGATTAAAAGGACCAATCACAACTCTGGTAGTTTATTCCAGCTGTTTTCGTCCTTTGAAGAAGTTCTTTAGTACGTATTCTACTAGATTAGTAGTTCTTCTTCACAGTTTCCCAAAGAATCACTTCAGATTTGCTTTGCCGGCAACTGGAATCCGACCCGTCGGTTTTGACTAAAAGAAGTTCTCGGCCGTCGAGTTTTGGTTTATCTCCACGTCTTAAGGTCCGCCCTGTCGAGCCGTCTGGCTCTCCGGAGCGCTGGCCTGTTCTCCGCTTTCCTTGATCCACAGGAAACCCACTTGGGTGCCGAAGTTGACTCCGTCTCTGACGTGGGAGAAGAAGTCGTCGGGATTGCAGGAGGTGCAGGGTGTCACGGGGGGCCGGGTGGTCTCCGTGTTGTCGTGGATGTGTTCTGGAAGGACGCCGCGCTGCTGGAGGAGAACTCTGGGGGCGGAGGAGCGGTGACGGTCAGCGACTAACGGACCAAACACACTCCATTTGTCTTTTAAGAGTTTTATCTGTTTTTCATTTAAGAATACCTGCTTACACTGTGTCATATTCTTTTATTTTTTTGTAGATTCGTACCTGTTGGCGAGGAGGATGTCCACGTGCGGCTTGGCCGACTCTGGATCAGGGACGCAGTCTGGATGGATGGAAATGAAGTCTGCTGCCTGCTCTCTGTCCAGTGTGAAGCAGCACACCCCCACGGACGGCCCCACCGCCACCACGATGTCGGCGTACCGACAACCAAAATTCGTCACCATGGCGTCCACGGTTGCCGTGGCCACGCCCATCAAGGTCCCTTTCCAACCTGGGAATTGAGGGTAAAGTTTTAAGTGATACTCGCAAAACAGGTTAACAATTAGAGGTTAGAACGGACTGGAGTAGAGAATGAAGCAAGCTGGGAAAAAGAGAAGAATTCGTCAGAAGGTGATGTCTGGATGTGAAGTATTAAAACGTAGCTGCGTTTCCATTGGCCATATAGTTGTGCAGTTTGACATTTCAAAAATAAATGGAAGCATAGCAATTTTGAAAAAACTTGCTTTTTGATATAAAGTGTTTGTGCTTGGGTGAGGTGACGTTTTTGCTGTATGAAAATTGGTTCACTTCGCAAAACTGTAATGAAAATCCTCTCTCTTTTTTGTATTGATCAACGACAGGATGTTGCCACTGGCACAAACTAAGAACAAAACGACGACGACAGGAAGTAGTTGGAACAGCAAGTTTCTTAATGGTGAGGGAAAAAAAAGGATTTTGTACAGTGATATCAATGTCTGATACCAAAGAGGCAGTGTTACGTAAAACTGAATTTTTCTAGCTTTA
This sequence comes from Gambusia affinis, assembly GCF_019740435.1. Classification (NCBI taxonomy): domain Eukaryota; kingdom Metazoa; phylum Chordata; class Actinopteri; order Cyprinodontiformes; family Poeciliidae; genus Gambusia; species Gambusia affinis. The sequence continues at coordinate 6,141,476 of NC_057878.1, forward strand.
TTTCATGTTATAATGTTATTCCCCTCAAAAACTTACCTGGAGTGTTGCCTTGATTCTTTCAAGCGTGTTTAAGAAATCTTTTAATCGCCCATGGCAACCATTCAGTTGTGTGAAACGCCTCGGTGGACCTGGCCCCGCCTTCTAGCCCCAGCTCCTCCTCTAAACTGCAGTTTATGAGCTTCTGCCTCACAGTGCAGTCCCCCCTCTCCCCTTTCATTCAGCTCCTTCAGACTAGCCAGCAACAATTAGCAAACTTCCTGGTGGAACTGTAGCATCATCTGAGATCATTATAGAAGCTACTTGTTACTGATAAAAACATTGTTAAAGGGTTAATAGGGGAGCCATGTTGGGTTAACTTTCTAAAGGCGGAGCTTCAGAAAAACTAGGAGCTTCTTAAAGGGACAGAGGCCCAATTTCAAGGTCTTAAATTCCAAAGTTTTTCAAGTCACATTTGATATGTTTATAGCCTTTTTATAACAACTGATGGTAACATTGTTATGTGATTGTTATAAAATGACACTGTGTGGATGGAAAACACATAATACTTCCACTTTCATATTGCACATCTGACTCAAAACCAATATTTACCAACATTACAGATGTTTCCCTTTTCCACCTCATGAAAAAACGACCCACATTGCTTCTTTACCTCGGTTATTCTACACTGCATCAACATCAGATGGCCAAACTACATGAGCAGTACCGCAGATATATTGTGCATTTCTAACTCTGCTACGACTAATCTGGAGCGTCAGAGTATTATTCACCTGCATGCGCGGCCCCGATGACCTTCTTCACGGGATCGGCGAACAGGATGGGCAGGCAGTCGGCCCCCTGACCCGCCAGAACCACCCCCGTCTGATCGGTCACCATGGAGTCGTAGCTCTCCGGCTCGGGTTTCCCCAAAACCCACACGTCGCTGGCGTGGTTCACCTGCAGGACGCAGGTTTGAACCGGACATTTGTGATGGGACATTACGCCGCAGACGGGGTTTATGATTAACAGGTGGATCACGTGCACCGTAGAGGCCTTTTATTTTGTTTTGCAACAACGTACCTTGACCAGACGCAGCGGGATGGGATGGAAGCCGGCGTGAACGGCCAGGCGGCGCCTGTTTTCTTCCACCACGGCCCGCGGGTCCCTCCTCCTGCTGCTGCTGAACAGATTCAAGGAGGACAGAGTGGGGATGTAGGAGACGCCGCCTGAACGGGTGCTGAAGCCGTGACCGAAGCAGTCTAAGAGAGACAGAGGAGACGGACGGTGTCCAGCTTTACTGACAGATAGGCTCTGGAACTTTGCCTCTTACACTACAGACGTCTGACAGCGTGTAGACTTAGTTAGTACATTTCATTTGAATACAAAAAAAAAGCACCCCAAACTCAAAAAATAATCCTTTTTTGGATTTTTTTGGGGGAGGGGTTTGTTCTGACCTGATGGTACCGTTTTGTTTTTTTTTTGTTTTGTTTTTTTACCAATATCAAGACATATACATCTCTAAATTTTGCTACAAGTGCCTCAAACTCCTTGAGACTTACATCATAATATCGGAATAATAAACTAATAAACCTTTTAGGTAAAATGTACCAAAAAACAATTTCCGTCATTTTGCTTTCATTGAAAACAAACAAAAGCTTCACAACTTATTTTAGATCTTTTTTTTATTATTATTTCTTATAATCCAACACACATTTCTGACATTTCTAAAGGTTCACTGGGCCATTTCTCATTTCCACTGAATCGTTTAAACAGGTTGAAATCAAATCTGAACTTTAAGATGAGTTTTGAAGTTTTCATCCATCTGTACAAAATGACAGTTGTTTTAATTTTAGTCATCATCGGCTATTATATATGTTGCTAGAAGTGAAATTAGCGTTTTTAGGACACGTGCAGCTCAGAAGAACGTATGCGGCATCACCATATGAAACTGGGAGAGTGGAAAAAAAACTTTTCCAAAGTTGACCCTGGACGGAGTGAGAGGTTCTTCAGTTTTTACTCTTTTTAAGGGTTTCAGATCCAAGTAGTTTAAACATAAGACAGAGACGACCTTGGAAAATACAAAAGGCAGTTTTCAAATGCTGACTTTATTTTTTTAAAGCCTAAAAAAAAGTTACCCAAAATCAACGTGGTAAATACTGTAAGTTTCATATACGAGGCCAGACACTGGAGTTTGGAGTTGGAGAGAAACCTGCTCCTCCACCAGTCACCTTTCTGAAAACTTTTCCTATTTGAAACTTTGGCGTTAACCTCTGACCCTTCAAGCCATCATGCATCGTCAGTAGATAATAACATTTCCCCCCGTATTAGTTTGTGCTGATTTCACTTTTTATTTATCGACAAACACGGTAAATTTCTGAAAAAAGTCAAAGTTTTGTTGTGCTGCTCTTTTAAAAGCTCTGTCATGGTGGCAGCATCGGACACTGAGGTGGAGTTTATTGTAAAAACATACATTTTTATAATGGTCAACCTTCGAAAACTACCAATCTGGTATTTATCTGGATCATTTTTATTCATTTATTAGATATTTTTATTATTTATTTACATTCTGTGCTGATATTTTATATATCTATATCTATATATATATTCTGATTTTTGGGGGGGGGCGTCCAAAAATGTTTTTTCTTAACGAGTCCATGTTTTGTAACCATTAAACTTTATATAGATGTAATAGGCCTAGAGTCAGTGAGTTGTGTTCATATTTTGAGTTTTTTTATTCGTATAAACAACATTCAAATATTGGAAAAATTATGACGTTATCACTTTCTTTGCGATTAACATTGAGTTATTGGTTAGGGGAGTATTAAGCCCACCATGCATTGATTGGCCCCTGCCAATTAAGTAACTAATTTTTATTATGTCATTCATTTTCGTTGGTGTTTAGGGCACCAAAAGTGGCTCCAGCCCAGGGGCCCACATCCTTGTAAATGAGGCCCTGATCATTAGGGTTCAAAATGAGTAAAGTTACAATATTTGTATGATCTTTGACGCTATTTTGGTTGAGAAAAGGCTCATCAAATAAATCAAATTAGGCGATTTTGTTTTTGTACGATATTAGAACAATCTTAATCCACTTTAAAAATAAATAAATAAATACCACTGCTGAAACCCACCTGGGATCAAAGTGGACCTCAGGGTTCTGACGTCTCCCTTCAAAGCTGGCAGCTGCTGCAGAAAGGCCGACACTTCTTCCTCCGCTTCGCCCTCAGGTGAGACCGTGTGGGCGGAGCCACAGCAGTCCGAACAGGTCACCTTGTCCGTCTGCGTCACGTCGTAATCGAAGGTATAGACAGCGGTAAAGAGCATCTCCTGGTACCGAGCCAGCACCTCCCTGCCCCGCGCCGTGGTCAGCACCCTGACTGCACTCAGGTCCAGATCATCCAGGGTCCGCTTGAGTCGGTACAGACGCTCCGCGGTGGACCCGGAGTCCAGGACGTGAACGCTCCTGTGGGAGCCCAGGGACGGGTCCGAGAGGCTGTTGTCACGCCGGTGACCTTCCGCGCCGCACAGCAGAAAGACGTGCGAGTCCGCTTCCTGCAGCAGAGAGGCTCCGGGGCTGCAGCGGCAGCAGCCGCGGGTCAGATCCAGCAGGACGGCCATCCTCTCCCCGGCTGTGTGCTGAGCTCGGGGCAGCGCTCTGTCTTTATAGCCTCGGCAGGGAGCGCGTTTGTCCGGCGGAATAACAGAGAAACTCCATCTGGCTGCAGAGGAACTTCCTGCGCTGCGTCGCTCCGCCCAGACTGGAAACCCCGATCAGCCGCTGGAAATTCTCATCTGGGTTGGTTTCCTCCTCCCGCTGCTGCTGCTGAGTGTTGCACCAACATGTACTGCAGGGCACTCAACGTTTGCAAAACACCGAAAAATCGCTGCAAAGCGAAGCACCAACATGTAGAAACTTTTTAGGTTGTGCAAAAGTTTTCTTTAAATAAACCCCCTGCTCCATAGAGACAAATGGGGCGTATCTAGGAAGTGGAGGCGCCTTGTTTTTGATTTGTGGGGTTAAAGTTTTTTTGTTTTTTTTAAAGCAACTCTAAAGAATGCTGACGTGTTATTACCTGCACTGTACGGGAAATAAAATGTATGACGCGAATGTAAATGCCGCATGTATGAACTCTAAAGTTTCTACTTAGCTGATAGAAATCTCATCTTAGACTGACAGTTTTCTGCTAGCAGGAACGACCAGGGCTGCAGTACTGCAGCTTTTAATGTATAATGGCATTTTTAACAGTCAAGTAACTGTTATCTTCAGTTGTTAGAAAAATGCTACATATGATGTAAAAACGAAATAAAAAATTCAACTTTATAATTTAATGCCTTGAAATTGGGCCTTTGTCTCTTTAAGAAGCTTCGGCTCTTTCTGAAATGCCACCTTCATGAAGTTGTCACAACATGGCTCCTCTATTAACCCTTTAACAACGTCTTTACCAGCGTTTCACTGAAAAGTAGCTCCTATAATGAGCTCAGCTGATGCTCAGCTCCACCAAGTGTTTGCTAATTGCTGCTGGCTAGTCTTTCTTTTTTGTTTTTCTTTCCCCACCAGGGGGTCTTTTTGTGGGCTCTAGTGTCCCTTATACAACAGTAGGCTGACAGGAAAGGGGGAAGGAGAGGGAGGAAGACCTGCGGCAAATGTCGTCGGGTCCGGGAATCGAACCCGCGACGGCCGCATCGAGGACTGAAGGCCTCCAAACGTGGGGCGCGCTACCCTCTACGCCACCGGAGCACGCCCCAACTGCTGGCTGGTCTTAAGAAGCGCCTCAAAGGTGGTGGCTCTAGGAGTGGGAATTTATTAGCCCGTTTCCACTAGCACCTCTGAAGGAGTTTGGGTTCCTTTCCTTTTGGATTTACTTTAGTCAAAACTTCTCATCCACTATTTTCAATCTGCGATGAAACCACTGAAAATCACTAACTCCATGGTCAAACCTTTTGATCAATTTTGGTGCAACAGCATGCACAGTGTAAAGTGGATGGGGCGACCCACAATGAACAAATATACCAAGAGATTTCTGAGAAACTGGGCACACGTGCAAAATGACATCTGTGCAGCGTCGACCGCAGCTCCTGTATGCTCTCGGCCTGCCCAGGTTCCCACATTTTAGTGATCAACACCCTGCCAACGGAGACACATCCAGCTTGGCTAGAACCAAACCAGACAGTAACTGACTAGAGTGAGGCTTGACAATGGAGAAGAGGCTAAAGAAGGTTCTATAAATGTGGCTGGTACCACAAAACGTTCGTAGAGTCAAGCAACGGTGAGTAGGTGCTGATGGGAAAAGGGCTTTTAGCCACTTTAACCATGTCATGGTTATTGGTGCCAGACTGGTGCTGGTCTGAGTATTTAAGAGCATGATAATCTACTGACTGTGAACAAAAAGAAAAATATTTGTGAGGACAAAAATGCGAGTGAGAGAATAGGCAGATTGATTTGAGATGGTGTGGCAAGGCAACAATAAATGTTCTGCTACAACCAAGGTCTAAAAAGTACAACTTCTGAAGGAAGTTGACTGATTCCTGCAGCTTACAAAACAGTGGTGTTGTCATGATGTCGTCTTGTAAATATGGACCAAAATGTCTAAGGAATCTTTCCAAGACCTTTTGGACTCTATATGGACCAGTTCAGAAGGTAAAAGAAGCTCCAACCTGGTACCGCCAGCTATAACTAATGAGCGCTAACACGGTTTTTTATCAAACATGGTGGTCATTAATATACAGCTAACAGGTTTAACTTCAGACAAAGACATTAGGACTGTTCGGTACATCTTTAATTTGTGTCAACTCAATTCTACGTCATTTTGTGAAGACAACATATTCATGATAAATTGTGCAGCACTAAGTAAATATTATCTGAAGACACTAAAATATCAAATTTCTGTCTGTCACCAGTGTTCTGTTTGTGGTAAAGCTCCACGTTAATAAAACTCACCGTGCTGCGTTTGCTTTAGGGAAGAACACAACTTCCTAAAAATAATGAACATAGTGATCATCAAATGCATCATGCAAGAAGGGGGGGGTGGAAACAACAAGCATGTAAACTCCTCAGCGCCGTCTGCTTCTCTCAGCTCACGACTCCTCCAGCGGCCTGAGCTGCCGAGTTGCTCAGAATGAGGAAACCTGCTGTGAGGTATGCAGAGCTCACGTGGGAACTCCACCGTCTTACCTGCCCGCCAGGAGGATGTGGGAACTTCCCGGGGCTGTTTGGTCTCTGCAACATCAACAGTGCAATTAAAGTTGCAGAGAGAGTAAAAGTTGCAAAAAAAATAAAAAAAATTGCTGAGGCTGCATTCGAAAGAAACGTGAGGGAGACTTTTGGCTGGTTTATTTTTCTGGAAAGCCCAGCGCTGTAACTGTGGTGACAAGCAGGAAGTTTCTTTAGTTTGCACATGGATTGTGACTTTGCTCAAACAACTTGCAGTGGAGCAGAAAGCTGACACTTCCCATCAGTTTGGAAGGCCCAAAAAAAGTTCTCAAGTTCCATGTTTTGCCCTAAAACATGGAACTTTTAGGGCAAATGTTCCCTAGTTCAGCTGAAATCAGCTGGTTCTCTAAAGTTGTCTCTTCCTCTTTAAAGGGGCAGTATTAAGCGTTTTCCAGGAAGAAAGTGGCATTTTATAGCACAATCAAGTATGTTACCTTCAGTTGTTATATAAAAGTTCTCTATATATTTACTAGAGCTGACTTGGTAATTTTGCACCTTGAAATTGGGCCTCTGTCTCTTTAAGAAGCTCCTGCTCCGTCTGAAACCCCTCCTTCAAGAAGTCATCACAACATGGCTCCTCTATTAACCCTTTACAACATTTTTACCAGCGTTCCACTCAGAAGTGGCTCCTATAACGAGCTCAATATTTCCACCAGGTGTTTGCTAACTGCTGCTGGCTAGTCTGAAGGAGCTGATAGGGGGGCGGGGCTGCTCTGTGAGGCGGGAGCCTCATCTGAATCCATGAATCCTGAACCGCAAATTAGCTTGGGTCCATCGTCCACTGAGATCTGTGTCCAACAGGAAGGCAAAGAATTGCTGGCATTTTCCAAAACCCCAAATAACCTTTTTGTTGGACTTGTATCAGCAGCGTCCCTAACCAGAGGGCTTAGTAATTCAAATATTAAAAAAACAAACAAAAAAACATAATTACAGCTGGAAACCTCATGTTGTCATCTTGCCTTTTTCATCTAACCACTGAAATTTGTTTTCGTCATCATTAAAACAAATCTGCCTTGACAGCTACATGCTAATGCCACATATTAGAGTTCTTGCTAAATTATGATCTTTAACTAGGACATGACCTTTTGGAAATGTTTCACTATTGACTCATGTTTTAACATTGTGCACACGAACAATGCGCATTCCTGAGTAGAAACCAAGAAGGAATTTCAACTTCTCAGTTTTAAATCTGACCAGAGGTTTTCCTATTAAATTTTCTAGCATTCAGCACAATCCACATAATTGCACTATTGGTACAATGACCCATGTGACGACGCTGCTACTGTCATGCCTCTCTGTGGAAACTGTTTCCTCATTATCGTGTGACATTTGCCTTGATCGAAGGGTTCCCAAGTCTAGTCTTTGAGATCTACTTTCCTGCCACATTCAGATGCATCCCTGCTTCTACACACCAATCAATGAATCAAATGAGCTACAAGTGCCAGATGAGCCATTTGGAGAAAAGCAGCATGTAAAACTCTCAGGATGGTAGATCTTGAGGACTGGACTTGGTCACTTCTGACAATGGCCAAAATACATCATATCTGCTTCATCTGCATATTCTTTGGTAAACTCTAAGGATAGTTTTGTGTTGAGAAACATTTTTTTTTAAATTGTCCTTATAATATGTTGTAAATTCGTGTGAAACCTGGTTTGTGAGATCATCACAAAAAGAGGAGACACACCATCTTCAGGGTTTGGTCTGTTTAAATAAATTAGTGCAAATTTACTCTCCAACATATAACGTGACCATCACTAAGTCGTGCGTATTGTGGATGCTCATGAAGGAGTCTATGTTCAGGTGGTGTATGACATAAAACATAAGCCCCCAAAGTGTAACTACATCCAACTTTGGTCAAAGTGAAACCAGAACCGAAGCAAAGCCAGAACCCAAAGCCTGTCAGCTATGTGGGGGAAGTGTGACCAGTCCAAGATGTTACGTGATGTTCTGATTGGACTGGGAACATTGGACCCTGGTTTTTTCCAGTCAGCACCTGATGTCTGGCCACTCCCACCTCACCTGAAAGAGGTGTAATGCCAGGGGTCACCACAGGACATTCACACACTCATCAGCCATAGGATTCAAGGGTGTGGCATTGGGACTTATCCAAGTTTCTCTGGTCTGCATATAATTGAGACGTTAGCTTTTCTGTTATCCATTATTTTCACATAGAAGAATGGAGTACAGATTATCTTAAATATGCTCAAATACTTTGTCTTTTATTGATCTCTAATCTGTTCTTGCCTACAAATGTCTCTAGAAAACTTGGGTAATGCTGAAACTAGAAGCTTGTAGAGCAAATGTGCATGTATACCACGATCATTCTAGGAAGGACGTAGACACATGACTTCTAGAGATGATCAGTTTGTTCTTTTAGTGTTTCCGTGTTATGTTCAAGCAGCCTTCCGCAGGAAGCCAGGTTCAGAAAGTCAACAGGAAGCTGTACTTTCTCCAAACAACCAGCAGAGGTCACCAAATTCCCGTTTCAGATTTGAAAATGCCCAGGTTGGTCGTGTGCTTTTAAACTTTCACGCTTTTCATGCTAGCAACTCTTTGCTCTAACACGATACACAATCTGGGTCAAAGCTAACCGTTAGCTGGATGCTATGCTCCATGCACCACTAGTCAGGTTTTAGTCCCAGAGGAAGTTTGTGGTGCCGCAACAGGAAGTCCTTCTGGTGTGCTGCCCTGAACCGCAGCTCCCTCTGGGACGGAAACTTCCTCCCATCTTTCCTGTGAAGGTCACAACTCTATGATGATCAGGAATTAAGCGCTATCTTCATCGCTCTCTGCTGTAGAGTCGATCAACTCCATCAGCACCTGCTACTAACAACAGAAGGAGAATGTGTTCATCTGGCTTATTCTGTCTAAACCTCCTGCAGAACCGAAACAAGGCTTCCTAATTTCTGTTTCCTGTAGAGCTATATGTGTTCAGAGCTTTAGTTTCCTAGTTGCTCTTAGCAACAGGAGCAAACCAGGGTTAATCTGAGGTATGTTTTGATTTATAATTATCATGAAAGAAACTTCAGTTGCATGAACAACCTGTTGAAGGTCATGTCATGACAGCTCAAGCAAAGTAAAGTTTAGACTTTTTATTTTTTATTTTTTTTTATCAATCAGATATGGACTTGCTGGTGTGCTTTGGGTCTTACTATTATATTAAGACAATTAGCTATTTAATCATTGTCTGTTAAACTGATGAAGTTTTGACCACAAAAAACATTCCTGAGCGGCCGAAGCCTAAACCGAATCCTGTAATCCCATTGGAGTGAGCTTGCACTGTTTCTGACATCCATGTTGGACCAGAAGGTTCAGTTTTGGTTTCCTTTGACCAGAGCACGTATGTCCACTATATGACTTGTAACTGTACAACACTTTAAAAAGACCTGGTTTGCACAATTTAACAATTTGGTGACCACTTAAGATAGCTGATTGATTTTATCAGAGCTCCAGCTAACGATTATTTTAGTTATTGATTTATTCTGATGATTAATCGAGTAATTGGATTAAAAAATCTGCAGATTTTTTTCTTTTAACCACTTAATCTTATTTTATTTGCAAATAAACAATTCAATATATATTTTTGGAAGTAAGCAAATAAATATTTTACTCCCTAAAATGCAATAGCCTAGCAAACGATGCGTTCTCAGCTAAATCTATACATAAATAAGTTTTTTTTTTGTTTTTTTTTTTTTTTAGAAATCTGTATCAATTAGCATCAATACAGAGACGATTCAATTACCCAATTGACACCAGAAGGTGCCTTATAGGAGTATTTTACAGAATTTGAAAATGGTGAAGCTAAAATGACACTTGAGGAGTTCTGGGTCAAACATTTTTACAGACAAAGAGGTTTTTGTTCTATAATGCAAAATATATACGTTTGGTGTACAGTTTTGTCTTAATTGTTGCATATTTTACAGTTGGTACACTCCAATTAATGATTAATCATTGCTAAATTATAACCAATAATTGGTCAATCACGAAAAATCAGATTCATTATTTCAGCTCTATAGATTTTCATTAATGGTAATAAATTTGCACACAAATCATGGGGAAAAACCGCGAATTTCCTTCTACGTCACCGTTACGAAGTTATTTGCCTTGGTTTTCTACATATCGTCCCAATAACACGATGTAGTTTTAAAATGTTAAATAATTTAAGGTGTATGTACTTTGTCTCTAACCTAATTAGTCATTAGTTGCGTTATGTCGTCATGTAACCCAGCTGACAGTCGGTCCCGGCTTCTACGGGTCGGTACCGGCTCACTGACAACCAGACCCCCCGGACTGTCGTGCACGCCTGTCGGTGACGCGCCTTCGGGTTCCCGGTCCTGCACCGGAGGCGGCGGCAGCATCTCCATCAGCGGCAGCAGCGGCGGCGGCTCGGCGTCTCCCTCTCTGAGAAGAACGCCTGGGAAGGACGGAAGCACACGGAGGATCGGCGTCCGGCTCCACCAGCACCGTTCACGGATTTAACCGCGTTGACGTGCCGCTTGTTCCGGAGCTCCTGTCGGAAACAGACCCGGTAAGAAGCTGGCTTTTTCTCTCTCCCTCTCTCTATATATGCTGTGATTTCACCGGTTTATGTGTGTGTATTATTATTATTATTATTATTATTATTATTATTATTATTATTATTATTATTATTATTATTATTATTATTATTATTATTATTATTATTATTATTATTATTATTATTATTATTATTATCCTGCTCGGTGACACGCTGCTCTTACTGGAGAGTCATCAGCAGAGCCTGGTTCTGCACCAAGAAAACCTAAAGTGAGGATGAATCGAAGATTTTTATTATTTTTTTGCTTCCAGTTACAAATTAAAAACCTTATTTCTTGTTTAATGTCACGCAAATGCAGAAGCAGCGACCGCACGCCGCCGTCTTTATCCTGCACACAGCAGGGGAGCCAAACAATGACACGCTCACAGTTGAGGAATTGCAAACTGATTTCTGCTCCAAAGTGCAAACTTATCATTTTTAAGACATGAAACGGCACAAAATACATTATGAACACCGGTGAAAATAAAAGTGACCAAACAGTAGAGAACAACCACTTCTGAAATGTGTCTATATATATCTAAATATATAAAATAATTTTGATTACAATTATAGGATGTGGATGGTTTGGATTATCAGCTGCTCCATGTTGCACCTGCAGGGCTGCAAGTCTCAAAGCTTCTTTTGTCAAATTCTTGCTGCTGTAGGAGCTGAAGAGCAAGCAGGGATGGAGGTGTTTGGTGTGTGTGTGTGTGTGTGTGTGTGTGAGAGAGAGATCAGCTGTGGATGCCCTTGCTGTGGAGTCACCTTGACGACCCCTCAGCAGCACAGAGAGCTGCCTTTGTCAGGCTTCTGCTCGCATTATTCACCTTCATGCCTGTAGATGTAGAAGAATTTTAAAAAATAGGGAAAGTTTTGCATTGAGCAGTAAAGAAAAATTAGTCTCTTTAGCAGTCTATCGTCACGTTTTTGAGTAAAATGCTCAAATATGGTAGTTAGTAAAGTACATGGTGCAATAAAAGTGCAGCGTTCTCATAGAGGCGACGCATAAAGAGTCAAATTGGCCGTGTAAAGAATAAGTACGGCTTTAAACTTCAGTGCAGAACGTTTAAGGTCTAAGCAGCACAGCATCTCGGCTCATAAACACCAGGCTTCTTGGTAACGCGTCGCCAGGGCGACGTCCTCAGCACCACAGAGAGGAGAGGAGCGTGGCAGCGGCGGCTTTAGGGAGTGTTAATAACAAACTGCGGCTTAAATCTGACAGGAACCGGAACGGGGACGGGCCTCAGAGCTCGGCTTGTGACACGGTTTGACGTGAGGAGCCATTTTCTTTACGGCAGAGCCGAAGCGGATGGATTGTTTTCTGAAAATGAACGTGTGTTTTACGTAAAAACTTGCCTCACCACCACCGGTCCATAAAGTCTAACATCAGCCCAGATCTCTTTCTGTTATGAAATCCGCTAAAGGTCAAAAGACACTGGCAGAAGAGATGGCCTTTAACACAGTAAGGGACAGTAAGGTCTGCAGTTTCTTCAGGCTGGTTTAAGAGACGGTTGGTAACTGAAGTGTGCAACATCCAGGGCAATGACCCAACTGTAAGCTGTGTTATGTAATGGTTTTGATAACATACCCTTATTTTCTTTCTTTAATAGCGGTGCACCAATTGCAGTCTCCTGGTCGATTGCTGATCTTTTAAAAGCCTGACCTGCTGATTCTGATTTCGTTCAATGCTGATTTCTTTTTTTTGTCTGAAATTTCCCTAAATATAGCAAGAAAGTCACTGAGTTGGCTGCAGTGGGGTGACTATTGTTAACTGCAAGCATGCAGACATGACCTGGTGGGCCGGTCCGTCAATCAAGCCTCTTATGGGAGAGCAGATGAGGAAAGGTGGATTTTTAGATCTATGGAAAACATCGGCTTTACATTTAAGTATCAGCCGATCACCGATCACTTAAGGTCAAGGAAATCAGGGCAGATAGATCAATCACCCTTTATTTTTAACGTACCATTTTGGTATAGATATGTTAAAGATGGATGTTAACGCTGAATTATTCACACCATCAAGGTCCAACCAGAACTAGAGTTTGGATGTTCCACTCATGAATGCGTGTTTGTGTTTTTGATCAGGGGTGTCCAACCGAGATCCGGTTAGTGTGACTGTGTGTGTCCTCTGTGTTGACCCTGTGACAGACTGGCGATCCGTCCAAGTCCACCTTTACCTCCAGAGTCCTGCCCTGTGAAGATTCTGCCAGATTCGGCTTGTGTATCTTTGTGTTTGTGGCAACTTGCCGTCTTTTAGAACGGTCACGGTCTTGTTCTGCGCTCACCCCAGCCGCACCCGTTTCGACGTTCACGCAGGATTCTTGAGTCCAAGGTAGACCATCAGAAATTTGGAAAGTCGTGTCATGGAAACTAAATGAGGTCAACCAATTACTGTTAGTAAAGTTGTTCATTTCAGCTGTGTTGAGCAACAGAGTTCAGGCTAGTGAACAAAGTCCAGCTAATTAACCGGCTAACATCAAGCCAGTTGGACTCCAAGTGTTGCTTTAGTTTGGAAAGACGGGGAGAATATTTGATGCAATGAGCGTATTGACTTAAAATCTTGATTTATTCCGTGATAGCTTTAGTCTTGCAACACTGAGTCCATGTGTTGAAACATTGTTCACAGAGATTTTAGCTGACTCTATAAATTTATCTCACCACTTGGTACTAAAGTGGAGTTTAAGTCTTGATTTTATTGTATTTTTTGACAGTTTTCAGGTTATTAGAAAGTGAGAATCTCATGTTTGCAACATAAATATATGAAATGAACCTAAATATTAGACATGTTGAGTTTATTGGCATAAATCCACTCTGCGTGGCTATATAATCGTTTTTGCTTTGCCATACAACAACCCTCATACTCCATGGTAAACGTTGGCCAGAAACGCTACAGCAGAAGAGAATGACGTGTGAAAGTTCTCTTAATGTACTTCTTGAAACAGTTGGAAAGAAATTTATTTTCTGTTTACTGCCAAAAAACCAAACTTGAAATGAAAAGAGTTTGAAGAGAAAGCAGTTGGACCGTTGTAGAAACAAGCGGTGGGAAGGTGCAATGAGCTTCAAGAAGAATTGAACTGAAGCTAATTTAGCTTTAAAAGGTTCTGCCACTCACTGTTACAGCGCTGCTCTCTGAAATGACTCTGGGGACGTATATTAGGGTTACGGGACTTTCACCACGTCTTTCTTGTCTTCAGTATTCTGGGGACCAAGAGCCCGTGAAGGAACTCTCTCTTTCTGCTGCCAAACAGCAGCGTCCATATCCGGGCAGAGACTCTTGACTGTTGTCCGTTTCTGTGAATGAGCGACGTTGAAGCAATAATTCCCTGGAGCCGACGGGTACACAGACACCACTCATCATCGTCGTCAACAAACAGCGTCTCTGTTGTCCGCGGGCAAACGGCCGGTGTTGCATCGTGAGCTGACATGACGGCCCAATATCGCCTCTGGAGTTGGTGCAGCAGAATTTGACACCGCTCTGATGGCGGCGGAGGTTAGCTTCGTTTAGCTTGAGTGTTGTGTTGGCTGAGGAGTGTGAGGACGGAGAGGCCTTTGGGTTGTTTTCGAGAACCCGGCCGTGTTCTCGACACAAAGCAAAGCGGCCTCCGCTACTGAGCAACACAGACACTAGAATTCCCTCTCAGGCCTCAGACCGGAGTGAAAATCGCCTCACCCTTCTCCCCTCCGCGATTATGTGCTCTGCGTGTCATTACGCCGCACGGCGAGTAGTGGGCCTGTTGGCTCCCGTAATGCGATTATCCGTCCTCTTCATGTCTGCAGCGGATTCCGTCATGCCACCTCACAAACGTTAATTGACCCCACGCCGCACAGCTCAATGGGGACGTCTGTCGCTAATTGCGGTGGCATTTTCAGATGCGGTGGGAGCATTAGGCCGTGTTCCACCGCTGGAAGGATTGCCCACAAGAGATGCCTCCAACAGCACTTTCTGTGTGTGTAGGCGTGTGTGTGTAGGTGTGTGCGTGTGTGTGTTGGGGATCATTTGTGTCTCTCTCTTCCTGTTTGTGCGTCCCTGGTTCACAGAACAGTCCTGGCAGCCGCCTCACACTGTGGAAACCCCAAAAAAAAAAAAAAGCAAATAAAGGCCTGCATTCATCTGGCTATTTTACCTTAAGTTCTCACTAGATAGTTCCTTCACAATTCTGATGTGTTTACCTATCAAGACATCTTTCTCCTGGTTTTATGGGGTCTTGTTAAACACCAGTAGATGCTTTTCCATCCCCGCCGTGGGAGTAGAGATTTAAGGATGTGTTTTTATTAAGCAGAGATACGTTCAGTCTGTTCGCTCTGGACTCTGATGAATCTGTACCTGGCGACCCCGTGGTGTGCAAACCTAAGAACAATCTGTCAAGTAGAGATGGGTTATAGAACAAGATGAGGTGCACAAACGTGTGTGCAGCTATGCAGTTATAAATGGGGTCTTTTTCTTTTTATGGCTTGTTGCTATGGTGAGCGGTTAGGGGTGGGCGATATGGACTTGGAATTTTATTGCGATATTTTGTGGTGTTTATTGTGATAATGATTAAAAATCCTGATGAGAAAACTTTTTTTTCTCAGTAACTGTATGTCTGTGAAAGCATGGTACAGCATATAAGCACAAATATTGTTCTTGAAAAATATTCCCATTTGAAATAAACGCTATGTACTTAAAAAAGTGAGATTTATGTCACCAATCTGCACACAGTAACTGCATTTGGTGAGTATATACCATCTGTAGCAGCATGCTAGCTCTTTAACAGGTCAGAGTTCAGAAGGCTCTCACGTCGTCACAAGACAAAAATTGAAATCTGGATTCTAGAAAAAAAAAAATTCAATAAACTCTTGATACCACAAGATTAATAGAGAGGGGCAGCCTGTTTTTATGCTGTTTTTATTTTTTGTGTCACTATTCAGTAGCTGACCTGGCAGTCAACTGATTAACGTTAATATTTATACGTTAGCATATGTCATACAGAAGGTCTACTACTGCACTGTTGTAGATTTTTGAGCATCACTGACCTTTTAGGCGCTCTCAGATATTGGTCTTGTAGCGTTAGCTTGTAGCGTTGGCTTGTAGCGTGAGCTTGTAGCGTGTAGCTTGTAATGTGTAGCTTGTAGCGTTAGCTTGTAGCGTTAGCTTTTAGCATAGGGTGAGCTTGTAGCGTTAGCTTTTAGCATAGGGTGAGCTTGTAGCGTTAGCTTGTAGCGTGTAGCTTGTAGCGTTAGCTTGTAGCATGAGCTTGTAGCGTTAGCTTTTAGCATAGGGTGAGCTTGTAGCGTTAGCTTGTAGCGTTAGCTTGTAGCGTGAGCTTGTAGCGTTAGCTTTTAGCATAGGGTGAGCTTGTAGTGTTAGCTTGTAGTGTGTAGCTTGTAGCGTTAGATTATAGCGTGAGCACCGCTAGCATGCTGCTTCCTTCAGGACTTTGTTTTATTTCCTGTCTGCTTGCTTCATAGGAAGACTATGTTTGAATAATGTTTTAGTTAGCCTTCTTGGCTAAACAAATTGCTCATGTATTTTCCTGGATGTATCAGCTGAGTGTTAAGTGCCCCAATTTTTGTGTCAGCATAATGCAAAGAAAGATCTGGATATTTTTCTCTTGTATCAGTTATAAAGAAATATGAGTTATTTTGACAGCCCTTTTAAACATGCTAATTTCTCTATTTTAGTGTACTTTTTTTTCTACAACCCATTTACCTGCCAACTGTCATATTTACTCAGTATGCAATGTTTTTCAGAAATCAGCAAGGAATCCAAAGATCTTTGCATTTATTTCTTGAACCATTTTTACGCTCCTTTGGCGGACAAAAACAGATCAGTTTTGATCATATAAAATATGTGCAGATTTTAAATTAATTTTAAATATCATAAAATAAAACGTTTAATGCTGTCTTTTATGTTTTTAGCATCCATAAAGTGTATTACTTCATTTGAAGCGTTGTTGCACTGTTTAAGGAAACAACAGCAGCCCCAGCTTCCTGTTAGCTCCAGGCTAATATTCAAAATTAGGATATCATCAAAAGGAGGAAAAAAACTAGATATTCATTTTTTAAAAATGATTATTTACATTTTTCTCATACTCTGTAGAGAATATAGTATATGTATATATTTTGTGGTAGGTGGAATTGCCTTAGCAAGGTGATGGTAATACATTTTGGGTGCCACATTTCTCAAAGGTCAGCCTTGTGCTGATTAAGGTCAACAAGGATTTTTGTTAGAGACACAGAGAGAGAGAGAGAGAGAGAGAGAGAGAGAGAGAGAGGAGACACCAGCTGGGTATTGATCTAAAGACGCAGCATTCAGACTGACTTCTGGCTCTGAACCAATTTTTTCCCCTCCATCTCTCCTCACAGCTGGTTCTTATTGGCTGTCACTGAAATCCGACTCAGAGAATCACAACCAGCCCAGTGTGAGCAGCAGGACAGTGTCTAGGCTGAACACACACACACACACACACCCCTGCATACAGAAGAGTCGCCAGTGCGTTTGCTTCTTTGATTGCAGATAGATATTTCCAAGCTGCACCGCTGAGATCTTCTAAACCAGATGCTCTTAAAGCTGGAGTTTTACTAGGGAAACATTCCTGTCCTTCAGAATAAAAAGTTTTTGACATGCAAGTTTGAAAAGAAATATCTGATTTCACTCAAGGAGAGATTAGTTATTGAATATGTCTAACACAGGGAGACTAATGGCTGGGAGGTTTCTGATTTTATGTCTTCTTTTGTTTGGTCTTTACGGTGCCATTCCTTTCTCTGTCTGTCTTTGTGCCGACATCTCTGCTCACACAGACAGTATTCAGGTGATTACACTTCTCAATCTGCATTATTAAAGCATTAATAGAAAACATAATGACAATGAAGCTGAATAATTACATCGTCTGTTTATAGATTGATACTTTTATTGTTGTAGTTTACAGAAAATGCTCTCTGTTGATTCATTGACATTTAAAAAGTACAGATAGATTTTTAATTAGTGAGGCCTTTTTCTTCACCCAGGGCCTACATTTTGATTTACATACATCTGGCATAGGTTTTCCTCAGCTGCGAGGAAGTCACATTTTCTTTCAAATGGTCTTTTTCTAAAGATATATTTGGCACTAGTGGCCCTCTGTTGAACAGTAAGCAGAGAGAAATTGTCTGAGACTTGGAATCAAACCCAGAAAAACGCCGTCAAAGCCTCTGTGTGCTCTACCAACCGAGGCATCCAAACGGTCCTTTTCAGAGCAGCGGCTAACCCGACTCCCCTGTGAGATTTTCCTCCAAAGTGACATTGTTCTGCTTGCTAGCTTCTCCAAACAAGACTTTTGAGGTAGGTCATAGTCCTACCTCAGCAAAACAAAGCATCCCTTTAATGGTCTCTAAAAAAAATGGATCTGCAGCGTCACATTGTGTGTCTCTCCTCAAGAGAGATGATGAAACTGTTAAAGTAAGGAGAGCAGCTTCTCCGTGGAGTGTGTGGGTATCAGCAGTGTGTGGCTGTAGGAGAGGTGGGTGTGTTTCCAGTGAGCCCCCATCCTCCACCTCCTTCCTCCTCCTCATGTTAATGGAGACAAAGTCATTACTGTCACTCAAACCACAGAGCTGTCTTAGCTTTTAGTCTGGCACTGTGGCTCTTCACGTATCGGTGTGGGTATGGGCTTTCACAACCCATTTGTACGTCTTTTTTTCTTTCTCTCCACAACTCAAAGATCGTCTGTGCTAATGTTCCTGTTAGCTCTTACTCAAATAACAGATTTTTAAATCCACTGTTGTTCAAAGAAGACAAGACAAACGTTGAACTTCTTCTGAAGTTTCACTGTCTTAAACCTGGCTGAGCATCAGAGCGCTGTATTGCATATCTAGTGTTTCTATGGTGTTGTGATGGACTGGTGGTCTGTCCACGGTGTGTCCCACGTTTCACCCAATGGCCACTGGAACGAGGCACCAACCGTTCTGCAGCCCTGTGAGTACAGATGATTGGATGTTTTTATGGTGTGAGAACACAAAGTCACCTTTATTAAAATGTGTTACAGTATCGTCTTTCCATGCCTCTGATGCTACACAGTAATGATGCACAACGTTGAACTTTTGGTCGCTATCCGATATGCCGATATACTAAAACTCATTTGGCCGAGAACCGATACCGATATTTTTTCCTATAAGAATCTGGCTTACTCTACTGTGGAATTAAAATACAGCATCATCTTTGTCAGTGTGCCCTGCTGTTGTCGTTTACAAGAAATCGCCGGATGCCACTGAATGTTTTGGACACACTGGGTCCCACAGCCGTTGTGGATGTGAGAGTCCATATCTACAGTCGGATGGAGGCCGTACAAGGTCAACTTTAATAGGAGACTTTTGCTTTCTGAGAAAGAAAATTGAAGACAAGACTAAATTTTGCTAGAGAAAGCGTAGAAAAAGGACTTCTAGAATAACGTCCTTTGGACAGATGAGTCAAAAATGTAACAGGGTAACAGTAAGTATTAGAAGGCAGGATGTTCTGACGTAAATTTACGTCTTACGCCTGCAAATAGAGCATGCAGATGATTCTGATAAATCGCTAGGCTAACATTAGCATGTTTTCTCTGTTTTGATACGACTAACCAGAAAATGCACCTGTCTGTCTTTTTTTTTATTTTTAACATCATTGTAAAGGATAAAAAGCACTTAAATATGTTGAGGAACAAATTTTTTAATTATCAGCTACATCACGTGTTTCTCCTGTAATAAATTCAGTTTTGTAAATGTTTGTCGTGTAAATGTTTGTTGACGTCTAAAGTCTTCTCAGACAGTAGAGCAGCGATGCTGAGCTGTTGCCAGGGATCAAACCTGGATGACCCAGCTTGTAATTTAAATTTTTTTTTATTTATTTTCTATGCAACTCTGGTTTAGTTGCTGCAGCAACCAGTTGATTACAGCAGATGATTAATCAAGTCAGCTGGTGTTTGTTTTGACGGGGGAAACGTGCACATTTATTGGCAACTCTGTCTCATCTGGAGTTTTGTCTGGTTTTGCTGGTTGATGTGTTAACAGCCTGCGTGATTTCAGCCTCACACACACACACACACACACACACACACACACACACACACCCAGGCTTAGCTCTGTGAGCGGATGCACATCAAAGGCTGCTCGACCATCAGTGAGATGGAGGAAACAGCCAGAGGGGAGTGGAGGGGCTGCAGTGACAGAAGTGCTTTCTGATTCACACAATGGCGCATGCGTGCGTACGCGTGTGTTGTTTTATGTGTTTTTTTTCTTCTAAGTGTATGGGTGCGTGCGTGCGTGTGCGTGTGTGTGTGTGTGTGTGTGTGGTCGTTTTTTTTCTGGCTACACTTCAAGTAAATCTGATTTGTGCTGAAAGCTGCAGAGGAGTGCAGCAGGAAATGGGATTTAACTTCCTGTCTGTCTGAGGCAGCAGCTGATAACGGGGTGGCGACAAACACACACACACACACACACACACACACACACACGCACACACACACACACTCTTCATATTAATGACTCCTTTTGGAACTTTTAGCTCTCACTCATAATAAAAGTTTCAAATGAAAACAATTCATCGCCATTAATTATTCACATTTAACAAAATGTCAGATTGACATGTGAGAATATTATTGCTGACATACTGCGCTCCGCAACAAGCACAGATCCTCCACCACGCCTAACAACGAGCTCAAAATGTGTCAGAGATCTATTTTCTATCTTCATGCTTGTTTGAGAAATCCTTTAATCTCCATGGCAACCTTTCAGGGATGCCTAAACGCTTGCACACACGGAACGACGCCTTTTCTACCGAGCTCCTCCTCTGAGCTGCAGTTTCCAAGCCGAGCTTCTTCCTCACAGAGCGAACCTCCTCCATTCAGCTCCTTCAGACTAGCCAGCAGCAACTAGCAAACACCTGGTGGAACTGAGCATCTGCTGAGCTCATTAAAGGAGCTGCTTCTCAGTGAAACAATGTTAAAAACGATGCTAAAGGTTTAATAGAGCCGCCATGTTGAGAAGACTTCCTGAAGGTGGAGTTTCTGAAAGAGCAGGAGCTTCTTAAAGAGACAGAAGCCCAATTTGAAGGCATTAAATTACAAAGTCATATTTCTTTTAAGTAATGTTTGATTCATGCTGCATTTTTTAACAACTGAAGGTAACAGACTTGATTTTTTTTTTATATGAAATGGCAGCATTTGGCTGGAAAACACTGTACTGCCCCTTTAATAGGGTAAATACATTGAACCTGTTTATGTTTCATATCTGCAGAAGTATGTATTGTATTGTATGTTTTAATCCAATAGGTTTGGGTTTATAGAAGCTGAATGGAGGAGGCCACTGCAGGCGGAGCTCAGATTAAAAAATAAAATAAAAACATGATATGTGATGGAAACAGATGCAGCTCATCCTGTGGGACTCGTCTGCTCATGGCCGGAGTGCGGGCCAAAAACACAAACAGCTGCTGGACGCCGTCGCGGCCCGGACCTCATTCATCTCTGGCTGCAGCCGCTGCCGGCCGTTTGAGACGGCGGCGGGGTCCCAGTCTGCTCGGGACGCCCGAAGGGGGCCGAGTGTTTGTTCTTCCTGGGCTTTTTCTGTTTGCTGCAGATGAAATGCATCATCTGCTCTCCTTCCTCTCCTCTCCCTGCAGCTTAATGCTTTTAAATCTGCTGTGCGTGCGGCCCGGAGCTGGAGGCGCTAACACTTTCGTCATTATGGCGGTGGTTTGACTTCATGGACTGGCGGGGTTTGGGTCTGGTACTCTGATTTTTGTTGCAGGTGAGAACTCGTCCCGGTTCCACCTGGCATGGATTAAATCTTTATTAATTACGTTTTGTCAGACTTTGCTCTGTTCTGCTGCTTGGCTGGAGGTATTAGAGTGTTTACCCATGCAAAGAGGCAGAGACAGCCAGCGAGAGAGTAAGAGAGAGAGAGAGAGACCTACAGCGTTTAATGCAGGCGTGGACACTGCAGACCGTGTCTGTTAGAGATATTTATTGATTTATTATCATGATGTTTACCTAACTCTACATAAAGGAGGTCAGAGATGGCAGCGCAGCATCCTGCAAACCATCAGTGCTCATTAAAAGTCAAAAAGGAAGAACAAGCCAAATATAATTCCCTTTCATCTCCACAGACGAGACAATAAAGCAAAACTGAGATCATTTGTGACAGATGCTCACATTTCTTTCAGTAAACGCTCTGAGAAAAAGTCTGTTCGATTTTACATCCCCGCTACAGTGGCAACAATAAAAACCTTCGTATTCAGGTCTGTTTATAGCGAGCCGACTGAAACACTTTAAAGGGACAGGATTATGTAAAATTGACTTTTTTTCAGCCTTACATCATGTTATAAAGTTATTCTCTCATCATAAACATAATTGGAGTCTTGGCTTGATTCTTTCATGAATGGATGTCCGAATGGAAATCCTCTAATCTCCATGGCAACCATTCAGCTGTGGCTGGTTGGACCTGGCTCCACCTTCGAGACGAAGCTCCTTCCACCTCACAGAGCAGCTCTCCCCTCCTCCATTCAGCTCCTTCAGACTAGCCAGCAGCAATTAGCAAACACCTGGTGGAACTGAGCATCTGCTGAGCTCATTATAGGAGCTGCTTCTCAGTGAAATGCTGGTAAAAACATTAAGGGGTTAATTGAGGAGTGATGTGAGGACTTCCTGTATGTGGAGTTTCAGAAAGAGCAGGAGCTTCTTAAAGAGACAGAGGCCCAATTTCAAGTTGTTAAGTTACAAAGTCAGCTTTCTTTTAAGTCATGTTTGATATATTTTTGATAGATTTTTAACAACTAATGGTAATATAGATACTTGATTCTAAATGGATTTATGTGCCTGAAAAACAAATAACACTGTCCCTTTAATAAATAAACACCCAATCACAGTGATTAGTGGATATAATAATGGCATTTAGTTCTTGATGAATGAAAAATGTGAAGGAGCCATGTTTTCTGAGATGAGAGCAGATTAATATTCTGTGGTGTTCACAGTATTATGGTATCTATACCAAATTTATAGTATTAGCTACAAAAAATAAATAATTATTCCTATCAATGCTAACTTAAGCTGACATATTATTATGAGTTATAATGTTTTAGAAAAAATATTATGTGACCTCATGGCACAAATTGTGGCTGTGTTTTCTCTGTTTAATTTCTGGGGCAAATAAATCATTCTTTGGGTTGTGTGGGTGTGTGTGTGTGTGTGTTTTAGGATTTGGGAGGCGTGTTGTAGCTAAGCAGTTGCTCTCGCTCTTCACATTAAGCCGACTTTACACCAATAAAATGACTGCGCTGGTCGCTCTGCAGTCTCACATTTAGCTGCATGCTTGGACTATTCCACTTCGTGTTCCTATTTGCAGCAAAGTGCATTTCTGTCTCGGTGAGAAGCTCTTCCAGTCGGCGACACCGTGGCGACCAGATATCCTGAGCCTCGCAGTAAAAAGATTTTCACAGGTTTCCTCTGTGTGTGCTGATGGCTGAAAGCCACCTGTTCATGCAGACACACTCACACACACATGCAAGTTAGAAGGACTAGTGCTTTGTTTTATTTTTGTTCTTTATTGTTATAGGTGTAAGCACGTTCCATTAATCAATTAATCACAAGATAAATTTGAATAAGCTGATCATTTCCATTCTGATGATTAAATTTTTTTAAAGAGCAATTTTGTTTACAGAGAGCTTATAATAATTGATTTGATGTATAATTTCGGTTGTGTGTGTTTTTCATTTTTATTTCAGTTTATAGTTATTACGCTGTTGTGTTTTTTTTTTTGGGTATTTAAAATGTTCTCCAGTTCCAGTGCTCAGAGTTCTTTACAAAATTAAAGTTTATTGGTCTTTAATGTTGTATCATTATGTCATTTTCAATATAGTATTTGAAAATGGCCTCAAAACGACAATATTATCATTTATCGCAACAATTTCTGGGACAATTTATCATCCAGAAAGATTTTTTTTTATCTATCGTCTAAATTGTTTTTTGAAAGCAGTAAAAAATTTAAAATCCTTTTGTTGATATGCTGTATCAACAAAACACGCCCAAAGGTTTGCAGTTTAAAAAGAAGCGATTAGTTTGCATAACAACATATTTCTTCGTTTTGCCTCCCACAAAATGTCAGCCAGTACGTTGACCAGGTGGAGGAAATATGAAGCTGTTGTTTGAAGAGTCCAATAGCTAAATAATGAATTTAGAATAAACAAACAAACAAACAAACAAAAAAATCAACTCTGTTGGTGCTTTCTTCCTTCAGTCTTGTTCTCCAGTCCTGATCGCGCCTCCTGTTGCTGCGGGCGGGACGCACCGAGACAGAGTACAAGCAAACCGAGCCAGAAAGCTTTCAATTAGCTGCTTTTAATCAGAAATCACATCAGACAAAGTCATGATTCCTGTAATTGGAGGAAACGGCGAGAGTTAGTTCTGAAACGCGGCCATGCGGATAATTGGTTGACCCCCGCTGGTTCCTGTGGCACTTCTACTCCGTCAAAACGCATTTGGCATCGCAGAATCCGACCGCAGATCACAGTGATGCAATAAAACCCAGTGTAGCTAAGCTCTGCTGCTCGTGTGTGTGTGTGTGTGTGTGTGTGTGTGTGTGTGTGTGTGTGCGTGTGACGCGGCACGCCCTGCGAAAGCCTCGGTTTGAGATCCGCCGACAGTGAGGAATGAGGCTTCATTACCCAGCCGACCGCTGTGGACAAAGAAGACGGATAATTACACCGTCCGGCGGCGGGAACAAAAGAGGGAACAAGCCGCCTGCGGCATCATCCACCTCCCTGCCGTATCTCTGCTGCTCAGGCCTAATGAGCGACCCGCTTTCCACCGGTTGTTCTGCCCATGTTGGCTGAGTCTGTGCCAGCGTGGAGACGAGCCGAGACAGCTGAGACCAAGGTGTTCTCCAGATGTGATGGCTTCTTTAAAGGAGCCGTGTTGTGTAAAAATCGACTTTTTTTTTTTTTTAGAGCTTTCCATCATGTCATCATGTTATTCCCTCATCAAAAACATACCTTAAGTGTCGCTTTGATTCTTTCGTGCATGTTTGAGAAATCCTTTAATCTCCACGGCAACCTTTCAGCTGTGCAAAACGACTGGATGGACCTAGCCCCGCCTTCGAGACGAAGCTCCTCCTCAGAGCTGCAATTTGTAACCTTTTGAGCTTCTGCCGCCCTAAATAAATCTTCTATTTATCACCTTTTGCATTTTGAGTTAGTCCTAAACCAATAATCGCCAGATCAACCTGACGCTGTGTTGATGTCACGTTGAGCAGAAAGAGCCGAGCTTTTCGCAGGTTGATGTTAAATTTATCCTTTGCTACAAACGATGAAGCGTTAACTAAAGAATTCTATATTGTCGCATATTACGCAATAAAATGTTTATTGTCTTATTCAAAACAGGAAAATCATGTAAAAAGGGGCAAACTGTTTTTTTTTTAACTCTAATTTCTAGATTAATCTTTAGAATATTTCATTAATCAAATCTGAACGAGTAAGAAAAGAGCTCATGGGGAGATTTGATGATGATTTTTGTCATTTTTACAAGAGGATAGAAGATAATTTTTAAACATTTGAATGTGTCCCAACACCAAGTCATTCGTTCAGAGTCGGGACAGGGACGGACAGAATCTCAGTAACTTCGGTTCCTCTGATCATTGGACTCTGTGGCTGTTAGCTGATGGTGACTCAGTGAGGTTGAACTTGCAGGTCTGCTTTCTCTTGCAATGGAGCTCATGACAAAGGAATCTGTGGTGCTTCAGAAGCTTCATTAAAGGTGTTAATGAAGAATGTCCGATCTTCGTTTGCACAAGCAAAACATGGTCCAACTCTGTCCCAATGTTTTAACCAGGCATGTTTTTTTTCCTCTCTGTATTTATTAGTTTATGTTGGTTTAATATTTGTGTGTCTGCAGGAAGAGTCCCTTTGAACGCACTAGAGTTTTCTAGAGTTAAGGACAAGAAACAATGAATACTGTTTTATTAGATGGAATAGCTGCTGAGGAATTTTCTTGTCTGCTGCCCTTTTTTAAAGCGACCTTCTTGTATCTGGTTCTACACTCGTGTTTCACTCAGTATGGATGTTCAACTGAACTCAATGTGATCACAAACACTGAGAATCTTTCTGCTAACTATGGTGTTACCGTAACATCAGAAAATGCTCCATAGGCGGCTGAACATGTTTGGACACTTTCCACCAGGACATCGCCTGTTTCACATACAGACCATATCTCATTTTCTTCCAATAGATTTGTTTGTTTGTTTGTTTGTTTCGGCAGAAAAGTGTCCTGTTGATACGTAGCCTGGTTAAAACCAGCTCCTTGTTCTACAGAGGGTCAGGACTCTCGACTGTTGAGAAGCGGTTTGGATTCTGTTGAGGTTTTAGACAACTGGATCTGACTCTACCCAATGGCTAATGATTAGCCGTGATTTATATAATGCACCAGCTTGACTGTGAATGAAGCTAAGCTATGAAGCTTACCAGACGTTGCATTCAGCAATCGTCCACTGTGAAGAGGGAATTGTTTAACAGGACGACATCTTTGCCAGCATTAAAAGGTCTTAAACATTTTTCGTGTTCGGACTTTAATCTCTCAGTATTCGGAAACGTGACCAATACAGACTGTATGGCTTCATTCACTTCCTCCACTCCCATTGCTGAGGTGCTCTACAACTCTGAAACAGTGGGGAAAATCCACGCCAAATTTCACAACTTCTCCTGTTTGCTGATTGGCCTGGCTGAAATTAAATTGGAGGAATTGAGCTCAATGGGAGAAATCCCAGACGGAGCACTTAGAGAAATGGGAATCGAACTGAATTTCGTAGAAATGCGGCCAAGCTGGTACTCTAACCGTTTGGGTTACTCAGAGTTTGAAATACAGTTCCACCAAATATGAAGCAAATGAATGTAAGCTTATGAATTTAAAAGAAATAATTCTTCAGACATTTAGCAAATAGATTTAATTTAGGTAGTCCCAAATTCAGTTTAGGTGTCTTTTCATTCTGCCTATGTAAACATGAGACATTTTTCCCTTTCCTCCCATTGGAAATGGACTCTCGGTATTTTCCTTCAGCAGTACGGTTTCTCCTGACCGCCGCCCGACTCTGTTGGATTCTGTCGACGTCAGGTCGTCTCTCGTGGCAACTCCTCTTTCTGCTGCTGACAGAAAGTCAGGTTGGGATGGACTTCTCAATCTTTCCCGCTCATCTATTCCTTCGCCAAGCTGAGAGCCAGTAGGTGTATCGTCACGGTAAAACGTTTGTGCGTTTTGATGCAGAATTCACCGTCAAAGCTGACGGCTCTCCCTCCTGCTCAGGTTGTGTTAGACCTTCTGCTCTGCACGTTAAGATGGCATGTTTACATCTGAACTGTCCCGACGTGGAGCACAGGAGGTCCGCTGGGACGTCAGAGTTCATCTCTCAACCTTTCTGACTGAGGAGGGAAGTAGCCGCAGGGCAGAGAGGAGCAGGAGGTTAAGCGGGCCTCGTCTCTGCTCCTCCTGTGTGTTTTGTGGCGTCCGTCCTGTCTGCGGCGTGTGGAGCATGGCCGCGTCGCACGGCGACACGCTCCAGCTACAGCAGTGGCACGACTGACCTTCTCGTTGACAGAGGGGAAAAAAACTCAGGTTTTAGCCGCTGACTGTGTGGCGCTGCAGCCTTGTGTCGTTTTCTGTGACTCCAGCCCTGCAGACTGAGGGGAAGACAAAGAAAAAGAGGAAGGCTGCAGGTTTTCCTAAGTCAAATTTACTCCATGCTTTAAATATATGAGTTAACAGGTTGCTAAGCAACAGCGAAGTGGTATCTTTGCTTATGTTGTGAACCCGTTCACTTTCTCAATTTTTATTTGTTTGATCAATTACTCAGCAGCACAATAGTTAGTAAAGAAAGACTTATGTTTTGTTTTTGTTTTTTGATTGGTTGAAAGAGGCGCTTCTCTTCAGGGAGCAGCCATAAATGTATTTGTTTGCTACAAGATAGATATACTTTATTACAAACCAGTAACATAAAAGAACAGACAATAATACATAAAAGAAAAAGTGTACATAGAAAGAAATCCAACCTTTTCAGGAGGCAGCTTCCAAAGTGCAGATTTATAACAACCAACACGATATTCAGCGTTAGTCAGTAACAGAACGACTCTGTTATTAGACTCATTTAGTCACATAAAGTTTCTTAAAACATCCAGCAAAGAGCTGAGACCAGCAGGGTTCACATGATCCCCCTAAAAAGGTTTTTGAACTTGGATTTTGTTTAGGATCAAACAGCTTTGGCTTCGGCCAGGATTAGCTGTTAGCTTTAGCATCTTAGCTTCAGCAGCTGAGATAGCGACTGGTAAGAAAACCCAGGTCAAAATATCTGAACTCTCCCTGTTAGACGGTGTCTTTATATTTAATAACAATGTTGTATTACTTCTAATAATTTATACAACTCCTGGACAAATTCGAATTAGCGAGTCCAGCAGAGCGACACTTCACCGAAACTGCTCCACCTGGGCTTCTTAACAAGTCTAAAGGTCCAGCATTATTTAAAATTTACCTTTTTGAGCATGGCTGCTCACAAGTAGAGCTTGCCGCTCCATCTCCTGAATAAGACGCCGTCGTCTCTGACGGCTGATGGATAATTTCTAGCGCCATGGCTAAATTATAAATATATCCGTTGCTGCCTTGATTTTTACTGACTCATCGCGTGAACAAACTTATTCACGTGATTTTAATTTGACTTCTTATTTAATGGAAACACTTCAATTGCAAAATAGTTTTTTGTTTTATGTTAGAGTAATATAGGCAAAGATTTAGGCACATTTGTAATGGAAACGCAGTGATAGTGAAATATATTCTTCTTCCCTCAGTAACGCCTTCAACATGAAAGAGTGTCCTTGTCAGCGCCACCTGTTAGTTTGGATGTTTGACTTTCTGACAGGTTTGTCTCCAGTCATGCTAAAACACAGTTGTGTTGCTGAACATTGCTAAAGTTTGAATATGACATATTCAAACTCTAGTGACAGTTTAGCATCTTTATTTTCACACATAAAATTAAACCGTTTTTGCTAATTAAATCAAAGCAGTTTTTTTATTGTATTGGTTTTGATCTCAGATTAAGCTATGGTTTTGATGTCTGTTTGATCTGTTCGCTGTCTGATGACCTGACAAAAATAAAAGCAGAGTCATTTGTTGTGCGTATTAACATGCAGCACAGACCCCACCCCCCCCGTGAGTTAAAGTTGCGTTTCTGCATAAATATGTATTTCCATCATCAGCCGCCGGCTTGGAGGCGGGTGAAGAGGGAAAAAAAAGTAGCATTCCTCCCTCCTCCTTCAGGATTGTCTCCATGTTTCTTTGTGAGAAATCTTTAACCAACCACTGAGCCTGTGGGGCCTCCGAGGATGAAAACACATTTTTCCTCCTCACACACTTTCTCTTATCTTCCTCTCTAATTTTCTCAAGCGCACACACATCGGTGTGCACACACGCTCCCGACGCGGCGGGGTTATTTTTCCAAGCGAAGGCTGTAATGTGTGCAGTGATATTCAGCCGAAAAGAGGGAGGGGAGCATGGGGGATGGTTTAAGTTTTAATGAGTTATGCAGGAGGAAGGCCTCGTCTCGTTATTTTATTGGAAACACTCGGGTGCACAGGGCAAAATCTATAATCCTCTTTATTGAAGGGAGTCTCCGTGGACGTCCTATGGGACTGCCATGTAGTGTGTGTGCATGCACGTGTGTGTGTGTGTGTGTGTGTGTGTGTGCGTGGGCGTGTGTGTGTGTGTGTGTGTGTGTGTGTGTGTGTGTGGTGGGAGTGATGGAGCTGCCGTGAAATCTCTTTGTTCTCATTCAGGAATATTTCCATTTGAGCTCTCTGGGATAATCAGCTGCTGTGGCTCGTGGAAAGCAGCAGTGTAAGTGCAACGATGACTTATTCCACAATTCAATTTGAGCATCAAAGGCAGATATTTCTTCTTTACTCGTCCGTACTGTTCACGTGCGTGGGCTCGTGAGACCGCGCCGTAATGGGACGTGATTAAAGTCCGAGCCTTCGTGAGGAAACGCCAACGGAAACGGCAATGGCAACGCGACATTTTCTGATTTAACACAGTATAAAAATGAGGTTACGTCTGAGGCTCTCTAGTCGTCTGCGTTTCTATCTGTCGTCCGTTTTCGTGACTGGACTAACACCAAGGGCCATAAATAAAGCCAGAGTCGTAAAACCGGAATAATAGTTAAAAAAATAAATAAATTCCAGCAGCAGCAGATGGCCTGACCCCCACAGAGCCCTGAACTCAACATCACGCTGAGCATCCCAATTCCCTTAACTGCATCCCAGTTTCCTTCACTTGCATCCGCCCCTTTCATCCAAGTTCGTCCCAATGAAGACGTGAGGCGCGTGTCAATAAGGAGGAAGAGAAAACCTCATGTACACGCCCAGATTTCAGCCTTTTGAAGCTCCTAATGGGAATGAATGTATGAGTCTTGTGAAAATAATTTTATATGTATTAGGATTTAGGTCTAGGCTTTGACTGGGTCGTTTGATGTGAAGGTGCTTTGATCTAAACCAGTCAGGCCAAAGCTTTCTTCTTTGGATAAAAAGGTCAGTAAAACTTTTTAATTAAAAACATATAGAGATGGAAGGCAGCCAGTTATGCTAGCTTGATTTTGACAAGCTTGACATGTAGACGTGCTGCAGAATTCAGTGTTTCTGTTTAGTTTTAAAAAACCCACCAACTCTCTGACAGATCGTCATTAGAGCAGGGGTTTAAATGAGCTAATCAATCACCTCTGCCTTCGCACAATCAATTATTAATAATCGCCAAATAAACATCAAACCTGAAAACATAAAACTGTAACAAACTGAATGTTCTGCTCTTTGTGTGGGAAAAGTTGATCCATTTTTTGGTGTTGAATCTTGATCCTCTAGCAGAGCTGTCAGTCAGTAACTATGGCAACGGGTTTGTGTGTAGCGTAGCAGACACAGGGAGCAAAATAAAAGAGTAATATAAGTGATTTTGAGTTGTCCTTCAGTGGTTTTTCTGTTATTTTTCCTTTGCTGTGGTTCACCGCGCTACGTTAGTAACACCCAAATCTCCAGGTTTAATTTTGTTAACAGGTTTGCTCTACCGCAGCAGTGTGGCTACGGACTGCAAAGACAAAAATCGTCTTTTTGCCCTGAAAATTTCCTAACATTAACAGTAAAACGCTCATTTACTTTTTTGGTCAGGTGACAATCTCACACAACCAACAGCCACATCGTCATTGACAAAAAGTCGCCTTTGTTCTCAAACCAGAAGCTCTTAGAGGAGTTCCACTCAGGATGGTTTCTTAAACTCCCAGACGGGGTTTTTAAGTATTCATGATGGCACTTTGCTCTGCCAGGTCATCTGTGAGTCAGCGTGACATCCATGCCTTAGCCTAACTGGTCGATCACCTAGCAGGCCCGGTTTAAAGCAGCCCAGCAGCCGATGTGTCAGGGCTAAAGTGAGTGCAGCAGAGTGTTTGGATTGCCACTTACAGAGCAAACCAGCCCTTCTGTGCACATCACATCAAATAATAGACTCTGCCGGTCCTCATTGTTCTTGGAGAAAATCTTGATCACAGCCATTTTCCTGCAGGAAAAACGTAAAGCCGGCATTCGGCCATTACTGACAGCAGGTTTCAGTTTCGGACCGGCGGGAAAGACGTGATCTGGATGCTGACGGTAGGCCTCTCTGTTGGGTCGTTATGAGAAACAAAAGAATCTGCAGTTAAAAGAAGATATTGATATTTTTAGGTCTTGTCAGAACTATATGTTCTTCATCTGCGTTTGCATCCAGTTTCTTTAACAGATGTTTGGAACAAATCGTGTGAGAAGGTCCAGAGAGCTTAATGTTCTAATTGGTGGTTTAAGAACCTATAGGGATTCCTTTCGGTTTTTATTGCAGGTTAGCTGAGGACGGCCAACGCTTCTGCGCTAACTGGCGAATTGTTGTGACATTAGATCTTTTATTTGGCCTTAGACTTGATTTTCCAGGAGAACTGCATATGTTGCTGGAAATAAGGAAAGGTCTGGGTTATTTCTCTTCACCATCTGCTGCGGTGTGTGTGGAATAACGCAGGAGGCTTAATCAATGCGATGGCTCTCCTGTATAAAACGCTAAGAGCTGCTGGCCCCCGTTTCCACTTGGTGAAGTTTAATGGTATAAAAACACAGAAGTTCACATTAGTAGAAGAAATCCAGTCAAACTCACCTGCCCACATTTACAGTCAGATTACAAACAAAATGATTCACAATCAATCAATCAATCAATCAATCAATCAATCAATCAATTTATACCATTGGTTACAATGAGGTCAGTCAGCTTTCTTCCCAAATAGGAGACTTTTTATAGACACAAAATGACTATAAATGTAACGGGATCAAAAATGGCTAACAAAACCCACAGTGACTCAAATACAGTATCCTCATTAGAACAACATTAAGAAAAAATATATTAAAATGAAATAAAACAATATAAAAAATTGTGTTCATTTGAATTCTGAAAACTTGCATTTAAAAAAAGAAAACAAAAACTAGATTTAGCATATACTATTAGCAACTGGTATTGTAACAAAAAACAAAATTTTTCCTGTGTCATTTTAGAAAAAGTGGATCTGAAACAATGTCAAAAAGCCGCCAAGATGTTCGCAAATTTAAATAAAACAAAACAATATTAAAACTTTACTAAAACTAATTTTGGAAACTTATGGATTTTTTTTGTAGCTAGCTTTAGCATCTTCTACTAGCAATTGGTAAGGTCTCAAAAACAACAGCTTTCCCGTGTCATTTTCTAAGAAGTGGATCTGAAACGATGTTGATTATCATGATCAGCAGAGATCAAACAAGTTAATTAACTTTGGCGGATTCTGTTAGGCCTTCACGTCATCTACTCAACGTTTTGCTGTCTCACATTCTGACTGGACCGCAAACCTTTCTAGTTACAACATCGCCTCTTTGTCTGACAGAGACTCCATGTGTGAACAATAAATACTCGCGTGCGTTGCGAGGAGCTTCTTCTGTTGTTTTTGTCTCACTCTCTTGTTTTCTCTTAAGCTAGTAGCATCTTGATGGGGTTCCGGCTGAATATTTAGCGGCGCTCCTCTTCCTCCTGCTCCTCTTTCCTCATCCCGGCGTCATTAGCGGTGATTGATCGGAGGGCCCGCCGGAACACGGATGGTGCCAATAGGTGTGACGCGGGGAACATCGCCCGCCGGCCGCCCTCCTCACTTACTCCGCTCCGCATTGTGATTGATCAACGCAACACACAGGGGTATAAAGAGGAAACACACACAAATTAAAGGTGGGGGTGTTTTGTTTCGGGGGGACAAGCGCTATTGTACCAGCAGGTCCGTGTGATGAATAGGGAGGCTGCTCCACGGAGACCCGGACGTTTGTCTTGGATTTCTTGCTCTGCGCTCGGTATTCGTCTGTAAACATGTACTGAGCCATTTATTTTCAATCAGATAAACACGTCCGACTCAACTATGGTTTCCTCCCGTAGCTCGAGGAGGGGGGAAAAAAAAGCCCCAAAAGGCGTCGTGTGATATTTATTAAAAACGATTCCGTATTCGAAGCTCGCCGCTTCCCACATTTGTCTGCCGCAGTTTAAATCCAGTAATTATGAAGGAGTCGGATCATCGCTTTGGTCGGATTTAAAATCCATTCTGTTCCGAGACACTTCATAAACGTTCCAAGATGGCTGAACATAGAATAAGCGGATAGCACCAGCGTATAATGTTGGCTGCCGTTTAATAATTCCAATGTACTTTTAAATTAATAGGTAAATTTTTTCTCAATGGCTCTGTTTAATTTTGGCAATTGAATTCTAAGCGCTTATAAACACCTCAGCACCCACTCCACAATTTCCAAGCAGATGCTAATTGGTAGCATGTTTCTATTTAAACTGAAACCATCCGTTTTCACCTCATTAATTAAAGAACTCTGGTTGGTTTGAACTACAAGATAAACATGAAACAAAGATACATAATCACATCGAAACACAAAGACGGGGTCAGTTTGAACGCCAAATAGTCCAATTTAATCCAAATTATGAGAGTGCAGTCACTACTTAAGAGAGAAAAAAACCACTTGGGTGGTATTTGTTTAAATAATACAGTAAAAAATTCATGGAGTTTGAGAAAAATGAACTAAACAATGGATTGCCTTAACAGATTTTAGTACGCCAAACTACTGGAAGGCAAAATTTAAGCAAATATATTCCACAAATTCCAGCCACGTCTCAAACGTCGTTGAGCTGAAATGTCCAGTGGTTGCACAGATGCGTTGCTGAGTGCTGGTTTTTTAATCTGCCTCCATGTCTCTGTAGGATCATGAATAAACAAGCTCCACCGTTTCTGTTTGCTAAATCTTGTTGATGTTGTTGAAATTTCTGGTTGACTCGAAAATTCTGCGACCAGCTCTGACCAAATCATCATCGTTTTGTGGGCCTTGTAGAGACAGCATTGTAAAATGGACTTTTTGAGCTTTACATCATGTAATAATGTTATTGCCTCATCAAAACAACTCTAGAGTGTTGCCTTGATTCTTTTATGAAATCCTTCAGTCTCCCATGGCAACCATTGCTGTAGAAGACGTCTCGGTGGATGCAGCTCCTCCTTAGAGCTGCAGTTTCCAAGCTTCACATGCCAAACCTCCTCCACTCAGCCCCTTCAGACTAGCCAGCAGCAATTATCAAACACCAGGTGGAACTGAGCATCTGCTGAGCTCTAAATAGGAGAAACTTCTTAGTGCTATGCTGTAAAAATGTTGCTAAAGGGTTAATAGAGGGGCCATATTGTGATGACTTCCTCATGGAGGAGCTTCTTAAAGAGACAGAGGCCCAATTTGGTAAAAATTGGGGAGTAAAATTTCTTTTTGTATTTGATATAGTCAGCATTTTTACAACTGAGTGTAACATAGACTTGATTGTGCTATAAAATGGCACTATGTGGCTGGAAAACACACATACTACTCCCCCTTTAAGATTGAATACACATGACTGTGAAAACTCAACAAGCATAAAGTAGAAGTCGAGTATCAAAAGGTTCTCATTTCACGTTTGAGTTCTGAATCTAATTCTTTCTAAATCCATCTCCAGTTAGACTTCAGTGCGGATCAGAGAAGAACCAGTGGTCTGTCCAGTCCCAGGCTGTGGCAGCGTACTGGTGCGGCCCTCATGTTGGGAGGAGCTGCTGGGGGAACTGGACCGGCCCGTTCCGGTCTGGACCGGCCCGGCTGGCGGCCGCTTCAGCCATATGGCCCGCTCCGGCTGCAGCACCCTGTACGCTTCACTTGGCCGAACATTAAACGGCACACTGTCGCTTTCTGCTCAGAGGTTGCAGTTCAGTTGTCATCTGCTGGTCTTATTGTTATTTATGATCTCACTTACGCCGAGTCATTTTTAATTTCACACAATCTGCTGTGAAAATGACGACCGACAAACTGACTGGGCTATTTGTGCGTGCATCACATTGAGTTACATCACAGCAATCGACGCAAGTAAGGCGTGTTTTCTATTCTGTCCATTTCCACTGGCCGTATGAATACACAGTTTGACATTGAAAAAAAAATAGATTGCCTTAAAGAAAATACTGTTTTTTGATAAGATTTGGCGCTAGGAAACTGGTTTAATTCATAAAACTGCAAGGGAAATTTTTTTTAACGTCACGAGTCACATGGTCCACAACAGGCTGTTACCACTGACGAAA
The DNA here is from genome assembly GCF_019740435.1 of Gambusia affinis. Taxonomy (NCBI): domain Eukaryota; kingdom Metazoa; phylum Chordata; class Actinopteri; order Cyprinodontiformes; family Poeciliidae; genus Gambusia; species Gambusia affinis. The sequence continues at coordinate 6,176,888 of NC_057878.1, forward strand.
ACCATGAAGAAGAAGACAGGAAGTGGTAGAAGGACGAAGAAGCGGCAGGAAATTCAATGATTTATCATATGAACAAACTTATTCATGTGTGATTTTGACTGCGTCTGTTTGGATGAGATGATTTCATACTCGTTCGCCAGGCTGTGATGTAGGTGCACCGCGCTGTGTTGCTGCAACCAATAGGAAAATTCAGCTGCTTAAGCACCACTGGGGGGCAGCACTGAGTCGGTTTCAGGCAAAAATAGTGCAGAATTAAACATAATTTAACCAATTTAGGCAGTTCATCAACAAAAACAAGTTAATAAAAATGTGCTGATCCAATAGTAATATCCGTATTGATACCGATGTTGAAAAGAATTCTAGATTGGATATTGGACCCGATCTGTAAGAGCAGATCTTTTAATATCTGAATTTCTTTTGTATTTTTATTTCATTTTCTCTTATGTATTTTAATAGGTTTTGTATTCTTTTTTTTTGTCATTTATGATGTTTTAGTAGATTTTTTTATTTATTAATGTGAAGCACTTTGTAGCATTTGATTTAAAAAAAGAAAGCGTTATTATCAGCAGGCATTGTGCTCCTTGGAGGGGGGGCTCACCCTTTTTCATAGTTTGAAAACCCCTGCACTAAATGATTCATCTGCTCCACAGCAGCATTTACCGTCCACTTTCGGTTTCACTTGTTGCGCTTTACAAGCTGAAAAACCTAAATGACTGCACGTCGCTGCTGATTTAGGTTCTCACAGCGATCTTTAAGATGAAGCGTGTTATTTTTCCCTTCCCTCCAGCCGTTCCTCCCTGCTTCCACTTCCACTGGGTTTCTGTTGCTCCCCTCTTTATTTAGAAAGGTCGCCGCTGCCCAGCTGGTGCTCGGCCAGGCGCATCTGTGCCCGGCGCTCGCCCTCCCCCCGTCAGGATGCAGTAAACGCTGCTGCCGTTTGATTAGCGACTCGCCTCCTCCCGTCAGCCTGGAGTCCTGCGAGGTGCAACGTTGGCGTCCGCAGAGCCAGCAGCGTTCTGCTGCAGGGGCTGGGAGGGACGGGGCTGATGTCATGGCTGAAGGCTGAACTGGCCTCACGGTGCACATCGACTTCATCGGGATGCGGTGAAAGCTTCCATCAGAGAACGGTCGAATTTCTCTTGGTTGTTTCCGCGGATGTCAGAGGCGAGTTTAATCGTGGTCGTTTTCTTGAAGTGTTTGTCCTCGTTGTGCGCGTGATGATTGGGTTTGATCACCAACCCGCGCGCTGTTTTGAAGGCGGAGTTCATCCCGTCGACCCACAGGCTCGCTGAGGCCTTTTGGCGCTTACTGTCACTCATCGTACAGGAGGGATGCTCAGGGTTTGGTCTGCACTCCAACATTTCATCAGTTTCAGCTCGTTTCAGTCGAGGCTCAAAATGTAGCCATAGTTTTCCACATGTATGTTTCATCAAAGGGGTTTTTGGGAAAGCTCCTTGTGGAAAAAAATGATTTATTCAGATTCAGCCATGTGATGAGAAAGAAGAGCTGCTTCATGTAAAGTGGCATTGCTGCGATTCAGGACAGGTTTTTCTTAAAGAGGCAGTTTTATGTAAAATTGACTTTTTTTGAGCTTTACGTCTTGTTAAAATGTTATTCCCTCATCAAAATTACTCCTGGAGCGTTGCCTTGGTTCTTTCATGCATTTTTGAGAATTACTTTAGTCTCCCATTCGGCTGCGTAAAACACCTGGTTGGACCTAGCTCCGCCTCCCAGAACAAAGCTCCTCCTCTGAGCTGCAGCTTCCAAGCTTCTGCCTCACAGAGCAGCCATCACTCCACCGCTCAGCTCCTTCAAACTAGCCAACAGCAATTAGCAGACACCTGGTGGAACTGGGCATCAGCTGAGCTCACTATAGGAGCTACTTCTCAGTATAACGTTGGTAAAAACGTTGTTAAAGGGTTAATAGAGGAGCCATGTTGTGATGACTTCCTGAAGGCGGAGTTTCAGAAAGAGGAGCTTCTTAAAGAGTCAAATGTCTTTTAAATAATATTTGATGTATATAACACGTATGGCTAGCTAGACAACAGCAGTCTATTTATCTAAATAGTTCTTTAATCTGTTCTTTAAGCTTGAACATGTAGAATGAGACTTACTGAAATGAACTTTTCTTCTCTCCTGACATATTTTACTTCTTCTCTTCATTCTGGTACACAATCTTCCATTTTCCTCATTTTGTTGTCTTCTTTAATTTCTCCTGTCCTCTGTTATTTCAGTGTTTTCACCGTCTTCTCCACCCTTTTCCTGCTGCTTGAAGCTACTCTTCTCATTTGTCACCATTCTTTAAATGTCTCCTTCCTCATTTGTCCTTCAGTTCTCATAAGTCCCTCTCTCACCCCGCCCGCCCTTCCTCCCTGCTATCGTCTCCTTCCTCCTCTCCTCTGCTCTGCCCGGGCCCAGGAGGACGAGGAGCAGCAGCAGCAGTGGAGCCAGAATTTACATCTTGATATATCACTTTGCAGCAGCAGCGAAGGCGGTGATGGATGGCATGTTGCCAGTAGCGCGGCGCTACCATGAGTTACCGTGGTGATTACCGGCAGAGACGGCTACTCACTGGCCACTTCATCACGGTGACTGGTAGGGAGGAAGGCGAAAAAAGAAGGAGAAAAAGGAGAGAGAGACTTGGAAACAGAAGTGAGAAAAACACGTTTGGAGGCGAGGCAGGAAAACGCTGTGTAATATTCTGGATTGAATGAGACACAAGCGGGTTAGATTCTGAACAGATACTGGATTCTACACAACAATGTTACTGTGATATTGACAATATTTCACTCAGAGGTCCAGGTTACATTTCTCCATTGATTGTCACTCAAAGAAAGCTAAATTATGGTACAGAATTGTACACAAACATTTCCCAAAATAAATGTACTCTTAATAAACAAAGCCACTAATATGCGCCAACACTTAAACCCAATGTGTTGTTTTCAGAACAGTGTTATCAGCTACACATATTTTTGTGGGGGGGTTTTTCTGCAGTTTTATTTAAACAGCTGGGCTCACAAAGTATGTGTGAAACCATTGACCAATCATGTCACTTCTTGGACGACTATAGTTCAAAAACTGTCAACTAAATCGGCCGCCATTGTTGTTTTATGTCTCTTTTGTTGTTTATTAGGATATTTAATAGAGAGATTGTGCAAAAAGACACAAATAAAAGACACATTAGCGCCAGATTTAGCTTAAGCTAGTTTTTTTTAAACCTGTGGCTGCACTGATGGCGCAATGGAAACTATCATCTCACAACCTCTCACACTGCAGCTCTATGTTGATTTGCTCCTCTTGGTGGCGCTGTAGTATCTCTGCACCTACTTAACTTTAACATGAAACGAGATAACGGAAAAAGTTGGAAGTTTTTTTTTTTTTTTACTTTCTCGTGTCGCGTCACCAGCCCGCTCACGCACGTCTACATCACGTAACACTTTCTTCCTACTTCACCATGGCACACCACTTTGTGTTGGTCTGTCACATTAATTTCCAGTGATATATATTCATGTTTGTGGTTGTAACGTGTCAACATATGGAAAAAGCCGTATGATTATTTTGGCAAGCCACGTATCTGAATTTACCTCATGTTTGACGTCAGAGGAGGCAGCGTTAGGGTTGGCACTTTTCACGCGTCTCTTGTCATGTGTGGATTCCTGTAAACTCTGTTGCACTGAGCTCAGAGGACAACTTGAATACTAGCATCTGCTAGAGTATATACATAATACACATAAAATGTTGTTGTTTTTTTGTTTTTTACAAGAGTCAGTAGTGTCCCTAAGGCATTGATGTGTCTCTGCTCTCGTACTTGAACAACCTGGTGCTGCAGGGAACATTCACCTCCACCCTGCCTCCGCCTGCGGTTGGTGATTTCATGTCTAGACCGGCCGCTGCCTGCCATCCGACTGGAGGAAAATCTGACATGCCCTCTGCTGTAAAACCTGGGGAGAAGCAGATCGATGCTGGCCGGCTCGCTCCTTTCTTTTTTTCTTTTCTTTTTTTACGCTGTGGGCTTTACGAAACGGAAAGTTCCAGGTCGGGTCTGTGCCGGCGCCGCCGCAGCAGCTCTGAAGGAGGAGTTCTTCGCTGTAAGGATTTCAGGGGATTGGTCAGTCATGCAGGCGAATGATTCTGTTGGCACGCGGATGTTTCTTTTTCTGTTCTATGTGTTGTGTTGTTTGTGTTTTGTGGAACATTATTGTGCCTTGAAGCTTTTTTCCAAACCCTTCCGGCCTCCTTTTCCTGTTTCACCTGATTTGAGTCTCCTGTTGGTTAAACGTCCAGCAGTCTGAATTGTGTTTCCTATTCTCTCTGCAGTGTCAGGGGGGAGAGATGCATCTGTGTGTGTGTGTGTGTGTGTGTGTGTGTGTGTGTGTGTGTTTGTGAATAATTTACAGTCGTTTGGTTCAACCTTGAGGTGACCTGAACACGCACTGATGTCTCTGCTGCCACCTCAGATAACACTTCTCTGAGAGCGTGCTTAACTTTAGTGCCTCTGTGGTCTGTGTGGGAGACGTGGGGTTTGAGTTTGTCCTCCACTCCGGCTCGGTGTGTTACGGCCGCCGGCGGGAACGGCACTGTCAGATCCGTGAGTGTGGTCATGCAAAAAAGAACAAAAACCATGGTTACAAAGTGGAAAAGGGCGTCACTATGAACTAGAAACACCTCTTGGATGAGCTACTGAAGGATTTCAGCCACTTTCAGCTTCACTGGTTGTGGTTTCCATCAATGGTAACATTGAGATTGTCAGGTCTGGTTGTGCTTCATCCACACCTTGATCTCCTATAAGAAGTGGTGATGAAAGTGGCATCTACATAAAGCTGTGAGTCATCGGCATGGAAGTCATCACCTGACCCAGAGGAAGGATGAAGAGGATGAAGAGGATGGGGCCGAGGACTCACCCCTGAGGAACTCCACAGGTGAATGTGGATTGGATGTGGAGATAAATTCTGTCTGGTCTGTGTTGTGACTGACGTCCATTTTACACTGACTGTAGTTGTTGATTGACAGCAATCGTTGCCAGAGAAACCAGAGGTCCAGGACTGGACATTTTTTGCTCAAGCTGTTTGAACCAATGGTTGTTACACGTTATCGTACCCAAGAGGGAACCACACTTGTGTAGGTCCACAACTATTTTCCTGATATCTTTTCTGATTTCTTTTGTTTTCCCATGGTGTCGCATCAAGAAGTAGTGTGTTGCCCTAGAATGCAGTAAATCCACAGAAGCGCCTCGGAATTCCTCGAAACGCACAAAGTCGTGACGTCATCATCATCACATTGTTTTGCCTGGCAAGCCGACAGTTGAAACATGTTGAATATACATAAAGGAAGCTTGATGATCATTGAAATATTGGGAAGTATTTACTTGAGAAAGAGAGGAATATTTTTAACATCGTGGTGACCACCAGAAGAATCACCAGCTGTGTTTCCATTGACCGTATAATAGCGCAATTTCTCATTGACAATAAATTCGCAATTTAGAAAAAACTTGTTTTGGTGGTAGGATGAGGTACTTTAAATTTTATTACTTTAAATTAGTTTATTGCAATGGAAATGCCTTTTTTTTTACGTCACACAGTCGACAGCCGGATGTTGCCGCTGGCGCAGTAGTTGGCGGATGACGTCATGTTTTTTGAATGACGTGTCAGACGAACAAACTTACTCACCTGTGGTTTTTGATTGCGTTTCTTATCTAATGGAAACACCACAACTGTGAAATCGAGCATTTACCACCTGAGTGTAATATCGAGAAGGTTTTGCTCCGGTTTGTAACGGAAACGAAGCTCAAGTTCAAGAGAAACGCAAAAATGATTTTTTTATTTTTTAACACAGATATTAATAAAAATATATACCATGCAGAAATCCTTTCAAATTCAACACACACAACACTACACCTCCATAAATATCAGTTTACCTTTCACAAAAGAAGCTCGTCTGCAGGGTTTTTGAAGAAATTATGTTTTTTTTTTTTATATCCTGCCGTCTCTTTGATTGGGTCACCATAAAAAGTCTCACACCGGCTGACAAATTGCTAGATTAGCAGCACAATGCAGCAGCAGAACAGCGCCTTCATGCTTCATAAAGAGCCGCTCTGCGTGAGCGTGGGAGGTTTTGTGTGCATGAGGGGAAACCTTATCGCCTCCTGACCTGATGCTCCCTCTGATCTCCCCTCCCCTCCACCATCTTCATTCTTGACTGTAACGAGAAGTTGCTACCTGCTCGCTGATTAAACGTCTCCACGCAACAGCGCTTCCATTTATAGACTGATCTCGCGTGGTTAGTTGATGTTTCTGAGATGAACCGGAGATTTTACTGTAGTGAGATTCTTGTTCTTTTTATTTATTTTTTCCATTGTCAGTTGTGGGTCTTTATTTGTCTCGTATCAATGCTTTCCGGGCCGCCGCATGCTGAGGTAAACGAATAAGCGAGCGAGTTAAACACGCAGCCAGGTAAAGACGCTTTCAGCCGGGAGACACTCGGCTGTTTGCGTGACTCTTCGCGGCAACGTGGAGCGAGCCCAGCTGAATAAACTTTATTGGGTTTTAGTGTTTTCTGATGGCAAAATTGCTCCGCGCCCGCATCAGAGACTACAAAGCATGCCTTCGGTGGGAAGGAGAAGAAGAAATAAAAGCTCCCCGCTGGGAAGCCCTTCACTCTCGGGCTGTTCCTCGAGCAATAAAAGCCTCATTTGGACGAAGCCGTAATCTGTTTTTCTTTCTCCCTCCCAGTCCCACGTTGTTCGCTCCTTCCTTGTTTCTAGAGCCGCGGCTCGTCTGCAGCATCAGCAAACCGTGAGAGGAAACGTGAATCTGAAGGTGAACCGAAGGTCTGCCGTGGCTCTCGTTGACGGAGTGATCAGAGATTCCCGTTTGCTAGTAGAGGCTGTGATACGTTTGTTTACAGCTAATAGAGGCGATGTATCGTTGTCTATGGAAGAGGATTAAGGTCACTGAAAAAAAAAAAGAGTTCTCATCCAGGAACGCTTCATTTTCCTCTGTGCTGATTGGCTGGAGATATGTAGGACGTTGGATATTAGCTTCAGTGGTATTTCCTCAGTGCGTATTAATGTATATTAAGGTATATTTGGTGTCTGAAATATTACAATAGGTGCTTTTAGAGGGGATTTTCTGAATATGTTGACTTTAGTTATTCACCAGTGGTTTTGGTCCTTCCATCTACAAATTATCGCCAGAGTTTCCTCTACTGTAGTTGATCACGGCGCACCCTTATGCTAGCCGTAATGACAGTTTGAAGTGAGTTTAAATATCATAAAACGTTAAAATTGACCTTATTTTGAAAAGCCAACAACGATGCCTCCTGCGTGAAGCTGGCTGCTGTGCGCTGCCCTCAGGAATGAGACGGCAGTTCGAAGTAGAGGGAGAGAAACATAATGGAAAGTTAAACTGCCTCATGGTGGTCATGTAAAATCAGCTTTTTGAGCTTTCCATAATGTTATAATGTTATTCCTTCCTCAAAAAACACCTGGAGTGTTGCCTTGATTCTTTCATGCATGTTTTAGAAATCCTTTAATCTCCCATGGCGACCATTCAGCTGTGGAAAACAACTTGTTGGACTTAGCTCCGCCTTCAGGGTCGAAGCTCCTCCTTAGCGCTTTAGTTTACAAGCTTCTGAGCTTCTGCCTCACAGAGCAGCCCTCCGCTGTGACTCCCCCACTCAGCTCCTTCAGACTAGCCAGCAGCAATTAGCAAACACCTGGTGGAACTGCAGCTCTACTGAGCTCGTTATAGGAGCTACATCTCAGTGCAAAAGGTTAGATTAATAGAGGAGCCATGTTGTGATGACTCCCTGAAGGGCGGGGTTTCAGAAAGAGCGGGAGCTTAAAGAGACAGAGACCCAGTTTAAGGTATTAAATTACAAAGTCAAATTTCTTTTAAATTATATTTGACATATACAGCATTTTTATAGCAACTTAGTTACCTGATTTTTTGTCTATAAAATGGGACTATATGGCTGGAAAGCACATAATACTGGCCATTTTAGAAAAAATCCTAGAAGAAACCCTGTCCTCTGTTGTGTACGCAGTATAATACCAACATATAAAAACAACCCTACGTAGTTTATTCTTCTTAACATTTTACACACAATGGCGTCAAGCTGCACTGAATCCTGCCATGAAGAACCAAAGCAGAGCTAGCTAGTCTGTCGCTGCCGTAGACCTTTCTGGAAGCAGCAAATTCACTTAGGATAGGTCGTTTTATTTAACCGATGTGAAATGATCAGTGTTACGGCGGCTCTCTGAGAGTGTATGTGTGTGATATTTATCGCTGTGCTCCTAAGAGGCCCAACTCTTGCTTTGACCAAAGAATCTTTCAGTCCGCAGACTGCAGACTGAACGCTCCACCCAGTCACAAGCCGGCAGCACTTAGGGAGAAGACCGAGCCAGACCTCAACAGAGACTCTCATATGATCATTGACCCGAGGGGAGAGAGGACTAACTGGAGACCGATACATGACTCAGACTGATGGAACAGGACGTTGCTCCTTCTCTTTCTTCAAGTTTAATAAACAAGAAATATGTGCATGGGGGGAAAAGCTGTCCTACTGATGTGAGATCCCAGGGAAAGTGAGAACATCTGGACGGCTGTAAAAACGCCCGTCTCAGAGCAACGAGCCTCAGGGCCGAATCTTGGCTTTGGGTCTCCTGAACAAAATGCGATTAAGGCGGGGAGCTGGGGAACGGGTAACATCAGAGGTGGGAATGGAAGGAAGAGTGTGTGCTGAAGGTAGAATAGCTCTTATACAGTTGAATTGACCTCAGCTTTGGCGGAGAAATTGGGGTTAATGCTCTTTTAATTCAATCCACGCCCTCCCTTAAGTCTTTGTCACCAACTCGCACTCGCACAAGCTCCAGCGCTAAAACCGAAAGCCAAAACATCTGGACTTCTCATCAGATTTCTGGAAGCCTCTGCAGAATGAAAGGCTTTTATTTTTATTTCTCCTGCCTTTTCGTCCAGTTGGATATGTATTTATCTTTAAGGGTCGGTCTCAACCTGAGCTTTTGCTCTGTTGCGCATTGGTTTTTGGTTATTAGCTGCATCCAGGTGGCAGTGTGTCTTATAAAAAAAAGAAAAGTGGGCTTAAGAGACTTCTTTGGAAATCAAAGTGTAAGTTAGACATTATACCCTGACACTCTGGACCAGGTGCATTACAAATGTCCACAAATATTAGTTGATATTCCGCTAATGTTGAAAAAACACAATTTTGCACTTGTAGTGTTTCCATTAAATAGGAAGTGAAATTAAAATCACACGTCAATTAGTTTGCGAGACAAGTCATTAAAAATCATGGTAGTGATGAACGTAAACAGTTATGGGAAATGCTGATAATTCAGTCATGTTCTAGCGCTCCTCATCTATCAGCCAATCAGAGGAGACGTTGTCATCATATTCAGGCGTTTAGCCGCTTGTACTTTGTAGCAGCTACCTATGAGACGTTTTGTGAAAATTGTAGTTGGCGATTTTAAAGAAGAGCTGTGGATTCAACACGCTGGAACGAGACAAAACTTTTTAAGAACTTCGTGTGAGAGCTCTGGTGGAGCCAGAGGCATACTGTCCAAAGAAAACAGAACAGAACCTCATCCTCCCACCACTTCCTGTCGTCTCCTTCCTCATCATTTTAATAGTTTATTTATGTCCACCCTGTTCTGTTGCATCTTTTCATCCGATATTAGTTGTCTTATTGTTCCCGGTGATCAGTATGGGACGATGGAGCGACGATTCAATCCCACCAGCAGTGGAGTTTATATAGAGGTCCACCAAACCAAGCTTTTATTTTGATATTCCACTTCCACCATTTGTATGACTATATATTTAGTCTGGACCAAAATACTTTGCTACTAGCTAAATATTTAGGTTTAAGCTAGTAAAATATTATCTAGCTAAATATATAGGCCCAAGCTAGCCCAGTATTTAGCTAGCTAAACGTGAACGGCTAAATAAACCAGATTATGACTGTTAATTTTTGACTTAGTAACTTTATGGCACCTCATAGAAGTCTGGTCCTCCCATTAAATCTGTTATTTACTTTATAACGAAGCAGCTGCAGGTTACTGACTTTGCTGAAGCAATTTTTCTCCCAGTTGTTTAGACTATAAACTCCAGCATTTTTGTGGTGGTTGTGCCGCCTCGATGTTCAACGCTGCAACACGGAGATGAGTTGTGCCACTTTTAGTTTTCCTTGATTGTAATTAGAGGGGATGGGAACAGACGGCGCCGCCTCACCCCGCTGCTTCTGTCAATCAGCCCATTTAGCATGACTACGGTACAAGGCTGTGATCACACGCATCCTCAGACGCACAGCCGCTGGATTCTGTCTCCATTAGTTTTCGAATCCTGTCATTCTCACTTAGACTGCGCTGTTTGATTTATTTATTTAGCTCCACCTTTTCTCCTCTCCCACAATGCTAACAGCCACGTGGAGTCTGATAGCAGCACTGCTTCACCGTGGCGACGGTACGACTTGGACATCAGAATGCAGATTTAAAACCTAAAAAAAATATTACATCTCACTTCTGAGTTATTAATGAGGAGAATGATATATCGTTAGCAGATTGTGTTTAATGTACAAAGTCATAAAAATTGATTTTGTAATGGTTGAGAAAAGGACAAGTTCATATATGATTTTCTCTTCTTCCTGCTCCATTTTGTAAAGTAAGTGTTGTGAGAGAATTATTGATGAAATTCGTGAAATCAAGTGAGTAAACTGGTTGCTTTACATAATTAATGTAACTTATTACTTAATTATTTAAAGTGAATGTAAATAGCATAATATAAACAAATGTTACTTATTTGACTTTTGTACTAAGTTTGATCATTTCCTAACTCCAGGATCTGAACTAATGGAGACCTTGCTCTAAAATTATTTATATAAATTCACATATGTAAATATGTGGATATTGAATCACAACATTACAATATTACACTGATAGTTCAGTTTATTTCTCTGCACAGTGTAACCCTGCCTATTTACGGTTCCATTTGCGAATTGTTCTGTGGAGTGTCACTCTGATTCATTCATGAAAAACGCACCTATTTGCGTATTTTCCTGTAGAACATATCTAAAATGTTCAAAGGAACATTGTAGCTTTGGAAGATGAAATACCTTTGTACTGATTGGCTGGGCAGATTTAATAATGACCATGGATGTTAGCTTCTGCGATGGCGCGAAGATGGTTTCCACCGAGCGCATTAATGCATTTTAAGGTTTATTTGGTGTTTGGACTATTAAAATAAGCTGTTATAAGCATCGTTCGAGGGGCACTCAAGTATTTGTGAATGTTAGCTAGTCACAGATGGTTGGTCCCTCATACCTGCGAAAACCACAAAGCCACCAAGTCAACACGTAAAACACAAATACCATCCAGTTAATAACTAAAAGACTCGTGGTTTTACACCATTAAAGAGTAATGGTGCTTTAAATACCATGTGTTTATTAGTATTAATGGCCAGGCTAAGAGATGAGATTAGGCACGACTCTCCATGGATTATGACATTTGCAGATGACGTTGTGATCTGACTGAATATGTCAACAATATAATGGAACACTGTGCAAAGCCACGTCGCCAAACGGAAAAGTTCATTTAAAGTGATTTGTAATGAAAAAGTAAAGCAGAGGTCACCAATCTAAAGTTTAATCATGAAAAATAAACGCTTATGTCAGTAATTTTCGTCCCCATTTTCCACTGTATGAGGTCATTTTTGGAGAAGCATCATTATATTTGGTAAAAATGTATGCATATGTTTTTAAATTGGGGCATAAATCTTACTGACAGGCAACCTGATTATCATTAAACTGATAACGATGTCGGGAGCTTTTTATTTCACCTGTCTAAAATAATAACCAAAGTCTATTTTTTTTCGAAATGTGATTTTGGCAAAAAAAAAAAAAAAAAAGTTAAAAACGACCTCTTTCTTTCTAAAATATGTTTTAGGCAAAAATATCACTTTAAGGGCAAAAAACATTGGGCTTTTTTTTTTTATTAAGTTGACCTCTTGACACTGTTTACCTCCTACAGCACAACAACGTAAAGCGATACATGGATAAAATCTGCCCAGTCCGTATCGTTTTGCGACATCCTGCGGGTGGACGCCCTCTCTCTGTTCCAGACGGACTCGGCTTGTCCTCAGCTTGTAGGTTCACCGAGTCGAGTTTGGATATAAATCTCATGTGTTGCTTTGCTTTCACATCATGGATGCTCTTTCGCAGTCCAAATCTGGCCAGCTCTTTCCTTTTGTCCACCAGAAAAACGTAAATATTCACAGGCAGGATTTATTTGCTCATTCTGTGCGTGTGTGTGTGTATGTGTGTGTGAGCGATGCTAATTGGTCTGTCCTGCAGAGCCCGGTCTGTCAGTGACAGAAGGGAAGGTGTTTAAAATGCAGAGAGCAGTCACGGCTGGAGGAATTCTAGCTACAACCCTCCACCTTCCCCCCGAACGCCTCCTCCTACTCTCAGTCTTTTCGCTGCTCCATCTTTCCCCCCCTCCCTCCTCTCTCTTTCCCTCTGAAGCTTTTACCTTGTGTTCTCTCTTTCTCCTCTCCCCTGTCTGTCATTTCGGTTTCCCTCTCGTTTCTTTCTCCAACACCATCTGGTCATTTTCTGTGACTCAGCGCTGTGGCCTGCAGGAGGCTCTGCCACCCACACACACACACACACACGCCTAGACCTGTGACATTTAAAATCCACTGCCCCAGAGATGTGTGTGTCAGTGTGTGATACTGGGCATGTTGTGCAGACATTCTAAACACTTCTGAAATCAAGCCTGTCATCTCTTCACAGCCACAGCTACAGGTCGCTCTAGGGCCCTCTACTGGTAGAAAGTAATTAATGACGTTGGCTTACAGAAAAAATATAAAAACATTACACAAAATAATAAAACCCGGTCATTTACTTGACTTGTGCTACTAAAAATAAAAATCCTGGGCTATTTTTATTGGCTGCGTTTCTGAGGAAATCGGTGTGCCAAGCTAAATGTATTAGCTATGTTAGCCTGACTTTTTAACCTTTCAATGGTTTAGCAGCTTTTTTACTGGGAGCAAAACCTGGACATTCGTTAATTATTTCCCCCACATCATAGTTGAAGGAGTAGTTCTGATTATTTTAAGTGAGCTTTTTTAAGGAGAAATGGAAGCCTAGCTTAACCTGACTATCTTACTAGTTAGGCTGACTAGTAAGCTAGTTAGCTGCTAGCTACTGTCTTAGTAGCTAGCTACTAAGACAGTAAATAGCTTTCAAGCCAGTTGGTAGGATAATTAGCAAGTAAGCTAGTCAGCATATCAGCTAGGCTAACTAGCTTACTAGATTGCCAAACTAGTAATCTAGATAGGCTAGCTAGCTAGCTAGCTACTACATTAGTAGCTAGATTTATCAGCTTTTTAGGTTCGAAAAGGCTGATTTCAGCTATTTAAAGTGCTTAAAACATCTCAACATCCCATAAAGTTTATGTCAGGTGCTACAGATAGCCTCTACAAAGACAAGCAACCAGCACGCTTAAGGGATTTTTTGTGGTGTGTTCACATACTTTTGGTCATTTATACTCAAAAAATGTGACTGGGCTAATTTAATAGTTACAGAATAAATCACTGTAGCCTATCCATAAAAAAAGACTGTGTGCCATGTGGTATATTTTTTTGCTTTTCATAAAATAATTATTTATCAATTTCATTTTACTTATTTCTGTATAAATACAGAAATAAACTTGGAAATACTTAGTAGAACGTAATTATATTTAATCAGTAAGGTCAGCAATATTCAGTAATCAATCAATTCTTCCCAATCAGAACTCTTTGGTTTTAATTGCTGCATACTTCCACTCCAGGAATTGCGCCACACAAACAAAGGTTGAAATTATTAAAATTTATTGAATTATAATAATTGTCACTTTGTTACCATAATTTTTTTTAAATCAACAATGTTCACACTTTTCTGAGTTCAAAATTTTTAAAATGTTAGTAATGGTGCTTTTACTACCAAAGTATCATGAGAAAATTGTATTTTATCATGCCTTAAATACGCCAAAATGCAAACCTAAAGCAGAAGAAAAATCTCTGTCCATATTTGTTACCAGCGTCCCCTTTTGTCGGCCTTATGCCGTCATCAGCTTCAGACTGGTCAGTTTCACAAGTTTTCTCTTTTTGCAGAGCTGGCACTTATTTTGACCCCCCACAGCCCTCCTCCTCTCGCTGCGTCTCTGGCCCTAAGTGGATTAAATGGATTCGAAACACGAGCCAACAGAAGCCGCAGCCACACTAAGAGCATTGCCTGAATTATAAGCAATCCACGGCGGATTGATTTTGCAGAGTAAAGAGCCGGAGCGCTGTAACTGAGATGCATGGAGCGTTCTCGGTAATGTGGCTCTGTCACGTTGACCCAAAAAGGTCCATTATCAGTCTGCTGAGAGAGGTTCATCTAATGTGCAGCACAGTTTTTGAAAGCCAATGGTGATACCTTTGGAAGAAAGTGACTATTTTCTGGTTGCAAACTGGTCTTGCTGGGGGGGGGGATTCTTACCTAACTGGTTGATTTGTGCTTTCATACTTGGTTGACTGAAGTTTACACTGTATCATTTGCTTTACAAATTGTTCTTTGCTTGAAAGGATCCCTGGATGAGCCATTTCCTCTGGCAAAAGGAAAATCTTCCTACCTCAGAGGAAAAACCAGCTTTACTTTATTATTTACTAAGAACTAACTGTTTGTTGTGAAAAAAAAGACTTGAAGCAGTGTCTTTCTACTCAAACTTCATTCTCATTTACAGGGATGCAGCGATCCACTTTTTTCACTACCGATACCGATATCTGAGGCTTAGCATCGGTCGATACCGATCTAATACAGAAAAACAGAGATGGATTGGCTGAGAATGTACTGAATTACAAATTTATTTGATAGCTCTTCACCAGTACAGCACATTTAAATACACTAATAGCTTCTCAAGTTTGGTCAAATATGGAAAAACAACTTTCATTTGTTCAGTCGGTGCAATTAGGTGTAAAACAAAATAATGATAACAAAATAAATGATAAAGAAACTAACAAAAACAACAGATTGACTATTTGGTCAAACATGTAAACAATAAACTGCAGCAAATCGTCTTTCAGATGGTTTAGAAAGTGAAGTTAGGAATTCTAAATATAATGTTAAATAATAGAGTGACATCGCCCAGAGTTCAAAGCATAGAATTAGACCGACTAGATCTGCCCTTATAGATCACAAGTGTAGAATTTTTTTTTTTTGTATCGGGACCGATACAGACATTAGTATCAGATCGATGCGTCTCTACTCATTTTCACCTCGATATTTAAAACCTAATTACTGTTACAGATCAGTTTTCTGCGTTAACGACACTCATAACTGAGTGACTACATCACTGACCTCTGACCTCAAATGAACCAGTCTTATAAGGCCTGATGTCCTAGAAGTGTTTAACTTGTAGAGCTAGGAAATAAATTGAGGAGCATTATAACGAGAATTTATATATATATATATATTTTAACGAGATACAAAACTCAAAATGAGAAATTTTCCCGTTTTAACAAGTCATAAAACTAAATCGTAGTTGGTTGTAATGACTTTTATATCTAATTAAAACCAAAATACGTTCTCATTTAAATAGGAAAGGTCAGTACCCGTCTTAGGATGTTTGGAGGGGCTGTACGCACGGCGACGAGTGCGGCAAAGTTTTGTAAACGATAGAGAAAAAATGTGCGTCAACAGCAGCAAGTATGCAGCAGAAGCATAGTCGTTTGCTTTCAGCTTTACTCCATTCTCACCAAAAATATTACTATTTTCATAAACATGACATGTTCCAACATCTGAGGATAATGACTAGCATATGCTTCCATATGTCTTTACTTAAACCCAATATAAACATCAGTCTCTTATGAAACAACCACATAAAGACAGTGCTCATGTTAGCATGTCTACTTCCAATAATTTCTCTTAGATCTTCTTGTGGGCGTAACAAACAGGACCACAGTAAGCATGTAGTAAACTTGACACTATTGCTAGAACCTAAACATTAGCCTTTGTGACTTCCACAGGTGTCAGTGTTTTCCACAGCTGCTGCGTCGTAGACATGCTAACGACCAACAGAAGACGCTAAAAATATCCCTTTTGTTACCACACAGACAGTTTTTTATTATTTATTCTAATAATGGTAACGTTACAAACCTACCACCAGAACACAGTTGTAGTTAAAATGACATGGAGTACTACAATGTACAACAGGCACATCTAGCTAACGAGTGACTGAATGACAGCGTGGACCAAAATTAGGCTACTATGGAGTTGGTGTCAGCAGGTAAATATGGTGGTACATAAGTTAAATGGTTAAAGCGTTGTGTTGTATGAGTTTTTAAACAACTTTATAACAAGAGATTAAGGGTGTTTTCACACCTGATAGTCTGGTAGACTTGGTTTGATTGAGGACCAAAATTGCTAAATTTGTTATATTTTCAGCTGGCACAGTTTGTGTCCAAACTAATTGAAAAACCTGTTCAACCTCCTTGCCTGTGGAGGCGCTGCACCAAGAACTACTGAAGGAAAATACAAGAAGACCTCAGAAGAAGACACCGAGCGCAACTTTCTTCTTCACAAACTGTAAAGAAAAATGGAGTGGCGTCAGATTTCAGCACTTGTTGGATTTCTCTTGTCGTTGGGTGAAAGGCCATTAGCCATTTCTCCTGCTAGCGCTAGACTAGTTTGTTGTCTTTATGTGTTTGACACATTTGTTGTGGTTGTATTTACCCAGAATGCTTTAGTCCACTTTCTGCTTTAAGAGCGGTCTGCGGTCCGCTTGGCATTCACATCTGAACCGCAACAGAGTTCACTTCAACCGAACCGAGACGTTGGGTTTTAGGTTTGCTTCTTTGATACGCATTACAGTTCGATTACGAGTTCACCCCCCCCCTAACGAACTGGACTTTCTAAGTAAACGGACTGGAGTTTTATTAAAGTGGACTAAATAAGGCTGGTGTGAGTGCGCCCAAAGAGTTTGACTGCAAATTAAAAATTTGACAAAAATGAAATGTAGTTGTATTAGTGAAATTCTCCCACAAAGAGTTTTGTTATCTGTTCTCTATGAGCGTTAGCCGGTAATTATGTGACTGAAAATAAGTATCTTGCTCCAACATATCCTCCGCCTCCATGAGCTGGAAACAGCTAATTTTAGACAAACCATAATCTTAAGTCTGATTGCAGGAAGTAACTATACAGGAAAGAGATGATAAAGGTGTATTGGGTTTAATTTCCACTGCAGGTACTAGTCTCTGAAATTACAGCCGTCAATATCCCAGCTACTGTTTTAACAGATTCGTTTCCTGACTTGTTCTTTAGGCTGTTTGCTAAAGCCATCTACGTTCTGTTTATGGAAAGAAAACCGCCGCCGCCATCTTTCCCTTTCACCGGCGCCCATTAGCATGTTAAATGCAAAATGCTCCCCTTCTTTTGTGCGATCATTACAGGGCCGGAGCCTGGCCTGTTTCCCTGCTCGGTGATTTGATTGGACCTGATTGGATTTGCTGCCTCGGCCGCAGCCCTGTCTCCCTGCCGCTTTCTCTCCGTCTCTGTAGTTAATGGAGCCTTTCTAAAGGCTTTATTAGAAGTAATTTGCTGCAGCGAGTGCTGACTGATATCTGGGCCGTGACCCTGTCTCTCGGCTGAAGGGTAAAGAGGGAGTCCCAGTCGCAGTGGAGATGGCAGGCCCTGCACTCTGTCCATAGATTAGGGTTTCTGCCCTCCATGCAGAATGCATTGAAAATCTCTCAGGAACGGACGGCGATGAACCCGGAGATGACAGTGATTACTAACAGAGATGTGTTCGGACGGGATTAACCCATCAAGTGAAATTCTCATACAGACAAGAATGACTAAAATGATTATTCCTTTAATATAGGCATCTCTTTGGTGAATGTCTGGGACCAAGTCAGCTAAGTATGTTTTAAAAATGCAAGTATTATGTAAAATCCGATTTTCATTTTTGAGCTTTACATCATGTTATAATGATATTACCTTATCAAATACATACCTGGATGAGAAATAATTTAATCTCCCATGGCAACTATTCAGCTGTGCAAAATGCCTGGGTGGACCTAAAGATCGACTTTTGAAAGCTGCTACATTTTCTGAGCTTCCAACCCTCCCTTGTGATTTCCCCACTCAGCTCCTTCAGACTATCCAGCAGCAATTAGCAAACATCTGGTGGTACTGTAGCATCTGCTGAGCTCATTAAAGGAGCTACTTCTCAGTGAAACGCTGGTAGAAATGTTGTTAAAGGGTTAACAGAGGAGCCATGTTGCGATGACTTCAGAAAGAGCAGGAGTTTCTTAAAGAGACAGGGGCCCAATTTCAAGGCGTTATATCTAAAAGTCATATTTCTTTTAAGTCATATTTGATGCATACAAATAGGATGTCTATAACTGAAGCTGACATTTATAGCACGTGATTGTGCTATAAATTGGCACCATGTGCCTTGAAAACAAGTCGCTCTGTCCCTTTAAGCAAATCCAATGCACATCTAGGCCTGCCACAATAAATTTTTCTGGACAGCAAATTGTCCAAGAAGTTATTGCGATAAGCGATATTATTGTTGTTTTCAAGCACTATATTGATAATCACATAATAATAATAATAATAATAATAATAATTAATACACATTTCCCCACTCAAAGACCAATAAACTTTAATTTTGTAAAGAACATTTTTAACGTTGGAATTAGACAATATTTTAAACATCCAAAGTAAAAAACAATAAATAAAATGGAAATAAAACCCACACACAACCGAAATCATAAATAAAATGCTTAATGAAGACAATGTAAACAACAAAATATTACTCATCAGAATGCAAATTATTGAGCAATTATTTGATTAAGAATGGCTTGATAATGACATTATTTGATTAATTGCTTATTTCGACAGCCTTATGCAAATGGCATTTTTTTAACCTGAATTGAAACATCAAGCCAAACTCATTAATGAAAGCCTCAGAATTATAGATGGGAATTATCGCACTCTTTACTCACTGGTCTTTCACACTGCAGCAGTAAAAATAGAAACTGACTGATGTTTCCAAACCTTCCCAAAACTGACTTTATTTTGAATGTAGCTCAGCACATCTAGAACATACCTCCATTTAAATCTATAGATCTCCTGTCTGTGCTTTTAGGAAATGGGCAGGAGACTTACCTTTAGCTCATGAAACGTTGATGAGGCTTCATCAGATTATTTTTTTAACAGTGACGTGCAGGTTAGTTCAGGGATTAAACATGCAAATATGTGTGGGAGAATTTAAGCTGGAACTGAACTAAAAACCTGATTCTGCCCTCTGACAGTGGAGCGATTTAAAGAGTAGCTGTGAACCGTAATTAAGCTACTTTGCTACGTCAAATTGAATGTTTTGCGAATGTTGTGTAGAGGAATGTGTTTGAGCATAACGCTTAAACAGCCGGTGTCTGTATTTTTCATCTTTCAGTAATCTGTTGAGCGGGGGAAGGGTCCAGGAAACAGACAGAGCATTTAGAAAGCTTCAGCCGGGACTGCTGAACTTTTCTGATTCAGTTGGAATTTGTGGAACATATTTTTAAAACCTGGAACAACATGTGTCTAAAAGAAGCAGAGAAGAATGACACTTTATTCAGATTTATGGCTCGGTTTTTGAAAGATGGACATCCTGAGACTGATCAGGAGCACATGTAAGAAAGCACAGAGCTACTGCAAAAACCCTCAGCTGCCTATAAGACCTTTCCTGATGGAAAACAGTCCCCAGATTAATATTAAAGCTGCATTTATTGCCACTAAGTTCATTCTGCAAAGGCAGAAGCAGAACATAAAACGTGGAATGTTTTCCCAGGTTATAAGTGAAATTATTTACTGTGAACTAGCTAGGTGCAATAGCTAACCAGTTCCAGTGGAAGACCTTTTTAAATTGGAAAAAGTAAAATAAGTTGCCAGAGGAACTAGCCTATAAGAAGCTAATGCTAACTAGCTATTTTCACAAGATAGAATATTTCACTAAAAACAAGACCTTTTCCTATGTTATAATTAAAATAAGTTGCTAGTGGAACTAGCAAGCAAGCAACCTAACCAGCTAGTTAGCAGCCCATGCCAACAAGCTAGCTCGACTGGCAGATTATTTGACCTATAGCAAGACATTTTTCCCACGTTTTAAGTAAAAAGAGTTGCTGGTGGAAAAAGCTAGTAAGCAGCTTAGGCTAACTAGTTAGCTAGCAGCCCTGCTAACTAGCTAGTTCCACTGGCATATTATTTCACTAAAAACAAGATCTTCTCCCCATATTATAATTAAAATAAGTTGCTAGTGGAACTAGCTAGCTAGCAAGCAGTGGCTTACTAGCTAGTTCCACTAGCACATTATCTCACTTATAACTAGATATATTTGATATTTTCCTAGCTACAAGTGAAATAGTGGTACTAGCTAGTTAGAAGCGCTTGCTTGCTAGCTGCACAGCATCGACTTGCTAAGCAACATTTGAAGCACTGCTAGAATAAATATGCTAAGTGGATGTGATGTTGACATCAACATTATGTATTCTGTTCTTAATAAATGTTTGAGATCCTCAAATAACAGAAACCATTATGAGAATTTTAAAACCTACCTCCAGATTTCTTACCTTTGTCGAATTCAGCAATCCAAAGCTGTCTGTTTTTATGCTGCTTGCGCCCAACTGAGAATAAGTATGTATGCAAATATGATTGTGCATCTCTGACTGTGTGTCTCAGTATTATTTTGACAGAGCACCTCCTGCTGTTGCTTTGTGTGAATGATTCAGAGATCAACTGAGCTCATAAATAATTTAGAGGACATGCGTTCGGCTGTGAATATTTCATAGTGTGTGAAAGTGAGCAGAAATGCTCGGATTGTCGTTTGGCATCGGCCAGTCTGCTCTCAGAAGAAAAAAAATGAGAGAGAGGAGTGTAGACAGGGGGAAATTACAGCTACCGCTTCCTTTTTTTTTGGTCATTTTAGTTCGAGAACAACCTGTGGCACTTTTATCTCTTACGCTACAGCAGCTTTTACAAACCCACAACACAAAAAGCTTCTTTACTGGAGAACATGTGATCAAAAGTGTGGCTAAAACAGATAAAATGTTGGACAAAACTTTCAGATTTTGTCCAGGTACCATGTTGGTTCCCTGACAAATGGACTACATCAATACGAGTCAAGTTAATATTTATTCAGTTTCCTTTAGAGGTCGGTGTCTGGATTTTTTGATTAGGGCAGTAAAGGTTAGTTGTTTGGGACCCAAGGTTAAGGTTCTTTTCAATAGCAGAAAACATTATCTGTTGGTTGCTGTATAGCAATTCAAAATAATTGACATTTAAGTATTAAATGTTCTCTTGATTGTAAATCTCAATGGTTTGTGCTAAAGTATCCAAGTTGGCTGCTTACATTCATAAATACTTTATGTTCCATTGCAGATAGAAGCTCAGAGCCCAAAACAATGGAATAAAATAACCTTACGTCGTCCAGTTAGCCTTCCTGTTGTTTCCTGAAGCTTGTTGACGCTCCTCTGGGAGGAGATTTGTCATCAGTTATTATTACTGGAGTAATAAAATCGGTGTTCATGATATTAACTAAGGGTGCATTCCCACCAGCCTTGTTTAGTTCACTTTAACCAAATTCCAGTTTGTGTGAATGCTCAATCAAACTCTGATTAAGACCAATAAAGGGAATTCTGGTCCAAATAAATACCTACATTCTTAGTTTGGTTGTGGTTCAAACGCATATGAACCAGATACCGCTCCAAAAGCAGGAAGTGGGCTATACTGCAGGGCATTCTGGGTAAATACAACCTAAACAAACGCATGTGACTAGCGCAAGACAAAAGTGAAATCCTCCGACCGCTAAAATCTGACGCTACTCAACTATTGGTTACATTTAATGATGAAGGAAGTTGAGCTCAGTGTCTTCTTCTGAGGTTATAGTGTCGCTTCTTTCAGTGGTTCTTGGTGCAGCGCCTCCACAGGCCAGGAGGGGAACCGTTTTTCCAATGGATTGTGCAACGTGAAAGCAAACCGCAGCAGCTGAAAATGGAACAAATGTTGCCATTTTGGTCTCAAATCAAACCAAGTCTACCAAACCATCTGGTTAGAAAAAAACCATAAATGATGTCAGATGAGTTTTGACACAAAAGGTAGTTGTTTTCGAGGTGATTTATTTATTTAACTTATTTAACAATTACAGTGTTCGTTTCTACATTCCTATTAGTACACAAGTCAGTCGTCAACGCTGCTACGGTACATTACATCCTCAAAGACACACACACACACACACACACACACGCACACACACACACACACACATCTATTCCCCCGGAGAGAAAATCAGGCAGATTTGACAGGACGGGCTGATATGAACAAGTAAGCAGCAGGATAAAGAAGCAGTTCCTGCAGACAGAACGTCGCTGCAGGTGTTTGAGTCTGTGTAGATTTTTAGTAAGTGCCTGCTGCAGCCCATTAAACATGCGATCCTTACCTGGATTAGGTGTGTGTGTGTGTGTGTGTAGATGTGTTTGTCAAATTGATGCGTAACTCACAGTGAGGAGAGGGAGCGATGTTAGCAGCTCTGCTGTTTGTCAGGCTTACATAAACTCTGCCTCTTTTAGACGGAGTTTTCTCTCTCAGGCCTGGGCTGATGGAAAATCAAATTGAATCTCATCTTTCTTCCCCTATCAGCCAGTCAACATGTCACGTTGGGTTTTGTTGCGTGGGACCTCGCTTGTGCCCTTTTATTTATTTTTTTTATCACGCTAAACGTAGCCTTGATGTGAAAGTGGCTGACATTTGTACTTTGGCTCGAGTAAAACGTGACATTTCATAAGAGAATTCCCTTTTTAAACAGCCAGCATTGTTTTTCCTGGCGAGATTATTATTCTTAATAATACTAGTTATAGTAACAATAATGATACCAATAATGGTAATACTAATTCGATAGCGGTTGTATTTTTGAATGTGTCATGCTTACGAATACATATTTGAGCAAGATTGTAAAAACGTTCATTACTCCTATAAATAAAAAAAACGACCCATCATGACGTTTACTTTGGGCCGCTCTATGGAGGTTTTTCTTTTACGAAATCATGTACCCTTAAAAGTAAATAATGTATTATAATTGTAATAAAGTCTTTCAAAACTTAAATTGACAAAAGAAAGTACATGCATTTGATCAGCACCAACCCCCCCCCCCCAGGTATTTCATCTCACATAATCACAAAAATGACAATAAATGACAAACTACGTACCAGTCTCGGTTGACAAGACAACGTTCCCTTAGTTGTTTGTAGGCAGATCAGAAAGCGGGTGACATTCCCATTGTTGTGGCTCATACAGGCACTGCTGCCCCTCTTCTTCTGTCCTGACAACAGTACTAACGTTCTCCTCATCACTCCCTGTCCAATCTCTGAGTTTTTGTGCGTTTTAAACAAATTTCACATCAATTCCTGGCCATTTACGTGAAGATACATTTTCCTGAACTTCCACGGCAATTCACGTGTCCACATACCGACGAAAAGCCCATCTTTCATCCAGTGGAAGCGTGTAATAAATGTCAGAATCATGTTCTACTGCCAAAACAGCAAAATCAAATGCGACGAGTTGCAGAGCGGTGAAATCAATTCCTTAAGGCTATTATTGTGACGGTCTGAAGAAAGTTGTCAATCGACTTATCTGTCTTCTTTTGTCTACTTGTTTTTTTGCCGTCCTGTTGAGCCTAAGCAGGCCTTTGAGTAGAGTGCTGGTTGCTGAAGCCGGTAACGAGGTAAACAAACTAAATCGTTTGGAAGATTCCATACGAACAGCGGAGAGTTCACCTGATCATCAGCCGGCCGCAAAGCTATTTGTTCCCAGAGGATGAGGCCAAAACATTTCTTACAAGAAAAACGTTCCAAATTATAAAGTCCAAAATATTACGACAGCGTATTAGGACCATTGTAGATTGAAAAAAAAGTTGTGGTACACGTCTACCATCTCTACCATCTAGAATCTCAGAAACTTTCCAGGAAAAACTGAGACAAAAATCTAAATTTTTCCAAAGGTTTGTAATGGAAAATGTGATGATGTGCTCCTCACCTCTCTTCTGCTTTAGGTATTTCTACATGGTCTTATCAAACGGAAAATGGTAAATGGACTGAACTTATATAGAGCTTTTCCAGTCATTTTGACCACTCAAAGCGCTTTACACTAGAGTCACATTCACCCAGTCGCACTCACAAACACACACACATTCATTCACCGATAGGTAAGTTGGGGTTAAGTGCCTTGCCCAGAGGCACATCGACATGTGGCAGGAGGAAGCTGGAATCGAACCTACAACCTTCCAATCGCAAGACGACTACTCTACCATAGAGCCACAGTCGCCCTCTCAAGACTCATGCAGTGTCATATAACAGCAGGGGAGAGCTCCTTGATCCTGGAGACTATCTAAGTGTTCCTTCCCCAACGTAGAACTTATCTGCCCTCTTTAGCATGAAAGAACAGCCCCCCGTCCTTAACAATATACAAATGGTAAGACCATCTTTGTTGGGCTCCACAGAATCCTTGGTGCATAACGATCAAGTACTCACATCTATAGTCCAATCAAGTCTCTCTTCTCTCTGTTGGGAAAACCCAGAGATGGTGCCACCCTGCTGTATGATCTGCTGACCAGCACATATAACAGAAAGCCAGAATCCACTGTTAGTCAGAGCAGACGTGACAGACTCCTTCGACTCTGTATTTCTGTTCTCACCTTGCAAGGTTTTAATAAAAATCTTATTTCTTCTGTTGTTAAAGAGATTTCTCCCATGACAGGTTCTGCCCAAAATTTCTCATAAACAAAAATGTGGGACTTTTGAAGCTCAGAAATGTCCAACTGTTTAGATGAAAATTTGACAGTAATCTCAAAATGTGCTCTTTTGGCAGAAATTTATAAAAAAAAATTTTATTTCAGCCTACAGTGGCCTTAATGCTCCATTAGAAAGCATAGCTACCTTTCATGTAATACTATAAAAAAAAACCCTGCTGTGATTTCACTTCCTGTTGCTTACAGCTAAATTTGATGGACAGGTCAATCATCATATTTTCTAACTGTAATACTCTGTTTACAAAGTACACCTCTGCAGTACATAGAATACACGCTACAGACAATACTACGATCCATCAGACTTGCACATTGTCTGTAAGTTGTCATCCGTAACAAGTCAGTATTTGATTGGCTGACTCTTCACTACTGATAAACATCACCAGGGAGCTCTCCCCCCTACAGCTGCACCAGACAGTTTGGTTCAGTTTTTCCCCCTCAGTAATCAGATTCATAATCGAGAGTGAGGACTTACGTCAAGGACGGTCTCCGCGCGAGTCCGACTGCGAGCGTCCCTGAACTACACATTACGGTGTGTAGTCGTTAATAAAATCTTGTCGATATGATTGTGTCTCAATTAAAACGGGATGTGGCGTGAGGCTCGGCTGGTTTCCCGGTGTCAGAAGTGAAAGATTTAGATTGCTGCACAGTGTGATCTGACAGACATTGACAGAGAGAGACAGAGGTTATGGAGAGAGGAAGGAAGGGAGACGCGCCGCATACCAAACACCTACTGCTTCATTGTTGCACTGAGACACGTCAAAGTTTTGCTGTTCTCCTAATTAAAAGCGCTCATTAACCCTGCCCAGCGTGGTGTTAGGGTTACCATGCTTCACCCCTGGAGAACTGCCAACTCTCATTTTTCCATCAACTATGACAAGGCATCCAGATCCTGGAGATGGTATGATGTTCTTGGTTTGAATTGTTGGGGATCATCAACTTCTTTTTGCCAAATGTGACAGACCTTTGAGATCTGTTTGGTTTCCACTTTGAAACTCTCCAATGGCCTCCACTGACGTCCAGTCACTCTCTCATGTTGCGGAGACATGAACACGGACCTTAACTGAGGCAAACGAGGTCTGCAGAGCTTTAGATGTGCCTCTTGGTGGTTTTGTGACCTGCTGGATGAGTCGTTGATGAGTTCTTGAGGTATTTTTGGTTGGTCGGCCACTTCATGGAAGATTCTACTGAGATATTATGTTTTCTCTATTCTCACTGTAGTTTACTGGAGTACCAAACCTTAGAAATGGCTTTATGAGCCTCTCCACTCTGATATGGCCTACTTCATGTTGTCAGACAGGTTCTATATGGCGAAATGATTTCTTGATTCTCCAGTTTCATTCCATTAGATTTCTTTTTGGGTAGAGTTGGGTGTGACTGGAACGCGGAAACAAAGGAAATCTGTAAAAGTTTTTTTGTTTTTTTTTTTGCATCATTGAACTCAGGAGCTGTAAATTTTTGATATGCAGAACTGTACACCTCAAATGTATCTCTGCCAGCTACATTTTTTTGTGAGAAAGTTTAGTTACGATACTTTAGCTGTACTGTTGTTGAGTATTATTGACTAGTACTATAATTCAGTTCCCATTTTCAATAATTAAATACTCATTTTATTGCTTGAAGTGCAATAAAATAGCTAGGGTGTATTGATTATTTGTATCTAAAAAAATAGTTCTAGCAACATCGTGTGAAAAGCTCAGCCCTCTCTGCTCGTCTTAGCATCAATGCAACATAGGACTAATCTGTTGGTAATCTTTTGAATTAAGTGATTAATAATTGTATAGCTAATGGTACTTAATCGACTTTTTTTTTTTTTTTCTTTTAACTGAAGCTAAAACTATGGTTCTCGAAGAGTTCTGGGTAGAACGTGTTTACGTATTTATCTTAAATGCAACATATATTTGTACAGTTGTGACTTAATTACAGCTGAGTGTGTTTTTTTTTTTAGAAAATGACCTTTTTTGAAATCACAAAAAGGCCTTAATCACTCAGTAGACAATTAATCGATTAGCCAAATGTATTCGATTAATGATACTTAACTTAATTACTGAATCAATACTAAATGATTAATAACTCAGTAAACGATTAATCAATTAATCATAATAGACTAACAAATTACTAAACAGTTAGTTGATTAACTGCTTAGTAAAAGATTAATTGATTAATTGGTTAGTAACTTTTTAATCAATTAATCATTTAGCAAATGATTAATCAATTATTTAATGATTGTTTGAATAATTTATTAATCTGATTAATCGCTCCAGCTCAGCAGGGATGCGTCCTGCATGGCCTCTATCATCGTTAGGGATGAAGCGGATGCCCTTCTGGCTCAACTAATGAAGTAGGTTCATGTTTTCCATCGGGCCCTCTGCGGTTCGCCCGGCAGAGCGCTCTCAGGCGGATGACTACACGCCGCCAGCCCACAAACGGCCCACATAAAACGGCCCGGGCCTGCGTTTGTTTGCGTGTGCACACCAGTGAGTGCCGGTAAAGTTTAAGGACGAGAAGATTAAGAACCGATGTTTGGCAGTTGTTGGTGCGCATGGATCAGGAGTTGGATTTGTGTGTGTGTGTGTGTGTGTATGTGTGGCTTTTATTGCTGGAAACACAGCTGGGATTGCAACTGTCTAAAAAAGAAAATCCACTAATGTAGAGTCCTGTGGAGTTTTTTTCGTTTTTCAATGACTTTGTGCTTATTTTTTCTTGCTTTCTGTCTTGCACAGGTAAATCGTGAAGGCGGATCAGACCAAACTTGCCGACACGTCCGCCGGTCCATGGATCTGTCTGTTTGAGAGGCAATCTGATGACAGGACTTCAGACGACGACGACAAAGGACGACCTGCTATGGCCAGTGGTAAACAGTGAAAAGCTCAAACTGCCTGACAAGACTTTGAGCAAATCAAGGTTGGTGATTTTCGGGATGACAGATCGTCTGTTTCTGACTAATTCGTTCCAGCAGCTGATGGTCCAGGTAACCTCGGAGCTGAGCAGAACCCCCTGAATGTCCCCATTGCTGATCATGGAGCCTGGGCCACAGCCATGAACAACCTGGGCATCATGCCCGTGGGCATCAGCGGGCAGCAGCTGGTTTCAGGTACTGCCTTCTCTTTCTTTTCATTGTGTCGAGGATTATGTCTTTATCTCTGAAGATGCCTTTTCCTCCTATTTGATGGTCCTTTTCTCTGCCTGCGCCGAAACAATGAAATCATACACTTTAAATCTGAACACATTTAATTAAAAATGTAAATCCTACACTCAGAAAGAGTGGCGCGGTACTAACATGGGCATGTTGTCAAGATTTACACGCACAGTAATGGGGTTTTTATGCTATAGACCAACAAAAACAAAGGGTAAATAAATGGAAGGCAGAAGAAATATTCTGTTCTTAGAAATGAAAATGTGAAAAGTGTTGAGATGTTTATGTTTAGCTGGGCAGCATTATGTAAAATCGACTTTGTTCAGCTTTATGTTATGTTATAATGTTGTTCCCTCAAAAACATACCTGAAGTGTTGCCTTGACTTGTTCATGCATGTCGGAGAAATCCTTTGATCTCCGTGGCAACCATGCAGGATTGCCAAAACGCCTGGTTGGACTTAGCCCCGCCTTCGAGGCGCAGCTCCTCCTCAAAGCTGCAATTTCCATTCTTCCATCTGTTATTGCGCCACATCCCCCCCCTTTCTCTCTCTACTCACCCACTCTCTACTTCCTCTTCTGAGAGGGGAGATGTGGTACCAGCTCTCCATCTAACGGGTTAATTGAGTTTCCTAAATCTGCTGAGATTTACCCTGTCCAGAACTGAAGTAAACTCTGTTTAAGCTGGCATCGAGAAACGATTCGCCTCGTTTCTGACGACCTCCATCCAGGTCTTCCCCCTGTGAATCAGCCAGACTGAGCAGCCTGCAGCCAACTAGTTTCACAGAGCACACCAAGGATGATGTTTTAAATTTGGGCTATCAGGAACCAATAAACATTTTCCACCTCTTCCTCTCCAGAATCGAACATCATAGCTATTTTACAACCATCAAAGAACTTTAAGGTGACTCATTAATTGAATGTCCACAACATCTTTTAGATTTTCTTTATGCTAAATATTTTATTAGTAAGGCCATTTTGCAAGGGTCAGTACAGCTTAATTCATTAGCAGAAATAATCAAATAAGAAAAATCAATCATCTAGTCTATCTTTCCCTAATGCTGACACTGAGAACTAAAAAGGGAACCTTTGAGAGAGACGGACGGAGTTTGGCTTTTTGGTGCATTTGCATTGGCTAGCACTGTTGCTGTGCTTATTTCATTGGCTGACTGCTTGGACAGATGATCTCATCTCCATCACTGTCTTAGAGACATTGTGTCCTGATGTCTGTGCTAATGTCTCAGGTTGCTCACCAATCTGTTTCTAAATAAGGCGTTGACCATCTCTGCTCTCCTGTTAGTTCCCCTTTTCCCCTTAACCTTTCACCTACCATCCACCTCCAACACATCAGTGATCTTTAATTGCAGTTACACCTTCTACACCATTTCAAGTTCAGAGTAAAAATCACATTTATAACTTCTTTTACTTCTCTGATTTATCATTCATTTATAATGTTATGATAACCATAATTTATCAGTTACTCTTATTATAATCTTAATGTGAGTTATTACAAATGTTTTCTGTAAAGAAACCAAGAATAATCCATGATTCTTATTATTTGATATCAAAGTTACAGTTACTTGTTTTACTTCTAAGAGTTCCCACTAATGCAAGTGTAAGTGTAAGTATTATTACAAGCAAACCAATATTAATATAAGTATTTTACTTTGAATCTTATCCAATTACTCACAATGTTTAGATTTCTTTCTTTAAAACTTTCATGCTTTGAGATAAGTAATAGTCTGAACTATTTTTATAAATCTGCAGGCTGGAAACTTACTTCCTCTTTTTCCAGGAAACCTGCTTTTCCTGTTTCATGACTCTCTCTGTCTTGACTATGATTTCTTATGATTAAATAGAAAAAAGTAGAATTAAAGCAAAGTTTGCAGGAGACAAAAACAACACAAACAACCAAATTCATTATATTGACTTTTAAGTCTACTGTTGGGTCTAGATTTCACTTAAGTGATTCATTTTAAAGAAAACTTTATTTATTTTTACTGTTAAACTAAAATCTCCAGCATGGGGAAGTGGGATGACCTCGGATTTTCTTGACACATCTGACAGAGCAACTCTTCCCAGTGAATCCACCACTCAACTCCTTCAGACTAGCCAACAGCAATTAGCAAACACCTGGAACTGTGCATTTTCTGAGCGCATTATAGAAAGTACTCTTCTGTGAAAAGCTGGTAAACCGTTATTAAATGGTTAATAGAGGAGCCATGTTGTGATGACTTCCTGTAGGCGGAGTTTCAGAAAGAGCAGGTGTTTCTTAAAGAGACAGAGGCCCAATTTCAATGTGTTAAATTAAGTCAAATTTCTTTTGAGTCATATTTAACGTCTAGGAATCTAATGAGACACATCGCCCCAAACAAACAACCAGCACTGTGAAACGAGGTGGTGGCAGCATCATGCTGTGGGAATGTGTTTCTTTAGCAGGAACTGAAAAGCTGGTCAGAGTTGATGAGAAGATGGATGAAACTGAATTCAGGGATATTTGGAGGGAAACACAAAAGACTAAAACAAATTAGAATGGTCCAGTCAAAGTCTGTTTGTCCTCAACACAGTCATCCAGGCTTTGACTCCCAATATCTAGACCTTTATGTCTGTTTCCTGTCTGCAAAACTGCAATTAGAGATGACTGGTGCAAAAAGAAAAACAATCAAAAAACCCCCATAAGAATTTGTGAAATAATTATGCAAAACACTTAGAACTTTATTATTATTTGTAAAAATATTAAATAAATAAAGCAGCACTTCTTTTCTTTCAATTGATTTTAAATTGCACACCAGAGATGCAAAGAAGTGGAGGAACTCTCTGAAGTGAGAGAATTTGCATTTGTGTGAATTTATCTGCAGTACCAGATGTTTCCAAGCATTGCCCCTTTAACAAGCTTTACTGAGCAGAACTCGCTCCAAAAATGTCCGGCGTTGCTCCTCTGTTGCGACGCTGCTTTCCATCTTTTTGAGATCTGCTTCCAGATATCCAGCTGTGACACTTTTACTTGGGAATGCACGACTCAGGGGGGGGAAAAAACAGAGATGTGTGCATTTGGAGTTATCCAATCCTTCAGTTTCTGTCATTCTGCGACGCCCAAATGTTCTGTGATCCTAATAATGAATGTGTAAAAACTTTACAAAAAAAAACGAAGGATTTATATGTACTGGATCCCTCTGGGTACTAGAGCTTTAAAATATAACTGAACTCCAACGATACAATCTTTATTCTATACACAAGTTTCTTTTTTCATTTCTGTCTAACTATGTGTTTGTTGCCAGAATGTTTCAACATTTGGACCCAAATATGTTCTGTGATAAAGTTAAGAGCATGATGTCATCGTAGTGATGGCATCAGCTACCTTCACCTCTGGAAACATCTGCAGACGTCCTCCTCTGCTACACGTGGGAACGTTTAGCGGAGGAGACAGCCGTGACATGAAGTGAATCTGATACAGTGTGTGTTGCTTTTGCTGCGCATCACAAAAACACGTGTTGACACTTATCTCTGAGAGAGACGCTCTCATGTTTACGCAGTGGTGGGGAAGGTATCCACGGCTTTTGCCCGACTGAAATGAATACCAGGAGATACAAGTGCACTTAGTTTGGGCTAGCACTTAAATCTGGAGAAATATCAAATTTACGGTAAAACTGAGTGACACTCTAGAGTCAAAATGCACAACAATAAGCACAACAATGGGGATTCTGAAAAGTACGTTTATTTCTGTACTTGAATATGTGAACTGGAGTTTTTATTAATCTTTCTTGGCCCTGTTTGCAAAAATGTTTTTATGTGTAAAATGAGACATGATAACATGAAAAAAAAATCAAACTCTTCCATCACTTCCCTGTGGTTCTACTGCCATTTGCAGAAATCCACCATTCCCAGTTAGAAACAACCAATCAGAGCTAGGGAGAGGGTCCTAGTGCTGTCAATCACCCCGGTGTATACACTAGTCACATCCTCCCCCTTTCTCTTTGCTAATCTACAGCTAGTTCCCCCACACTGCTATAAATGCTCACGCTAGTTAGCATAGCCACGGTTGGCAGGGGATAAACAGTTTTAATGTAACGGTAAGTTGTTTCTTCACCATTAGCACATTTAGCATTTGACCAAGCCTGTGAAGCTGGTAATTCAGTACATTTATGTCTGTGTTTGAAAAAAAAGAAACATTTTGAGTCAATTCAGTACTGTTTGTCTGTATCGGATCGGTATCTGCTGATATTGAACCTCAGATATCGGTATCGGAGGTGAAAAAAGTGGATCGTGCATCCCTAGTCTTAAGCTAACAAATTCTCTCACAGGAGGTTTGCCGTCTCTGCCGGCATCCGGTTCTGGATATTGTTTTTATGATGGATAAATACACGGAGAATTGTTCTGAAAATTAGCCGTACAAATCGCAGATTTGGGTTTTGGGGGAATCCTACAGGAGCGTCGACTGTTCCCCCACACGATTAATAGTGCTGGAGACGTGTCCAGGTCACGTTCGGATGTTTGTTTCAATTAAACATTAGACTCAGGATAACTTTAGACCTCACGTCGTCGTCTCCCTGCGGCGCGCTGAACTCAGCCATATGTCTTGCCGCCAGGTTGCCGCCGCGGCTCACGTCTTTTGGCGGTTCCGCTTTAAGCCGTTTTTAAAATAATCACATTTACCGGGCTTAAACACTTATTTTTCTCCTTTCAAATTGTGTTTTGTTTTTGATTTTTTTGCATTTATTTGCCCCCGATTTTGGCTGTGCCTGCCTCTGTGTGTGTGTGTCTATTCTGCCTCTTTCTCTAGCTCTTCCTGTGTTTGCGTCTCTGGCAGAGGCAGAGCCAGAGCTCGGAGCCAGACAAACGAACCTGGCTCGGCTTGGTTTTTGGCTCCGAGAAAAGAGCTGAGAGCAAAAAGCCAGCCCTGTGTGATTACGATGAATGCCTGACACAGACATGTGCAATTTACCTGTCAGGGGGGTTACAGCAGAAGGCACTTTAATGAGTTTTTATAAGACCTGAAGAATCACTTAATGCAGCAGCGGCTCAGATTTATACTTGATTATCTCGCCGCCTGGTTTTATTTCTCTTTTTGATAAGCCTGAAGATCTTCAATATCATGCGACTCCGATATTATTTTCCAAAAGTGAAAGCATCGAGTGTCTGCAGCGTTGAGTTTGCTTGAATGCTAAAGAAAAAAATGCAGATATGTCAGGAATTACTGTCCACAGAATAGCTGCTCAGAAAACAAGCCTCTCTAAGTAAAATACAGTTTTAAAAGCGGCGAGATCATTTGCTAGAAAAATAAATAAATAATTGCGTAAGTGTTTAAAAGAGCATGATTGTAGCTCAGAACAGCAGCACAGCACATATGTGTGAATGACAACGCCAGCGGGGCCAGTATATAATGCCTGGCCAAACAAAGTGTTTCCACCTTGTTTTTAACCAAACCAAAATGGTACGAGCCTCTTGTTGGTTGTATACTGCCTGGTTCCAGCTGCCAACAACCCCAGCTGAGGGGTGGCTTACAACCATGTAGAAAGACACATTCTGTGGTCGTGAAAAAGGCGTTGAACATGTTTGGTCCTCTTTAATCAAACGCCTTGAAAGTCCAGTTCGTTTGGGGAGGTGTGAATGCGCAATTGAACTTTGATCCGGACCAAAACCTCAAACTCTGGTCCGCCTAAAATCTATTTTCCCGGAACTCTTGTGCAAAAGTGTAATGTTAACGCCAAACGGAGAGGAGACTGCTCCAAAAGAAGGAATTGAACAACAGCGCTGGGCATTGAACCAAAACAAACATGACGGTGAAATGGCTCGTGGTCTTTTGTCAAAGTCAAGAGAGAAATCATACAACCGCTGTCTTCTTCGCCACCACAGGTCAATGCGTGAACAGGCTTTTCAAAGGGTTTGGATCGTTTGACAGCTGAAAATAGAACAAATGATTCAATATTGGTCCCCAGTCGAACTGAGTCTACCAGACTACGAGGCGTGGAAACACCCTGACAACTGTCAAGTCATTGGCAAGCTTTAATCAAGGAAAACATTTAAAGAGATTAAGATAAGAACTGTCCAACACATTAAAACTGGAACTATGAATTTCTATTAACTCTCCCACAGTCTTAAGAGATGGGATCATTTGGATCCCACGAGCTTCCCGCCGGGTGTGCTGTTCGTACACTTTTACCATTTTTCTTTTGTGTGTGTGTGCGTGGTTTCGGGAACTGACGGTCTGACAGGACAACCCCCTATATCACCAACAATTGCACTGTGAGGTGGAAACTGCAGCTCTGAGGAGGAGCTTCGTCTCAAAGGCGGAGCTAAGTCCCACAAAGTGTTTTGCATGGCTGAATGGTTGCCATGGAGATTAAAGGATTTCTCAAACATGCGAGAGTCAAATAAACACTCCAGTATGTTTTTGATGAGGGAATAACATTACAACTTGATGTAAAGATAAAAAAAAACATTGCTATAAAATCAATGTTCTTCATTCAGTCTGACCAATCTTGAGCCAGTTTGGTCAGATTGTTAAACAGTATTTTGTCTTGATTTATATCAAATTAGCATAAGTGCTAAATTCCCCTCCTCATTAAGTCAACAGAGCATTTACGACGCCTCAGTCTCTGTTTGCTCTCGTGTCCTGACTCTCCAGACCAGCAGCAGCAGCAACAAAAAAAAAAAAAAAACCAAGGCTTTCACTGTGAATCAGGGCTGCATTTTATCAGTTCTCTGCACAGAGAAACAAAAGAAACATTTATTTCTGTTAAATTACGATTCGGGAGGCGTTTATCACTTCCTCCTGTGACAGCCCCTCTCTCCTGTGATTTGAATCAACGTATTCGCGGCGGAGCTGCGACTCTGTGGGGCCGCCATGCAGGAGGACTTTCTGCTGACGTTCTGTTCCTCCTGCTCCCTTGTTATTGCAGTGTGGGAGACGGGGGGAGACTACGGGGGTGACATGCGGCGCTGCACCATCCTCCTTCAACCCTCACCCCACCCTCCACTCCAGACAGGAGAGGCATTGCTGCTGTCGCCTCTGTTTTCTCATTGTTTATCTTCCCCATTCTTCTTCACTTTCTTTGTCCTGGAGAAAAGACACCCTGTTCTTCCCTCCCTCTCCTCCATCTTTCCCACAGGCCTATTTCAGATGATGTGTTTTCAGTTTTTTTGTTCCTGTTTTTTTTTCTTTTTACCACAGATCCAATCTGCAGCTTTCTCTTTTTCCTATCTGCTACCTCCAAGATTATAGGGCTGCTTTCTTATCTCTTCTGGTTTTCCTTCCTTTGTTGTCTGACCCACTTTTGAGGCTGGGAGCATCTTTTTGTGTTTGTGATAAGTTGGAGAGCAGTTTATTAATGTACTATTTGAAGCAGTACTTTAAACAGCACTTATTTGCAGAAAAAATAAGAAACTTTAGCAAAAGCCAGCAGGAGGAACACAACATACCAGTTTTAGGAGACCTTAAAGTGTGATAATAATCCTTTAAGTTGTCATGGCGACCTCAGTTCTGCATTTTGTGGCACATCGTCTCAGGTTTCTGGCTTGACAAAGCTCCGACCGTCTTAAAGATCACAATACGAAAAGAACATTAAAGTATAGTCTTCCAAACATGTTCAGGTCTGAGCTTTGACTAGGCCATTCCAACATGAAGCTGTTTTGATCAGAACCATCCATTGCAGCTGTGGCATGTTTTGGGGTTGTTGTTCTTTTGGAAAATTAATTTCTGACAAAGTCTTTAACGGCCTCTGTCAAGTCTTCACTTATGCTGCATTCACACCAAAAGAGTTTTGACATCAGAAGCTTCTGGTTTCCATTCAAAGTCTATATGGGCGCGTTGAGGGCGCGTTGAGGGCGCGTTGCGGCGTATTTCACACGTCTAGGCGGCACGATTTGAAAAGTCTGGAGCATTTGACATGTCCGACAACGTAAAACAATGGCTAGGGCGATTTTGACGCGTGTCCTCGACGCGCCTCCTCTCAGACTTTGCGTGTAAACCAGACACGTCTGACACTGGAAACGTTGGGTGTAGAGCAAAATGTCAAGTGTCTGCATTCAAAGTGCACATGCAAACTCAAAGACGCGTTTTTGCATAATGCTTTCCAAACTCTAGGTAAATCTTTAAAAAATCCTATCCGATTAAGTATTGCCTTCGATAAATTTGACGGTGTAAAAATGTTTCATCTTGCCGATCTTGAACGGTCTGTGTTGTTTTCTGTTGTTGTTGTTCTCCTGTCTGTCCTGCAGAATCTCTGTGTATCCCGAGATTTGACCCCGGACTGAGCCTTATTGGACCAATCAACCCCATGATGGGAGGCATCGGCCTGGTCCCACCTCCACCCATTCCCCCCGACGTGCCTGTCATTAAGGAGATTATCCACTGCAAGAGCTGCACTCTCTTCCCTCAGAACCCCAGTAAGAACCCGTCATGCTCTGGAGGATGGTCGTTTCTTACAAAGGAAATTCAAAGCAGATCAACCAATGCAGGAATAACTACCAGAATTTCGATAGACGTATCAAGTACAGCCTAAACACTGTCTCATAAGTTGCAGATTTGTCCCAGTTTAGAAAACGATTACACTGTGGCGTAATGACGCCTCTGCTGGTGGCTTCAGATCTGCCCCCTCCATCGACGCGGGAGCGCCCCCCCGGCTGCAGGACGGTGTTTGTGGGAGGCCTGCCTGAGAACGCCACGGAGGACATCATCAGGGAGGTGTTCGACCAGTGTGGGGAGATCATCGCCATCCGCAAGAGCAAGAAGAACTTCTGCCACATCCGTTTCAGCGAGGAGTTCATGATTGACAAGGCTATATATCTGTCAGGTGAGCAAAAGGCTCATATTTTAGATTTTGATTTCATTCATGGGACTAAATAAACCAAAGTGGTAGTGACATGGAGGGATTTGGGGACAAGTTCAGCATTACTTATAGCTATTTGTGATATTTTGATGTCAGCTGACTCCAGAGTGTCCACTGAAATATTACTTCTGACTCTGTTGACCATCGGTAGTATCTCTAACTGGGTTGGGGACGTAGTCAGTTTATCAAATGTGGCTCTAAATTGGTGTAACTTATGTTTTTCTGGCAGAAAACTTAAGGTAAGGCAGATCATGTCAGATTCCAAGAGCCTACTATGCGGAGGACTTTTATGAAAGTTAACCACGCTTCGCTGTTTCCTGACAGGATATCGGATGCGTATCGGCTCCAGCACAGACAAGAAGGACTCCGGGAGGATCCACGTGGACTTCGCTCAGGCCAGGGACGACCTGTACGAGTGGGAGTGCAAGCAGCGGCTGTTGGCCAGAGAGGAAAGGCACCGGCGAAAAATTCACGAAGACCGCCTGCGTCCGCCGTCTCCTCCTCCCATCGTGCACTACTCTGAGCACGAGGCGGCGCTGCTGGCGGAGAAACTAAAAGGTGGGTCGCGTTAAGAGGAACGGGCCCAGTAACGCTAGATTCACAGCTGAACGTCAGCCTGCTTGGTGTTAAAGGCCGAGGCGGTTCATTTTAGGGATGTTTTCAGGGATACGGAAGCGTCGTCACTGCTTCAGCAGGAATAAAATCTGGAGGCGTTATGGATAACAGTGACACTTTAGTTCAGCATCACCTAAAGCTCCTTAAAGATGACGCACAGGTTTACGTGTTTGTGTTGTATAATCTGTTGTTCAGACCACCTGCTGGGTGTAATACCAAATGCAGATGAATCTTTTAAGAGGCGGAACGATTATCGATCTTTGCCCCGTTTGAGGGAATGTAAGAGAACCGTTACAAACGAGGGGGTTTGTGTAAAGAGGAATGAAGTTTATCTGCTTGTTAAATCATGTGAATTGCAGAGAAATGACAGGTTACCATCAAGTCAAGGGAAAGTAACTGGATTGTATACATGTGTGTTTTAGATGTGCGAGTAGAAAAATCTGAACTCATCAGCCTGATTACAGGGTTTCCAAACATTGTTTATTTCATAGGTTCATCATTTTCCAGACTCTTCCAGATTTTTATTTTTCCTTCCTCTGCACTTTGTGCACCGCTCTTGACATCTGAGTCCTCAATATTCATCAGGAACTGCTTACGCTGTGCTCTCAGCTGTAAGGTCGACAAATCGCGGAAGAAGCCAGTGCCAAAACGTGTTTCCAATTTTCAGAGTGAGGTATAGGGCCTTTCCCCTGCTTTTGTTTTTTCTCACATCTGGTTTCACTTAGAATAAATTCATCTCAAAATCTGTAAGGCTTGTACCTGTCAAACGAGGATTGAGGTGTTCAAGACTAAATCGATTCCTTAAGGGAATGTTTGTAAACCAATTTTACCCGTATTTCGTTTGGAGGGGGGAAAAAAAAGCTTTTTAACTGGAAATGACAGATTTTTTGTGTAAAGCTTTAAAAAGTCAAAACCTCTATGTTAAAGAAAACAAAACTAGATGGATGTCGGAGAAAATGACCACCATGTAGGTCTGGATTTGGAGTACGAATAGATGGAGGGGTCGCTTCTCTTGTTTCCTCTCTCCCCTCCATCCTGCTTCTAATTGTTTCACCTGCTTCCTCCGCACAACGGGAGACGAAACAGAAGAAACAGCGTGGGAGTGAGCTGAATGAGGAGTGCAGTGAGGATGAGCGATTGTTTGTGGGGGAGTGTGAAGGTCAACGCTCCTCCTCCGTCATGTATCCTCCGCTCGGCCGGGGCGGAAGTCTATCTTTCCCCGGAACGAGAGCGGCTGCGTAGCTGCCAGGAGGACACTTCTTCTCCTCTCTGGGTTCCTGGAAAACGGGCAGGCTGGAGCCAGTTGGGTAATTTAGTGTAATTCAATCTCACTGAAAACCAATCCACTACTTATTGCAGTTATTACACAGTGATCATTAGTTTCTCCTTAAACAAGCGGTGAAGCCAGCGTTATGTCCCACCCTGTGTTGTTGTTTGACGCGATAATAAATCTAACTACAGCAGGATAATTTACAGACTAACAAACGTGTGAGGTCTTTATTACACGAGGAGCTCTTCTGTAGTAAGCCTCTCTGCAGGTACCATATTTTACCTTATCCTAACACATACCTGCCCACTGCAAGCATTCAGCTGTGCAAAACACCTGGGTGGACCTAGCCCCGCCTTCAGGGACAAAGTTCCTCCTCCGAGATGCGGTTTCCACACTTCTGACCTTCCACGTGACACAGCACCCCTCCCACACTCGGCTCCTTCAGACTAGCCAGCAGCAATTAGCAAACACTTCATCACAACACATCAGCAGAGCTCATTACAGGAGCTACTTCTCAGTGCAACCCTGGTAAAAAACGTTGTTAGAGTCATGTTGTGACGACTTCCTGAAGGCGGAGTTTGTCTTTGGCTTTTCTGTGACAAAGAGTTTTGTCAACCCTGACTGCCCACATCATTTTGAGTTTATAGCATTGCAATAATTACTAGACAAACAGTAATTCACATTTTTACATATTTTCATATCAACCCAATGTGTCTAAATAGATATAAAATAATGTGGAATCTGAAAAGACTTTTGAATCTGCTCTGTGTACTGAATATGTTTATACATCAACAACAACAACAAAAACAGGAAAACACCATCGAACACGTGCCAAAGCGTACTGGTCCAGACCGGTTAATGCTCATCCTTTCCAGCAGCGTTGCCCATAAAGGAAAACTCTACAGTCTGCATGTTTCTTTCCACCTCCCTGCTATATTTAGCCATGTTGTTCTCTCTACATTCTCCTTTTGTTAAAGCGACAGAGCAAATACATTGGAGAGTTGGATGGATCATCTATGGATGAGGTACTGAGGGGAGACAATGGGGACGATTCTGCCCCAAGGACTCCCTGCAGAGAGCTGCAGCTATGAAAAACCATTACATGGTTTTAAATGACGCGTCAACCAGAAAACTCAGCAATTTATTGTAGTCAATGTTATTTTGTGTGAACTGGTCATTGGAGCCTGTTTGTTCCTGTTGTTGGTGTTCCCAAATGACTAGCAGTAACACTCACTGAAGGAAGAAACACCAGCCAGTCAGAGGGGAAGAAGAATAAAGATAAAATAAAAGATAAAACCAAGTGAGCGGTGCACGATTCAACTGAGGAGGAATTTGCCCAGCCGTTCAGTCAGATGACGCTCAAATACAGAGTTACCATGGCGTTCTTAAAGCGGCAGTAGAGCATCGATAGGGTGGATGAGCTGAGCTGAACTTAATAGCATTCTCTTAAGTCGAATAATTAATGACATCTTTTATTATCATGAATGAATGAAATGTCACAGACAGAAGTTCCCAAACTTTTCCAATCCATGCCCCCGCCCGAAACAGCATTAGCTTCTGGCTAGCCCACAGACAATGTTACAAAATATGCAAAGAAACATTGACTTTTAGAATGCCTGTTCTCACATTTATTCTCTATTAAATGATTACGTTTGTTTAGCATAAAAACTGCCATTTACTTTTTGATATTAGTTGGCCATGATTTTCTGTTTACCAGTGTTCTCCACTGCAAGGCTTCTGGAAGGTTCCTTCAGGCTTTTTCTTGACGATAATGTTTCCATTTCGCGCTTTTGCTAGCCGTGCTAGCTTGAGGCGCTAAGCAGCTTGATAATTTTTGCAGCTAATCAGATGAGCGAATGACATTTTAACTTATATTTTATAATAATGACTGTAAAACAGATTAGATTCTATGATAAAAATTATAATCAAAAATTTAGCGCTTGCTAGCTTGAGAGGCTAAGCAGCCTGATAAATTTGACAACCAATAAGAAAGATGTGCCTGGCGAATAACATTTCAATAAGTTATTTTAGCTTATATTTTATGACAATGATTGAAAAACAGATTGGAATTTATGAAACAATTATTAAAATTTTAACTATAATAAAAAAAATTATTAATAAAAATTTTTAGATACATTTTATTTTTATTTTGGTAGTTTTTCATTTTTCCCATCACCACTTTGAAAAACACTGTATTAAAGAACAAGAAAGTCGATAAAGCTGACACATGGCTAGTGTTGTGCAAGATTTTTAAAAAAAAGAAGTTTTATCCTAAAATTGAACGCTGTAATTCAGAAGCAATAAATCGAACTACAAACGACATATAAAACAGAAATGCTACCAATCATAACAGTTGAATTAAAGATAAGATTTCCCTTGTTTCCTGCTCCAGGTTGGTGCTTCGCTTTTATTCCTGTATCTTCTGAGAAGCAGCAGCCCGCTGCTTTGATTTGTTAATATTTGCTTCTCCGTAATCTGAGCCCGCATGCATTTTTTTCCCCCCTCTCCTCCCGTCCTGTAATACCTAAATAAACAAGCATGTTTTCTCCCTGAATAACCCTTTTCAATTCATTCTTCCCGTCAGACAGCAGGGGAAATAAATTTCCATTCTCACCTCGCTCGTCCCCCGTTCAGCTGCGTCTCATTGTTGCGCGCTGTAATGTGACTGTAATCTGCTGCTGGGAATGAATGGGCCTTTATCAGAGCCGGTGGAAAGTGTCTTCTTACAGGTTGTGTTGCGCTGGGTATTGAGCTCATTAAGCGCCGTCTAATTCACTCTGTTCTGCGGTCTTCAGCGGCTCTGTGGCATCCTTCAATTATTATTCAAATGGGGAGGAAGAAAGCCAAAGTCGGAGGCCTGCGGAGACTCGGCTCTCTGCAGCTGAGGCTGATTGTGGGTTAGGAAGTTGAAAAATCACCAAAATGACTTTTGGTGAGCGGCGGCGGCGGTTCATAGAGCACTGAGCAGTGAGGGGCAGCAGAGAGGGATTTTATCAGTCACTTCCTGAGGTTGTGTTTGTTTAGCCAGGCTGAGAGTTAAACCTCCGATGAAGTGGAGTTTTAAGGAAATACTCAACATTTCATTGTTAAGAGCTGAGTCACAATTTAACAATGTTGTTATGAATGAGCATTAAAACATGACGGGTAGTCATGCATCCTGAATGTGACCAATTCTAACCTAGCTCAAAGGATGATGCTTTTTAGTACTTTATCGCGTGAACGAACGTCACCAAGTGCGACTTTGATCGTGTTTCGTATTTAATGGAAACACCACAATTGTGAAATTGTGTTGCTTCAAAATTTGTGGACAATCAACAAAACGCTGTGCACATTTATAATGGGAACGCAACCAACAAAAATGTCACCAAAGAGGGATTAGTTAAAAACATAAAAAATAAATCAGGAGTCACTGGGATAACAAAAGGGAGCAAAAGTGTAAAAAAATCAATTCTAACCCCACAGTGGTCAACTTTGTAGATCTAGTCAAACTGTTCTTTGCTTTTTCCGCAGACGACAACAAGTTCAGCGAGACCACGGCGGTGCTCTTCACCTGGATCGACCGCGGCGAGGTCAACCGCCGGACCGCCAACCACTTCTACTCCATGATCCAGTCGGCGAACAGCCACGTTCGCCGACTGATGAGCGAGAAGGCTCTCCACGAGGAGGAGATGGAGCGAGCCAAGGAGATCTTTAAGAACGCTCTGATGGCCATATTGACACAATGTAAGTGTGCTTTTTAAATGCGATGAAGTCACGGTGAGAGAACCTTTTCAGGCTGATGGTTGAATACCGCGAGGTAAAGCAACGGCGAGCCGTGCAGTCATTAAGGTAAGCCGCACGGATGACGAGAGGAAGAAACACGATCCAGGAGGGATTCGCTTTCATCTGAGTTGTGAGGCGATTAGGATTTGTAAGAACTTTCAACACAGTAATATTTTGATGTTGACGTCCTGTTATTAAATCCGTAGTGAAACTCCTATCATCTCATCCCCATTCCCTACTAGTACAGCAGAGTTGTTCTGTGCTGCAGGGCGTGGCGCCGCAACAGATTACGGAGGTGCACACCATACAGACATTTTCAGCACATCGGCTTTGGAGCTCGTTCTCGATTTGATTCATTTACTCCGCGAGCATCTCAGCCCTGTCTCCATGACAACGCTCTTTCATCCGTCTCCCCATCAGCCGCGGTATCCGGAGCTCACCGTGCTGCGGCGACGAGGGTCAGTCGCGCAGGAGTTTCAGAGGCGGCGGCGCGGCAACGTCGTGACCTTTCCCCGCCCAGGCAGCGGAAAAGTCCCGAACACGGAGCCGCCAGTGACAGGCTGCTTTCTGTTGTCATAGATTATCCAGCAGGGAGCAAATCGTCATCAGCTCAAAGTCCTGATTTCACAATCTTTACAGAACTTGAGTTTTTACTTCCATCATTTGGGAAAACTCAAAGTTCAGCAACTGAGTGTGTTTAAAGGAAGAACACACCACTGACAACTAGTTTTGTTAGATTTAGCTATATATATATATATATATATATATATATATATATATATATATATATATATATATATATATATATATATATATACATAAGGCAGCACTAAACTGTAATTAACATTAACAGCTCGGCCCTTCTCTCTTTGTTTTGGAAACAGTTTACCGCAGGCAATTTCCGGTAAGCTGTATAGCGTCGAACTGATCCATTACATACATCACAAACGAACGTTGGCGATTGGGTAAAATTTAAAGCTGCAACTCAGTCCACACCTCCTAGAAGCCATCGTTTCTCGAAAGCAGAGAGCCCACCATAGCCCAGACCCTCAGAACGAAGCAAAATGTAGAAAAGGGGAGGGTTTTTACCACACTTGAATCTGGTATATTAATATGTTAATTTTATTAAATTATAATTATTTATAAATTGTATTTTACTTATTTCTCTATATATACTATCAGCTTAAAATTACAAGGTAGAATTTCACTATATTTTATCATTAAGGTCGAATAAGTCAATAAATTCTTCCCAATGAGAACTCTTTCGTACTTTACCAGCTCTTTTTCTGGAAAACCTACTTGGTTTGGGTTCAAAGAGTCAGTCAACTTCTGGTCACCGGTTGGCTAACGTTGGTAGCAGCTCTGGTTGAGTCATCAGAACGACTTTGTTACAGGATTCAAACACGTTGTTAGTAAAATTCCAGTATATTCCAGGCTTAAAGAAAAACAGCAACACTGAAGTCCATCTCGTGGTCCAACGACAATGAGAACTTTCTCAGAGGACGCTAGACAAAGCGACCTGAAATGGGGAAATATCTTCGATTGTTTGTTGTAATCAAATCACATCACGTCGGTATTTGTGCCGCTTTGGCATGACAAACCCACCCACATTGAGGTTGCACTGCGTTTTAACAGA
This sequence comes from Gambusia affinis, assembly GCF_019740435.1. Lineage (NCBI taxonomy): Eukaryota > Metazoa > Chordata > Actinopteri > Cyprinodontiformes > Poeciliidae > Gambusia > Gambusia affinis. The sequence goes on from NC_057878.1 coordinate 6,221,000, forward strand.
AAGCGACAAACCGTTTCTACGTGGGTGTGCATCTCTAGAACTCGTGTGACTCCAGTAGCTTTGAGTGCTACTCATGTTCAGTCTTTGCTGTCTCACCTGTATTCGGATTTAAAGATCCTATTTAGAGTATCTGTTTTCACAGTGGATTTACCCATCTCCATCTGAAGAACGACAGAGAGGAAATAATATAGTCACGACTTCCCTGAGTCTAGCCTCATCTTCGTTAGCATCATGAGCAGCTAGCGGTTAGCCACATGTAGCCTTCTCGCAGTTCTTTCTGTCACTTTTTCCAATATTACCCAAAGTTCTGGCACAAAGGGGATTGAAAAGTTGTGATGGCTTCTTATTTGGCTGTTGCACCAAAATGTTGTCAGCCAGCTGAACAAATATCGTGGGTAGCACTTCCCGTGAAGTCCCGAACCGATGTTGGCCTTATACGGTAGGTTCTGTTTTGATTGATTAAATATTACATCCTGAACAGTAACCAAGGCAGAAACTTGGAATGAAAAAGTGTGTCATCATCAGTTTGCATTGAATGGTGAGTGAAAGAAAGTACAAAGAGGTAAGTACAGTGCTGCCAAAGTTTGGTTGTTTTTTTAAATATATAAATAGTTTTTTTTACTGTCTTTGTGTAAATTCACATAAGAGATGGCATTGATTACTTTCTTTGAAATGTCTGGATTTTTAAAATATGTTTACGCAGAAATGTTCAGTACCAGCAAATGTGAGAGCAAAACTTTAAAGGCAACATTTTGACACAGAATGAAAGAATACAGTTACTTACCTATCTAATGTGAAAGTTTGAAGTATCCACTTCGTCTGAGAGGGAATAAAGTTAAAACCACCCTTATAGTTGAGATGGTAACCAGAGTCTGTGTCTGACAGTCTTCTCCACACAAAAAGGCATTGGAAAATGAGCTGAAAGGGAGAGCAGGGCGAATCATTTTCAGGCTAAAATTCATGACGAGAATCTAAACGTTGTCTTTCCATTCTGGGATAAATGTTGCCTTGTCAGTCTTGAAGGAAGTGAGTCTGCTTTTAATGTAAGTACTGAGCACCCACCAGGAGAGAGACCTGTTCATCACATGACACAAATTTACAACTATTTTATTATTTAATCCCTGTTCAGACAAAACCTGATTCATTTTCCTTGCTAATTTTGGTCTAAACCAGGGGTTTTCAAAGTATGAAAGGGTGAGCCCCCCTTCAAGGAGCTTAAGGCCTGCTGCGCCTCCCCCCCCTCCCCCCCGGGGGGCGGAGGGGGGTGGAGTTCTAAAAACTCCACCTTCAGCCCTGCTCTGGCCAAAACCAGTGATGTCATAGTTACTTTGAAAAAGTAACTTTAATCGGACTACTGATTACTCCTTGAAAAAGTAACTTAGTTATATTACTGACTACTTGACTTGGAAAGTAACTAAGTTACTTTCCAAGTCAAGTAGTAACTAACTGCAGGAAAGTAACTAACTGCAGGATTAAGTAACTTTTTAGTTACTTTCAGCAGCTGCTAACAACAACGCTCCGACTCCTGTGAAAATCACATTGAGCTTTGCTAATACTTAATTGTAAGTTATTTTATAATGGTAACATCAACAATGTGTCTCCACTGATAAGGTTGAACTGAAGAGGAGATTGTACAAAAAATAAAAAACATGAGTAATTTGTGTGGTCCACTGTTGTCTGGAAAACTCTAAGAAGGATTTTAAAGCCCCCCTCCCCCCAGCCTCCAGATTCTGCGTTACGCCCCTGAGTTTGATGTCGCAGCGCACAGAGCTCCTCCTGCAGCTCCACAGCTCCGATGGCTGCGACACTTATCGTAATATTAATAATTATAACGGTGCTAACTTGCCATTATAACTATTGCCAACTACGGACACGTTTATTCGTGGCTGTTTTCACGTTTATTGCGCTTGTCATATTGGTCTCGGCGTTTGCAGTTTTCTGGAGCGCAACGCCTGGCGATGTCATTGAGAGGTAATAAATTAAGTTGACATTAACAAAGACACAGCGGGACGGATCATCCGGGAAATGATGGACAGGGAGAGACTGACTAAAACTACCTTAATGACGGACAAATTCTGGGATTTATTCTGAGTCTCTGCTTATTTCCAAGCCCAAATGAGCAACTTCACGTTCAAAAACGAGCCCAAAAAGGCGCAACCCGCGCTCATTAAATCTGCAAGCGACTTTTAAAAAATGAAGCCCAAAGCCGCTTATAATAATCGGACTTGGCGACAGAAACTGAAAATAGTTCCAGTTTTTCCACCAACAACACGCGCATCTCCCTCCATTGTTTACATTTCTGTCGCATAGAGACGTCGGTCACTCGACAAGACGAGTAGAGGAAATACGATTAAATAACAAAAGAAGACAGTAACGCACAGTAACGCAAAAATGATTTTGATAAGTAATTGTAGTCTGACTACTGGATTTGAAATAGCAACGCGTTAGATTACTCGTTACTGAAAAAAGTGGTCCGACGTCAGTAACGTTACTGACATCACTGGCCAAAACATCCTCTAAGGGGGGAAACATTTCCACTGATCCCCGCTCCACACGCGCACCCCACAGTACCAACTTTTTCCTAAATCCACGTTGATCGTTGCGTAAAAGACGTTTCTCTCACATCAGTAGACAGCAAGCAGATAGCTTTTCCGGTTTATTTTTTTCCCTCGCACCGCGCCTCCCCTAAAGTGCTCTGGCGCCCCCCAGGGGAGGCGCGCCTCACACTTTGAAAACCGCCGGTCTAAACAGACACAATTAAAAATCAGCAAAAATATTTTTAGTGGCATTAAAGCAACTACAGACCAGCTTTATGTATTTTTTTCTCTGATATTTTTGTCTTTTTTTTTTCTTTTTTGACATTGGTGCTGTGACGCTAACCGTTAGCAGCAAACACTGCAATATGTTTACTAGACTTCTTATTTGTTATTGTACAGTTTCACTTCATAAAAACCAAAAAGGTTAATTAAAGCAGCAATATTCAAAGTGATGTTTACAGACTAATATCAACCAGAGATTTTTTTTGGTCTAGTTCAGAACTTCTTTACATTTCACAGTAAAACCAAAGCCTAAAAATAAAACCAGCTACAATGTTGTATTTTGTTACATTCTTTATCTTAATGTATAAAAAGTACTGATGAAACAAAAACCGTTTTATACGGACTAAAACTGTTTTTAAAACTCTGTTTTTATGTTTTAATACCCTATCTTGTTTGGACAGGAATGTCTGTAATAAAATAAAATCATAATGAAGATAGCTGGCTTTTTAAAACACAATTATTCACTTTTTGGAACCAATTTTGTTATTTAGCCTCTGCTAGCCTTTGCAATTTGAGAGTGTTCTAAAAGTAAAACAACCCTCTTAATAAAGAATAGGATTTCCTCTTAAATAAAGTTTTCCCTCAAACATTATTATCCATTCTTCCATTGATGAGTCGTTTATGTCATAATTTATTCCCTCTGGTTTTTGATTCTGTGCAGCTGGAAGGAGTTTTGCTCTTAATCTTTCTTTTTACTTCTTTACAAGTGTAAAAAAAGAAAGAAGTAAAAACACTGTTTAGCGTCTTAAAAGTTGAAATAACACGAGGGCTGTATTACTCCCAAATCCCAGAGGAGGCTTAAAGAAATTCAAAACATGTCTCCTATAGACTGTAATGGGCAAATGTCATTTCTCTGACTCCAACATCCAACAGAGGTCTAAAGAGGAGGGGGAAAGCAAATGCTGATAGTGTAATCCAGGACGTGTTTCTGTAAAATATTTTCTCTTCTGTCTGGAAATTGAGCTGTTAGCGTGTCATGACAGCCATGAGACTGTCACAGCAACAGTCTTCAGTCAGAGGCCTCTAAAGATTCGTTGCGAGACTGACTTCTGTTAGAGAGCCTTCATCACCTCTCCCAAAGTGACTCTTTGAAGATACTCAGATGAAATGTCTTACAACAGGGGTTTTCAAAGTATGAAAGTGGAGTTCTAAAACTCCACCTACAGCCCCACTCTGGCCAACACCAGCGATGCCATAGTTACTTTGAAAAAGTAACCTTAATCGGACTACGGATTACTCCTTGAAAAGTAACTTAGTTATATTACTGACTACTTGACTTGGAAAGTAACTAAGTTACTTTCCAAGTCAAGTAGTAACTAACTGCAGGAAAGTAACTAACTGCAGGATTAAGTAACTTTTTAGTTACTTTCAGCAGCTGCTAACAACAACGCTCCTGTGAAAATCACATTGAGCTTTGCCAATACTTAATTGTAAGTTATTTTATAATGGTAACATCAACAATGTGTCTCCACTGATAAGGTTGAACTGAAGAGGAGATTGTACAAAAATAAAAAACATGAGTAGTTTGTGTGGTCCACTGTTGTCTGGAAAACTCTAAGAAGGATTTTAAAGCCCCCCTCCCCCCAGCCTCCAGATTCTGCGTTACGCCCCTGAGTTTGATGTCGCAGCGCACAGAGCTCCTCCTGCAGCTCCACAGCTCCGATGGCTGCGACACTTATCGTAATATTAATAATTATAACGATGCTGACTTGCCATTATAACTATTGCCAACTACGGACACGTTTATTCGTGGCTGTTTTCACGTTTATTGCGCTGTTCATATTGGTCTCGATGTTTGCAGTTTTCTGGAGCGCAACGCGAAGCTCGATGTCATTGAGAGGTAATAAATTAAGTTGACATTAACAAAGACACAGCGGGACGGATCATCCGGGAAATTATGAACAGGGAGAGACTGAGTAAAACTACCTTAATGACGGACAAATTCTGGGATTTATTGAGTCTCTGCTTATTTCCAAGCCCAAATGAGCAACTTCACGTTCAAAAACGAGCCCAAAAAGGCGCAACCCGCCACTCATTAAATCTGCAAGCGACTTTTAAAAAATGAAGCCCAAAGCCGCTTATAATAATCGGACTTGTCGACAGAAACTCAAAATAGTTCCAGTTTTTCCACCAACAAAACGCGCATCTCCCTCCATTGTTTACATTTCTGTCGCATAGAGACGTCGGTCACTCGACAAGACGAGTAGAGGAAATACGATTAAATAACAAAAGAAGACAGTAACGCAAAAATGATTTTGATAAGTAACTGTAGTCTGACTACTGGATTTGAAATAGCAACGCGTTAGATTACTCGTTACTGAAAAAAGTGGTCCGACGTCAGTAACGTTACTGACATCACTGGCCAAAACATCCTCTAAGGGGGGAAACATTTCCACTGATCCCCGCTAATCCACACGCTGTTTCTGTACCAACTTTTTCCTAAATCCACAGAGTTGATGTAATGCGTAAAAGACGCTTTCTCTCACATCAGTAGACAGCAAGCAGATAGCTTTTCCGTAGAGAGCCTTCATCACCTCTCCCAAAGTGACTCTTTGAAGATACTCAGATGAAATGTCTTACAACATTTATCTTCTCTTAGGTGTAAATAAAGTATTTTTAAATTATTATTTTGGTCCCTAACCAAATTATTTGTACACAATGAAAGAATTGAACGAAATTTCAAAATTCAAAGCATTAGCATATATTCTGTTGATTATTCCTGCTGACATCCTTGTACCCAACTAAACTTAGGGAATCATGGTCAGATAAACCAGACTTTTTGGAAATTGGCATTTATTTTACATGAATTATTTTTGAGTAGTCAGAAAAGTCACAAGCTGCTTTACTATTGACTGTAAAATTACACAAATCGGAATTACGAAAAGAAATTTGCTTGATAGAAACGCGGTAATTTCGGAAAAAAAAACCAAACAATCAAAATGTGTTTTTTGATAAAAGGCTTTTGCGCTAGAATGACGGGGATTTTTTCGGCCATATCAAAATTAACGTATTTTGGAAAAAATGCGATGGAAACACTTTTTTTGTGTCCTGTGAGTCACTTGATCAATACCTGGATGTTACCACTGGTGGAAATGACAAAGAAGATGACAGGAAGTGGAAGGGCGATGATGGGGCGGCATGTTTTTGAACTACTTAAGGCATGAGCAGACTTATTCACGTGTGATTTGTAATCGTTCTTCTTAACAAATGGTAACACAGCAATCTTGAAAAAAAGACAAGCTTCTCAAAAAGACAGTTTTTGAGCTCGACGGGGTTTTTCAACCATTTCAAAATTAATGTAATTTGCAAAATCCTCGATGGAAACACTTTTTTCACGCCTCACGAGTCACGTGATCAACAACTGTATGTTGGAAACAATAAAGAAGACGACAGGAAGTAGTATGAGGATGATTTTTTTTGTTGTTGTGTTTATTGACTTATTGCATTATTCACATATGATTTTAATTGCTTTTTCTATTTTAATGGAAAAACTACGAATGCAAAATTGTGTTTTTCCAACTTTAGCGGCAAAACCATCAAAATGTCGAGTACACTGGTAACAGAAACGCAGCTACGGAGATCATGGTTCAGAATTTGCATAACTTGGGATTTATTGGCCTCTCTTTTGATCACTCAGACTCCTGTAAACAAGTAGCATACTGACCGCTCATAACTACTCAACACAGCCCCGCTTTGGAGAGCAGTTGTCATTGTTTCTCTGCTAATTGACTTGAAATGAACCACAGATGATGATGGAGGGCTAAAGCCAGCATGGTGAGTGTGTGTTCATGGTCTCTCCTCTGTTTGGGTGCAGGAGCCTCTAGTCAGAGCTGCAGTGCTACATAAACGGCTTATTTTGTCTTGACTCCCTCCTCCTCCTCCTCCCCCCGTTCCTCTTCCCTGTTCACCTCGAAGTCGAGCAGATCACCGCCATTTTCACGGCCGCCACCAGGCAAAAGGCATGGGACCATTTCTCAAAAGCGCAGCGCAAGAACATAGACATTTGGCGCAAGCAGTGTGAGGTTGGTACACCTTCTTTCTGTTCTCTCCTCCCAAAACCCCGCAGGCCTGCCGCTTTCTTCTCCGCTGTCACCCGCGAGTCCCCCGGGGAGAGCGCTGACAGACAGGGGCCCCCGTCTGATCTGTCAGAGTCGGCGCCCCCCCGTTGTTGTTTTACCGGATGTTTTCCCTCTCGCAGACAGACAGACACACACAGACAGACAGAAAGGTAGCTGCCTGTGATCCCGGGCCTCTCCTCCTTCCAGCTGGGGAACTGCGAGGCATCTGACGTCTCTTGGAAAGTGTGAGCCGCTGCCATGGCAACAGTGATTTCCAGGATTAGGTCTCTGATCAATTATTCATCCAGAATTAAATCAAGATAACGAGCATGAACACGAGGAGCCGGCGTGTAAGAGGGGGGAACGGCTTCAGCGCAGTCGGCGCTTGAGAGCTGCCTCTGTGTTCAGACGGCCTGGGCTGGGCACGGTGGTGGCTTCATGCTGCGGTGGTGACGAGGGCTGAAACCGTCAGTTGGGATGAGTTGATTATTAAAATGATCGCCAACTAATTTAGCAATTGATTAATTGTAAGCTGGACTGTATGGACTCATAAAAAGGGCATTTCCTGAATGAACAACAACAGCCAGAGCCGTAATTAAACCAAAACTGTTCAAAGAATAAAAACATTTTGCATCCGAGTTAAAAAGCTCCTTTGCCTGTAAAAATGTTAGACCCAAGTCTCCTCATTTGGATGTTTTAGCTTCAACTGGTTCAAATTCTGTAAAAGAAAATCTATTAAAGCGACAGTTTTGTAGAAAATCAACCTTTTCTAGCTCTACATCATGTGATAATGTTATTTCCACATCAAAAACATTCCTGGAGTGTTGCCTTGATTCTTTAACGCATGTTTGAGAAATGCTTTAATCTCCATGGCAACCATTCAGCTGTTCAAAACGCCTGGCTGGACCTAGCTCCACCTTCGAGGACCAAGCTCCTCCACTGAGCTGCAGTTTCCAAGCTTCTGAGCTCCTGCCTCACAGAGCAGAGCAGACCTCCCTCCTCTCTGCTCCTTCAGACTAGCCAGCAGCAATTAGCAAACACCTGGTGGAACTGAGCATCAGCTAAGCTCATTATAAGAGCTACTTCTTAGTGAAACAATGGTAAAAAAAAAGGATTGATAAAGGAGCCATGTCGTTGTGTCTTCCTGAAGGCAGTTTCAGAAAGAGCAGGAGTTTCTTAAAGAGACAGGGGCCCAATTTCAAGGCGTCAAACTACAAAGTCAAATTTCTTTTAAGTCATATTTATATCAATGTATGTATATATCAATTTTATAACAACTAAAGGTAACATAGTTACTTGATTGTGCTATAAAATGGCACTTTATGCCTTGAAATCACATTCAAACACCTTTTGCTGCCTATTTATTAACCTGTTAATTTAAAAAAATAATCAACAGATCAGTCCTACACTGTATTGACATTAAGTCGTGCAGAAAGTGCAGAGCTTTCTTTGAGCTGCAGCATACTGCAAACCAGGAATGCTGTAAAACAACAAAAAACTAAAATATAAAATAAAAAGAGAGTTATGTTAAGTACTTTAAGAATTTAGAAACGGAGGTCCTTCATGCCGCCCATTACAGACAGTTTAAATAATGCCTCATAGTGAACAATTGAAAATGTTTAGTTTGGTATTCATTCAGGCAGGACTCTGACCTGGAAACAGTTCAGAGGTGAAAGATTCTCCTTCATTGGCTTTTGTATTGGCATTGAACTTTTTCACATTCATTTCAAGCAACTAATACCAAGACCGACGACGCTGATGGGATTTTATAACGTCTGTCGTCATGGTGAGGACCACAGCAGCATCCATTTTCACATCAACTCCACCAGCTTCTTTGTTGCTGCAAGAAAAAAAACAAAAAAAAACGTCCCACCCCACCTGAGATTAAATTGAATATCAAACTCCTAACTGGGTGACTTTTGAAGGCAGCTGGTTGCAATGAATTGCAGTTAAAGATAGGATACTTGTTTTTAAAAAAGTGCCACATTTTCAGCTTTTATTTTATGCAAAATTACACACTGCTTTATGATATAACGACATGCGAAAAGAGAGAGGTTTCACTCTTCATCTGTAGAAAACAAAAGTTTTTGTTTCCTGTGAGAAGTCAGGTTAAAACAGGCGACTTTCGAAGAGCTGATAAGTCACCGGCCAGGTGGGGGTTTCATGTTTTCACTTCTCTGCTCTCCACTTGCACCTCACACAGGCATGTGCATGACTGGTTAAAGTCCACAAACTCTTTGTTCCTGGAAATCTGAATTGTAACCTCGCCACAACCAAGTTATTGTTTAGTTTTGTAAAGTGGCCGTCATTTAAGCTGTGTATATATGTATATATATATGTGTGTGTGTGTGTGTGTATGCTGTGATGTTTCAGGAGCTGAGAAATGCTCACAGCGAGGAGATCATGGGCATCAGACGAGAAGAAGAGATGGAGATGTCGGATGACGATTCGGATGATATTCCCAACAAGAGGATGCGCACGGAAGAAAATGGTTTGATGAACCGTTATGTCATTAAAGGGGCAGTATTATGTGCTTTCCCACCATATAGGGCTATAGCACAATCAAGTTACTATGTTACCTTAAGTTGTTATAAAAATATTCTACATATCAAATTTAACACAAAAAAAAATTGTCGTCTTGAAATTGGGCCTCTGTCTCTTTAAGAAGCTCCTGCTCTTTATGAAACTCCGCCTTTGAGAAGTCATTACAACATGGCTCCTCTATCAACCCTTTTTACCAGCGTTTCACTGAGAAGTATCTCCTATATTGAGCTCAGCAGATACACAGCTCCACCAGGTGTTTGCTAATTGCTGCTGGCTAGTCTGAAGGAGTATTTTTAGAAGTACTTTGTAAACTTTTCGTAGGGGAGGGGTGCTCTGCGAGGCAGAAGTTCAGAAGCTTGAAAACTTGAAACTGAGCTGTAGCCTCAAAGCCAAAGCTCGGTCCACACAGGTGTTTTGCACAGCTGAATGGTTGGCATGGAGATTAAAGGATTTCTCAAACATGCTTGAAAGAATCAAGGCAACACTCCCGGCATGTTTTTGACGAGGGAAAACATCATAACATGACGTAAATCTAAAAAAAAAAAAAAAAAGGGGGGGAAAAATCGATTTTACACAATACTGTCCCTTTAAAAAAATATTTCCAAATGCAATAAATAAATAAATGAGAAGCTTCCTAACTGATGTCACGTTGCCTCCTGCAGGTGTGTGTGATCAGACCCAGGCCTCCCTGAAGGAGGAGAACGACTCGCTGCGCTGGCAGCTGGACGCCTACCGGAACGAAGTGGAGCTGCTGAAGAAGGAGCAGAGCAGAGTGGGCCGGCCGGACGACGACCACGCCCACACACAGCCACACGCTCACAGCGCCGAGGCTCAGATCCAGCTGCTGCAGCAGAGCATGCACGACATGCAGCAGGTAGGGGCGGCCATCTTGGATTCATCTGATTTACTCTGGAATCAGTGTTCACATCTGTAGCGGGGCAATACTTCTGTTCCACCTGGCCTCCTTCACTTTGGATGAGATCAGGTTTTTCAGTTGAGCAGCTGAAAGTGTGACAAGTGTTTCGATCCCCAATCGAACCGAGTCATCCTGAGTCTGATGTTGTGAAGTTGTTTAAAAAGTCACATAAACAGGCGGTTAAATTTACACACACATACAGACACAAATTCTGTTTTCTCACATAATCCCCCACTGCTTTGAATCCGCAGCTCAGAAAGTTTTGTTAGTTCACATCGCTTGTTTGGCACGAGCCCGCCTGATCCGACTCGAGTTCCTGTCCGTCTCAGTCTGAAGTGACAGGGCTGGAGGGACGACCACCAACACACTCACACACACACGCACACACACACCCAGTCACTCTGCTGTCACGTCTCGTTTGTCACCTGCTGCTGTTTTACTTCCCAGACGGCAAGCAGCAGAGAACAAATTAGATTTGTTAAATACAGTTTTCCGTGCCGTCGCTTGCAAAAGTACTCATACTTCATAAACTTTTCACACTTCTATGTGACAAATTGTGCATCATTGTGAAGTGGAGGAACACATGTTTTCTTTTCTGGCAGATAAATGAAGGTTTTTGCTCTACACCTCCGACAGGTTTGCAGTTTTTGAAAATATTTATTTTCAAAGTCATTCAACCTCAGTCAGGTTAGATGGAGCGTCTAAATCTTGGTATAGATTTTAAATTGAGGTCTGGATTTTCACTCCACACCCTCTAGTAAACTTCCCCCATCGCTGCTGAAGGAAAGCATTCCCACAGCATGATACTACCACCACCACGTTTCACCAGGCGATCCGCAGAGTTTTGCTCATTTCATTTTTTTTAGTTTTCATTTTATTTCACACAGCGATTTGAATTTGGGGTAAAAACTGCAATTTTGTTTTTGTTTTAACATTTTTGTGCAGTTTTCAAGTTAATTATTTAAAAATTTAGAGACTTTTTCACTTTTCTGTTTATTCCTGCAATATTGTAATTGAATTCCACCAAAGGAGAACACCAGAAGTGCTCCTAATGTGTTTTAAGGTCAGATTTTCTTGTCATTAGGTTGGAATCCGTTTGCAGCATCTGCACCACGTTCTACGGAAGCCCTGAGAGACAAATAAAGACTTTATTTTTGAATGACATGCCAATTCTCTAAGTCGGAAATTTTCTTTTCCCACAACTTCAGAAGCTATCTGCATGGTACAAAAAAAAGTACAAATATTTGCATGTTGAAATTGTTTTTCCAGAAAGTGAAGCAAAAATACATAAATTCTAAATATTAGACTGTACTCTCCTTTTTATATATTTACAGTGAGAAAATAAAAAAAAATTGGTCAGATTTAAAAATAGGCCTTTCAAAAAGTTTTTGGGTGTTTTTTCCCCACACCCCTCAGGGCTTCCATAGTGGACATAGATGCATTTCTTGCTTTTAGACGGTTTTAAAACTTGAATCCTTTCTTGACGCTAAGCGCGTATCTTGGTGTTTTTCTTTCAGGAACTCCTGAGCCTACAGGAGAAGCTGTCGAGTAAAGAGACGGAGCTGGAGCAGGCGAGAGAGGAGCATCGCTACCTGGAGATGGAGGTGCTGTCCCTCAGAGAGAAGGTGTGTGCTCATTGTCACACTGCCTCTGGATAACAAAGATCACACAGATAGCTTCGAAATGGGCAACTTGAATTTAAGGCCACTGTTTTAAGAAAGATAAGATTGCAATAACTACACATGAGGCTCGAGGCCATCTCACCCAATTCAATAATTCTATTTACTACACAATTGTTTTCAGTTTAATCAAAAAAAATACACTAATTTAAAACCACAAGCACATTAAAATAACAGTTATGTCTCAACTCAGACAAAGTCCACCACTTTCCAGGTGGTGAACATTCCAGGACAACCTGTAGGGCTGAAGGGATTTCTCATATCGAGTTAAGCTACTTAGCTTAGCTTGATATTAACTACTTAGCTAAGCTATTTAGCTTGATACGTAGCTTGATACGAGCTACTTAGCTTAGCTTGGTACTTAGGTTACCTTAATATGAGCATAGTTTGAAATGAACTACTTAGCTAACCTACTTAGCTTGATGCGAGCTACTTAGCTTATTTTGATACATAGCTCAGCTTGATATAATCTACTTAGCTTTCTTAATATGAGTTACTTAGCTAAGTTATTTAGCTTAGCTTCATACTGAACTTATATCAAGCTACTTAGCTTATTTTAGTATAAGCTACTTAGCTTTGCTTGAAATAAGATAATTAGCTTGCTATTTAGCTTAGCTACTTAGCATAGCTTGAGGAAATTTTGCTAAATATATTGAATATTACTTATATATATATCTTTTTTAAGTTCTAAATCTTGTTTAATTTTAGCAGCAGCAAGAAATATTATTGCTGTTTGGTTTTAAGTATAAGCAACTATATGAATTTTTAAAAATTTTGGTGTAAATACTGCATTACTTTGAAACCATAGGAACAACTATCTGCATAAAGATAAGATGGAATAACTTTTTTCGCCCAGGTTTAAAATGTTTGAGCTGTTCATATTTGCCTCTGCCTTTATTTCTTGTCAATGTGTCCTCCTTGGCTTTATCGAGTCTCAGTCCGTTTGAAATGACAAAACCAGCATCCAGCCCAACGACACAAACCGAACAGCAAGAGTCTGATAAAACCTTGCGCCATTTGTGGCATCAGCTGCAGTTTCCTCGTTCTTTTTTAACCTCCTTGTTACTGTGAGTTTCTCCGATGAGACATGGTAACATAAAACATACACAGACAGATTGAGAGAGGGAGAACGATGGGCTTAAAGTGTTGGAGAGATGAAGGATGCTGGACGGACACGAGCGCTGCCATGGCAACACCGGTCAATTCTAATGAGGGACTCTTTCTACATTTTCCTGCTGAAAGATGATTGCTATCACTTTAGATAAAGGATGTGTGGGCTAATGGCTGGTTAGTAAAACTGTTTTGTTTCTCATATTGCTTTCTCAAAAACAAAAAAAACTCTTTTCAGGACCGATTACATCAAAATGTCAATTATTTTTTCCCAACCTTAGCGTGTGTAGCTGAACCAGCGTTGTGTTTCTCTTCGCCCGTTGATTCTGTCTTAATGCAGATTGATTTTAGTTTTTGCTTGGACTGCAGCTACCGTCTCACTTTGCTAATGCAGTTGAATAAAACATGAAAGTCGATCGTTGTTTTAAGACGAAAAAAAAAACCTCACTTGTAGAGGAGTCTGCAGCTGACATAAATAGGGGATTTTGAAAAAAAAAAAACAACAACAAACAAGCAAACAAAAAAAAGTTCCAGATAAGAAGGCCTTTGTCCATAAGCTCACTATAAAGATGTTTCTTGGAAGAACGTCATGGTGTTTCGTCTTTGGTTCAGTGTAAATCTGAATGTGAACAGTGTGGCTTTGCTTTTGCATACAAGCTGTTGAGTGAAAACAGCTCTCCCTGCTCTTGCCTCTGCTCTGCTGCTGTAATGGGAACATCGTCCCGCTCCGCTGACGGACAGCTGCCTGGGCAGAGTTGTAGCAGCTGTCAGGAATTCGTGTTAGCTTGAGGAAACAGACGGATGGCCATAAGCTGGAGGGAATGAAGACTATTTCAAACAGATTTAGGGAAACTATCTGTATTCCCGCGCAGGTACAACCAGATAGAAAAACTATTAGCCATGTTACATGTTTCAGATCACCAAACATTTTTAGGACAGTTAAAGATAACCAGAGTAAATATAAAGAAGATTTTTTAAATGATGATGTCATATATTAAAGGGGAAAAAAACCCTGATCCAACATGGCTCTACGTAGAAAAATAATAATTTCTTTATTAAATCTTAATGTAATGTGATTATTTAGAAAATAATGTGTTAGTTAAGTATTTACAAACCACATGAAGGCCTGGTTACTGCCTGACCCGTGGAACCAGAGAAATGTTTACCAAGCTAAACTACCTAGCTAAGCTACATAACTTAGCTTTGCAAACATTAGCTTGGATTAGTAAAAATCTATTTTTATATGGAGTTTAGGTGACATTTTAATGTAAACCAAGCTAGAATTAAACCACTTTTTAACAATTTAACTTGATGTAAATAAAGAAAAAAATATATACAAAAAGTATCCTACACTGAGGAGAAAATGTGCTTTTCACCTGGCCACTGCTTTCATCCTGAAAAAATAACTAGCTATTGATATTAGTCTAAAGGTTTATATGTAAAGGAAAAAAAAACATTAAATGCTGCTGTACCCAACAGCTTTGACTAGCTGTTAGCTTAATCCAGCTAGCTTGGACTAGCTGTTAGCTTAATCCACCTAGCTTGGACTAGCTGTTAGCTTAATCCAGCTAGCTTGGACTAGCTGTTAGCTTAAACCAGCTAACTTGGACTAGCTGTTAGCTTACAGCTTGGACTAGCTGTTAGCTTAATCCAGCTAGCTTGGACCAGCTGTTAGCTTACAGCTTGGACTAGCTGTTAGCTTACAGCTTGGAGTGGCTGTTAGCTACAACTGCTAGGAGCAGTGAATGTGAATTTTCACTAAATATAGACATTTTCTAGGTGGAATATAGCCTAACCTCCAGTCTGAAACTCTGAAAAGGTATCAGCTTGTTGGAGTGATATTGAGAAAAATTTCTAGCGGCAAAAATGAATTTCTAGACTAGATTTTTGCTTTACGTTAGTTTGAGATTTTACTGCAGGTTAATTTCGGATCCGAGCTTTTGATTTTTCAAAATACGCCGGTGTTATTGTCGATATGTTGCTCTTGGTGGCCTTGTGTGGGTTCAAAACATTCACAAGAAGGTCTAAGTAGCTTTTTAAGGCCTTTAATTATGAGACAAAAACTAAAATAAATTCTCATTTTTGACACCCTCACTTGTTTTTTGGTATTCTGTTGCTTTAATACATTGTTGAATAATGTTTCTAATAAACATGTCAGCCTTTGTTTTTGTTGCAGCCATCCTATGTTGAACTTCTGTCATTTTCTGACTCATACTTTAGTGGCAGAAACACAGAATAATTATCTCTCACGGGTTTTTTTTTCTCCGATTAAATTTCTGTTCTTTTGTGTCTCGGCAGCTGTTGAGTGGAAAAGGTGAATCTGTGGAGGGAACCAATGGAGAGCTTCATGAAAAGGTAAAACCAAAATAATAATAATTCTGATCAACAGTTAGCTGTTAACATTTCTGCAGTAAATACTGCATGAAAAATGTTTTACTGTCAATTTGCATTGCAGAAGTTTAATGAAAGCAGCTAATGTAAAACATCTGGTCCTCCATGTTTGAAACGAGTGCAGGAACCCTGGTGGACTGTCGATACACCCTCTTTAATATCTTGACATATTTCATGGCTTTGCATGAGTTTTCAGAAAGAACCTTCTCCACGAGGTGTGAAGCCCATCTGTGTGTGTGTGTGTGTGTGTGTGTTTTCACAGAGCGTGAATGGGTGTGTTCCCTCGCTGTACCTCAGCCGAGACAGGAGGAGTGAGATCTTGAGAGGAGGAGTCGCTTCGGAGAAAGAGGCTCTGCTACTAGGTAAACCAGTTAGCATTAGCTTAGCCAGGGAGAGGCAATGTTTTTGAAGAAAGCTGAATGCTAATTGTCAACGTTTTGTCAATTTTCTGGCAAAAACGTTAAGAAACAGAAACAGTATTTTGGGGGGGGTTTATTTCTGAAAATACAAAGTATAGTAAACCCACAGTATTAACGAGTATTTAGGGAACACCACTACCCACAAATAGTTGAAGTATGAGAATACCTGAGATACTTCTAAAAACAGTTATAATTGTGTATTTTAATAGTCCAAACACCAAATATTCCCTAAAATGCGTTGAAGCGCACCGTGTAAGCCGTCTCAGCTTTACCGCCAGAGCTAACATGTGTTTTTTCATTCAGAAGCTAGTTAGCGATTGAGCTAAATATAGGGCTGTTCTGGGGGGGAATTGTTAAATTGTTAAATGCTTCAGCAGAAAAAGAAAATTGAGGCAGAGAAAAAGCTTTTTATTGTTTTTTTTATGTTAGCGGAATATTGCACATAAAGTCTTGCAATATTCCGCTAACATAAAAAAAAACCCACACAATTTTGTAATTGTGATGTTTCCATTAAATTAGTACCATGATTAAAATCATGTGAATAAATTTGTTTGTTTGTGACGAGTGGTTAAAAACCATCCTCATCCTGCCACTTCCTGTCGTCTTCTTCTTCGTCTTTTCCACCAGCGCCAACGTCCGGTTGTTGATCACGTGACTTGTGTGATGCGAAAAAACTGTTTCCATTGCAGTTTTGCAAAATACTCTCTTTTCAGTGTGGCTGAAAAACTACCTGAGTGCAGCAACAAAGTGTTTAATTGAAAGTTTTTTCGACATCGGCATGTTGCCAGTATTCACATCTATTGTCGTAATTCCAATTTGAACAAGTGAATGGTCAGCGGAAAGGCAACTAGAGGCTACAGGCTGAAGAAGGAGCTCTTCAAACCTGCGTGTTCGGGTTTAGACAACTTTTTCATTGTTTTGGACGCGGCTTCCACTGACCCCGTCTGCTGGCTTCACTTTAAAGAACAGAGTGTGTCGGGAGGCCGATTGTTGCTCCAGATGGATCGAACACACGTACCAGAACGGCAAAGAATGTTGGCTGAGCCGCATCGTATGGAGACATCAGTAATATAACTGAGTTTACAACACAGCAGCACCTAGAACATAAAAGATGGAAGGTGTCTGAACCGTCCCACCTGAACTCCACCAGCAGCCGTTAGCACATGGACATGCTACCTGGACCGGATTTGTTTCAGACGCCTCTGTTTCCTTTAGTCATTTAAAAGCCCTCGTCTTCCACAAGCCGCGCGGCTGCTATTAAATGACACAGAGATATGTGTATTTGGGCTGCTGTGTCCACAGCAAAAATAAATAAATAGATAAGCGGTGAAGAGAAACAGCACCAGCACATTTATCTCTCTTAGCGGCAGAGAAAAATATAATACAGATATGAGAAAAGAGGAGGCCTGGCTCTCTGTCTTCGTCCCAGGCTGTAAGCACAGGAGGAGGATGGAAAATACAAAACATAAGCTGCGGGGTTTTTTTAATGTAAATAATTAAAACACAGGACTTTGTGTGAATGTTTTTTAAGTAAGGTGACATGACCTATTTCATTTATGAAGCACAGTTTTCTGAGGTCTTATGGCTGCTCTGTCTTTCACTTTATGGTTCCAGGGTAAACACACAACAACACTCTTATCCATTAAGAATCACATTGGTCTTTCTCAATATTCAGCTCCTATAAAATGTATTTACCACCTTGGGTGCTTTACCCTCTTTTTGCTTTTACAAATTGATCAAAATAGATTTTTTTTTTTACCAAAAGCCCTTCACTGACAAGCTAAAAACAAATTTCTAAAAATTATGGACAATATAATACCCATAACTGCTCAAAGAATGAATCAGAAAGCATGTTAGGCTACCAGTGGTTGGACACAATCAGAGCGTTTGGTATTCTAAGGTGAGCGAATCTTCCTCAGTGCAGACAGAGCGTCAACATGGCGTAGCATGACTCTAAATAGTGTTTATATTAGCTAACTCCTTCCTGCCACATCTATAGCTTACAGTTTTGCAGTTATTTCCCACGTTGCAAACACGAGGACCATTTCCTTTGAGCATGTAATTGCGCAAATTGGAATTACGAAAATAAATTTGCTTAATGGCAACACGCCAACTCACATTTTTCTGTAAAACTTCTTTATGCTAGGATGAGGGGTTCTTTCCCCCCCAGACCCTCCGTATCAAAATTCGCGTATTTTGCTAAACTGTAACAGAATTTTTTTTTTCTTAGCATCACACAAGTCACATGATGAACAACCAGATGTTGCTACTGAGGGAAACCACAAAGAAGACGACGACAGGAAGTGGATAGGAGGACGATATTTTTTGACAACTTACTGCGTGAACAAACTTATCGACGTGTGATTTTAATCGCATCTCTAATTAACTGGAGACACCCCAGCGTGCTGTGGTGGCGTAGGGTATAGCACAGCTCACATTTGGAAGCCTTGAGTCCTCGATGCGGCCGTCGCGGGTTCGATTTCTGAACCCGACTGACATTTGCCGCATGTCTTCTCCCCTTTCCTGTCAGCCTACTTTCAAATAAGGGACACTAGAACCCACAAAAAGACCCCCTTGGTGAGGAGGAAAAAAAAAGAAACACTCCAATTTCGAAATTGTGTTTTTTTTTTACATTAACTGGATATCAACAAATTTGTTATGGAAACACAGCTGCTGTCACACACCCTTTCTTGGTGACTCATGAAATAGTTTTCTTGGCCAAATTTGAATGACTAATTTATTGGAACGCAACAGAACCGGCCACCTGTCCATCCTCCCCTCAGCTAGCAGCTGATCTCTTTTCTGTAACGTCGTAGAAATGAAACTCTGTTTTCAGGAGACGAAACGCCCCGCCCCCTCCGCCCCTCACCCTACAGCTATCCTCCAGTGGCGTTGTTCCATGTGAGCTGGTCTGGTGGAAGGAATTGAATTAGGGCCTTTGCCTGTAATTGCCAGAGTCTCGCCACATAAATCAAGGAAATAAATATTGGGCTTGCAGGATCCGCCAGGGATATGCCACTCTATTTCCTAGCTCTCCCAATCCTCCTCTTCCCTTCCCCCCATCCCTCTGCATGACTGCTTTCTTCTGCAGGACCTCTCAGAGGTAATCAACTTGAGAGCTGGTTCTGCTCTGGCCAGCATATTTTACGGTAGCCACGCTGCCATTTGTGTACAGCCCTTCATGACGATGCAGACTGGCTGGATACTTTACATCTAATATCCAGTCTGGCTCAGCCTTCCTTCTCTGTTGTTCCCCTATTGCTCTCTTACTTTTTCCTCTTTCTCTCTACTGGTTAAGCCAAATACTGATGGTACATTTTGCCTTTGAAACAATTTCACAACGCTAATCGTGATCCACGCTAGTGCAGGGCCGTCCAAACCTTTTGTCACGTGGGCCAAAATTGTTGATGTGTTTAAGAGACACATGTAGTTTCGATTTCTTTTGGGGGACAAATTAACCCTTTCATGCATAGCGGTCACTGCAGTGGGCAGTTATCTAAAAACTATTTACTTGTGTTTCTTGTGGGTTTTTATGTTAGAAATGCACACAGACCACTGACGTGCATCATACAATACACTGCCACCTACTGGCCATCCACTGCAAGTGCAAGAAATGTTTTGCTAAATCCAATACGGCAGACGGACAATAAAGTAGTCCCTCCGTCTACTATAGAGGACTCTTGTAGGTAAAAATAAATATTGCGACATCGAGTAACTTCTAGAGAACAATACTACTGATGTATTTTCCAAATAACAACTTTGTATTTGTAGAAATTTACAATTGATCACTGAGGAAAAAAATCCTAGGAAAATAATTTTTTAAGCTTTGAGAAAATCAAAAACACTTTGGAAAAAAATCTCCTGACATAAAGGATCATAATTCATCCATCAAAGAGTTCATTTTCAGTCATAAGGACAAGATTTGGATCGCTGTCTTTCAAAACACTGGCTACGTTCAGCCAAGTCTAATAAATTGGGTCGATGCTAATTTGGGTGCAGCAAAGTCGGCCCTTCAGTAAAAGTCTCCGCGAATTATTAAAGCTTGGCAATAAAAAGACTTGCATACTTTTTGTTTTCTTAATATTTTCTACTGTAAGACAATTATTTCAGAAACAGTTTAACACCGATTTGAAATAAGAAGTCTTCATCTTCTCTATTGTCTTTATTGTCATTGTACAGAAGCACAATGAAATCAGTTTCAGTACAGCGCATCCAAAGAACAATAAAAAGAGACAATGACCAACATTAGAGGAGGGTAGACGGGCGCCTTGTGCCTGCAGTAGGAGGCCACTCAAAATCAGTCAAAGGATCCCAAATGGTCCTCAAGCCACACTTTGAACACGCCCTGGTGCCCTACTGTTACATACAGTGCTTTTTTTTTTTCCTTCCTTTCTTTCCACAGGCATTATCTCCACCTTCCTCCATGTCCATCCGTTCGGGGCCAACCTTGAGTATCTCTGGTCGTACATCCAGCGGCTGGACTCAAAGGTATCGATGCCGCGGAGCGTTTTGCTTCCCTGTGAAAGAGCCAGTGAACATTTCTATTGAAGTTTTAAACGTGTTGAAATTTATGTGATTAGTTAGCTGAAATTAACACGTTAAATTTCCTAGTTGAAAATAGGAAAGGTTCTCTTATTATTAAAGTCATTTCAAATACTGATTGTGGAATGATCTACATTTATAGTGCAGGTCCGTTCGCAGTAGTTTTGCTCAAAAATTGTGTCTTTCGGAGTGTCTATTTGGAGTTCTCAGTTTACAAAAGGGTGGAAACGATGATGTCATTTTAATTTGGAGGGAGGTTTGCGCACGTTTGCTGCGGGGAAAATGTCAGCTCGGCTACAGCTCTGAGGATGCTTTAACTGTCATAACTAAACAGAAACGAGCAAAAGAATCTTGATCGATTATTCAGCACTGCATGTTAAACAGACCACTGCTTTGTTTCTGAAAAACTCAACATGTTCTCTCAACAAGACCTAGATTTGAAGAGACGCAGCAGATGCTAACGTTTAGGACAGCGGTGAGTGGCTCTGTCCTTACAGCGTGTCTTCTGCTGACCTCTGCCAGGTGTCTGCCGGGGAGCTGGAGCGCCTCATGGTGCGTCTGCCCAGCATGTTCCGACAGGAGCTGAGTGGCGTCGGGGCGACCTTGGAGAAACGGTGGAAGTTCTGCGGTTTCGACAGCCTCAGCTCGGCGTGACGCGGGGAGGGCGCGCGCGCCGCAGACACCAGCGGTAAGCCGCTTGCGCGCGAGTGCGTGCGGTGAACGTGGATCGATACTCCATGGAGCCCTGGAACTCTTGGACTAGACGAACGTTTAAAGCTGAGGGGTTAGTCCTTCGGGAGGTTTGAGTGAATTTGTGACCCCTCGTAAAGATGCGGTGAACCCCAACGGGACACAACTTTCTTCGACGATTAACACAAGTCTTGAGGAAGACTTCCTGGCTCTCTTCACTAAGACAGCCAGGGACCATGAAGCCTGCCAGGAGGAACCATATCCACAGAAACATGGATAAGAAAACCTGTATACCAAAGTTGACCCTGTAGAGATTTCATATCAGACCTCATTTTGTTGAACTGATGAGTGCAAACCCTTTTGCTGCCACGTTCTAAAGACACTGAGTACTTTTGCCAAATTCTTTGCTGGATATCCAGGAGATTGAAGTTGTTAAACCAGGACTTGGAGTCGACTGGGAAGGTGCTTGTTCATCTTTTAAACATTCACAGGAACCTTCGGTGGCGATCCGGTGGCAGGTTCTGGTTTTTATACCCTTAAAAAAAAGTTATACCCATCTCTTCATCTCCTGTAGAGCCATCATCAGGCGTTGGGGCACTTCTCCTTTTTAAAATCGGACTGCTCAGAACTGCATTGATCTGTCAGCTTCAGATATTTATTTGTGTGAACTAGGAAGACTTTTGTTCTTTCAGGTTGTCCTTTCGACAGTTCTTGTCTGTCCAGATTTGGTGCATTTCGCTTCTGTTGCCTTTAATGTTGAACTTGGTGTGTGCCAAAGACACCATAAATGACATTAAAGACTTTTAAGGTAAAAGTTTTGTTTCTGAATTCTTAATGAGGGTTTTTTTGTTGTTGTTGTTGTTTTGCTTTCACCCGGATCCAGTAATAGCTCCAAGGCTCCGTTAGCGTAATGGCCGCAGAGGGAAAGCACTCGCAACATTCTGCTCTGATGTAAAAGTGTCAAAATAGAGAAAACCAACAGATGACAACAAGGTTTGTTTGACCTTCTACAGTTTAGATTTATGGCCCCAGGCCCAGCCAGAATTCGGGTCGGGCTTCTGTGACACACAAGCTTCCTATACATACAGCACAGAGAAAACTAAACAAAAATACACGACATGAAGTTGTGCTAATCTATTTGTTATACTCTAATTGGAGGAGGAGGCAGTTTGACCTCCTAAAGTAATAAATAAACAACGGGGCAGAAGTTTCTCAGCCTGTAAAAAGCGCAACAGACTCACAAAGCGCATGCAGCTCCCATCAGTCACACGTCCCAGATGATTAGCACTTGACTCACCCAGCAGTTACAACAAACAGCAACATGGAGCTGGAAGATGTGAAACAAAAGCTAAAAGCGGGAGAAGTTACACAGCTTACTCAAATTATAGTAAGTAAAAAAAATTAAACTTAATTAAAATAAAATGTTGGGTTCACTTGAGGATCCGTTAAGGTAACTGGTCGGCTCTGACGTAAAGTCCACAGGGTTGGACTCAAATCGAAGAGCTTTCATATGTGTGTGTGTTAGTCAGACTGAGTTGGCCCTACAGTCACCTAGGATACACAGATTGCACCCATTAACATATTAACTCATTGAGAACAAATTTTGCAACTTGTTCTTGACTCTGAGTCGGGTATTATTTAGTGACTCGTATGGAGCCACAGGGCTGATGTTTCACTAGCTTCAGATTTGAGGTAACCTTTATAAACCAACTCTGAGTTTATGAACCACACACCAAGACCATTTTACCACCACTGAATAAAACAAGGTGACTCAAATAATTGAAGCTTCACAACATCTCTAAAATTTGATGTGCTCCTATAATTACTAGTATCCCAGGTAAACATAAAATGGGTTACTGGTGATGAACGTGGTGCTGACGCTGTGATCGGTTTTTATCTTTGTTACCAGAGTCTTGAAAATAAAAAAAAGGTTTCTGTTTCAGCTTTAATCCAAAGTACAGAGGCAGGGGAAGGGTTCATCAGGCATCATGTACTCCTACAAAAAGAGGGAATTGGTTCCTCAATAAAGGTCCAAAATTCACTAACACATTCATTGTCAGGCTATGAATCCACAATATGGATGTTGTTGGACCCAAGTACATCAAATGTGAATACAAGCACCTTAACTCTAGGACATTGTAGCTGCATTAGTTTGGCGCCGCTGAGTTGAGAATGACCAAAAAATTTGACATTACAGTAATATGAGGCGTCAGTTTGATCATCAGAATAAGAGTTAGTAATTCACTCTTTCCGTCAGTCTAATTTCTCCCCACCGTGCTTGAGAGGCTCCAGTCGGATGTGGAAAAGATCCCTATTCAAGGGAAAATGGAGCAAAGATGTCATGTGATGGTCGCAGAGCGTAAACTCAAAGGTCTAAACGCGGAGCCTCATTTCCTCTGCCAGATATTTCGGGATCAAAAATAAATAAATGGTGCTGCGGAGAGGAAAAGAAAAGAAAAAAAAAAAGGAGAAGATGCTCCGGGGTTTGTAATAATCTGAGCAACTACGTGTGAAAACGCTGCGGGCTTCTTTTTCAGTGCCTGCTTCCTGCAGAGAAAACTGTGGACTTTGTAAAAGGATGGATAAAATGCAGAAGGAGAGAAAAACACTTCAGAGAATGCAGCATGAATGGGATGGGAAGGAAAAGTGGAGCAAGGTAGGATGTGTTCAGTAAAATCTTTTCACAAGAAAGCAAGATGGATATTTACCATTCTTTCTAATTTATGACGTTTTGCTGTGTGAAGACGCTTTACACAAGAGAATTCAGGTTCATTTAAGATCAAAGTTTAAACTGGCTTTTTCTTACTTTGATAGAAAGGAAGATTTGGGCCGATATTGATATCCGATACTGATATCGCTGTTATAGCCGACAACCAGTATTTACCAATATTGCCAATATTTTAGCTATATTTTTCTAACCTTTCAACACCTTGAAAATAAATGACCAGCCCCACTGGCTTCACCACTGTTTCAGTTAAACGTCCCACAATGCAGCGCTGCATCACTACCAGTAACTGCGTTTCTGTTAAAAATAAACGTAGTTCCGCCAGTTGTTGATATATTGCGCTAATTTTTAAAATTAAAACGAGGCCATTAAAAACACATGAGTACGTTTATTAATGTGATAAGTCATTAAAAACATAGTGCACCATCACCGTCCTACTACTTCCTGTTGTCGTCTTCTTTGTGGTTTCCAACAGTAGTAACATCCGATGTTAAAAACGTGCTGTTTTGCAAAATAAACTGATTCTGATACATCCCAACTCATACTAGCACCAAAGCTTTTTTAAATAACTGACGTGTTTCTGAATTCATTTTCAAAATGTCAGATTTCGCTTTTCTACGGTTAATGTAAACACAGGTACGGTCACATGACCAAAGACCACAGGACCAACCTTCCCTCCTTCCCCTCCAGAAACAAACAGCAGCAACATGAAGATAAATATTGTTTGTTAATATCACCCAAGGTTTATTTATTGGCCAATACCGATATTAGTGCCGATACATCAACCAGCAGCAATTAGCAAACAACTGGTGGAACTGAGCATCAGCTGAGCTCACTGTAGGAGCTACTTCTGAGTCAAACGCTGGTTAAAACGCTGCTGAAAGGTTAATAGAGGAACAATGTTACCATGACTTCCTGTAGAGGAGCTGCTTCAGAAAGAGACAATTTCAAAGTATTCAATCAGGAAGTCAATTTTCTTTTGTCATTTATAATATATTTTTATATATATATTATTTTTTTATGTCTGATGGTAAAATAGTTACTTGGTTGTGCTATAAATGTCGTTACATGACTGGAAAACACATAATACTGCTGCTTTAATGAATAAATAGGAATGCTGTGAGGACTTCCTGGAGGCGGAGTTTCAGGATCTTCTTAAAGAGACAGAGGCCCAATTTCAAGGCTGTTATTTCTACTAAACAATACACAGACAGAGCAGAAATCTCACCTGAAGCTCCTAATTTAAGCTGTATTGAGTGCAAAAACTTGAAAATTTAGAAACGTGTTTACCAAGAGGTTATATAAATAAGAAGCCATGCAGCGAGGCAACACACTGATCCTGCCTAATGTTTAGTGAATGCAGCCTACAGGATGATTTAAAAGTCTGTTCATGACCACTGAGGCGCTCCTGCTGCTGCTGATGCAACCCAGGCGTAACACACCCTGCTGTGATATGCAGGGGTGTGTGTGTGGGTGTGTGTGTGCGCGCGCGCGTGTGTGTGTGGGTGTGTGCGCAGAGGAACTCTAACATCGCTGCAGAGCTTGTTTACAATCTTGGGTAAAAGCCAGTGAATTTCTGAGCATTTTTTTCCTCCTCTTTCTCTGCTTCCAAAGCTCTTTCAGTGTGAAGAAAATGAATTCCCCAGAGGATTCCCTGACTCTCTCACACACACACACACACACACGCACACACACACACACACACACTCATCCATTGATGTGCGACTTCGCTGCGGCGCTGCACTCTCTTCCATTGAACTTCCTCCAGTTGCTCATCGTGTGTTCGCAGAAAAGCTGCAGGAGAAATGTTTTAAGATGATTAATTGGAGAAACTGCTTGTAGAAAAACTGAGGTCAACTAATTTTTGCTTCAGATGCTCTGATTGGTCGCTAATTAACGGCAGTGTGTTTACTGTGTAGTCATAACGCAGTTTAAGATGAACGAACAGCAATCGATGGAGAACTGACACACCCAGCCCTCTGCTGTGGCTGTGTGTGTCAGCATTGTGATTTTAAAGGTTGCATGGTTGTAGAGTGATACACCTCTCATGGTTTTGAATTATAAGAAACTATTTTAGTTTGTGCTTACAGGGCCGTCGCCTGGACAACACTGAGAAAGAACCAAGAGCGGCGCTATTAGGAGAAAATATTCTCTTAAAATTACCTGCATGCTTCGATTGCTAGTCAAACATTTTCAGCTTTTCAAACTCAAGAAAATTCCAAAAGTCGAACATTTTTGACTTTCCAAACTATTAAAACTAAAAAAATAACAAAAACAATGTGTTCTCTATGTGTTTTTGTAGTGTGAGAGTAAGCAGCTGCAACGAAGGATGGATTTATTTTGAATAATTTTTACAAACCTTTACCATGCGATACTAAATTTGTCTATATCTGTTACCAGTCTTCGGGAAGAACTTTTAATACTTGTATGTATGTACGACAACAAGAGGGCTGGTGATAATCCAGTTCTGTCGTATTAAAAGCTGTTAATTTCCATCCAGTTATGACACAACGGCGACAGACTCAACAGATCCTATCAACTCCTGTAACATGAATCGTCAACAAATGTCACACACTACATCTTTAATACACGACCAGCATGTATTACACAGCTGATTCACCACAACACAGCCTGCCATGAATGCTAAGGCTAGTTAGCGTAGCCACCGACAACGCGGGAGGAGTTCTGGTAAAATGTATACAGACAACGAAGACATCTTAAATAGAAGATGCATCTATTTTTGAACGGTTTTGGCTTAAGTACTGATCTGGCTGTGTTGTTATTTTAGCAAATTGCCTTTTTTAGAGTCTGTGTATTCCAGTTAATGATTGATTGATTATTAAATTAGCTGAGAATTACCTCAAACACTGATTAATCATGTTTAATCGTTTCGTCCCCTGTCTATAGCAGCATAACGTGAGCTACTCTAACTTTATGTTTTATCAAAGAGGAAAGTTTAAGCTGTTTGATGCTTTGTTAGTTGTCATGTGACCCAGCGTCAACTTAATGATCAAAAAGCTTCCATCACTCCCTGACTCAAGGCTAATTCTCTTTCCTCAGGGTCCTGGCTAAAAAGGGAAAGTAATTTCATAATTTGGGGCAAAGCTTTGCTATTTTTGCACAGCGCCTTAATGGGGAAAAACTCAGAAATCCTATTGGCGGGAGCGGGAGAAGAAAGAAGAAGAGGAGGAGGAGAATTTCCTGCTCTGGAAGCAGTTTTCTCCTTCTGGGTTCTTTGAGTGGTTTTCTTGTGATTGACAAAAGTTTCACTCTCTGGAGTTCTTCTTCTGCTTCGGTAAGTCCACGTTTCTCCGGCCAGGACGTAAACGAGACAGATTGGCTCCTAACTGAAGTGTTGCTGTGAGATACGCCCAACAGAAGCATCCAGGTTTTATATGAACACAAGCAGGTCTTTGTTTGTCTGTCTGAGGTACGTCAGGGCGATCCATTTTTCCTTTAGGCTCTCTGGAAAACATTGAAGTCAGGGACAGATGGGCTACTGGCTGAAGGAAGAGAGGACTTCCTGCCCATCACAACCATAAAGAGTTTGACTGAGAATCTGAGCTCATTCTCAGAACTTCAAAATGTGTTTTGGAGTCACACCCAAAGATTCATGCTTTTCGTTAGGAATTAGCAGGAAGGTCCCAGATCCTGCCTGTAGTCGTTCTCACTCAAAATATATTGCTTGTGAAAACGTCAAAATCGACTTTGTTGACCTTTATGTCGTCTTATAATTTTATTACCTCACCAAAAACATGCCTGGAGTGTTGCTTTCTTTCTTTCATGCATGTTTGAGAAATCCTTTAATCTCCCATGGCAACCATTTGGCTCCAGTTTCCGAGCTTCTGTCTCACAGAGAAAACCTCCCTCCTCTCAGCTCCTTCAGACTAGCCAGCAGCAATTAGCAAACACCTGGTGGAACTGAACAAGTGGTAAGAGATACTTCTCAGTGAAACTCTGGTAGAAACGTTGCTAAGCGCTTAACAGAGGAGCCATGTTGTCATGACTCCCTGCAGGCGGAGTTTCAGAAAGAGGAGGAGTTTCTTAAAGGGACAGAGCCCAAATTTCTTTTGAGTCATATTGGATATATATGTAGCATTTTTATAACAACTGAAGGTAGCATAGTTAGTTGATTTTGCTGTAAAATGATACTGTGACTGGAAAATATATAGTACTGTCCCTTTAAGTATGTTTTGTTGTCCAAAGCTGTCAATATTTCAACCAGAAAACTACAATAGTCACATAATCCTAATTTGAAATTAATTGCTCATTCTTACACTTCTGAATTTTAACGTCCTATCTTAAAAAAGGATATCCATATTGTGGTGATTTGCTCTAGAAACTGAAATAAATGAAATAGTAAAGTTATTAAACACAAAGGTTTCTCAGTATTGGTCAGCAAATGTTTTTTTTATATATATATATATATGGAAGGAGATCTAAAATTAGTCCAAAATGTTAATTTTAAATGTTTCCTAAATTTCCAAATTGCTCTACACTTCTTTCATCTGCTCACATGAAACTTAGAGGATTTTTTCCAGAAAAATCTACCTAAATAACATCCGGTATATCCAAAGGTGTCGAACTAATTTTATTGTCTAATTTCAGTTTATTTTGTCAGATTGTCTTGAAGGGAAGTTTCTACCAATCAGAGTGCTGCCTCCTGCCTCCGGATTCTGACTCCCTCCCTATCTGCTGTAAGAATCATCGCTCGACAACAACGTGTTCTTCTTTGTCCCTTTCATGTCACTGTGAGATGTAAATGTTGAACCAGAAGTTACCAATCTGCTTCGTAATGAGTGCATGTGTTAAAACATTCGTCGTGGCAACAGGATCCCTAATAAATTGGGGTTAAAAACATTAAGTCTGCTCCCGAATCTTCTTGTTCTGCAGTTCCCGTTTGGCTCGGTCTCTCTGCTCCCTCCGTTTATCTCCGCCTGCCTTCTGTTTCCTGCTTGTGTTGTGGCTGAAAAAGCAACATCAAACCGCAGCAGCAAACAGAGAACGGAGCCATCAGGCCTGGATGATGGTAATTACTTCCAGCTCCCCCTTTCAGGGCAGGATAAACAGAGTATAATGTGCCGCGCTCAGATAAACACCGGCGAAACAAAACGGTCCGAGCGATGGATGTAATTGGTCGAAAATTTACGAAATTACCAGAACGCCCCGAAAATGTTTACATTTGTATCAGGAAAGCCCAAACAGCCTTTTATATATATGACTGTCCTGGAAATTAGAGTGATGAAGCAACTTTCTAAAATACCTGAATGAAACAGGCGGATTATTAGAGGACAGAAAAACAAACGCAGGACAATTTATTTTGTGATTGATTAGAAATCTTGATGTCTGCAGCAAACCAACACACTTCTCACAGATATTTGATCAGCCGGTTTGATTTCTACACCGTCTCTATAATATTAACGCGCCATTATTATGGGAGAATCTCAAACTATAAGACGTAAAGCAAAATTTGTGACAGACTTAAAAATTCTAACTGCACAAACAAAAGTTTGTGCTGCATAAATGTAGCAGAGTTCACTGACACCACATTTCATCTGATTTTGTTAATGTGGTGGGGCTGGTTGACCTTTGATGACCTCTGGAAACATTGACCAATGAATTTAAAATGAGAGTGGCACAAACAAAAATTTGTGCGGCACAAAACGTTTGACATAACTTTGGTTTAATTTGAAGAAGGCAGAGCAGGAGGTAACCTCATCACAGTGTTAGCAAAGTTCTTATAGAAATGAAGCTTTTCTATTAACCTCTTAAAGACGTACAGTTTAGATATGTTCATTTTTAAAACGCTGTAAAGCAAAAAGGTTCAAAACCCTCTTTTCATGGCGTTTGCATTGTCTCCGTGTATATGGGTGGGATCACTCTGGCTTCTTTGAAAACAAGCGTACTTGGTTAAATGACCAGGTGAGTAGTGAATGTGTGCAAGCATGTGTGTCTTCCCTCTAATGGACTATCGACCTGTCTGGCCTCTCGCCCACTGGACCCTGAAGAGAGCGCCTCTGTGGCCGTTCGAGGATTAAGAGGCCACAAACAACGGATGAACATAGGTTTTCGAAAAAGAAATACACATTGTGTAAATTCAAAACGGTGTTTTCAAAGAATTGAATGTAGAATTTTTTCACTCGGCTTTGACAGGCCTGGTTTAACATTAAGAGTTGCAGCTGAACAAATCCAGTCGCGATTGTAGAAACAGTGAAGTAGCTCTTATTAGAAATGCTTACAGTAATAGGAATCTATAAAGTGGCAGTATTGGATGCTTTTTTCAGAAACGTAGTCAATTGTTGTGGTTCAATTGTTCTGGAAATGCTGTAAATATATCAAATATGAATAAAAATAAAATCAGGCCACTTTCGAAGACGAAGAGGCCATTGAAATTGGGCTTCTGTTTCTTTAAAAACTCCTGCTCTTTCTAGAACTCCGCCTCCAGGAAGTCATCAAAACATGGCTCCACTTTTAACCCTTTAACAACGTTTTTACCAGCTGAGAAGGAGCTTGTACAATGAGCTCAGCTGATGTGCAGTTCCACCAAGTGTATGCTAATTGCTGCTGGCTAGTCTGAAGGAGCAGAGTGGAGGAGTCAGGGGGGAGGGCTGCTCTGTGAGGTAGAAGCTTCGAAGCATGAACAGCCACATTGTCTTGCAGTAGTTACAACCAGTAGGAAACTCATTTGGGGCAAAATAACTTGATGTTTTCGTTGCTTGTTTTTTGGTCACTTTAGTAGAGTGAATTCAAAATTTTGCTTGGTGTGATTTTTATTGGTTTTTTGTTTTGTTTTGTTTTGCAGCTGCTATGCCGCCCCCTGCACTATGGCACCCACAGTGGTTAGTCATATTACCATACTCCTTATTATATGAATCCATTTCTTTATATTTTTATTTGTCAGAAAGGTGCCAGCAGTTTTCCAGGTCTCCTAGTTGAGCTGCAGGTACTCAGTGCAATGTGTCACATCTGAAAGGGGCCGAGTACACAACCTGGACCCCGGGCGATCCCTGTTATTCACATTCTTCCCTGTTGTCACATCTCACATGCTGGAGTCCACGGTTTTCACATCATCTTATTTTTAAAAAGCCAGAATGAAATTCAGCTCGGCAGCCAAGTGTCTCCGGGCCAAACGCATCTAATCGTTGAAGCTGTCGATGTGTGTGTGTGTGTGTGTGTGTGTGTGTGTGTGTGTGTGTGTGTGTGTGTGGACGTGTGTGTTGCTCGCTGCTCTATAAATAATGTGAGCGGCAGCGGTGTGAGGAGGCAGAGGGAGCACGCCTCCGTCTTTAAGGAAGCCAGTTGACGGGCGCTGTAATTAGCCAGCGCTCTTTGTCTCTGCTTTGTTTAGGGAGCCGCATTGACGTTCCTTTGCGCTCCGCTGCTGCTGTCACGTCCCGGCGCTAAGACCTGATGTCATCCACCTGGCAGCCATTATGTGTGAAATCTCATACATGAGACTCATCCATGAGACTGCAGAAGGGAGCTGCCAGTGACTGCATCTAATTAATGATAATTAAAAGTTAGCCATGAACAAATGGGGCAAAATTCACAAAAAAAAAAAAAAAGGTTGTTGATTCAGGAGAGAAATTCAACCATTTCCATGACATCTGCTCCATTGATCTTTTTTTCCATAAGTACAAAGCTGTAAAAATGGTTTTGCGCCATTAAAAATTTGTTCCATTTTCACTTTTTCACATATTTTATGTCACTGAGGGGCTGCCAGTATTTGTTCAGTATGGCTGTTTACTACACATAATTCCTGTCAAACTACTGATGAACAAATACCACAGTGCTAAAATAATCTACTCATAAAACAAACTTTTATGTCAAAGATAGCCACAAAAAACTGTTTTCCCATACTACTTTCATTTATTAAAGGGGTAGTATGTATTTTCCAGGCACATAGTGCTATTTTATAGCTCAATCAAGTAACTATATATTATCTTCAATTGTTTTAAAATGCTATATATCTCAAACATAACTTAATTTGACTAAGCAATTTGACACCTTGAAATTGGGCCTCTGTTTCTTTAAGAAGCTCCTGCTCTTCCCGACACTCACGCCTTCAGCACGTTGTCATGACGTTAAGCCAAGCGCTCTTTGGAGCACTGGACAAAGAAATAGTTTGTATAATAAGCTCTGCAGATGCGCAGGCTCTAGGTCCACTGATTGGTTGCCATGAGAGATTCAAAGGATTTCTCAGATATGCATGTAAGAATCAAGGCAACAGTTATGTTTTTGATGAAGGAATAACATCATAACATGACGTAAAGCTCCCAAAAGTCGATTTTACACAATACTGCCCCTTTAAGACAAATTATAACCGCCCCTTCCCCAAACCTCATAATAGGTAAATAGAATAGAAATGTATATGTTTATATGCTAATTTGTGTATTATAATAAATTAGAATCTGATTGAAATTAATTGGAACATCGTTTCGTCCATGTTTCAGTCATTGCTTCAGCTTCTAATCAATGTTCACACTGCAATCAGAAGGCGCTAATGGACAGAATCAGGTCATTTCATGACACCTGTGAGAAGAAAACAACATGGCAGAACGCAGAGCAGCGGTTGCCATAGCAGCATCGTCCTGGTCAGTGTCGCAGGTGGGCAGAGGGCGACCTGTCACGAGCCACTGCTGACGCCTACGGCGTGTAAAGAATCTGTATGGTGAGCGTGAAAATATCAGGAATGAGATGAAAGGCTACACTGACACCTAGAGGCCACATGCCTCAACTGCAGGCAGTGGAGCCAGGATATTCTGTCACTCTGATTGCTGAGGTTCTTCAGAAAATGATGGAGAAACACCCTGTAAGCTGAACACATGCAGGCCTATTGTAACACCAGCAGGACTCGTGTTCTTCCAGTCTGTTGTTGTCTACATTTTGGTGTTTCAGGCTCTATCAAAGACTCAGCTTACATCCGTATGTTCAGAGATATTTGCCTTTCGGTCATCTCAAACCACGATGCCGCAATTCTCCTTTGAGATGACACCTTTCTCTCTCTTGTGCTCTCTGCATATTTCCTCCCTTTGAGGTCATGTTTGATATACACAGCCTTTTTTTCAAACAAGTGAAGGTAACGTAGTTACTTGATTGTGTTATAAAATGGGGCTGAAAAATAGATAATGCAGGCACTGACTCAGATATCTATGTTTGGATTCCCAGTACTGACTGAAGTACCCCGTCTCCGTGGCTACGGGACCCTGCGTTTGGTTCAGGCATTGTGAGTTGACCCCTGTGTGGTTCTCAGGTTAATCCCCTGCTGGACAGATGATGCTCAGGCGATTTAACCGGAGGATTAGTGTCTGCTCACTGTATCGTGCAGGACCGACTGTCATCCATCTAAACACACCCGGGTGACGGTCAGCATGGAGCGGCATAAAAGAGGACAGGAAGTGAGGCGGGGCAGGAGAGGAAGGTGTTTCTGCATTGTTTGAGTGGATATTTTATCTGATATAATGAGAGAGGATGAGCCTGATGTTAGATTTTGTTATTATTATTGACACTTTTGATTGACGGTGAAGTAAATCTGAAAAAGCACACAGCTGTTGTCATATGTGCACATTACAGTACTTAATGGAAGAGCAGCATGTGTTTGCCTGTGTGTTGTTCTAATAGGATTCATTCTACTGACCTGGTTTCTGCCATGTCAGACCCTGTAAAACTCACGTATATATAAAATTCAGAAGTACTGAATTTTATATAAACGCACATTTCAGACGAAGGTTTGTTTATTGTGTGAAAAACCCACTCAGTTAAAAAAAGAAAAAAAAAATAAAATATATATATATATATATATATATATATATATATATATATATATATATATATATATATTTCTTTTCTAGTTAGTTTTTCTAAGCAAGAGAGAAGTCTTATAAACTGATTGACGGAAGGGCAATCTTGTCACAACACTGTATTTTAAGGACAGCAATTGAGATCTAACAAATAATTTCCTGTTGTGGGTGACATCACATCTGAGGAGCCAATCAGAAAACCTCCAGGATCTCCCAGGGCTCAGCACATGATCCACTCTAAACCCTGAGAGGAGTTTGGGAGGCGCAGACCTCCTGTGTCTTTCAGCTACAGTTTTAACTCCTCACCTTTTGTGTAGGCGTCTAGCTTTCCACCCAGAGAGCCCAGAAGTCAGTTTGAAGGCAGTTCTACGATTAAACCCAACCAGAGAGCTGAAAGAGAAAAGGAGAAAGGGCAGGAAGAGGAGTTTTTCTCCTTTACCTTGAAAAGATCAAACACAGAGGGACCAACTGCAGGATTTTATCTCGACAGACACTCAGCATTTCAGGTGAGCATGCACAAGCATATTTTTTTGTAATGTCAATACCACTACAAGATTTTACCAGAATGTCCTTTCATTTCCAATCCCTAAAACAGTTAAAGAGGTTGTTTTTTTTAATGCCCTTGTTATTAAAATAGATGCTCAGGTGTTGCCTGATCAAATGTTGATGGCATGTAGGTATGGACTGGCATAAGAGTCTCACAGTAGCATAACCTTAATGAAAATAAATCAATTCACCAAGTGTGATGGTGTTTCTGCCAGAGTCAAAGACTAAATTTGATACCATGATCCTATTTATAGTTTTCCAGAGAACAGAAACACACAAATTACAAAAGTTTTTTTTTGCACTGTTGTAACCATTAAACAATCTCCCCTTCAGTTCAACCATATAAGTGGAGACACATTGTTGATGTTAGTTATAATACTTTTATAATAAGTTATAATTGTAGATATGCTTAGATATTGGCAAAGATCAATGTGATTTTCACAGAAGGTGGAGTGTTGTCGTTTGCAGCTGCTGAAAGTAACTAAAAAGTTACTTTTAATGTAACTTAGTTACTTTCCAAATCAAGTTATCATTAATTTAACTAAGTTACTTTTTCAAACAGTAATCGGATTAAAGTAACTTTTTCAAAGTAACTATGCCATCATTGGACGGTACTGAGGTGTTGAAGGTGGACTAGAGAGATATAATTTCATCAGTCATCAGAGATTTAAGACTTGATTTGGAATTGGGGCAAACGACTTGATTTCAGACTTGACTTTAGAAAAATCAATTGTGAAACATCATGTAATTGCTTTCTTTAAAGGGGCAGTGTTACGTAATTATGACCTTTTTTGAACTTTCCATTATGTGATAATGTTATTCCCTCATCAAAAACCTGCAGTGTTACCTTGAGTCTTTCATGCTTGTTTGAGAAATCCTTTAATTTTCATGGCAACCATTCAGCTTCCCTAGCTTCCTTCTTACAGAGCTCTCCTCCCCTGCGATTCCTCCACTCAGATCCTTCAGACTAGTCAGCAGCAATTAGCAAGCATCTGTTGGAACTGGGAATCTGCTGAGCTTAACATTAGAGGGTTAATGTGGTTAACCCTCTAATGTTAACAACTTCAACCTCTGTGATGACATGTTGTGATGCCTTCCTTGAGGTGGAGCTTCAGAAAGAGCAGGAGTTTCTTAAAGAGACAGAGGCCCAATATCAAGGAGTTAAATTACAAAGTCAAATTTGTTTTAAGCCTTGTTTGATATTTACAGCAATTTCATAGCAACTGAAGTTTACATAGTTAATTGATTGTGTCATGAAATTACTCTACGTGACTGGAAAATACATAATACTGCCCCTTTAAAGATATTGGCAGATGAACTGATAGGTACATGAAGCTAACCCTGGTGGAAAATGCATGCTTCCTGCTTTTTGATCTAAAGCGTTGCCCCGCCACCTGTCCTCCGACTAATCCAGTTTTTTCTAACATGCAGCACCGCCTGGCCGCCTTCGGAATCCTCATTAAACGTTCACCTAGTGACCTAAATTACTCCAGGAGAGGTGGCGACCTCGCGACGCGGTCTCCGCGCACCTTCGGCGGCGTTCACGCTGAAATCTTGAGCTCTGGCGTTTTCACAGGGAGACGTCGCCATGCCGACAGTGAAGAGCAAGAAGAAGAAAGCGAAGAAGGAGGTGACTGAGGCAGAGGAGCAGGGCGAAGGTGCGCGTGCTCCACCTGCGGCAGCTCCACCCGCTCGCCTGCTGTGTTGCTGCTTAACTCCGTGTTTTGTGCTGCAGTGGGGCTGGAGGTGGAGATGGAGGACAGGAGTAACTCAGACAGCAGAGACCATCTGACCCCGGATCTGCAGGACGCAGCGCCGCACAAGAAGAAGAAGAAGAAAAAGACGTCAACTATTGGTATGAACATGTACACTCAAAGAGGCCGCAACTCCTGGGATGGAATCAAATATATCTTTAAAGCTGAAGTATCTAACTTACAAAAATTTTTTTTTTTTTTTTTGAGACAAATAATCTTTGAAAAAATCGATGTTTTACCCTGAGCTACTACTGCCATATGAAGAAATGCATTAAAAACAACCAATCAGAGCTTAATAGGAGGGTGTTAGCGCTGTCAGTCAGGCTTGTACACGTGATGCTAAATGTGCTAATAGCAGAGAAGAAAATTACCATTCCAGGAAAACCATGTGTCCGCTGTCATTTGTGGCTATGCTAACTCACCTTAGCGTTCATGAAAGAACTAGCTGTAGAGTAGCAGAGAGAAAGGGGGCAGAGGTACACAAGGGTGATTGACAGCGCTAAGGCCCTCCTCAAAACGCAGTGAACTGTCACAGAGTGTGTCTGACTGTGTGTCGCTTGGACAGATCAGGAAACAGAACACGGGGATGTACCCAACGGCAACACGGCCGAGGCGGTCGGGGAAGGAGAGGAGATGACTGTCGCCGTCACCAGGAAGACAAAAAGGAAGAAGTGAGCACCAGTAACTGCATCAGGATTTAAAACATCCGACTATCTGACGTCAGCAGAGAAAGTTCAAGAGTTACTGATTAAAAACAAACGAGTGAACATGGAAGTGAGAACAATTTAGCAGCTTCAATTAAAAATACAGTAAGGATTAACTGAGTAAGAAAGGCATTGACTAGACGTTAAACAAGACGCTGATGCACTGAAGCAACCATGAGCTGACTTTTACCCAGAGCCATTTCAAAACTGTAAATCATTGAAACAGTGGTTGGTTTTGGTGGAAATATTACTTCATCTTCGGATATTGTTTATGAATAATTTTTTTTTAAATGCTCACATTAATGTGAAGTCCGATTCAAATAATTACGTTGAAAGAGTTTTCAACATTTTACGACGGTGCCTAATAGGGCGTTAATTTCCGCCAAAAAAAATCATCAATTTCTTTTTGCCAATTTTCGAAAGTTATAAATGTTTGAAATTTATAAATGTTTGACTTTTGAAAATAAGAAATTTGTAAGCTTTCTCTAAAAAAGTTTTGACTTTTGAAACTCAGAAATTTTCTATGTCGAAAAGCTTAAATAAGAAATTACCCAGGATTTTCCTAGAAATTTTCTGTGATTAATCATAACATATGAGGGTTTTTTTTTGTTTGTTTGTGCAAATTTTCAACTTTTCGGAAATTTCCAAGTTTTTTCAAAGAAATTTCAAAATTGATCGCAACATTTCTGAGTATTTTGATGGAGATTTACTCCCTTTTTATTTTCTATCTCCAGTGACTTTAATCCATCGTCGTTACGTATATTTCGCAGTTCGTTTTTCTCAGCTGGAACTGCTTCGCTTGTCTTCCCATTTTTCTACGGTTATTTGTAGTTTGCTGGTCTCTGGTTACATTTTCTTTCAAGCTCTTCTTTGCTTTCTCCCATGACAGGAAGGCGAAGGCGACAGAGCACTACAGCAACGATCTAGAAGCTGAAGACGAGGACATCGTTGCCGACGCTCAGTCTCCCATTCCCCAGCATTCCCTGTTCTCCGCCCCGCACGGACACAGCCAGCCGGTCGGCAAAGTTTTTGTGGAGAGGAACCGTGAGTGGGAATCTGATATGTGAAAGGCGTTGAGTTCCTCTTTCAATTTTTCATTGGAAAACATCTGACTTTTTTCTTATTTCAATTGGTTTACATCAATTGAGCTCTTTCCCACCAACAGCCATCACT
The DNA here is from genome assembly GCF_019740435.1 of Gambusia affinis. NCBI lineage: Eukaryota > Metazoa > Chordata > Actinopteri > Cyprinodontiformes > Poeciliidae > Gambusia > Gambusia affinis. The sequence goes on from NC_057878.1 coordinate 6,258,870, forward strand.
ACTATCTACAGTAACTCTTCAAAGAATATGAATTAACAGGAGTTACAACGACGTTTAGTTTTTCTTTGGGATCAATAAAGTGTTTTTTTAAAATTTGAATTGCATTTGGGGTTGACCCAGAACTTTTGCACAACAATGTTTCCAAGGTAGTTTCTACAGATGTCTCCAGAACATGTTAGTCTTTGTGTGTGAGGGTAATCTGTGTGTGTGTGCAGGGCGTTTCCAGGCCGACCGAGTGGAGCAGCTCAGGCACTCAGAGCTGACTGAGGACTACATGGACCCCAGGCAGATCTGGACCACAAGGGACATCTCTCTGAAGGTTCACAACGGCTTCAGGTTTGTTGAGATGTGTGAGCGCTCAGCCAAAACAAGCATGTAGCATGACATCAGCGTCTTTTCACTTTAAATGTCCCAAGCTAAGTTGTCATGACAAAGCTACAGAGGGGTTTAGGGGTAAAAAAGGGAAACTTAACCTCTCTCTGGAAGACATGTTCATTGACTAATGCACTGAAGAATATTTTTGTAGCAATAGCTTCATATTTATACCACTGTCATCCTCTAAAAGAGACCGCATGGTTTCCGCTACCGATGGAAAACCAGAAACGAGTAATCCAGGCAACCCGTTCATGAACCACCATTAGGCCTATAAATTAAACACATAAATACGGTCGTCTGTCTTCTGCTTGCAGGGCGGTCGGTCTGTTCTCTCATGGGTTCCTGGCTGGCTACGCGGTGTGGAACATCATCGTCGTGTACGTGTTGGCCGGCGAGCAGATGACCACGCTGCACAACCTGCTGCAGCAGTACCACCCTCTGGCCTACCCGGCTCAGTCTCTGCTCTACCTGCTGTTGGCCATCAGCACTGTGTCCGCATTCGACAGGTCTCTGTGGGCAAAAACAACACCTCAGAGATTTACGTTTCTGTGTGAGAATAACATCTGAAGTTGGGCGTATCGTCATAGGGTCAACCTGGCTAAGACGTCTATGGCCTTGAGAGGCTTCCTCACTCTGGACCCAGTGGCCGTGGCTTCCTTCCGTAAGACCTGGACAAATGTAATTGATGATGATTGCGACGACGAAGGAAATGAATACAATGGTTTCATGCTGTCTCTGTGTGTATTCAGTATATTTCATAGCCCTGATACTGTCCCTCAGCCAGCAGATGACCAGTGACCGCATCAACCATTATCCTACAGCCAATGAGACTCTGTGGTGAGATCCTTGGTTTTTCAACTTCAGCACTTTTGAAAATAAATATAATAAGGCTATTGTAAGCATTTAAAACCAACTCAATGCTTTTTGTGATGAGACATTGAATAGGTGTACCTACTAAAGTGACCAGTGGGTGTGATTCAGAATGTGAGTTTTTGCAAACCCATCAGAATCCTGTGTAGTCTTTGAAAAGTGGTTCTCAGTAATGCTAAATAAAACCTAGCCTGGCCATCGCCTTTTTATGCAGTTCCGCTCCCATTGAGCTAATTTAATCACAACGCATTTCATCCGGGCGATCAGTACGGAGTCCCCTAGGGGACATGGGGAATTTTTTTTCTTTTGCGTACCCTCGCAAAACCTTTTGCGTTCCCTCGCAAAACCTTTTGCGTTCCCTCGCAAAACTGTACTGATCAGTTATGCGGCATAATTGAATACCGTAAGACTTTCTTACGGTGGCCGCCGTACTTTCTGATTTAATAGGCTATAAGGTTATGTAAGGTTTTTCCATGAATGTTAATATCTCGTTGTGAAATATCTGAAGTTTTATATCTTTCTTTAGAATACAAAGGCTACACAAACCTATGATATAAACAGAAACCTTCCGTAAATAGGAAAGAAATATAAATACTGTACATCCAAACTATATTTCTGAGTTATTATCGCGGCGTAATAAGTCATCTGACAGTTTTGATTGTGTCTGTGTTGTGTTGGTTGCCTGAATGGTTTAAAGAGCTGCTTTTATGTTCAGTTCCATCTCAACCCTAACAGACATAAATATGCAGTAAATAAATCGATTTTCAATCAGTTTTTTGCACCAAAGACTTCATAATAATAAACACGTTTTCACTTAGGCTCTGTAAGAGCCATATGAATGAAATAAGTAATTATTGATATGATAGGAGCACGCGACTTTGACACTTAGGTGGTGGGTGTGCCGATGTGGGAGTGACGTCATCAAGTATGAATGGGAAGGTTACTGGCCTGCTGGTTTGTGTGTATTAGGAAACGGTGAGCGGGTTGGTCAGTCCTTGCAAAGTTTGGAGCATAATAATCAAAATGGAATAAATCGATAAATGTGACAGAACAAAGAAGTGGTTTGGAGCTAATTGATACACGGACAGATGAGATTCCCCGAGTTAACCCAATACGGCCCTTTACCATAATTAGTTTGTCGTGTTTTTAATAATAAAACGTGTTTATTATTATGAAGTCTTTGGTGCAAAATCGATCAATTATGCCGCACAACTGATCAGTACAGTTTTGCGAGGGAACGCAAAAGTTTTGCGAGGTAACGCAAAAGTATTGCGAGGGAACGCAAAAGTATTGCGAGGGAACGCAAAAGAAAAAAAAATTCCCCATGTCCCCTAGGGGGCTCCGTAGACTTCTGCGTTCAGGATCTGAATTGGACTAGATTTTTTTTATGTTTGTCTTACTTGCAGGCCTCCAGGCTCCGAGCAACAGATCTTGCGGCCGTGGATCGTGGTCAACCTGGTGGTGGCGCTGTTGGTGGGCGTGGCATGGGCTGTTGTGTCCACGCGGCCAGATATCGACTACACAGAAGGTAAGCCTGGATAACATCCAGGATAAAATTTGTTAGGAAATACCTTCTTATTAATTGCACTTTTTTCTCTATTACATGTATTTCTTAAGAGCTGTTCTTACTTATGATATTGAAATAATATTAATAATTTTAAAAAAATGTGTAAAATGAAGCCCTCTTGCAATGTATGCTGCGAGATTGCAAAGAGATTTTTCTGTCATCTTTTAGTACATTATAGTTGCTCATCATCATAGTTTATTATTGCTCATCATCGTGGCGTTTTACATTCTACCACTAGATGGCACTAAAGTAATTATTATATACGGTATACGGCTTGGTCGCAATGAACCCAATACTCAAAAAGATTTTGCTTTTTTGTGTATGAGCAGAATTTTTGATGACGATGGAGGTGGAGGGTTTCCCTAGAGGAGATGAAAACCTGGACATCCCTGCCTAAAACCAGATGTGTTGAATATGTTTCAGCCCGTGTTCTAGACTCACAATTGAATGGTCATTTGATGGATGGTTTTGTACAAGTAAATATGTCTTATTTGTTTGCTAAATGTTATTTTGTAAATAAATAAATGTGTTTATGCACAGTAACTGCTGTGTGGTTTGAGAGTGTTTGACTGCAGGGGAATATGAATCAAACAGTTTTGAAGTTAAACTGGAGACTAATATTTTACAGATTTGTGTAAATGTTTAGACTTTCTTAATTCAAAGAAGAAGAAAAGCCCACAATAATTTGCACGTCTGCAAAGTAGTCAAGATATGTTTAACCTGTGCTTGCAGAAGGTAGTTAATTCAGTCAAAACAAGACGTGAAGAAATAATATCTCACATTCTGTATTGATATCAAAGTAGACAAATGTGTTTCTTCAGTGTGTTTTTTTTTTTTTGTTATAAAGTGTCCAAAATGCAAAACCAAAATAACTTAAAACAAACAGAAGTTTTGTGCTGTAAGTTATGGTTGTTTATGATTTAATATATTTTACAAATCAGCTATGATTACAACCGTAAATTCAATAAAAATCATAATTTTAAAAAACAACAACCATAAATACGCACATTTATGGCCAAAGGTACGTCAGGGGGCCAAAACTATTAAATTTGCATCTGATTGAAGATCCAAAACATTAAAAAGGATTTGTACTGTTGCCACCTTACTAAAAGAAAAACATACAATTTGCAGTTTTTCATTTTTATTTATTTATTTTACCATTCATGACTCATGGTAAGGAGTCGAAAGAAGTCATTTCAAGAGCCAAAAATTGTCCTTAAAATAGATTTTCCCCAACATTTCCAAGCTATCTTATCGAAGTTGTGAAATTTCCCACAGCCATGGAATGCAGCAGGATGCATCCAGTCAGCGCGAGCCGCAGCCGTTAGTAGTAAGGACTATGTAAAGATGGCGGAGCTACAGATGCTGCTGGAGGAGGAAATTCCTGCGGGACGGAGAGCGTTACTGGACAGTTTTACCAATCTGGAAAGAGTAGCGGAATACTGCGAAAGCAATTATGTCCAGGTACGGGAGTGTTTTTTCCTTTAAAAAAACGAGGGTGCTAATTTATAAAAAAGAAACCCACGGAACAGTTGTGTGGTGGGGAGTGGGCGGTAAGGGAAAGGAGTGATGGAATAACTAACACGGTCCGTTATGTTGCCGTCAGCTCTCTGTGGAAAGCAATAATAATAATAATAATAATAAAAACTGTATTCAAAATAAAATAGGCTCATTATACTTCTACAGTACGACCAATGCCAACATATTTTTCAGTTTAACAAAAAATACAACTTTTACAGTGGGTATTGTAGAGCACTATAGTGCGTCTGTTTGAGGGAAACGTCAGTAGGAATGTGACAGATATAAGTGTTAAAAGTTCTCATTTAGTCTTACGAAGCTGGCGCATGCTCATTGCACACACACCGAATAAAGCAACACTTTGTTTTTAGACGTAAAATGTCTTAAAGCGATTCTTCCGTGATGTTTGACAGCTGCAGACAGGCAGGGAACTGTTTACATAAAATGTGTGAAGTCTAGCGTCAGAGTTTATTAACAGTATTTTATCAATAGGAAGGAGCTCACTCAAAGTACACCATACACCACAGCTTCTGCTTTAAGCATTTAAACCGGTCCTTACCAGGTCTTGAGTAATTTTACGGATATTAATTATTAATCAGACCAAGCAAAAAATAAATAAAATACAGAAGGAGACCTGTGTGTAAAACTAAGTCTATTCTTTATGCTTCAGATAGACTCTGCTAATCAGACGCATTGATTCAGTCTTTGCACATTTTCATTGAGTTGGCATAACATTATGACCACCACCCTAATAGCCCTGAGCCCTGAATGTGTGCTGTTATTTCTGGCGTCAAGATGTTAGCAGCAGATCCTTTAAGTCTTGTGAGGATCTGCTGTCTGATCCTTGACATGGTTCAGATTTGTTTATCCAGTAAGATTCCCAGAGATGCTCGGTTTGGAGAATTCTGAGGCCAAGTCAACACTCCAAACTCGCTGTTGTGCTCCTCAAATCATTTTTGGAAACCCTTTAGTTTTGTGTCAGATTGCGTTATTTTTGCTGAAAGAGGTCGTCGTGATTCACTTGCTGCGTTTCCTTTGGCCATGTAATTGAGCAAATTGGAATTACGAGAAATCAATTCGCTTAGTGGAAATATTCAAAAAAAAAAAAAAAAAAAAACCTTGTGTTTTTCGATTAAAAAAACAAAGTTGAGTGTGAGGATCAGGTGGATTTTTGGCAGTATTGAAATGAAGGTATTTTGTAAAGCTGCAATGAAAACACTTTTTTGCATCACAAGAGTCTCCTGATCAACAACTGGATGTTACTACTGCAGGAAAAGACAAAGGAAAAGATTTCTTTAATGCTCCGTGCTTTACTGACTTATTCACATGGGATTTTAATTGTGTTTTCAATTTGATGGAAACATCGCAATTGCAAAATTTCAGTATTATATCAGCTGAAATTTGACCAAGTTTTGAACAAATTTGCAATGGAAATGCAGGTACTGTGTACGACTATTACTTCTAATAGAACAGAAATTTGACTTTTCTCTACCACAAAGTTGGAACAAAGTTCTTTAGACAGTCAACGTAAACACATCAAAATACTAGTCAGCAGTGGCGGATCTAGAAAAATATCTACGGAGTGGCAAGCTTCGACCAAGGCTTTTTCAGGGGTGGCCGCATATACCAGAATTTTACAATTTTACACTTTTTTCAAATTTTAGCAGCTTAAAGTCTCACCACTGAGAATGTAAAATAACATGCCATTACATTATATTCTCTTTGGTGCAATGAATTCAGTAATTTACTTTGCTCTCTGTCCTTGCGAACATTGCATTGACATGGCTTTCAGATCTTGAAAAACTACAGTTTTTTATCGTTTCCTTTTTTCTTCTGGTTTCGACAATGCGTGCAAGACCATTTCTGACTTTTAATTAATTCCTTTATAAACCCTAACTGGTGAGTCATTATTTTTCGCATCTTGTCAGCAGCCCAGCTTACTTTGGCTGCTGGACTGCTTTGTATTTGGTAATATTTGGCATTTTGTTGTTCTTTTCATTTGAGGATAAATAAGTAAATTCCATCTCAAGATGGCAAGTCAGTAGCTTTGGTTGGCTGCCGTTCTCCCTCTGTGCTTCACAAGAGACATCAAGACTGCAACGTGTGTGTGTGTGTGGGCGTGTGTGTGCGTGGGCAAGCAAAGCTGCTATAAACAACTGTTCTCCCTCACTTGGCTCTAAATCCACACCTGTTCACAGCCACGTTTCATAATCATCCCATTTGAGCAGCTGTGGGTGTGAGTTTCACTGTCAGTCAAGAGAAAGTGGAAGAAAAGCGATTCCAGACTGTGGCAGAGGCGACACTTTGAGGTAGACGTTGCAGCGTCTACCTTGAACGGCGTGTTCAGCTTTAATCTTAGTAGGATTACGTATATGTTCCGGCAATCTTACAGAAATACCAGAATTAACGATTTTTATTTAGCAAGTAAAGAAAACCGGAGTAGGTTTTATATATATGTTTCTATAAATTGTCAGTTAATGAATTAGTCGTTCAAACTTAGACGTGTTAAATTTGAATTACTGACCTACAGATGTAGCTATAAGTCAGTAATTCAGTACGTACGTCTACAATTCAGAGCAGTTACATATTTTTTTGCTGTTGCTTGTACATTTCGAGCAGCTCTGCTGAGCAGCTTTTGCGTAGTGCAGTTGGCTTTTTATGGCTTTATTTCATTTAGCCATGTTTACAGAACCAACTGTGCTGCTGATTACTTGACTCATTCTCACCAAGTCCTTCAAATGGAATGCTGCCAAAAGGTTCAGATGATGTTTTTCTTGAAAGAACGATTAACAGGTCTAAAGACAGACCTGTTAAAAATGTCTGTTTGCAGAAGTGAATTGTTATTTTTCACCCCAAAGGGAGAAAAATAAACAATAAATCATGCAACTAGACCAATGCACTCAGGAATGTCTCTCTGCAGTGGCTATCAGCTGGCATTGCCGCACACTAAGGTTGTTAACGAGGGGAACAGGTAGAGCAGTTTCTTCCCCATTTTTGAACGGGTGCAACCTAAACGTGCCCGGAAGTTGACCGGCAAATTGGTCGGTTGAACCAGACAATCAGTTTAATGATTGTCTGGTCCTAATCAATGATCAGTGGATTTTTAAAATTCAAACTATAATTCTAAATTGTAATAATAATATTTATAATACAGTGTTTCCCCAGAAAACTTGCTAGGCCCAGTGGTAGGGGCTGTAGGGCAGCTACCTGCCATGTTTCTGAGTTAAAAAAACATGCTTAAGGGTGACAGAAAATTTGAAAATATCATTATGTGTTATTGGACATTATTAACATTCCCTTAACACCATCTACGAACTCTTTAAATAAGCAAAGATTAAAAACAAACAAACTAAATAAATTAACAAACCATGCTTAGCCTGGTCAGGACGCAAGTAAAACCCGGTGGCCCGCCAGGCTGATAGCACAGCTGTTATTTAAAAAAATGCTTGTAAATAAAATGTTTTATAAAATAAATTTTTAGGTGCACAAAAAAAACAACAATTAGTGAGCAGTAATCTGCGTGGTTGTAAAGGATATATTCTGTAATCCACTCTAGGTGACTTTTATTTGAATAATTACAGATTTTAATGTATTTGTAGATTTTTAGTGATGCAGAAAGAGACCCCTATAACTTAAGGTTGGTGAATTATTTTTATAGTATTAAAATGGTTTGAATAGTTCACTTTTCACTTTCTAGATAAGATTTTTTATCTAGAAAAAAAAATCTTACTAATACATCTCAAAAATAACTTGATTTCAGCTAAGATCATGGTCAACATGTCCCTAATTCGCCACAAAATCTCCAATAGATAACATTTCTTGTGCAAAATCACATTTTCGCCGGAAGTCACACAAATCCAACACATTTATTTCTTTTCAGTGGTTTTCCAACCAACTGAATCCAAATTAATTTTCAGAGTATTTTTAACAGTGAACAGTTAAACAAAAAGAATCAAGTAAAAAAAAAAAATAAAAAAATTCAGGCGACAAGCAGAAAAGGAAAAAGTCACGGCATGCCGCCCAGACCTCATCAGGATTCACTTATTTCTACTGAGGACATTGAAACATGCAGGAACGTGAAGCACAGAAGGTTGAGTCTGTCTGTGTCACAGTAAAGCCTCCAGACGTTAAAGAGCAAAAAGCTGACAGGTTTCAAGGTTGAATCTAATTGTAAACTTTGAATAGTTATAAAGGTGTTGCTGAGGCTGGACCACTATAAACAAGCTGTAAGTGTCAGGGATATGCTGTTATGAAGAACTGATTATTGGTTACTCCTGTGTTTGTCTTCATTTGCATTAAAATATCCATACAAACATGTCCAAACAGCACCAACTCGTTGTCTGGCCTATATTTTTGCTGCGATCAGATGATGTGATGCGTTACGTAATCTTGTTCTGCTCCAGTCTTCTTAACTGTGTTTGGCTTCTCCCCGTGTGAAACGCTCACAGCGTTTCAACTTGGCCTCAATCATTTCAAGAGTCAGTATAAGAGTCTTAACATTTCCAGCTTGACAAATAATGTTTTGTTACTCTAATGAAAATTTCAGCAAAAGATCAAAGTTTGCTCTCGTATCTTGTGGAGTACCGCCAGGCTTTTCTCTATAATAAGGAATCAAAATATTTTGTCTTTTAAATGAAGCCATAGATTGTCTTTCTGTATTGATTTTTTGCCTTGTGTCAAACTAAAATTTACATTTGCCGATAATCGATATTTAAGGTTTAGTATCGGCCAATACCGATTCGATACATAAAAACAGTGCTGAGTTGACTTGAAAAGTTTCTTTTTTTCAAACACAGACATAAATGTACTGAATTACAAATTTATTTCATAACTCTTTAGCAGTACAGCACATTTAAATACACCAGAAGCTTCACAAGCTTGGTCCAACATGTCAACACAACTTTAATTTGTTAACAAAACTCAAACCGACAAAAACAATAGGTTTACTACCTTGGTCAAACATGTTAAAAATAAACTGCAACAAATCTTCTTTCAAATGTTCAGAAAGTGCATTTATATAAATATTAAAACATGATGTTGCTCAGAGCACAAAGGGTAGGATTAGACTGAAAGATCTGCTCTTATGGATCAGACACATTGTCATCAATACCTAATCTAGAATGTTTTTCAATTTCAGACATTAATATCGGATCGGTGAATCTCTCATAACATTATACACAAATCTCTGCCATTCTTACAGTGAAACCAGGAATATCTAGGCTGTTTATTCAAATATTTGCTTCAAAAGTAAGTGAAACAAAATGAAACATATTAATTAATTAGCATTTATTTTTTCTGAAAATCCTAAAGTACCAGACTGGGCAGCGTGAAGCTTATGCCTTCCCCCTGTAGCTTTGCACCATGTTGACCCATCACAGCTGGTAGTGGTTAGCTCGTCAGCAGAGGTAGCTGAAACGCGTCTCAGCCTCCAACTGTTCATTGAAAACACATGGCACACTGCTGCAGGAGGCTGCCTGTGGATGCCCAAAATGAGCGCATGTGTGCATTTTCACTCAGAAACCATGGCGATTGGGTTCCTAGTCGAGTCAGTGTCAGCCTTCCAGTTTTGGCGTCGATGCCAGGAACAGATCCTGCGGGGGCGGAACCGCCTGAGTTCTTGGAAAGATGGGTTTGTGACTTTTGACAAACCCTGGGGACGAACCGTTGTGCTGGCCGACAGGTTTATGATTCTCCAAAAAAATTTTTTAAATCTGGCGTCTTCCGCAGGCCAGTTATTGTCATTTGTGTGATTATTCTCAGTGTTGAACTAATCTTTGATATCCCCCTCATAGATAAATGACCGTCAGTCTCTTATTATTATTCATATTTCCTTTCTGCAATAAGGACATGCAGCCCACTCACAGTGTCGGCTAAAGTTTTAAATGACATTACTGCATGTTTGTATGAAATGTAGAACATATAGGTTTTTGTTATTCAGTGAGATACTTTCATTTCAAGCACTGATGTATTCTGATTTGATCTAAAATTGAGGAAAATAGAAGAAAAGAAGTTCAATAAATATATTCTCAACCACCAATTTGCAGTCTTGTTAAAGGGACAGTATCATGTAACATCAACTATTTTGAGCTTTCCATCATGTTATAGTCTTATTCCCTAATCAAAAACATAGCTTGATTCTTTCATGTATGTTTGAGAAATCCTTTAATCTCCATGGCAACCATTCAGCTGTTCAAAACAGCGCCTTCAAGACGAAGCAGCTCCTTGGAGGTGCAGTTTCCAAGCTTCTGAACTTCCACCTCATAGAGCAGCCTTCCCCTAAAACTCCCCCACTCAGCTCCTTCAGACTAGCCAGCAACAATTAGCAAACACCTGGTGGAGCTACTTCTCAGTGCTAAGCTGGTAAAAACATTGCTAAAGGGTTAATAGATGTCGTGATGACTTCCTGAAGGCGAAGTCTCCCAAAGATCAGGAGTTTTTAAAGAGACAGAGGCCCAATTTCAAGACATTAAATTATGATGTGAAATTTCAAATCATATGTAGCATTTCTTCTAACAACTGAAAGTAACATAGTTACTTGATTGTGCTGTAAAATGGCTCTATGTGCCTGAAAAACAGATAATACTGCCCCCTTTAAAATGGTCTTTGGGTTTCCTTTCGTTTGTCCTGTGATGTATGGTGTCTCTGGAAACGCTCTGCTGTGTCTGTTTTGGATGTGTTAGCACACAACCACAGTTTCCATAAACCACGAGAAAGAACTGTGCAACAGCTTTGAAATATTTGTTTCTCTTAGAACAGATCAACAAAAGACTAAAAACTGCCTATTCCTAGAATAAAATCCTTTGAACTTATTGTGCTTTCCTTATTTTTGCTCTGTTTTCTTGGAGCAATAATGAGGAAAGGAGAAAGGAAAGTCAAATGCTATAGATCAGCAGCCTTCCGCATCCGTTAAAATAACACTGACACTGTTACAGTGTGAAAATGTATTACTCTCACTGAAATGGGTCAGAGGTTTGTAGTGATACTCTGATTGTTGGTGGAGGAGTCAGGCTGAAATCTGAGATGTTCAGAGCTCTATTCCTTGCTTATTATTCAGAGTTACAAACAAATAAAATCACACTGTCTCTCCCCTTCCATTGTTTGACCGTACAGTAGACGCCCTCCTATTTGTGGCTCAGTGTTCACAGATTTTTCCAAAAATCACCAAATTGTAAAAAAAAACAACCCTCATATTAATATCCTTAAATGAATAAGTTAAGTGATATCTATTTAAGGATGTTTATGCTTTTATTCAGGGGAATTAGCTAGCTTAAGTGTGAACTAATGTCTGTTAGGTCTTTGAACATTTGCATTGCAGTTTCGACTAATCTTAAAGAAAACATGGCCTTCTTTGTTCATTAAGTTAGTGATTAGCTTTGAGTGATATAAAACTTGACTAATATTTCAGCTGTTTGAAGGAGGCAGCAAAACTCAGATAGACCAACACAGTGACTAGGATACCAATCAGAACATCTACAGTTCAAATAACATGACATTATTTACAATTCTTAAACCTTATGAAGACATGGTGTCTTTATCAAACCACACTTCTATTAGAGAGGAAAATAATTAATCAACTTACAATTAAGTGTCGATTTAATGGTTTATTAAATTAAAAGTAGTTCCAATCAATTAAGTAATGACGTACTTTCCACACCTTCTTTTAGTGTTGTATTTTGGCCTCCATCCAGAAGAGGGCACCACTGGATATCCTTAAGCAGAGCCAATTGATACAGAAACAAAGCTGGCAGGGCCATACCAGCAAAAATAAATGATCTGGTGTGGGATGCAAATTGCACTTCTGCAATTATGTTTTGAAATATAAACACTTAACAAGCTTCTTAAGTTATCACCATAATACAGCTGACTCAGGGAATTGTTAAGATATATTTGTTTGGTTGTTGTTCCAAATTTAGCATTTTAAAATAAACTTAGCCTTTTATGTGATTTAAAGATGGCCAACCGTCTTGATACAAGAGAAAATTCAGGTTTTTATTAGTTAATCGTTAGTCGATAAAATCAATTGACTTTCAAATAACTCACTTTCACTAGAGATTTAGTGATCTCAGTGATAACTTGTATCCCAAACCCTGATGAATCTGGCTGCTTCAGGAGCCAGGCAGCGCAATCATTGGCCAAGAGTTTATTGTTCAGACACGTTTCTTCTGTCTGAGGAAAATGGATGTCACAGAGCATTAACCACATGATCACTACAGTGTCTCACAAAATGAACAAAAGTTATAAAAGCTGTTTTGTGATATAGACTCTACTTACATTTAAAGATGTAGTGCACAGAGAAACAGAGAAGGCTGATTTAAAAGTTTCCAATTTCTTTGTTACGGAGGAATTTATCTGTTAAATGTTCCTATATTGGAAACTTGTTACTGTTTTACTTAGACCATAACAGTGAATCTTTATAGTGTATACATATATTTGAGCTGTAAACCGTCTGTGACATGCAGCGCAAGGAACTTTTCCTTCTAAGGTAAAAGCAGCCTGTAGTCTTCTGGTGGTTGTCAATACTTCAGCGGGGTAAGTGGGGTAGAAGATGCACTTGAACACACCACCAAGCAACATCTGCCTAGTGCCTACCGAACATACTGTAATCTCAAGCACACGTGGGTTATGAAGCAGAATAATAGTTTAAAGCCAGCAGCAATCTGAATGGTTGGGGGGAAAAAAGCAAAAAAACAACAAACTTGATGTTTAAGAGCAGCCTATTTAAATGTGTGTGACTAAAAAGCAAAAACAGATCAGATCTCTAGGGGATTTGTTTACACCTATGAGTAGGGGTGGGCAATACAAACTTAATGTTTTATCACAATATTTTGTTCTGCTATTCCGATATCGATAAAAGTGACAATAAAAACTACTGTTTCGTTTTTTAGTTAGTTGTATAGATGTGACTGCATGGCAGAGCAGTCAAACCCCCATAAACTCTAATACTGCTTTTGGAAAAACGATACACAGTTGCGCTTTTTTTTAGGACACCACTCCCATAAAGAGTAGAATTTGTATCACTAAACTGCACACAGTATCTGCATTTAGTCGTACTTTTGAATACATTGATATTTCTTGATACTATTCTTAAACAAACATAGAAGAAAATGGTAGCAATAATCCTCAGAGTATGGGCAGTTTTAGGGGATTTTAAACATTATTAATCGGAATTTATCGTGACAATTATAAATCAAAATTCATACAAAAAGAAGTATCACTATAAATAATAAACAATACAATAACGATTAGGTTCTAATTGGTATCCATCAGTGTGATGCAGGACTTGGATTTGCTGTAGAGCAAAATCCCAATCTAGATGTTTGGATACCTTTTTCAATCCTTATTTTGCTTCAAGATTGCATTTTTCATTCCTTATAATAATTGTCATTTGACCCTTTCAAGACAATATTTAACATTTATGGTTGTTTTTGTTATTGCTGTATTTTGATGAACCAAAATGACCCCATATGCATTAAAAATGCAGCAGGAAACATCCAGATGGTGATTAATAAACTCACATACGTCTTCATTAAAAAAAAGAGGTCAGAGGAATCAGAGCGTGCACACGAGTCAGTGTAGATGTAACGTGATTCATGTATATGAATTTAGTTGGAAATAAAAATCTGGGTTTATTAACGTCGGTACGTGTGTAGGCGTGTGTGTGTGTGTGTGTGTGTGTGTGTGTTGGTCTGCCCTCGCCTTAGGCCAAAGAAGGCAGTGGTCCAACTAGGTCAGTGCTAACGGGACGTTAGAGGTCTGATAGGAAAAAGAGGGAGCTGTAGAGGAGATGTAAGGATGTTGTCATAAATTTAGGGAGGAAAAGAAATAGAAATGTTGAAGAAAAAAAGCTTGGCAGACCAAAATTAAAAACTGCCATAGAAAGACATTTAAAAGATTCAAAACAAAAAATTTCAATAACACATAAGCCTAAACTACAGATTTACTTGAAACATAAGTAAACATAAGTATAAATCTTACGTAAGGACATTCTGCCTTTAATTTAATTTTTAGGCACTAAAATCAGCCAAAATTTTACCGCCCCACACTGCTGTACTTTAAGCCGACTTTCAGCCTCTCAAAAGAGAAAAGATCATGTTACTATTATTGCAGCTGTATGAGGACATGCACTTATCAGCCAAAAGAGTACAACCAACAGCCTAAAACTAAGTTTGGCAGAGTGACATAGAAGATAATGCTCCAGCATTGTCTTATTAAGTATTTCACAGTATTTGATCACCAAAAAACTTGCATATGAGGGTCACAGCTCTTACCTAACGTGTAAATATTGCGGCAATTAACTAATCTGTGTTAATTCATCTCACACTATGCTATGCTATCCCCTCAGCATGCTAGATGATTGAAAATGAAATTGAAACTGATGACATTTCCTACTTTTTCATTAATATTACTAATCATTTTTTGACCACTTAGGAGCATTGTTGAACATTGAAATATAATTTCCACGATGGTCAGTTTATCCTTAAATATGAGAGTAATCTAAGTTGTAATGGCACACTAAAAGAGTGCATTCACACCAGCCTTGTTCAGTCTGTTTTAAATGAGCTCTACTTGCTTTGCCCAGAAAGTTTGGGTCGTTGGGTCATGTGCAGGCAAACTCTGACATGGACTAAAAATGCAAACTCTGGCACGCCTAAAAACCTAGATCTTTTGCTTAAAGTGACCTCTGGCGTGTTTCGAATGCATATGTGAACGACAAGCAGACCGGAGACCACTCCAAAAACAGGAAGTGGACCTTGGCGCAAAGAATTCTGGGTAAATACAACCAAATCAAACACACACAAAAAAGCAATAGCGGGAAAAATGGCTTGTGGTTTTTTACCAAACACAATACTGCAACCACTAAAATCTGACGCCACTCCAATTTTTGTTTACATTTCGTGAAGAAGGACAGTTGCTCTCAGTGTTTTCTTTAAAGGCTTCCAAGTCATTTCCTTCAGGGACTGTTGGTGCAGGAGGTGATCAGGTTTCTCAAAGGGTTTGGTTCTTTGACAGTGCAGTGTGACAGCAAACTGCGAAAGTTGAAGATACAACAAATGTTGCAATTTTGGTCCCCAATCGAACTGGACTGTCGGGTGTGAAAACATCCTAAAAGTAACATGACCAGTCCTGATGCAGCAGAACACTTTTCTCCTCATGCCCACTCAACGTTAAAATCTCACCATAATAATGTAGCTCAGCGCATATCCAGGAGTGACTTTCCAGAGTCTCAGCAGCCAGAGGTTAGAAGGAAACAGCACAGGGATCAAGGGGCCACTTTTTCATTTTTAGTTCACGTAAATTTTACATAAAGATTGAGGGAACTTGCATATTCATAGATGTATAAATACAAGGAAGACAATTTGGCAGTAACATCTCAACCATGTTTGAGCAGGATTTTTTTTAACAAGCATTCGAGCTCGTTTGTTACCCGTAGAGGAATTTTAATGCAGCCAATTATAGTGCTTTAATTACCCCCGTGTCTGTATGACCTCAGGTAGCACTTGGCTTCACCCCTGGCGGTTCGCCTGTGGAAACTGGAAGCTGCTCCTAAAGCCGCTCACAGGACCGGAAGCCGAGGCAGATTGAAATGTTTTCTGGAGCTGTGTTGTGGCTCAAGACCCGTGGATTTGGGGTCTGACTGCGAATGTAGGGCAATGGGTCATCTGAAGTCCTGACACAAACTGGGTGTGTGTGCGTGCGTTTCCTTTTGCGTTGTCAGTTATCATCTTTCTCGTCTCTCTGTGCATTTGTGCACATACACACACAGATGCACGTGTGCGTAGATACACATTTGGGTGTCAGTGTGTTTCTTGTCAACTTCAGGCATGAATGAATTTGCGCTGACCTATATTGTGCTTGGGTACACATACGCACACACACAGACACACACACCGATGGTATTTCTGTAAGTATGAGGACTGTACATCATATAGTTTCCATACATCCGCCCAGCATGATTTCTTGAAACCTTGAAGCTATTGCTTTTATTTTGAAGGTAGTGATTAATTGTGTCAGAATGTTCTGAAATTCTCCTGGCCCCAAATTTAAGAATCCTATCAGACACACACACCCTCTACCAGCCTTGATGTTTATATATATGCAGACCTTGGATTTGCACTAAGCAGTTGAAACCAAAAGTTTTCATACATCTAGAGATGCAACAATCCGATATTAAGTCATTTGAAAGATTTGTTGCAATTTATCTTTGTTTGGGGTCTTTTCAAGCTGTTCGTCTTGCCTGACTCCTGTCCCAAATCTGTCTCCTGTCCCCTCCGTCCACAGTCTGCAGACAAAGAGCAAGCGCTGGAGGAGACCAAGAGCTACACCACCCAGTCTCTGGCCAGCGTCGCCTACCTTATCAACACGCTGGCCAACAATGTGCTGCAGATGCTCGACATCCAGGCCTCGCAGCTCCGCCGCATGGAGAGCTCCGTCAACCATATTTCACAGGTCTGGTGACCCTAAATGCTCTCACTTGAGTGAAAAACATTGCAGGCAGGAAGCGAACAGGAAATACCCATTTATGTGTATGTACAGATATGGAGAGCCTTCCAAAAAATAATCATATCCCTTGAGCTTTTACAGTTTTTAACTCCCACTTAAGATTGTCACAATAAGCCCTAAATCAATTAATAACATTACAAATTCAAGCAAACTCAATAATGTCTAATTGCATGATTCTATTTTCTCTCTATTCTTCTTTGAAACCAAAGAAATGTTGCAGCATATATGAAACGTTGATTTTTGGAGTACACGGTGAATAAAGTCATACATGGTCCTGCTATCCAGAGGAAAAGGACTCGTGGGTGTAACCATGTCATAATCATGTGTGCACGCATGAAGGTTCATTTAGCCACTCTCAGGCTGAGTGGAGCAGCTCCGAATCTATTTCTGAACTTTGTACTTAATGATCAAAAGAACTATTCACAGCCATCAAGTAGCGGCTACAGTGTAGAAACATGTTGTCTTTCTTTACATATGTGTGCAAAAAGCATGGATAGGATGCATGTTTGGTACAATTTCTCTATTGAGACATTTTGTCGTTTTTATTAAAAGAAATGTTCTTATATCAGCTGCTTCTTTAATATGGTAGAAATTTGTGGAACTTGTTTCCAAATTCAAAATAGCACCTTTTGCAGTTTCATGCTAAGCAGATGAAACTCTCAAACACATTCCAGTACAGTCTGTAATTAAAACCCAGTAACTAAGTTTGAGTAAACTCACTGTCTCTATGCAAACATTACAAAGGAAAATAATTACATCGTTTAACAGAGAGGCATGAAGATCACAGAGGGTTCAGACAGTTCAAGTTAAGGCCAGGAAATATGACTTACAAATATAATCGCAGAATTTCTTTATCTACCAAATCTGATTTTTCAATTTTAATCTATTTTTTTTTCTTCACTTTTCCTAAAGAAGAAATTAAATACAGAAAATATTTTCAAAATGTGGCTTTTATTTTAACCACCCCTTCTGTGAGTTTTTTTTTTTTTTTATCAGAATAAGGTCACAGAATATTAGGAGAATAAAGATGCAATGTTAGTAGAAAAACGTTTCAAAATTAAGAGAAAAAATACATTTTAATGTGAAAAAAGCTTCCAGAGTCATCTAGACCTGACATGTCATTTCCACAATCACTTCAAAGTTCTGCTGCTGATAATAATTTGACAATGATGTGTTAAAAGATTAAATATTTCCTGTGAAAAAGGCTCAACAAATGTTATTTTTTTTGTTATTTTTCTTGTTGGTGTTTTCATAAAGATATGACAAATATGTTTTGTTAAGACTTTATTGTTGTATTTTAAGAGAAGCTAGTAGCCTGACTCTGATATTGTCATTGCAGTTTTATGTTTCTAGGCTTGATGTTTATTTTGTGAGTATTAATAAGTGATCTTCTGAACACAGCAGTGGTTGGTTAGTTAATTTTAACACCTGCTCTACTGACGGTCTGTCAGACAGGGCGTCTGGGTCGCCGCATTTCTTATTTTTTTAACTGAACCAAAACACACCAAATTCCACAGCCCATCTAGATGCTAAGGATGTCAAAGTCAAGCTAGCATAACTGAACTACCTCTCTTCCCATTGCTATATTTTTTGAATTAACACTTTTTCCTGACCTTGATATCTAGTTGTTGCAGTGTTGAGAATTAATAGCAAAGCACTGCGTCCTTTTTTCTTGTATATATCACGTGTTCATTTAAGACTTCACACATGGGGCGTGCTTTGGTGGCGTAGTGGATAGCGCAACCCACATTTGGAGGCCTTGAGTCCTCAACGTGGCCGTCGCAGGTTCGATTCCCGGACCTGACCGACATTTGCCCCATGTATTCCCCCCTCACCTTCCCCCTTTCCTGTCAGCTTACTGTCATATAAGGGACACTAGAGCCCACAAAAAGACCCCCTGGAGGGAAAAAAAAAAAGACTTCACACATTATGTTGCCAACTTGACAGCTAAAACCAATGGTAGCCATCGTCAGCGAGCAACTTCTTGCGTGCGTGACATCACGTTGCATCGGGAGTCAGTATCTCCACTTTCTTATGAATGCTAAATCCGAGGAGATAAAGCACAATTTCCCATTGTTTTGCTCAGCTGGAATATGTAAGCAACCCCCCCCCCCAATACAGTCATAGGTGTGAAGCATCACTAGCGATCCAGTGAGTTACACTGTGCTGCACTCCTACACAACGGCAGCTCTGTCAAGTGTATTCATCTAAAAAAAAAAACAGCCAGCTGAGTGCTAGGAAAAGGCTTCAGTTGAAAAGAATTAGTGCACCGAAGATTGCTTAGAGGAATTAAGTTGTACTTCAAGGCGGTACAGAGGGTCCATTCTCCCCCTTAGACCTCCGAATTATCGGAGCGGCTTCCATGCAGCCATAATGAGATGCTTCTCTCTGCTGTGTTGGCCCAGGCTGAGGTTGCACGTTATAATCACCACTTTCTGTTCAGAAAGACACTCGCATCTGTTATGTAGGCGAACACTTCCCACTGTGAGGTTTCTTCGCTTTCACAAACACTAAGATACTCTTATGTAACACATTTAGAATTTTATGCAGCTGCAATCAGCCAAGACATTATTCATGCAACATCAGAGACAGTTAAAAAAAAACAGCCATTGTTAGGATGAGGTCCAGTGTGTGTACGCCATAAAACTTTGTTTTTCTGTCAGTAGCTGGAGGCAAAAGGGACTCAGTGTTTTGTGTGTTTCTTTGCTTTAAGTCTTATGCTTTACAGCTATGGTTTATACTAATTATTATCTTAGTATATTACATCAGACTAAAAACAAACTATTTTTAAAATCATAAATATGGGCTCAATGAGACATGTTTAATGCCTGCCTAAAGGTTGTTGTTTTCAAAAGATGCTTTTAATCTGACAGTTGCGCCTCATCTGAACTTATATTATAATTTACTGAATATATCTCTTCTCCTGTGAATGTTTTGATGCTCATAAGCATTGTATTGAAAGGAGCAGATGAACTATTCGGCCGCTTTCCTAAATGACACTGTTTCTGAATTCATATCTTGGAGATTAAAATAAAACCTCCCAAAAATGTTTACACTAAGCGACTACTCCAGCCTCATCATATCATTGAAAATACCACTCCTGTCATCTTTCTAAGTAGGTAATTAATTGATCATTTCATAGATATTAAGAATACCGACATTCATCTTGATCAAAAGATTAAACGGCGCTTTAGTAAGAAGCTTCACCTGTCACATTTCTTGCCACCTAAGCAACAGTCTCTATGGTGACAAACCGCTATGTTGTCTTCGCCTTGCTACTCTGGCCTTTAGCTCTCATATAGACCACACAATTCAGGTTTCCCAGCAGTCCTTCTGCTTGCTCACCAAAACAGAAAGATGTTAGCTACCTATTTGCTAGTAGCAGGTCAAAAACAAAAACACAGCAGTCTCTTCCTTGATGGTACATGTGTGGTTTCAGCTGCAAATAGTACACCAGTTATGAACCCAGTCAGCTGTTTGCTTTGCTATTGGCCATACAGCTCTTCTGAATAATAGGATGTCAATGATTGTCCATACATTGTCAAAAAAGTATTTGGGTTTTTTTTTTGTAACTTGTAAAAATCTCCCTCATGATGTGTGATGCCAAAACAAATTTGACTCTTCAGCAAGAATGGCTGCTGTGAACTTGTACACAGCCATCCTCTAATCATTCTATATTAAGAAGTACTTTCTTGTTTCATGTACTCTCAACAGACCAACCCTGCACAGTGGTCCGCCCGCATATGGTGCACACATGGATGCTGCTTTCTGTAAATAATTTCACTCAGTAACGAGAGTAAAGTATCCTTCAGCGTGGATTTCTCTTCTACAGACTCCCAAGCTCCACAGGCAGGCTGTCATCCATGTTAGGACTTCTCCAAAAATATCCACAGTGTGAGAACACAGAGCAGTGAGAATTTCATTCTCACACTGAACACTCTGGGTTTTGAACAGCCGGTGAGGAAATCAGGGAATCAATTATTCCAAGGGAAGATTTGAAGCCAAACTGCCTTTCTGAGAGAAAGAAATGTTGAGTTCAACTTGGAAGCAAAACATGACATTGGGTTCTGTCATTGTTTCGGAGTGGTAAACACAGTTATTACAACATATATGCACAAGGTTTGTGATCTGTTGAGATGATATCTAATCTTTACTCATCATTTGATCAGACAAGTCCAATTATCGACTCTTTGTTCCTCCTTGCAGACAGTCGACATCCACAAGGAGAAGGTGGCGAGGCGTGAGATTGGCATACTGACCACCAACAAAAACACATCCCGCTCCCATAAAATCATCGCCCCAGCCAATCTGGAGAGGCCTGTGCGCTACATTAGGAAGCCCATTGACTACAGCGTGCTGGATGACACTGGACATGGAGTCAAGGTGGGTGGCAGAAATGAGCTAATAACAGCGATTGCACGTATAATTAAGGTAGAGGCAGACCGTCAAATTCTGTGACAGTGACCAGCATGTTCACGTTTCTCTGAAACTGAAAATAACAAGAACAAATTGGAAGTTATTGTATTGGGTTTTTTTTTAAAAAGTTTGAGAACATGATAGGAAAACTACAGAGCTCCTCAAGGGATGTGAAAGGGGAAATAAAATGATTCCGATTTACTTTTACGAGATCCTTTAAAATGTTTGAAATGAACAAACAAGTTGTGTTTTTTGGGTGCAATGACCGTATTTGTGGAGCTTCTGTAACTCACCATGCTCAAAAATTGCTCTCACAGTGTGTGTGTAGTTCCTCTGTGAGTAAAGCCCGCCGGTTATGAACCGGAAATGAGCTGCTGGGGAAACATATCAATGCAGAAATGCAACACAGACTGTAGGAATTGAGTTCCCTGTGTGCTAAGAACTCTCTTCAGATCATCTCACTTGTATCAAAACCATGTCTTCTGTGGCGCATTGATTCAATTTGTTTGTAATTAAGAACAAACACAAAATAAAAACCTATAAGTCTCCCTTATAGGTGTGCGTCCTCCATTTCTGTGGTCAGAACTAAGCCTTAAATATGATGCAAAAAATGTGGTGTGAACTCACAGAAGTAGTTTAGGATTTCACAAAAGCAACTCGGAATTTTGTCAAATTTTTGGTGGTCTTGCAAAATTTTTACGTGATCTCGCAAAAATAATTGAGAATCTCTCAAAGCTTTTGTGTGATCTCATAAAAATGCAGAACTTTTGTGTGAAATTGCAAAAGAAGTTTGGGATCTCGGAAAACTTTTATGTGATCCCACAAAAGTAATTTTTCAATCTTTGAGAGAAATTGTAAAACTTTCCCACGATCTGATAAAATCTTTTAAGTGATCTTGCTAAAGCTATTCAGGATCTTGCAAAACATTTGGGTGATCTCGCAAAAGTAATTTAATGTCTTTCTATGAAATCCGAAAAGTTTTACGTGATCCCACAAAATTAATTCAGGATCTTGCAAACCTTTTGCATGATTTCACTAAACTACTTTAGTATACCGCAAAACTTTTGCGTAATCTTTCACAAAAGTAGTCCAGCATTTAGCAAACTTTTGCAGAATTTTGAAAATGTTTTTCAAAATCAAGATCCACTCTTTTTTCTCCATCTGGGTAACTTAGCGTAAATCTCAACATAGAACATTTTCACAGTGTTTTTTTATTTCAAAATTTTCATAAGATTTTTTTTTTTGTGAATGAAACTGAAACTCAGACTTTAAAAATGAGATTCAAGACAGTGCCTGATGAGATACATCAAATGTTACCTTTCTATAACGGTTTTAATCAAAACCAGGATGTTTTTGTTCATAAACGTCTGAAGTTCAATTTCTTTTGTGTACAGCTTATATCTTTTTTCTTAAAAGTTTCTGCTACCCACTGGTACAGTGTCACCCTGGGCAGAGAACCATACTGTCAACATCCTAATGTGTCACAAATTGGAAAAGCATTCCCTTGGGCTGTAGTTTTATTTATTTGTCTCTGTTTTCAAAATGATTTATTTGGCTGCACACCTTAGTATCACTGCATCACAAACTACAACCAACTAAAGAATCCTGGTTTCTATGTCTCTACCTCAGCCGGTGTTTATCTGAAACTCTCTTTCTGCCTTGCATTTTCTGTCTGCTGTTCCTAACGATTGACCGTATTTGCATGATGCAGTTGCACTCTGTCTAACCTTTAGATAAAAATGTCTTCTGCTTCCTTTTCCTCCTGTTCCATCTGCTGTCACTGATGTGTTTAGTGGTTGATGAGGTTCAAGGTAAGAATCTACAACACACCTACACACAGTACAGAGCGAATGCGTCTGATGTGTCTTACCTGCCAATGGTAGGGGATGTTAAAAGCAAAAAGGAAGTTTATACTCCATAATGTATGTCTGATGGTCATACTGAACAAATTGTGGCTTTTTTACATCTATTTCAAACGTGTTTTATTTAAACCGGTATACAAATATGGATGTTGAGGTTCTTCCTCTTGTAGTATTTTCCATCCTCAATGTCCTTTTGTCCCTTGTGACAACCGAGAAATGTTACTATGCTCACAAAAACTTGACGCTAACCAAGGAAATGTGACACAGTGGTTTACAAAAGTGTTCAAACTTCTGGGACTTCTTTGCATTTTTCAAATGTCAAAATGTTTTATTGGGATTTTCTTTGGAAGACTAAGACAAAGTGGTATATAGTTTTGAATTTTAAAAGAGATTTAGGTTATAAAACAAAATCTGGAACTCTTAATTGTCAGTGTTTAACCCATCATCAGAAAATGCAAAGACTACAGCGGCTTTTCCATTACAAATGTCCACAAATCTATGTTTATTTCCCAATTGCTACGTTTCCAATAAACATGAAATTAAATTAAAATTACATGTGAATAAGATTGTTCAAATGATTAGTCATTAAAAATAATAATAATAATAATTAATAATAATAATCATCATCCTCCTACCACTTCCTGTTGTCTTCTTTGTCGTTTTCGCCAGTAGTAACAGCCAGCTGTAGCTGACTGGTGTGATAGGAAAAAAGTGTTTCCATAGCAGTTTTACAAAATAAACAAATTTTGACACAGGTGAAAAACCACTTCATCCTAGTGCAATTAGGTTTTATTGAAAAAACTTGTTTTTTTTTTCCATGTTTCCACTAAGCAAATTTATTGAAATATTTTCAATTTGTGCAATTATATGGTGAATGAAATAGTTTTAAAGCTACAAAGGCATCATTGCTTGCCTGAAATTGTAGCCTAGGCAATTAGGCTGAGAAGTAGCCAATTATAACTTTGCAGAAGCTGCACAGGTCCACAGCTAATTGTTAGTCATCCTCTCGCAACATCTGGTCTTGGTAGAAGGTGGGAACAAGAAAGATGCAGAAAACATGAGGAAGAAAGTTCTGGAGTCGGATAAGAACAACATATTTTTATTTTCTAAGGAACATGATGCTTTGCCTCAAATCCACATTATGAAAATGAGAGATTCCAGATTGATTATGTCCAAACTAAGTAGTTTTGATAGAGAGCGTGTTTGTTTCTCAGGTAAATGGCCAGCAGAGTCTGAAACTTGGAGGAGGTCTGTCCCGGACTAACCCCCCGACCCAGAAACCACCCAGCCCTCCAAGGGCAGGAAAAGGAATCTTAGGGTATGTACACCCACTTTCACTTTGTTTACTCTCATCCAATGTCATTTCCATACTTTTCTGTAAGTTATTCAACTTTGTGACTCTTTTTGTGCTCTGGAAGACTCATTGTTAATGTCAGATGAGACGGTCAACTTCTTTTGTGTTTTTCTGTGGAAATCTCTTAGAAACAGGCTGCAGCTTGCGCATATTTAAATCTCTCGTGAAAAGACGGGGGTCCTGTGACGAGGTTATTGCAGATTTGAGCTGGCAGAGGGAGATCACACACACCCACACACACTTGTACTGAAATGCAACGCTCTGAGGAATAACGTCATCTGTTGTGAGAGCTTGTTGTGTTCTTTGCCCTTAAACATCTAGGTCACCAAGCTGTTTTTATCCGTCTTTTGGTCTACTTTTCTCTACCTGTATTTTACTCCCCTTTCTCCTACACTATAATTGTAATTTTTTATATATCATACAGTTGTTTCCTCTTCTTTTATCCATGTCACTTTTGTCTGCATCTGTCACTTTAGAAGCGGATGTAATTGTTGACTCTTCCAAGCTTATCGCTGCTCTGACAGAGGAAACAAAAAACCTTCATTTTCCTCTTCTCAAACAGACCAAACCTCAAACATTTGAGCAAAAGCTGCATTTTGGTGTGTCTTTCAGTGTCACATTTCATCACACTGTCACCCAGACTCAATATATGATTCATATACCAATTGGGACACTCTTCATTTGGGAATTGTAGAGACAAAGTGCTGAAAACAAACAATCGGCAGCCAAAATACAAAAGTTAAGCCTTTGACATGTTTCTGACTGTCTGTCTTTTTTATGTTACCACCCTCCTTCAGATCCTTTGTTTCTGTATGTTCTCTCTGACAGTCAGACTGCTAAGCTAGATGGAGACACACATTGTTGTATTGTTTGACTCACGTCAAAAAAAGTACACCACAATTATGTTCTATGAAACAACTCAGGCTGGCGGCGTCTGGTGGGCGTTTAAACCAGCAACTGTAGCTTTGCTTTACCAGCAGGGCCCTGAAAAATTATCCATCCAACCTTTTAACAGATTCTTTTGCAGCTCCAGCTGAATTTTTCGGGTCATTAATTTGGACACAGATTTCTGAATCCAGTTGGGTTCATTGAACTTTATTTATCAGATCAGAGAGGGTTGAACACAAATGAATACCTCGGTTTTCCGATTTTAATATGTAAAATATTTCTTAAGCTATACATTGTTTTTCTTGTAACTTTTATAAAAATATGTTTTGTTTTTTTTACATATTTGTTAAAACTGTCACACAGTAGAACATGAGACAGATTTTCTGTGAAAAAAATCAAGCTTTCTCTCTGCAGTTCTACTGCCATCTACAGAAATTCACGACTCCTAGTCAAAAACAACCAATCAGACACAAGAGGAGGGTTTTCGCGCTATCAATCAGGCTTGTGTATGCCCTGCTGACACCCTCTCCCATTCTCTCTTTTCCCCACAGCAGAGTTTGTTGTGAATGCTAAGAGTAGTTAGCATGGCCACCGATGACGGTGGATAAATGGTTTTTCTTTAACGTAAAGTTGTTTCCCTATCATTAGCACATTTAGCAGTGTGTACACGAGATTGATTGACAGGGCTAAGACCCTCCTTCTGACTTTGATTGGTTGTTTCTGATTGGTTGCGTTGGATTTCTGCAGACAGCCATAGAACAAGGAGAAGGCAGAAGGAGCTTGATTTTTTCACAGGTTATCTGTCTAATACTTCAGGATATAGTGAGAGCTCTACCAAATATTTTTTTAAAAATCATATATTTTTGTAAAAATTACATATTGCAGTTTTAAAGGTTGCGATTG
Organism: Gambusia affinis; assembly: GCF_019740435.1. Taxonomy (NCBI): domain Eukaryota; kingdom Metazoa; phylum Chordata; class Actinopteri; order Cyprinodontiformes; family Poeciliidae; genus Gambusia; species Gambusia affinis. Next base: position 6,285,124 of record NC_057878.1, read on the forward strand.
TAATACGGCAGTGTCCATATGGAGCTAGGTAGGCTGAGCTGCCAGAGTCAGCGGGCGTCTCCTCTTGTCTCTCTCTATGTTCCTTCCAGTTTCCTGTAACCAGCTGATCAACCGGCTGTTTCTTCCTCAATCTACAGCGTTAGTGGTTAAATAGTAGTAGTAGCATAACGACAGAACCTTTAAATCAGTACGCCCCATTAAAGGTTGTGTTGGTGCTTCGTGTTGTGAAAAGTAGTAGATAATCTCCAGCTTTCTGTCCATCAACACCCCTCCATCTTCACTATTTGATCCAAAGTGCGGTTTCTCGGTGTGGCGAACAGAAGCAGCTTAGCGGTTGGTCAGAACCGTGCCAACGGGTCTGCATACTCCCCATAGACAGGCAGGGAGCGGACAAACGCACAGCAGAAAGTTGGCGACATGCTGCCGACAAACCGCTCCTTCTGACAGCACACACACTTTTCTTTTCTTTCTTCTTCCCTGCATTAACTAACTACCGAGGGGAACATTGAGTCATTTTTGTACATTCTGCATGCGTTCTGTTCCAGTGAAAAAGCTCCATTCAGCCGGGATTTAAAAAGCCTGGTGAGCTCGGCAGATCTACAATAGAGACACCCACATTGCTGCTTCGACATTGTAGCAAATAGATGTTTCTTATCCTGCCTGAGAAACGCTCCATTCATCACCAGCTTTTACTTTGGCTGACAATGAGTCCTTTTGTTTGGCCTCATGTTTGTTCAACCGTGGGTGCAGAGTTTTTAACGGACTCTTTGCTCATTATGTCTTGAAATTGTTTCCCTATTAATCTTTAATTGTGCTTTCTGAGTTTATATTGATGCCTAACTTTGATTTTTTTTTTTTTGGGCGGGGGGGTTCAATGTGAGAGATTGGTTTTATTATGAATGTATCACATTGGAGTATTTTTGTTCTGCAGTTTTGCTGAGCTGCAGGAGTAATTGTCTAAAAATACATCCCAACCTTTAAACTTGGCTTGACTTTTCTTTTACAGCAAGAGGGAGCCAGTTTTTCTCTGCTGTAGTTATTATTACCACCACTATTAAACAGCAGGAGCTGTGGTTAGAACTAAATACTTACTAGAACTTTTTAAGGATAAAAAACGGTGTGCACTGCCCCCTTGTGGTACCTTAATAGAATATGTTGGTGTCAAACTCAAGTACCGGGGGCCAAAACTGACCCACTGTAGCTTTATATGTGGCCCTCTACAGTTCCTACACCAAATTATATCGATCAATGCCATTTTTTTATTTATTTATTTTTTGCAATTCCTTGAAAATTCACACAAAATCAACAGATCTTTGCAGTTTTTCACACTATTGCATAATTGTGAGTAAACGGGCAATATCACAAAAACAATCATGAAATTCTGAAAGTACTGATCGATGTGAGAAGATGTATGATAGTATTTTATTTTAAGGAGTACTTACAGCTATTTGTTAATATTTTAACAGTTTGTTAATGGGTTTTATCAGTACATTTGGGCACCACCGGCCCTTTAAGAACTCTTGACATGGCCCAAAATGAAAACGAGTTTGACGCAGAGGGACAGATGACCGACACCGCAGGTCTGTGTTCCTGTGTGAACCTCTTCCTCACCTTTACATCTTGCACGCACAGGCACAAGAACTCCCCCTACAGGACACTTGAGCCGGTACGCCCTCCCGTCGTGCCCAATGATTATGCTTCCAGCCCAACGAGAAACAATTCGGGTGCTGGACAACTTCCGAGTCCGGTCCGCACGGCCACCCTGAACCAGCGACCCCGAACGTACAGGTAGTCGGGTCAGAGTTCAGACATGACTGAAAGAACTGTTTCCGATATACTTCCTCTGCTCTTGCTCTACTAATCCTATAGTTCTCCTGATGTTCAACACAGTCACGTTCAGTTGGGAAGCAGAGATGTAATCTGTGGTTTAAATCACAGATTATAGTGCTTTTATTTTAAGCAGAATTTATTTTAGTCATAAAAAGTGACTTGCAGTATTTTGGAGTAACTCAGAAAAATTAAGACATCCTCAAAAGTCCATTTATTTCTTAAATTAAATTTATTTTATATACATTACATACAGAGGAAATACTTCAAGCAACTATTTATGTTACTTTTGATGATTTTAGCTTTTTGCTGATGAAAACCCATAATTCAGTTTCTTGGGGAGTGAACATAATTGCTAATTCAGCTCATTTATTATGATTAGAGTTGGACTGATAAATCGGCCGGCCGATAAATCCACCTCTGTTAATGATAGTCACCCCACTGTTGCCAACCCAGCGATTGTGTTGCTATATTTAGTGACATTTCAGACAAAAAACAAAGGTGTCGACCTAAATTGGAATTGGCAGGTCAGACTTTTTAAAGAGCAGTAATCAACAATCGGCCACAAAACTGCAATCGGTTCGTCCCTAATTCCAATGTACTTTAAGTTGGTGCAGTTTTCCCAAACTAAACTTTCCTGTGTTGAATAAAACGTTTTGATAACTTTCTGCTTCAGCTGAGACTAAATGTTGCCTTTTAATTCATCTTTCTTAGCATCTGTCTTGTTTTTAGGCCTCAGTTCCTCCATTTTCACTTTTACTGAAGATGAGCAAACATTTTGAATTTAACACATTCACGTTTTATGGACACAATTTATTAGACTCTTTGCGGCCACTGCAGTTGTAATCTCTTTGTAAGTGGTTGAAACAAATAGCGCTAACATGTGGACAGATCTAGGAAAGCTAATTATTCATCCACATTTAGGATACAGAATCTGACCCACAGACATTTTACAGAAAGCCTAGATACTCCTGTGAATTTTCACATAATCTTTGCTCATGACTTCTCCGCCTTCCTGTAGGATTTTGCTTTCATCTTGGTCTCATCACTCCGTACCGTGGCTTGCTTCTTGGCTTGTCTAAAACCTGCTGCTGTTCACTCTACTGCTTTTGCTTCTGGCTTTTTATATGCAAAGTTTTTTGTGTTTAAATGTCATATTGTGCTAACGGTCTGCTTACATCCAACTAACTGATTTTCTTTGTTTCTGTGAATTCATCTTCAGTTGTGCATTTATTCATTGATTGTTTTCCTCAATTCTAGCAGGAAACATATTTTGTTTAGTCCTTTATAGTTTTGGCAAAAGAGAAGGAAGCAGTTGTTAAAATGAAAACAATAATTACATTTCTGGCACTTTTGTAGTTCATTAGTAACAATTTTGTAGTTCATTAGGAACAGAGAAGTGTTATGGTTTTTTGTTTTAAGTCAGTGAATTGTGTTGACACAAATGGAAATGTTTTTTGTCTTATCCAGCTCTTGTTTGAACTGTAGCGTTAGCTGCTGGGCTTGTCCTGATGCTCTGACATGGTTATTTTCAACAAAGCAGAAAGTAAAATTTAAAAGTTTCGCCTCCGACATGAAACGAAAATCTTTAGTCAGAGGCCAGATGAGATTTGTTGCAAGACTGACTGCTACTGGAGATTCACAACACCTCTTTAAAGATACTTTGATATGAGTTTTGACAATATTTCATTTTCCTTTGGAACAAATAAAGTATTTTAGTATTAAAATGACTTTACGTCTCCATTAATTGTTAGATTTTTTTATTATATGTTTGGTAAAGAGTTGACACCATATTAAGCAATGCAGTGGTTTGAGAACATCTAGAAATAAAACTTGCCAAGTTTTACAAAGTGCATCTTAGTGTAAAAGTACTTTTTATCTGATGCTTTGGTTATTTGTCGTCCTTTTTATATTTAGATGCAAATAGTTGTCAGCTCTTCTTCCCATACAATCAGCACATTCTTTCATGCTCCAGCTTAGAACCAATCAGATTGCATGTTCTTGTCTGCTTGTTGTTTCATTTCTTCTTTGCTGCCATTAAACTGAACCTGCTACTGCGTTTTGCTGGACTTCCTCTATAGAGGCTGCTGTTTGTCATCCCGCCTCCATCGCCATGCCGACTGCCGAAGGACGTGCAGTTTTTACTGCTCCATGTCCTGTCTGCAATCTTTTTTGAAAAATTTCACATCGCTAAAACAGATTAGCAGTTTTTAATAAGCAAAAATTTTGATTGCAGTTCAAATGTGGATTAGTTTCACATCTTTTGTCCAATCTGCAGCTGGAACACAACTGTCTCCACAGCACTGATCTTCCTCTGTTTGCGTGCGTGTGTGGGGTGTGTGTGTGTGTGTGTGCGTGTGTGTGTGTGTGTGCAGTGGCAGCAGCGGAGGCAGTCACCCCAGCAGCAGCAGTCGCAGCAGCAGCAGGGAGAACAGTGGCAGCGGCAGCGTGGGCGTTCCCATCGCCGTGCCAACGCCGTCACCGCCCTCCACTTTCCCAGGTAACAGGACACCTGCTTAATGTCACAGCTGCAGGGGACGATGTGTAGCTGAATCGAGGGCTGAAACGGTTAATCGGATTAATCGTGATGAAACCATTAATTGTGATGAAAGAATACCATTTTATTTAAGATTAAAAAAACTGTGTTTGTAAATATGTTCTACTCAGAACTCTTGAAGTGGCAGTTTCAGCTCTTCCACCCCAAAAAAAATCTGTTATGAAGTGTATAATTTTGTGCTGTGCTTCCTTGTTTGAATTGTAAATTAAACAGTCATTTTTTCCCAAAAATAATTATCTTTTTTTTCTTCAAAAGAAAAATCAATAAAATAACACCAAACCAAAAGAATAAATCTTTCAATGGGAGAAATAATCAAAGATTGAAATTCCTTAATTCTGTCCTACCTAGAAGTATCAAACCAGTTCGCAAGGGGCTCTACTGCCCCCTATGGGTCACTGGCAGCTCAATTCTACATGGAGAAGAGTAATAAGAAATGATCTTTGCCCTTCTGCTCAGACCCAGTTTACATCCACTGAATCTTTATCCTTAAGGACACTCAGATGGATTTCTCTCTGTAATAATTCTACAGGTTCTGTAGCTGCAGGATGTTCTTGGAGTATCTATGCATAAGATTTGGTACTAAAACAAACCGCTGCAGCTGCAGCTGTCCTACTCAACCAGTCCTGCAGCAACATCATCCATAATAACAGGTCTTACATTTTGTCATGACAGGGACTCTTTAATCCTGGATATTTTATGTTTTATATCAGATATCATTGCGTTGTAATACTAATACCGTGCTTGATATCTAGCTAACTAGCTGGCTTCTTTGCATCGATCATGGGTTACTGCTAATGTATCACCAGTTGGCTGGACAAAGTTTGTGCACTTCTGTGGAGATGCAGGTCTTAAACTCCATTCATAATGGTACTAAAAGGTATTAAATTTGGTGAAACCTATAGAAATCCTGTCTTTATTCTTCCCTCGTTCCCTACTTTAACCTTCCTTCCTAACTAGCTCCTCTTTCTCTTCCTTCTCCTCTTCCCCAAGTCTCCCCGACTGCTGGACCGTCCAGCTCTTCCTCCACAGCTCCAAACTCCTCCCCTTCTCCCTCGCCGACTCCTTCCTCTTTCTCCTCTTCCTCCTCCACCGCCACCTTAACCCAGCCTAACGCACCCCTACCACCAAACTCGCCCGCACACCAAGCCGACTCGTCTCCTCACACAAGCTCCCAAACAAACGTACAGAACACCAACACCTCCCCACCTTCTAACCCTTCTCCCAGCACCTCTGAAGTCCAGTCCCAGTTGTCTTCTCTTTCTCTTCCTGCTCCTTCTTCTCCTTCACTCTCCGCCTCTTCATCACCTGCTGAAGGTGAGTTTGTCCCAGAACACTTCAGTGGCTCAAACCCAAGTTTTTTTAAAGGTCTTTTAATACCTGATAGTCCGGTAGACTCGGTTCATTTGGACACCAAATTTGCAGCATTTGTTACATTTTTAGATGTCAAACGAACCAAACCTTTTGAAAAACCTGTTCCCTTCTCCACCTGTGGGGGCGCTGCACCAAGAACCACTGAAGGAAACAACACATGAGTGGAATGCAACTTCCTTCTTCGTAAAATGTCGACAGAAATGGAGTGGTCTCTTTAGTCGATGGGAAAAGACCATAAACCATTCACCTACTAGCACTAAACTCATGCCTTTGTTTTGGTTTTATTTACCCAGAATGCCCTGCCTTTTAGTCCACTTCTTGCTCTTGGAGTTGTCTCCGGTTCACTTGGTATTTACACCGTAACAGAGTTCACTTCAACCGAACCGAGACCAAAGTATGTTTGTGGTCCACATTAGACGTGTTCACGCCTTCCCAGACTAACCGGACTTTCTAGACAAACAAGCAAGAGTTCGATTAAAGCGGACCTGCATTCAGGGTTGGTCTGAATGGACGCTTAGTTTGTTCTCTTCATATCCATTGTTGTTAAGAGAGACAGCTGATAAAATGTGACCCTTTGGTTGCCTTTTCACGCCTCATAAACTTTCTACAGATCTTTGAATAAGAACTGTGTGTAGTTGCTTTCACTACCAGCAGAGGGAGACAAAGCTCGTTCAATCCACTACAGGTTCCTTTTAAATAAGTGAGAAATGAAAGTTTACATCGACATTTCTTAAGATTTGTAACAGAGTTCCTCTCTGCCAGGTCCCTTCGTCCCCCAGTTCTACAGCATGAACCGACCCCAGCCTCGACAACAGACCCCACAGGTGGGGGGGTCACTTCCATACCGCCGACCCCCTTCTGTGACTGGTCAGCCGATAACCAACCACGTCAACGGAGGACCCTGCTACAACCAGAGCCCAGGTTAGCCTTTCACTAGAGGCAACGCTCAAGTTTACTTATCGCTGAAAATATGACAGAAGGATGTCTTATAAACACTGATTAGTCCTAATAAAGCAGAAGTCTTATTTTTTGTAACACTTTACGCAATTGCAGGTGAGACCAGAAGTTTTCATACACCTACTAAAAAGACATACAACCCCCTTTTTTTCTCACTGTCTGAGGTCAAACCAGACCACACTTCTCTTGCTTTAGGTCAGTTAGAAAGGTGTATGTAAACTTCTGATTTCAACAATATAAACATCAAAGTCAATGAGAAGTTTCTGGTTTTAGCGTAGTGGTAATTTGATTTATTGATAAAGTCGGAGCTCAGATTTGGAAATGACATCACTCCAGAGTTGAGAGTTTTCTAGTTGGACATTAGAAAAGCAGCAGGTTCTGTGTTTTGGTGTTAGCTTTTTAAATACTAAAGGGACATTTTCAAGAGTACAAACTGTCAGGAGTGCTATTAAATACATTAATATACAAATGTAACTAGTTTTTATTTGCACAGTAGCCATATTGGATTCTGAACTTGAGCGGTGTTTTCTGCAATTCTAACTTTTTCAGAATTAAGATTTTTGTCTTATTTACAAATGTATACTAGATTTGAAATTACTAGATCTTCTCAACAGTTTTGCACTGGTAGTCTGAAGTCCTCATTGACTCCTGACTGTGTTTGCAGCCTCGCCTCCACCTCCATCGCTCCTGCAGTTCACCCCTCAGCTGCCTCTGATGGGTTTCGTTGCTCGAGTTCAAGAATCTAGTTGAGTTTTGGTTGTTTCCCAAATGAACTGACATGAACCTGCTTGTGTTTGTTCACAAATGCTGATGGTCGATCATTTATTCTCTAAAACATCCCTTCACCAACAGTCACAGACACTTCTTCTCCTCAACCGTCAGCAGACACGCCTTCAGGGCCCGATGAGACTCCGTCCACTCCGAAACCTTCAGAGGACGGACACGGTGAGGAAGACTCTAAGGTAGTGGAGTACAGCGATCCGTACGCTGAAGAGGACCCGCCCTGGGCCCCCAGAAGCTACCTGGAGAAAGGTATGTCACAGAAACACACTCAGTTTTCAGATTTCATACCTGTTGGGACTCTTTTGTCACATTAGCCATAAATCCCATTTTACAGAATGGTTATACTTTTACCATCATCACAATTTTTTTTATTCTTCCACAAGATTATTTTCAACAAAGTGGATTGAACACAAGTAGCTTTTTTTATCAACAGTAGCTGCATTTCCATTGATCATATAACTGCGCGAAATGGAATTACGAAAAGAAATTGGCTTAGTGGAAACAATTTTTTTTTAAATGACAGTTTTTCAATACAAAGTTTTTGCGCTAGGATGTCGCAGTTTGTTCACCGTATCAAAACTAGTGTATTTTGCAATGCTGCAATTAGCCGCGTTCCCATTGACCATTTAATTGCACAAAGTGGAATTTCGAAAATAAATTTACTTTATGGAAACACGGCAATTTCGACAAATCTTGTTTTTCGGTACAAGGTTTTTGTGGTATTGAAATTTCACAGAACTACAATAGGAACAATTTTTTTGCATCACATAAATGACGTGTTCAACCACCTGATGTTATTAGTGGTGAAAATGACGTCAAGAGGAAGTGATAGGAGGACGACTGCACGGCGCGTTTTTTAATAACTTACTGTAACGGGAACAAGCTTATCCAAGTGTGACTTTATTTGTGTTTTTTATTTAATGGAAACACTGCAATTGCGTGATTTTTTTTCCCCCAACATTAGCGGAATATAGCGGAAACAAAGTTTCCCACAGATTTGTAACAGAAACGCAGCCACTGCCACGGCACAAAATATATTAACTTGTTGACGTTTTGTTGTGTCGCCCTCCAGTGGTGGCTGTGTATGATTACACCGCAGACAAGGAGGACGAGCTTTCGTTTCAGGAAGGAGCGATCATATATGTTGTCAAAAAGAACGAGGACGGATGGTTCGAAGGGGTGATGAACGCCACCACCGGCCTCTTCCCTGGAAACTACGTGGAGTCCATCATGCACTACGCCGACTGAAACCGCCTGAGTCTCGCTCATTTAATCTGCGGCTCACTTCCTTTGAGCAGTAAAGGTGAACTTTGGTCAGCTTTTTATATGTTCCTCCTTTGGGTTCAAACTATTCAATTCACTTGGATATTCTGGTTATTTATTGGACTGGGTTTTCGTTGGCTTGTTTACAAAGTGTTTTATCCTCCCAGATTATCTTCAAAATGTTTCTGTGCGCTCCATTTATCTCGGGTGAATTTCAGGTGATTTGCACACGAGGCTGGTCACGTTTTGCTAATAAATTAATAACTTACTTATACACAACGTGTTTTAGCTGTGAGTAAATCCATTCATCAGAATGCTGTTTCTCCAGACGTTTGTACTATAAATACAGACACACGGTAACAAAAGATAGCGAGAAGACATTGTGGAAATACTCTTGTGAAAACTCTACTTTTTCTTCCATATTGGTCATAAATCAGTGTAGAATTTTTGGAATAGATACACATGGCAAAAAAAATCTTCTTGGCCTTTCCAAAAGTTGCATACTGTGCCTTGCAAACTTATTCATGAACTTTTTCCACATTTTGTCAACCACAAACCTCACTGCATTTTGTTTAGATTTTAGACAAAACGTAACGTGTAATTGTGAAGTGTTATCGACTTACCCTGCTGCACTTTTCCTTTTTTTTTATTTAGCTCTAAAATTTGCCACCTGTTCGGTCATTGAGTTTTTAACGCTTTAGTCTGATGAGGTTGAAACGGCACAGCTGGACCTTTTGAAGGTTTGTGAGGATCTGTTTAGTTTGTGTCAGATTTACGTTTCTTCACTATTAACTTTCTAATGTAACTTTACCATATATTTGTTTCTTTTTTTCTTTTTCTTTTTGTATTTTACCATGAGGAGAGTAAGTGCCAAAGGACAAAAGAAAAGATATTTAATGACTATTTTTTATGGGGGTTCTTTCTGTCTTGTGATTATTAGAATCAGGAAGATTTCACCAGCTGAGCCAATGAATTTTAATACAGAAAAATTATTCTTTTTTTTCTCAATTTTGACTGAGGTTATTTTAACTTATATTTTTAAAATAATGATTGAAAAACCCGTTAGATTTCATAAAGGAAACCTCATTTAAAAATGTATGGGATTCCATTTTTTTCTTTCTCGTTTTCCCTCCAACTTTCTGAGGCTCCCCTAGCGCCCCCTGGGGGTCACATTTTTAAAAACACTGGTTTACAGTACTGACAGTTATGACGGCGTTTTAGGGCCACGATGGTAGAAAAAAAAGTAGTACATTTGTGCCAAAACAAAAAAAAAATAAAAAATCAGACATTTGAGATTAATCTCAGAAATTTTCTACAGAAACTTTGTACATTTCTGAGTTTGAAAAGGTCAAAAATCAGTTTAAAAAAACATCTAAAAATTTTAGGTTGATTTCAAAAAATTTCCAGGAAAAACTAGGAAATTTTTGAATTTCAAACGTTGAAAATTTTCTACTGTTGATGCTCAGAAAATTTCAAAAAAGTCAAAAATGTTTGACTATTGAAACTCAAAGATTTCCAAATTTTCTTTTCTGTAAAAATTCTGAGATTAAGCTAAAATGTCTTAGTTTTTCGGCAGGAATTTACTCCTCCATTTTTCTATCTACAATGGCCCTAATATGCTGTCATAGATAGTCCAATAGATAAAGTCACAGAAAAAAACGAATTCCTCTTTTTGCTGTGACAACACACTTCAACTAAGCAAACACTTCCAGCACTTCTTACAACAAGGTTCCCTCACACACTACAAACCAACCCAAAATCAAGCAGAAAAGCTCTAAAACAATAAAATACTCAAAGTGGAGAACCCCCCTTTACCTTTACACATTGCACAGGCAGAAAGCAGCTGTTTTATTTTTTTTTTTCATATTGCAATAAATCAAAACATGTGAGCCCAGATTGCACTCCGCTCTCAGGCTAACAGCAAATCAGAAATCTTTGGTGATGGACGCCCATGTTTCGGACTCTGAGCCGCCCCCGTCTTTGTGGTTGTGAAGTGAACCCAAACAGTTTGCCAGGTGGAGATTCTGAACCTGTCGCCAGTTTTAAAGTTTACAGCGTGACTGCCTGCATGCCTGATATGTATACATATATATAACTGACACGTGTATTTACTATTTTATTTCATAATATGTGTCTTTGTAGTGTTTTTATGTTTTGTCTTTTTACTGTTTTAACCGCCTTGTTTTGTTGTCTGGTTCTTCATCTGGAGCGTTCTGTTCCTGTGGCAGTTCTGTGTTTTGTTTCCGTGCCGGCCCTTTAACAGCGCTGCCGAGGGCTTGGACTTGGCAGCGTATCAAAGATGGAGGCGGATATTTTGTGCCAAATGTACGTTTGTGTGTGACGTGACGTGAATGCAGGTATCTGTGTGTGAACCAGAACCAAACTTGTGAAGCTGGACCTTTTTAAAAACAATATAACAATATGTGCAGTGTTTCAGGAGGCATTTTAAAGCGAAACTAGGAAAGATGACTTAAAATATTTATGAAAATCTGTGCACAATGTAACATCACAGTGTCACAGAAGGAGCTTATTTGAGCTTCTAATCAACACGTCATCTTGGCAACTTAGCTTTTCCTGCAGCATCCCTTTAAAGAAAACGCCGACTGAGAAATTAGCTGTGAAACGGTAATTCAACTCCTTCAACAAATCGGATGTTCCAAAGTAACATGTTTAATCTTTGAATTGTTTCCCAGGATCTCAATAATCACATTTTAGCATGTGTATGTTATTTTTTGTATCAACATTAAACACAATTTATTTGTGATTTGAAGCATTTTTGAGGAGATTATCATTATTATTATTAATATTATTATTATTATAATTTTTTGATGTGCACTCACTTTTTGTAGGAGACTAAATTTGGACTGAGGTGAAAAAATCAAAGTATTTTGCTTCATGTCTTCATTCCTTGTTTTGTTTTTTGGGTGTTTCTTTGTTACGTGTTTTCCGTGGTGTTCCTGCATCTCCCTAGTGGAACGTGTTCTCCGGACGAGCTTTCTGCTTTCAAAGCGGAATCTGAACTCTGAGCACATTGCTGTTTTGTAAGACAGAAAACAAAAGGAAATAATTAATAAATGTTTTAACATCCTTCCTCTTTTCTTGTCTCTTTCTCGCACATTTACTGTCAGAAAATAAATATTTCTTTCTTTCTGCTATACAGTCAGAATCTACTCAGTATCAGTAAACACGTCAGGTATAGTTTGTTGCTTAAAGAACATGTGCTGGTCACTTTCTGATTTATTAGCCAATTTGTTGTAAATAATCACCTTTTCTTGTTTGGGTTTTTTTTTTCTAAATCAAAGGGCTTCTACAAAAGACTACACTTATATTCTGTTATTACAGAAAATGGCTCAAGTTTCAGTTATTTAGGGAGTCATTTGTGAAGAGGACCAGGGCAGATACGAAACGATAGATTTCATTAAAGACAGTCAGCGGTTATTTTGAGTCAAGGCATCATAAACAGACAAATATCCATTATTGTAATGTGGAAAGTGCAGAATATGGCTTTTCTCATTTAACCAGTGGCCAGTAAATACAAAACTAATCAGCTGATAACAAACATGAATATGAACAACATATGAGTGTACCAGGTAAATTCTGAATAACTAAATACTTTTTATTTATTTGTAAAGTCCTATTGTGGAACTCCATACAATTTCTTTTTCCAATGTATATGTTAGTTTCATACGGAAGAGGATTAGGGCCACCGAAAAAGAAAAAAATAAATAATCAGAATTCTGACTTTAAAGTCAGAATTTTTTTTTTTCGGTGGCCCTAATCCTCTTCCGTAGTTTCAAAACGTGGATCACGGGATAGTATATTTAAGTTCATTCATTTTCTCGTTATACAGATTTTATTTTGACAGGACAAAAAGAGGAAATTGCGTCGTAAGGGCCGCCGGGTAAACTGACATTAGCGAACAAAGCGAAGGAAATCTGGGGTTCCCACTTACATAATGGTGGTTTAAATTGAATAGTTTTTATAAACCATAGCTATTTTTATTTCTTCACCTAATGCGCCTGATGAAAATGGTACTTAAAACCTATTTTTCATTTGAAAATAAAAGTGGAACGCCATATAATGAAACTACATGTCCCATGATGCAATTCAACGGAAGTGTCCTATCTCAAATTTAAACGGCTAGGTTCTCCAGGAACCAAATTTTAAGGCCGTCAAGCGCTTTTTGGCTCACATGTCCGATTCAATGAGGCTTTATTGGTTTTATACGACAAGTTGTAGTCACAGAGTCGTTCATAGTAATTTCTTGGGTCGCAATGTTAAGTTTTTGACTGACTTTTCTGTCTGTTTTTAGTTAGCATTACCATGTAAACAATGGTAAGTTATTGCTAGCAGAGCTCAGGATGCTAATTCCGAGTCAATATTTTTATTATGGTGTTTTCCGGACGTACTCAAACATGAATTAAGATTTCTCGACCAAGATACCATTGTATCTTTATTCATTTAGAAATACGTCGTTTGTTTTTTTTTGAAAAAGAAGCTAACGCTAAAGCAAAACAAAACCGGGTAAGCAGACCACCATAATGACTCTCGCTCCGAAGGAACTGTCGAACCTGCTGAGCATCATCTCGGAGGAGGCTTGCTCCAACACCTTCGAGAACCTCTCGACTCACTTCCACCATTACTTCGGGAAGGCAGAGCACTTCAGGGTAGGCTCGGTGTTGGTCATGCTACTCCAGCAGCCCGACCTGCTACCAAGCTCCCCGCAGCGGCTCACCGCCCTCTACCTGCTCTGGGAGATGTACAGGACCGAGCCGCTGGCTGCCAACCCGTTCGCGGCTGTGTTCGCCCACCTGCTGAACCCCGCGCCGGGAGAGGAGCAGCAGGAGAAGGTGCTGTCAGGTAGGACTCCCGGCGTGTTATCCTTATTTCTTTTAGTTTTGGGTTGTTTTTTGACGAGAATATAGTCTAAGTTACAAGAATTAAGTCGTATCGTAATAGAGTCGAAATAATACGAGAATAAACTCAATATTCCAACTTTATTTTGATAATATTCCAACATTATTCTCGAAATATTGATTTTCTTTTTCTCTTACTACGACTTCTTTATTGTTGTGTCTTTTCTCAATAGTAGGCCTGTCGCGATAACAAATATTGCCGGACGATAACTTGTCCCAGAATAGTGATTAACGGTAATATGGTTGTTTTGAAACAATTTTCATATAATATTATGGTAATGGCATAATAATAATAATAATAATAATAATAATAATAATAATAATAATAATAATAATTCATTCTCAAAGATCAATGAATCCTAAATTCTAATGAACTTTTCCCACTGGAACTGGAAGACATTTTAAATGTCCAAAGTAAATAAATAAAAAGACAAATACAATTTATTGTTGAAGTCCCTGTAAACAAAATTGTCCTTCAAAAATGGTTCTTTGAGACCAAAGCAGCAGACTGCAAACTTTGGTAATATTACAACTTTATTAAGAAAAACTTTATTGATCCCAAAGGGCAAATAAATGTAAAAAATAATAATAATGATTCTTGTAATTTTAATTTTTTTCTTACTATGGTCCTAATACTCTGTCATGGTGGTTTATGCAGAATAATATGGTTTTAATTCAGAGACTGCGAAAAATTTTTGATCCACTATGTTGGTCTGAAAATAAAGATAAAGCATCATTATCTATCACTAGATAATGATGCTTTCAAACAGCATTATTGTGAAGAGTATTTAATATCTTAATCCTTCTTTCTAATCATTTTTACTTGGCGATGTGCACATATTTACACTAGGTGGTGCTAGAGAACCTTTTTTCTTCTTGACAAAAAACGTGCCCTTCCGAATTCTTTTGTGTGTGTGTGTGTGTGTGTGTGCGTGTGTATGATGCAAAAGAGCATTTCTGGATTTGAAAGCCCATATTAGATTTTTATAATTTTGTAGCATTCATGTTCTCCTCTTCAAACGGTTCATACAGTCAAAATTGGGATTTTTTTGTCATCCAAACGTCCTTAACTGAATGCCCGGTGTCCATTTTGTGTGTCCAGGTTTCCTGCCACCCATCACCCAGCCGGAGAAGTTCTTCCTGTCCCAGCTGATGCTGGCGCCGGCCAGAGATCTGTTCAAGAAGACGCCCAGACAGGTGTCCTGCATGGACATCACCAACATGCCCCAGTCCATTGACATCAGTGGGCTGCAGCTGGCTTTAGCAGGTCAGCGGACGCCATGTGTTTTTTAGCTTCTTGTAGTAAACATTGAGTTGAATCTGTGTGGTAGAGGTAAGTTCATGAATTGAGATCGGAGGATCCAGTGTGTGTGTCTTTGCTTTGCAGAGCGTCAGTCGGAGCTGCCCACTCAGAGCAAAGCCAGCTTCCCCAGCATTCTGAATGACCCGGACCCAGACTCCTCCAACTCAGGATTCGACAGCTCCGTAGCCAATCAGATCATAGAGTCTCTGGTCACGGGGCCACGGCCGCCGCTGGAGAGTGAGGGTCTATTTTTTTATTCCATGTTCTGCTTCGTAAGCAGCACAGAGTCACAAACGGTAACCGGGTCGTTCTGCGCTCAGGTCACTTCCGGCCGGAGTTCATCCGGCCCCCGCCCCCTCTCCACGTGTGTGAGGATGAACTAGCGTGGCTGAACCCGACCGAGCCGGACCACAGCATCCAGTGGGACCGCTCCATGTGTGTGAAGAACAGCACAGGCCTGGAGATCAAGCGCATCATGTCCAAGGCCTTTAAGAGCCCGCTGTCCGCCCAGCAGCAGTCCCAGGTGGGTCACCGTGAGCGGGACGGACTTCATTTAGCTCAGGCACAAAGTATCACAGTATCTGTCTTTATTTTTTGGTTGTTTTTTGGGGCGGGGCAGGACCTTAACACATCAATTTTGATTAAATAATGTAGATTAATTAGATTAGAATAAATTTTAACACGTTAAGTTTTAATGCAATTAATTAAATTTTACATTTATTTATTTTTTTTATTTTACCTACGAAAGTTCAGAGGCAGAACCTTTCTAGTCATGTTTCTGGTACATCCGTAAATCCGTCGCACAAGCGACATCAGCAAACGATAACAATAGATGACCAATCTGCTTCTCGTGGCCCACTGGGGGTTCATTTCTGTTTCAAAAAACAAACTCCTGGATTCCTGGAAAGGACAATTGTTGTGCTAAAGGACTTAGCATTTCAGCGAAGCTATTCAAGCCTAAACTAGCATCTCAATGCTAAATATGTAGCAGCTAGCACAGATAACCCCAATGCTAATGCCGGCGTCTACATTCCAGATTTCTAAAGAAGTTTTATGAATGATCAGTTGTTCCTGAAACACTGGAAAGAAAAATGGGTATAAAAAAACCAACTTTGTAACAATCTGATGGTTGGTGCAAAGTACAACTAGACAACCAGTGATCAACAGTTGGATGTTACTACTGGAGGAAACAACAAAGAAGACGACAGGAAGTAGGAGGATCACGCCGCTGCATGATTTTTAATGATTGATTGCGTGAACATATACATAATTTGATTTTGATTGCACTTCTTATTTAATTGAAACACCACGATTGTGAAATAGTTTTTTTCTTCTTGTTTTTAATTTGTGAAAAATGGAAAAAGTTTTGTGAACATTTGTAATGCAAACATGGCTACTGATCTGAAAGGTTTTGTCATCAAGTATGGTGTGTTCACTGACCAGAAAAACGTGGGCATTTTTAAGTTCTCCACCTGGATCTTCACCAGCTTGGTTTGTCAGTGCAGCTTTTCAGTCGGGCGCTAACCGGGCCAGCCGTTTGTCCTGTGTGCAGCTGCTGGCCGAGCTGGAGAAGGACCCCAAGCTGGTGTACCACATCGGCCTGTCGCCGGCCAAGCTGCCCGACCTGGTGGAGAACAACCCACTGGTGGCCATCGAGATGCTGCTGAAGCTGATGCAGAGCAGCCAGATCACTGAGTACTTCTCAGTGCTGGTCAACATGGACATGTCGCTGCACTCCATGGAGGTGGTCAACAGGTGGGGCAGGACTGGAGACTTTCTTTTTGTTTGAACTGAGCAGGACTTATTGAGAACGTGAAAATCACAAGAAGCAAATCCGCGACGAGTTAAAAAAAAAAAAAAAAGTTAGTGAGACATCCTTTGTGTGAATTTTTAAAAAAGTTTTAAATAAGTTGCCATTAAACTGTTGAGTCTGGATTACAACCAGACTCATTTCTAACAGCGATTAGACAGACTGTAAATGTTCTGCCTGGTTAGACTTTCTAAGGGAACCCTGTGTTGATCCAGGTTTCTTGCTCAAGTTGTTTAGGTTCTTTCTTCCTCCATCAGTCTTATATATATGTATATATATATATATATATATATCAGTCTTTGAAAGCCTTCAATTCATGTATCTAAAATTAAGCCCTTAAAAGGTCTTAAATTCAATTAAAAATATGTCACTTGACCACTTCGTCGTGGCAGGACCATTTAATCTCTTATTCCATGTAGTTTATCTTTCTCACAGGATTATTTTCGCCAAGCAAAAATTTGAGATGCACCCAGAAATCTTCATTCCGTTCTCTGATTCAAAGTGTTTCAGGCTACCGCTAACTAGCTGCTAACATACCCTCGCTAACTAGCTAGCTTTTTTCATCTGTCATAAAAAACGAATGAAGCGTGTAACTTTCAACAACCAGTTGGCTGGACGGAGTTCATCTTCGCTACCGGCTCAAACCCAAATGATGCTACATGTATTCTGTACAAAAAAAAAAAGCTTGACACTTTAAAATATAAAATATGTGATTTCTGTTGTGATACAAGTCTTAAATTTCATTCATAATGGTCTTAAAATTTCTAAAAAAAAAGCCTAAAATTTGAGTTGGAGGAACTTGTAGAAACCCTTTGAACGTTTGATGATTGATTCTATAGATTTGTTTGCTTGTGTGAGGAAACAGCTCAACACTTTGCTGTAAGGAACCGTTGTTTATTAGTTGGGGTTGATTGTTCTCCCTCCTCCCTCCATCAGACTGACCACAGCCGTGGACCTGCCTCCAGAGTTTATCCACCTCTACATCTCCAACTGCATCTCCACGTGTGAGCAAATCAAGGACAAGTACATGCAGGTGTGTTGATCATCCTAAATTATATCTTCAGGTAGAAAATGCCTGTTAGAAGTTGTCCTAGTCAAAGCACAGCAGTAGCATGTAGCCCAACGGTGGTACATGCACTTTAGTTGTGGAGACTGATGCACTCCAGTAGAATTATGCTGAGTCTTTTTAACATGTTGATATTTTCAGTAGGAATGTGACATAAAGTGGAAATGCTCCCAAGGTGTGAATACGGACATCTGGGAAAACAGATGACATTTTTAGGCCTTTTTTGCTTTCTGTCCACACAAACTCAGTTTAGTATCAATAAAAATGATTATTTACAAAAGCTCAGCGCAAAGTGGAATTTTGAGAAAACTATGTATTTGTGTACATGAGAAAGCTGAGGGGTTTTAGCGTCTGCAACAAATAATCCATATTCTTGTTTTCACCTGATTCCCAATCAGCATTGTCTTATTTTATTATCTTTATATTCTAAAATGCTATTCAAAAGTAGTTGAACTTACAAATCAACCTCCTGGTGAAATGTTTCTGTCTTAACAGGAAGTTGTGGTGGTTTTGATGCAATCTGATCGGCTGCTTGAGGTTTTAGTGTTGCACAACACTGCCCCCTATGGGCTTGGCATGTTTAAAACAACTTTAAGAGGCGGACCAGTTCAGTTCACCTGGATAAAAAGTTTTTCTGAAATCAATCATGCATGTATGATGTAATTTTTTTTAAGTGATGTGGCAAAGATATGAGTTTTTAAAATTCATATCATTGGCTACATGTGGACAGGGCCTCGGTCACTGTGTGCCAGTTTTTCCTCATGTACGGTTTGTCCGTTCCAGAATCGGCTGGTCCGACTGGTCTGCGTCTTCCTCCAGTCGCTGATCCGAAACAAGATCATCAACGTCCAGGACCTGTTCATCGAGGTCCAGGCCTTCTGCATCGAGTTCAGCCGCATCCGCGAGGCCGCCGGCCTCTTCCGCCTTCTGAAGACCCTGGACACCGGGGAGAACCCCCCCGAAGCCAAACCGACCAAATGAAGAGCCGCACAGAGACACAGCACCACCTTGAGATGTTGGGAGAATAGCTTCCTGTTAAACAGCCACAGTGAAATCAGCAGCTCCTCACTGTGCTCAGAGTAAATAGTGTAAATATATTTTTTTTTTAATCGGACGTGAAGTCTTTTGACTTGCATCTCACCATCTCTCTGTGTTTTCTCTCTTCCTACAAAAGTAAAAAAAAAAATTCTGCTTTTTGTCTCCTGAATTGATTTTATTGCCAACTTTTTAAACTTATCTCAAAACTCACTTCCTAAAAAAGTTGAGAAAGCTGCAAATCTTGTGTCAAATCAAGAACCAGTGACTCATTTAATGACTGCAGTTCATATGTGCTAAATGCTAAATAAGGTGAAGATGAGTGAATGATCAGGATGATGTCACTTACTGAGGATGGCGGCTCAGAAACACTGATGGTTTCACTTCCTCCCACAAAGCTGAAATCAGATTGTTTCCATGGAGACATACAGTCAGTTCTTTGCAGAATTGCTTTAATTAATTTCATTCAAGTATAAACAGTCAAAGGTCATAACAGCAGCTCAGTTGGATTTTAAGTTTACACTTTGACTAGGCCGCTTCAAAATCCTAGTCCTGCTGCATAACCTAAGCTGGGTGTGTTTGAGTTAATTTGTGGAGAGGAGGGGAAGTTTTATATTCTTTTGTACACAACTGTGTATACTTGTAAGTTTGCTAACTTGGATAGGAAGAAGCAACTTAATGTGACGAAAATATCAACCATGAACTTTTACGTTAGAGAAGTTAAAAATGGATTTATGTAACTAGGTGAAATATTATTTCAGGCTGGTGCACCTCTCAGGTAAGCTGTTTGAGGAAGGAAGTCATGAATGGTACCCAAAGTCTGTCACTGAGGACCAGTATGTGACATGCTTTGGGTCTTTCAGGTTCAGCACACCTGATTGAAATGATGGGTTGGTACCAGGATCCAGCAGAGCTTGATGACATCTTGATGAAGTAACTTAATTATTTAAATCAGATTTGGTGGAGCAGGAAGACAATGAAGCATGATGAAGTCCTTTCTTTCATTGGCTGCTGCTTTGTAACCCTGATGACCTTCCAAAGGTATTCTGAAAGACTGAGGCCTGGACTAGTATCACCTTAGCGCCAGTCTTCACTGTACTTCACTTGCTAAGGCCGGAGTCTAACGGGCGCCATAAAAACTAAGGTTATAAAATAAAAAAATTCTACACTAATTTAATGGAATGCCAAAAAATATTAACGTCTATATTTAAAAATGATACTCTGCTTAGGTGTTTGTTCCTGTGCCCCACATTTCTCCGTTGATCACGGAAAGTCTCGCTCTGCGTGCTGCGTAGCTGAGTGACGTAAATTTTGTAACGCAAGTTACATGAGTAACCACTATGTTCAAAACGGCTCAAATTGCCTGGCGCTCAAGAAAGAGAAACAGAAAGGTGACAGAAACATTGGCACAGTAAAGGTAATGTAATGAAATCACCTGTTGTCTTATAGCAGAATGTGGTGTAGCAGCTATGCTAGCTAGCAAACACGGAGCTAATCCAGCTACTTTGTCGTGATTGTTTTCATTTTTTTCACTCGAACTCCACTTTTTCTAGGTGAGAATTAATCCAATGTATGTCTAGTTGAAAGTTTCTTCTCTGTCTCTGGTTAATATTCTGTCCAGTAACAATTAATTTCCCTCCATGTAGCTGCTCATTGACCTGAACCATGTTGGACCAGAACCCTGTAAGGTTTCAGTTCTTTACTTCAGGATAAGTCAATAAAACATCACCGAAGTTATAATAAAAACAATCTCTTTATTTATTGTAGACATAGAATGAACAGAAGGCAAATCTTTTAAGGAGCATTATGGCTTTGTTACCTAGAAATTAGATATAGTGGGATGAAATGGAAGCAGAAATTCTTCATGATATGGCATCTAAAGCTGACAGTTCATATCAGCTGGACCCAAACACAAATAAATAATACTGTGTTTTAATATGAAGCCTCTAATTTAGGTTGGTGATTAGCTGATGAGTTACTGGGTCGGGTTTGGATTATTGTTAAACTGTTTGTTCTGTACAGGTGCTTTATGTCTCAATGTGTCTTAAAGAAGAAAGGATATTGTCTTGTCTGAGTTTAAAATGATGTAACAGACTGTTTTTGTAAGGTTTCACAGCCTCCTTGCAGAAAGAAGAAAAGATGAGCACTGTTCTTCCCCTTCGCTCTCAGGTTCACCAGGCAAACGGCGAAGGCTTCGTCCGGTCTCCTTAGGCTCTCCTCATGCCACGTGCCATCAGGCAGGCGAACACCGTCATCACCATCTTAGGTTTGACCTCCATCAGGTCCTCGGGCAGCGCGTACACCCGGGCGCCAATCTTCCTGGCCATGGAGATGGCATACCTGATGACACAGTGTTACAGCTCAGATTAGGTGAAACACAGGAACCTATCTTGACCCGACTCTTGAGACTTCTGGAGCTGTTTTCTGGTCCAAATCTGCTCAAGTGAAGCTTGGTCAAATATCTGAAGCCCAAAACTTGTGTTCATACTTTGCGTTGTTGAGTTTCTCCTCCTCTGTGAGGTCTTCGGTCTTCAGCAGGTCGTATCGGATCGATCCGGGCTGGATGGCGTCGATCAGATCCAGAACCGGCATACTGCTGCTTATAGACGAGTCCTGCACACACACAGACAGGCCGTTCATTGTTCAATGGAAATGTTCAACATCTACAGCATTTATGTGGTGAACAGCACCACCATCTATTATAATACGTAAAAAGAAACTCGATCTTCGTACTACAGCGTCATATTACTCAGAATTCCCGACCTAAAGGATGATTTGTTTGGGTGATTTACCTTAAAGCTGGAGATGGTGCCTTTTCCTGCCTCTGTGAGTGTTCCATTGACCCAGGATACGATGGTGTCATCTACAACCTTCTGTCCATCACCCAGATCCTCCAGGATGTTCAGGGTGTACCTGAGGAAGAGACAGATGAAGGTGTGACGTAACAACCAGTGGAAAGATGGTACCCCTAGTTAAAGATGTGTAAAAAGCTTTCAGATACATTTCTATTTTCTATCAGTAGAGATGATGCCACAAACCAAACCCTCATTCTGCTTCATTCTGTGGATTCCATTTAAGAAATCATTGTTGCAAACAAAATCACAGGTGGCACAAATGTTGTCAATAGTTTGTTCTACTTCTATTTAAAAACAGGGCAGCAATGAACACTCTTACAATTTCTGTAGATAAGCTAATCCTGGGTCCTCTTTCTAAGTTTTAGGACTGATTTGGATAAGGCACATTTCCTCCTGTCTGGTGAAGCATTTTCCTAGTAATCCTGCCATGGATTTTCAACATTTATCCTGTTAAACCAGTTTATGTCAGAATCCCACTGAATTTACTGGTATTTCATAACGTTCATCATACCATCCACTATAATAAGGATCCCATGGCCTTTGGAAGGCAGACAAGCCTACAGCCCTGGACATAAACTTAATATACAGAGTGCTATTTTGATTAACCTTGTGTACTAAGATAAACAAGTGTCCTATTCCAGCCCAGTGACTGGGGGCTAAAAGAAATCTCCATGAAACGTCCAAGAGTACTGAAATATTCAAGCAGTAACAATAAAAGCTGAAGTTACTGCAGGAAGATCAGGCTATTAATATTTAGGTTGGATTTTCTCCAAATGGCTTTGGTCTTTGATAAATCGCTTGGATCTGGACACTCATCTTTCTTAAAAGTGACATGTGTTAGAAGAAAATGGGAATGAGAAGTTACCTCCTCATGAGCTGCCAGAGCAGAGCAAGGGTGAGGGTTCGGTTTCCTGCGTTCAGGTCCTGACCCGCGATGCCAACCAGAGAGAACTTGGCCTCCTTCTTGCCCAGCTCCACTGCATAGTTACAGTTCTCCAGCTGGAAACCATTACAGCAGATGGTTAGTTCAAGTCCAAGGACAGAGAGAAAGTCTTCTTCAAGTCAGAGGTTTCCTGCTGTACCTTCTTCATGTTGCTGCCCAGTTTAGGGTAGGGAGGCTTATTGACTCTGTCCCAGTCTACATGTACCTTGATCTTCTCATACAGCTGGAAGATGACGAGGGCATCATCAATGTCGCTGTAACACACAAACACACACTGTCCATTAGTCTCTGTGGTTATCAGCAGGCTACAGGTGGATGTCTAACAGAGCTTTCTTACGCGTAGAGATGATTGACACGAGGGTTGACACCAAGAGAGTTCATCCAGTTCCTGAAGGTTCGCTCCTCCCTGGTTTCACCTGCAGGCAAAAACTGATCAAACCTCCACCCAAAAAAAAAAAACAAAGTAAGAAACGACAGAGGAGACCCGGGTCTAGTTTGGAAGATGTAGACGGACCTTCGATGGAGCTCCAGTCGATGTCCTGGTTCTCTGGCTTCTTCAGAGCCGGGTACTTATTGAAGAGATTAGCAACAAAAGCCAAGTTGAGCTTGGGGTTGCCACGAACGACGTCGGCAGGCATGACGAACTGCCTGCAGCCAAGCTTGTCGGCCTGGTCCAGCATGCATTCAGCCCTCTTCAGGTCCTCTTTCTCCTGCAGAATGAAAGTCCGGGGCGTCAGGAAGGCGGGACTTCTCCCCAGAACAAACGATTCTGATTGGGTGACAAAGTCTCACCCTGAGTCCTGACATGTCGATGGCGATGGCAGGAACTCCATCCTCGTCTCCTTTGGGTGCCACCTGGTTCAGGATGTTGTAGTACGCCTTGGAGTCCTGGAATAAACCCGATTGAAGACGTTAACCCAGGCTCAACAACAACTTCAAGCTAGCTTATTTATCTTTTAACACATGGATTGTATGACCCATTTAGTAAACTGTCAGCATCCCATTTATAACCGATACAGAACATGAGTAATTTTCCTTCCACTTATTTTAGAGCACTACTTTATGTCAGTTTACTATTTAAAATCCAGTGCAGTTGTGGTTGTGGCGTAACAAAATGCAAGAAGTTTCATAAACATTTTTGCTTGGGAGTGTGTCTGTGTGCTTGGAGCAGATGTTTATGTCGTCACCTTGACGTCGGAGCTGAAGTTGTTGATCTTTCCACAGCCGGCTTCCTCCAGGTGATAGTTGGCCCAACGCAGCAGCAGCTCCTCTGGGGAAAGCTTCATGAGGTCCTCCAGACTCTCACCATCCCGCAGCAGAGCGATCAGTGCTGCACACACCAGTAAAACCATTACAAATATACCTCAGATTTTTTCTGCACAGGCTGAAAACTTAGAAGTCTGCAGCATGTTTGGGTGCTTTCCTGTCGCAAGTTTTATGAGTCGAAGTCTCGGCTCTATCCGAACACCCACCTTCGTTCCTGCTGATCTCGATGTCGGCGAACAGGCCGATCTTGATGACCTGCCACAGCAGACCGAGGACCAGGTGCTGCCTGCCCTCCTTCAGGTCCTCAGCCCCGATGTTCACCACGTGGCAGCCGATAGCCGACGCAGAGTTCAGAGCCAGGTTCAGATTCTCCTGTTAGACCCAAACGCACAACAAGCAGATTCAGCGGGAACGTCACAGCGGCCACGTCACAGCGGGAATGTTACAGTTTGCGGCCGTAGATGTCTCACCTGGATGGTGAATGGGGTGAGCTTTTTCTTGTTCATGGTTCTCTCATCGATGGTGTCTGGGACGGAGAGGTTGATCATTTTGCTAACAGGAGAGATGGAGCAGGTTTAGGCCAATAAACACGGTTGCAGTCGCATGTTTTTAACCCCGTTCTGACCCAACAACCTGAGAGAAATGAAGGAACTTGAAAGTGTTTAGAGTGGAAGTTACCAGAGGACGATCCCGTCTCCCATGGCGGTGAACAGGTCGTTGTTGTTGGGATCCATCGGAATAACGTGCTTACAGTCCGGATCCTTCTCCAGAGCTTTGTTGATCCAGTTCACAAAGGCCACCTTCTCCTCCTCTGTGGGGAAGAGAGACTCACCTCAAAACACTCAGGAACACATTCACACACGTTCAGCTAGGCATTCATTTTCAAAAACGTTTTCAATCAATTTTATCTTCTGTTGGAGTCTGATTTGATGCAGACCTGGCAGAATGTGTGAGAACACTGAAAATAAATTAACCTCTATTGTATTCCTCTTTAAAAATCCAACTTGAGTTTATTTATTCAGTCGGAGAGAAAATACATTTTTAGTTGTGCCAACAAAATGGTCAAGTTTATAGACACTGTGTGAACCTGTAATGGTAAAACATTAGAACCGCATTTTGTTGTCGACTGACTTCTGCTCTGTCAGTCAAATAAATCTTGTGAATTTTAGATTTTTAATTGAAATGTTTGAGTTTGTGAAAGATTACTTACTGTAGGTAGTTTTGTTAACTTTTTGGTAATTCTGTCGTATCTCTATGTATTAAGCAGGGGAGGGTTTTTAAGTTGGCTCTTAAATGAAAGAAGAAAAGGCGGGAATTTCTTAGGGTATTTAGCTGCAGGTTTTAGTATCTTGTGCTGCCCTCTGAGCAAGGAGCTCTTTGGTTTGTTTATTTTTTTTTTCTTCCCCACCAGGGGGTCCTTTTTGTGGGCTCTAGTGTCCCTTAAACAACAGTAACCTGACAGGAAAGGGGGGAAGACATGCGGCAAATGTCGTCGGGTCCGGGAATCGAACCCGCGACGGCCGCATCGAGGACTGAAGGCCTCCAAACGTGGGGCGCGCTATCCACTACGCCACCGGAGCACGCCCCTGTTTTGTTTATTTTAAGAATTTTCTTTTCTGGCATTAGTGACCCGTATCTGGCAGAAATCCGACAGGAGGGGCAGAGAGAAGGAGGGAAACTGACGTGCGGCAAAGGAACAGAAGACGGAAGTTGAATTCAGGATAACCCACGTCCAGGAATTGAACTCGCGCTAACCACTGTGCTATCGCTACGCGACGCCCTGACTCTTGGGTATTTTCTCGGTGGACTGACTGCACTACTTGCCTTTTTGTAACAGGAATCACACAGGAAGAAGGGGAGACATGCCGCGTGCCGCGCTCTAACAACCCCGCCACGCGACAACCCGCCCTTATGTTTTTTCAAGGTAAATATTCATTTTTAAACCAACTGTTTGACAATGTTTTTTCAAATTGCTCGAGCCCTGTTCAAACTGAATGCGTTGATGTTTAATAAAATGCAGTCAGATATGTTGTTCATGGAAATTGAATCAAGGATTTAAATTCTAATATTTTGAAAACGCAGAAAGTGGTGCTTATTCAGCTTGGTGAGTGACAATTTTGCATCTTGTAGGATGATTGTTTGGTTTCCATTACAGTATCATGTTAAAACAAACAATTCAATATTAACGAGCTATCAGAACTTGAAGGTCAACGTTTAGACAACTTGTCTCTTGTTGTTCAGTTAACTTGATGGTATTCAAATTCTGAGTTAAAACCAAAACAGTTTTCTTGTTTTGTGTTTTGTTTTTTGCATTTTCAAGGCAGAAGGTGAACCTCCATTTTCAAGTTGAGCCACCTTCAGCTGTTGTTACCTGCGTATGAGTGCTGCGTGCCGGACTGCTCCGACGTTCCTGCCACGTTGCAGATTCCTTCCTTCTTGTTGATGGCTTTCCTGAAGGTCTTGGCCACCTCCGTGCTCTTCAGACCGTGCACCATCTGGACCGAGGGGACAGAACGGGAGAAATGAGCTTGTCTGAACACTGGTTGACTGAAGCGACGTCTCCGTTGGACCCAGCTGACCTCGGTGAACTCCTCAAAGGTGAGCCTGTCGCTGGTTTTGGTCAGCTCCTGGACGATCTCCCGGATCTTGTATCCGGGCAGAGCCAGGTTGGCGGCCCTGAACAACTCGTTGAGCTCATCTTTGCTGATGAACCCGTTGCCGTCCACGTCTGACGGAGAGACGAGAAGGACTCTTTAAGTGTGATGCTATGTATATTTTACGATCTACGATCTGTTCTTAAAACTGAAGCAGCTGCAGTTCAGAGCAGCCGTACAGAGAGGGCCTTGTAGTTGAGAAAACCAGCAGCAGTTCCTCATTGATCCTTCCTCTATCAAAAACACAAGAGGAAATGGCAACAAAGACGATTCTCTTACCAATTTTGGCGAAAGCTTCTCTGAGTTCCTCCAGCTCCTCGGCAGAGATCTTTGTGGCGGCCATGTTGGCAACTGGACCCTAAAACTGACCCAAGAAGAGACAAAAGGTTTCCATAAGGTGGGAGGTGTCGTTCAGGCCAGAAACAGAATGATCAGGTCTTCTAATTTAGTGATGTGATGCAAAGCCCTCACAGTTCTCACTTTTGCCACTCTGAAACTTCCCCCTGCTGCAGCACTTCCTGTCTGAAAAACAACCACTTCTTTATATCTCCTTGCTAAATATACAGGCAGCAAGATCTGCGTGGTAACCTGCAAGTTCCGACTGGACAGACAAAGCAGACGAACTCAGATCTTCCCCTAAACGGGTCACGTTAGAAGAACGCTGATTTATGGGCTGGACTGAGACTTTTTTGTTTGTTTGTTTGTTTGTTTTTATAACACAACCTTTCT
Organism: Gambusia affinis; assembly: GCF_019740435.1. NCBI lineage: Eukaryota > Metazoa > Chordata > Actinopteri > Cyprinodontiformes > Poeciliidae > Gambusia > Gambusia affinis. The sequence goes on from NC_057878.1 coordinate 6,312,459, forward strand.
GTCTCCAGTGAGAAACAAGAACACTCAAAACCCTCTAAAAACCGCCTGACTGTTAAAAAAGCTTCAGCAACAACTTTCACAATTTTCTGTCAGAACAATAATTTGCTTGGTCACTGCAGGGTTTTACAGCCATGTTTCTTAAGCTCTGACGCAAGCAGCACCCGAAACATTTGTTTTTAGAATCAGGTTAAAACGTAAATATGAAGCAAATTAGCTGTAATTTAAAGCTCAAACTGTGAAACCAGGCCTTTTTGTTTTTTAAGAAAGATCCAAATGTAACAAGCAAGCAGATGAACGCAAAGAGTCGGTTTCAGCTAATGCTACGTCACATCGGCTAACTGGGATTAGCCATGCTAGCTAAACACTAAACACTTCTTAACTTGCTAAAAAAGCAAGTTAAGAAATATAAGTTGTGCATTTATTGATGACAACATTAAAACTATGAGTAGTGCAAAAAAAAAGAGTTTTATCCAGCATCAGTCAGTAGCAGATAATAATTATAATAATAAGCTAATAATTCCAACTTCAGGCGGTCTTTCTGTTTCTTTTTTCTTTTTTTCTTTTCTTTTTTTACCTGAATCTGTTTTTAATATTTCATAATCAGAAAAAAAAAGATCAGACTTTCAAAAAGAAAGTTTGAATATTGACAGCAGCAGATGGTGCTGAACTCTTTCCAGCTGGTCAAAGATGCAGATATTGCAGTCTTGTCCAGTGAAGGAAGGACACGCACGCTGAGTTAGTGGGTTTTGTTCTGCAACAGACTCTGGAGCATCGCTGCAGAAAAATGGGAGTGGAATAGCTGACATTTATTTATTTATTTATTTATTTATTTATTTATTTATTTATTTCTGGTTGAGCTCATTTTCTAAATCAATGAGTCTGAACGTCAGTGAGGATTTTATTCACTCATTAGCTGTAAGTTGGCTAACGATTGTTAGCCAGTTCAAGAGAGAAACCATCATGAGGCCATAGAAGAGTGGTTAAAAGATTAGACAGGGAAATGAACGTTTTGTTAATTGTGGTGAAGGACGAGTTACTGTTTATTTCGCCACGGAACAGATAAACACACGTTTCTTACTCAAGCGAAACCATTCATAAAGTTCATGAAGGTGTTTTTGTTTCTCTAAAAAACGGAAAAGGTCAGTCCAGTGACCTTTCATTTGCTTCAGCGATGATCATCTGACATGCAGGACATTTTATTTGAGGGTGTGATGATTCACCCCGAACGCCTCGGCGTGTTCGCAGATCCTTTTTTGGCAGTTCGCAGGACATTTTAAACCACCAAAGGATCGACTCTGAGCTCGTCAGGCGTCAGTGATTTAACTTCCTGCTCCTCCGCAGTGACAGGCAAGCCTGATGATGAAACAATTTAAAAAAATAAAATAAAATAATTAAATTACTTCACACTTGAAGGTGTTGCTCGTATTTTGATTCTCAGTTAAGCTGTTCTTTAGAGACGTAGCTAAACTGCTACACACGTAATCACAGGATTGACCTAAATGTCTGGAGTTTGTATTCATGAACGCCTCATTTATTCAGACTATCAACACCCACTGAGAACAGAAACCTGTTTGTCAAAACAACAAGCTTCAGACGGTCTTATTCCTTTCAGCGGTTTATTGAAACCCAGAGAGCCGCTGAGCTTTTCTTTGGACCGACGACGGCTTGAACCAGAACTGATTTTAGAGCAGTAAGAGGAAGTGCTTCTATCTGTTGAAACGATATCCTGTTAAAACATCGAGCGCCGTCAGAGCGCTTCTGTTGACATGTTTGTATTGTGAGAGACATTTTAGTGTATGACATGAGTTAGCAAGATGCTAAAAGGACACAAAAAAAAGAAGAAAGAGAAGAGAACTAATCATAAAGGATTACAAACATGGTGAAGTCCTGTTGCTTTCCTGTGCAGACTGAATTTGTGCACAGGTAGATGTTTGAACAGCAGTAAAAAGAAAAGTAAATGATAAATAATGAGACGTGGAGGCAGTGGAAACGGGGAAGTTGTTTCTTGCAGCGGACAGCAGATTAGAAGCAGAAATGAAACTCGGCTCTGCTAAACTGAGCCTGACCAGTTTTTTTCCGCCATTTTTATTTATTTTTTTCACTCACCGAAACGTTGCCAAAACGGTAGACGACCGTCTGACATTTAAAGTGTGAGATTTAAACACACGTTTATGGCTCATCTGCTGTTTGTCTCCGGTTTTTACATGCAGCGCAGCCTGTAGAGATTTCTATCGGCTCTTAAAAGCATCTGCTCACGTTGCTTCTTAAAACTTCCTTCCTGTGTCGCTAAGAATCGTAAATTATTCTGCAGAGCTACTCTGCCATTCTGCAGTAAATTCACACCTTTTTTTTTCATGTTGTCCTGCAAGTCGTGCAAAACCTCAAACATGAGCATGTTATGTTCATTTGTCACCTCTAATGAGAGGTTTGTTTGGTTGTTTCTATGGGCACGCCGAAGAGAGGTTTTTTTCCGAAACGTAAAAAGTTAAAGTTTTATCTCAGGAGGCGTGTGACGTGATAACAGTTTGATGCTAAAACGGCAACAGGTTGCAGGAGCTCTGATTTTGGATCAAAAAAGTTAGTCTGCATGTTGACAAGAGATGGATGTTACTTTCGAATCGGGCCTTTATTTTCACTTTGACATTGGCGCTCCTCTCCAAGCATATTTGACTCGAGACAGAAACGTTCTTTTTCCCATGAAACTGAATACGTAGTGACTAGTAACACTTCCTTAGATCCACATTACAATAAAATAACACCGACATTGTTTGGGCGACCTTTTAGATTGAGACAATTGTGCTTTTAACTCATTTTTCAATTATTGGTCTTGTTTTTTTTTTAAGGAACAGGCAGCAGGGGGAGCTAACATTTGTAGACTCCACTAATGCACCGCAGAAGAAGAAAACATAAGTTTCAAATGAGATGTCTCTTGAGTTTTGGGCGATATATATATATATATATATATATATAGATATATATATATATATATATATATATATATATATTTTTTTTTTCATTTGAAACAAACACGCGACTGTTTTCAGAGTCTGTTTTGTATCTCCTGCCTCAGGCTGCAGCTTTTTATTTCTTTAACCTGCTTCCTGGCTGCCATCTTAACGCGTCAGTGAAAATGCGAGGAAAAAGGGGGAAATTCTTCATAAAATGACTTGCAACTGGAATCCATCTTCGTCCTTTTTTTTTTTTTGCACCACTTTTGCAGAAAAAATAAACATTTGAACCTGCATGTCAGCCATCAGACTAAGCAGCAGAGGCTCAGTGTGCAGAAAACTGCATGAATTACAGCAGAGTCAGCACCCAGACCGTGTCACACACGTGTTTACGCATCCGGGTCAGGTCATCTTATAGCAAACAAGACGGCTTATTAAATCAAATGTTTCTTTTAGGCCCACGCTGCCTCAGAGGGAGTTTTTTTTTTTTTGTTCTTCTTTTTCTCAGTTGATGCGAGGCTAACCACAAACTTCCTTTCCTGCTAACTGCTGCAGCGCTTCGAGCTGCTCGTTCCTCTCCCCGCAGACCTCCGGCTGCCCTCGTCTTATTGCTCATACGTGAGCAGCGGCTGAATTTAAAAACGATTTAGTCGCTCAGCAGTTTTCTGGTGCGTCGTGTTGTGCAGGAAAGCAGTTTCTTTAAAAATACCAACGCAAAACTAACTAATTGTGCAGAAAGTCAGGGTAAGGATTACAGAGAGTCACCTATATACGCTAGAGTTTCCCCTTTCTTTGAGGACTTCCTCTAAATTCACCTGATACCTGAGCGGACAGCCAGACGGATGCGAGGCAAACCTGATCCGATCTCCGCCGCCTTACCTGAGAGACGAGGCGAGGGGGTTGGAAGGTGAAGCGGGTGTTTTCTCCGTCCGTCCGGCTGCTGTTGCTGCTCACCGCTCGACAGGCAGCGTTCTGAATCGGCTCGGTCTGAAGGGGCCTCGGCACATCTACTCAAATCTGCGAGGAAGGAAGTGACATGCGGCACTTTAGAAACAGGAATCAAAGAGCTTTTGTCTTTATATGGCAATGTGCGCGGGCTTCGAGTTCAGGTGACCTCCGCAGTCGGTTTCGTGGGGCTCTGGTGACAACATGTCACTGCTGGTACATGTTGTGCAAAAAAAACAAAAACGTCTAGGCATGTCACAATAAATCAGTGAATCGTTTGATGAATGAAAATGAAGTCGATAATTTCCATTTGCACGACTTATCGTTTTTTTTCTACCAAAAACTGGATGATAAAAGTTGTCATTCTGGTGCTTTGGTCTCAATTTGAATTGTCAATTTGAAGGACAATTTTGTTTCCAGAGACTCCATAATTCATTTTATTTGTTGTTCCTATTTTATTTTGGATATTTGCAAAATTTTCCAGTGTTACGTTTTCATTAGAATTTACAAATTTTTGATCTTTGAGAATGTGTTCTTGCATTACTATGCCTTTACCTTTTACTACTTGAAAATGGTCTCAAAACAACTTTAATATTGTGTATTGCGATAACCTCTGATACGATTTATTGTCCAGCAAAACTCATCATGACAGGATGAGTCATATGAAGGTGCAGTATTTCTTGCCTGTCATTTCAGAAAGGGAAATGGTTGTTTTATTGAGATTCATAACACACAGAGTAAAACAGGTCAAGCTTTAGATCAATGAAAAATGTCAGCCTTCTGAAACGTTAGCACATTTCTCTGAGTGCAGCCTTCCTTTTGCAGGACTTGCTGCATCAATGCAGTGTGGAGGGGACCAGGCGTAATGGAGGTCAATTATAGTGAATTTTGGGTTTTCATTATCTGCAAGTCATAATCATCAGAATTACAAGAAATGCTTGGAATAAATCATTCTGCATCATTTCCATTACAAATGTGCACAAGACTTTGTCAATGTTTCATCTAAGTCTCAATTCCAGGGTTTACATTGAATAAGAAATGCAATTGAAATCACATTTTAACAAGTTATTCAAAAACATGGCACAAAATCATCCTCCAATACTGCATTTGCATACAATTTATTATTTTTTTTTTTTTGAGAAATACTAGTATTTTCTTTCCCTGATGCCAGTTGGGTTTGGCATCAGGGACATTTTATTTCAGTTCCATGGAAATAAAATGTTGTCCCGTCTAAACAGATGGCATCTGTGCACAAATCTGAAAAAGTAACGGTGTGAATTACATTTTGATTCTAAAACAAACAAACAGAAAAGAAAACAGTAAACAGAAACAAAGAACGGTTAGATGAAACTGTAGATGGATTACGAAAAACAGGGCGGATCTAGGGGAGGAGGTGTGAGTTTGTGTCATCAAATGGTGAATAGATGAATAAAGACATGATTGTAACCATGGGAACAAAAAGGTTAAAAAACTGCCAGTGATTTTTTTTATTTTTTTTGGTCAGAAAAGCCAAATAGGTATTTATGATACAGAAAAGTGTGTTACATTTCTAGCAGCAAATTAGTACCAGTTTGTCTCGAGACACTTTGTGAAAACCTGCTATGAAAAACAAAGTCGTACAGTAGGAAAATGTAGTGCCAATAAACCAGTGAAGTTTTCCATGGTAATTATATGTGAATATTGGCATCATGTCTGCTGCTGACATCTGGTTCCTTCAGAATTTCTCCCAGATTCTCCCTGCTGTTGGGCCACAACCTCTTATTCCCATTTTTATGTTTGTTCAAGTCTTTGAATAAAACTTAAACAAAACTAGAAAATACAAAATCTTACCAAGTATTTTTGGCCTAGTTTCTGCTGCAAATATATTGGTACATGTGAAATAAGAAAAATGTAACTTACAAGTAACTTTTTGGGAAAATATAGGAGCTTGTTTAAAGTTAATGCTTTCTTAATATTGATGGAAACAGTTCTAGTTCCAAGTTTGGCAAGATATAATATGTAATCCTTGGAGTTTCAGGTGGTGTTGGTGCTAATTTACATTCACTTCACCTATGTGGTCATATGCACCTGCTCCAACATCTTATGGAGTAGGTCAGAGGCCTCTTCAGATGGGTTGCAAAACTGACTGCTACTGGAGATCCTTCTTGGCTACAGCATCCACAACCACTCTTAAAGACACGTTGATGATATGAATAGCTACATTTAATGTCTCTCTGGCTGTTTTTAATGACGTCATAAGCTCAGCTCACTCTGATAGGCCACTTCCTGGATGATCCACCAGTTCACGTTAAGAAATGCACCAAGGATGGAGGTTCCCTTTTTCGTCACATAATTTCTAGATTGCGTTGCTTTCAATGCGGTTGCTAAGTGTGATTTTTTCTTTCTTTCAATCTTTTGCTTCTGAATTAATTAAATGTGGTGACGTATATAAAAACTGTTAAACACACACTCGTGAACCACGGCTTGCTTCCCTCGGAGGGCAGAAGTAGTCTATCACATGTTGATGACGTGTAGGTAAACAAAACGCTGAGCCAATCAGAGAGCGGAGGCTCGGTCAGCTGACAGGTTGTGGCGTCACCTCAGACGCTGTGTTGTCAAAATGGCAGGACACCACCACCACTTCTCTCTGTGCTTCTGCGACTTGATGAGGTACTCTGCTTTTTGCGAAAAATATAGCATTATAAAGAAAGTGTCGGAGAGAAATGCATTAATTTATTGCTTAAAATTTAATTGAGGGGACAGTGCTAAGTTTAGCCTAGCATCTAGCAGGCTAACGTCAAACCGAAGCGGGTTTGAAACCGCCTCAGGTGAACTTTTTCCGCCCTGCTCTCAGCTCTCCGTCTCCCTCCACCGCAGGTTGCTGTGGTCCCTGGTGATGCCCTGCGTCTACCTCAGCCTGGCCCTGACCCTGCTGCTGCTCCTGGTTCTGCTGGGGCTCCGCGTGTGGTTTCAGGGTCGCCGCAAGACCCGCCGCGCTCAGGACGGCGGCCCGGCTGTGGCTTTCTTCCACCCGTACTGCAACGCAGGAGGAGGCGGAGAGCGGGTGCTCTGGTGCTCCCTGAGGGCCCTCATGAACCGGTAACCCAGCGCTCCGGAATAAAGCCCAGCCGCATCATTTTCTCTAAATAATACCTGTTCCGTCACGTCACTGACAGGGAGGATTTAAAGGTTTCGGGCGGCTCAGCTGGCAGCTCGCGCGCACAATGTTCGATGCGGTTGTCCCGAGTTCGATTCCCGGTATTTCCTCTCGATTCTCTAGTTCCTGTTTCCTTGCTGTTCCATAAGTAGCTACTAGAGAACCAAGAAACCTTTAAAAAGCAATGGTTTAATTGTTTACACAACTGGTGATAAGAGCACACAAGGTTTGAGTGACCTGCCTGTCGACGTGACCCTCTGCAACACAGCGCCTCACGATCACGTCCCATAATCCCGTTAGAGTGCGATAGTCTTTCTAAAACCTCAGTAATGTCCAGTTTTCAACCTCCATATAGTGGTGGGCCACATAGACTTAAAGTTTATCCTGGTAATTTACAGTACTTTTGGGATAACAATAAAAGTGAAAAGATTACTTATTTTTTAGGTATCTATATATTGTATATATTATAGAGAAACACAAATGATGCTCTAGAAAACATTAACATTTGTAATGTGCTTCTTTAGGACACTAGTGAGAAATTTGATCTGTATCAATAAACTGTGTGCATTTAGTCATATTTCCAAATTTATTATGTATTGATGCTCTCATTGAACAAACAGTGGAAAATATAGTAAAATTAACAAACTTCGACAATATGGACAGTTTTGTTTGGTTTTAAACATCATTAATTGGAATTTGTCATAACAATAAATTCTTATAAGAAATTTATCACGATAGCTGATAAACGATACGATAAATGCCCACCCCTACCTCCATAGAGAGTGGAAACATTTAGTTATAATCTCAGTTTTAAGAGCACTTTCCTTCAGTTGTTTTTCCTCAAAGGTTTTCTTCCATAAAAGTCAGTATACGGAGAGCTTGCCTGACAGTTGCCCTGGTAACTGATTCTGCTACGTGATGCTTGATAGGTTTGTGGTTGTGCCATGTACCTTCCTGTTTTAGATGATGGATTGATAAGCCAACTCTGCTTTAAATTTCTCCAGATCCTTCTCTCTGACCTGTCTGCTGTCTTCCTTCATCTTTTTTTTTTTTTTTTATATTTGAAAATCTAATAATGGAGAACTTATGGCAACCGTTGCCTCGCCATAATTCCAGATACTCCAATGTCTCCTTTGTGGTGTACACGGGGGACAAGGGAGTGACTGGTCAACAGGTCCTGGAGGGGGCGCGGCAGCGTTTCAACATAACTCTGCCCCGACCCGTCACCTTCATCTTCCTGCGTCACCGCGGCCTGGTGGAGGCCACTTCGTACCCTCACTTCACCCTGCTGGGACAGAGCCTGGGCTCCATGTTTCTTGGTAAGACATGAACGTAACGTGCGTTGAGTGTTAAGAGTTTAGAAAAAGTAAAGATACACAGTTCAGTTTTAGGGTCAGTTCTGGTCAATCGACAATAATCTGTGCTTCTACAACTCTAGGTCTTTCTGGATCTTTGGGTTTTTTCTTCTTCTTTGTGCTAAAGCAGCTAACAGAGGAGTGTGTGTGTGTGTGTCTGTGTGTTTTAGGGTGGGAAGCTCTCACAGCTTTTGTTCCTGACCTGTACATCGACTCCATGGGCTACGCCTTTACGCTTCCAATCTTCCGCTACTTGGGAGGCTGCAAGGTGGCGAGCTACGTCCATTATCCCACCGTGAGCACGGACATGTTGTCTGTGGTCAGAGAGAGGAACCCCAGGTAGAGATCACCGTTCAGCTTTACATCAAGTTTTAATGTTGCTTCCTCTTCAAAAACACACCTGGAGTCTTGCCTTGATATGTTTGGGAAATCCTTTAATCATGTAGCTCCATCTTCGTGACAAAACGTCTCCTGAAAAAACTGTTTTTTCACTTATTTTTAAGAAAACGCTTGAGTGGGTGTGAGTGAATGGCACAGCAGTCATAAAACCACAAATACACATTGTTCTGGAAAACCATTCCCATCCGAAACAAGGCGCCACATTGAAAATTATAAAAAAAAATATATTTATGTCACCAATCTGCACACAGTAACTGTATTTAGTCATATTTTCAAATGTATTGATATTTATTGATGCTCTCATGGAAGAAGCAGTGCAGAAAATGTCAAATATAACATTTCTGATCAGGCTGTCAGTTTAAAAAAAATTTAGCATCAAGTTTCTTTGAAGACAAAAGAAGAAATCAGGCTCTTGTTTTTAGCCCGTTTCATTAGCTTTACTCGCTTACTTCCTGTTTAGAAAGAGCAGGAGCTTCTTAAAGAGAGAGAGGCGTTAAATTACAGTCAAGTTTCATATTTTATATATAGGATATTTTTAACAACTGAAGGTAACATAGCTACTTCATTGCGCTATTAAGTGATTCTAAGTGGCTGGAAAATACAGAACCCTGTCCCTCCAGTGAAACGTCCTCTAACTCTGAGCAGAAACTTTAACATATTTCCCCCAAACCTTTAACTTCAGGTTCAACAATGCGGACTTCATCTCCAGAAACCCGGTTCTGAGCGCCCTGAAGGTGCTGTACTACTGCCTCTTCGCTCTGCTCTACGGCCTGGCCGGCTCCTGCAGCGACGTCGTCATGGTGAACTCCACCTGGACGCTGGGACACATCTTGGCCCTGTGGCGCTGCCCTGGCCGCACCAGCGTGGTGTACCCGCCGTGCGACGTCAGGGCCTTCCTGGACGTCCCGCTGGAGGGGGAGGAGGACGAAGACGAGCTGGAGGAGGGCTGGGAGGAGCTGGGGGGCGAAGAGGACGGAAGAGGAGGAGGAGACAGGAAGTGCCACTCCATTGTGTCCGTGGGTCAGTTCAGGCCGGAGAAGGACCACCCGCTGCAAATCAGAGCGTTTGCCAAGCTGCTGGACAGGAAGGGGGACGGGCCCGGGGGCCGGGAGGCGCTGCGGCTGGTGCTGATCGGCGGCTGCAGGAACCGGGAAGACGAGGACCGGGTGCTGATGCTGCGGGGGCTCTGTCAGGAGCTCGGCGTCTCCGACCGCGTCGACTTCAAGCTCAACGTTCCCTTCGACGAGCTGAAGAGGGAGCTGGTGAGCGCCACCATCGGGCTGCACACCATGTGGAACGAACACTTCGGCATCGGTGAGAACACAAGAAACGTCCACGTCTGTGTTACCATAGAGAAGTATTTGATACGCATCCGAAGACTGCAGAGGTCGGTAGAGACTGAGAGACGGCGTAGGGATGATCTGGTGATTATTGTTTACATCAACCAGTTGGTAATCCATTACCATGTTTTTGACAATTATTTCAATAATCAATTTATCACAATTCATTTGATTAATCATTTCAGCCATAGATTATTTACGGTTATTTAATCTGATTTGACTTGCATAAGATAAAAATAAAAAAAGACGAGAAGCAGTTTTTTTTATTTTTATAGATTTTCCATATCAGCATTTTATATGCATTTTCCAAAGTTTCTAAAGCAAAAGGCATAAAAAGCAGAAGAAATCTAGAGGATTTGCATGAGTTGCATGTTTCTCAGGTTGTCATCCTTAAAAAGTATCTTAAGGGGCGTGCTCCGGTGGCGTAGAGGGTAGCGCGCCCCACGTTTGGAGGCCTTCAGTCCTCGACGCGGCCGTCGCGGATTTGATTCCCAGACACGGCGACATCTGCCGCATGTCTTCCCCCCTCTCCTTCCCCCTTTCCTGTCAGCCTACTGTTGTATAAGGGACACTAGAGCCCACAAAAAGGACCCCCTGGTGGGGGAAAAAATAAAGTATCTTAAAATTATCTAAAATTAAGGCCTTGAAATTCCTTTTAAAAAGTAAGTTGGCATTAAATAATACATCACAAGTTTTAAATTTTGTCTTGGCAGAACTATTTCATCTCATATTTTCTGTATTAGCAGGAGTTTTCTGTCAGGCAGAAGTCGTGAGCAGACATCTTTATTGTATTCTGTAACTCAAGATGTGCTGGTTGTCAGGGTTAAGGCTCCCGCTAACTAGCTGCTAGCAAGCTGACATTATTGCATGGGTTAGTGCAAGTTTATCCCCAGTTGGCTGGATGATGTTTGCACATCTCTGAGGAGATACAGGTCTTAAATTCCATTCATGATGGTCTTTAAAAAGTCTTAAATTTGAGTTGGTGAAACCTGCAGAAACGCACAGAAACCCTGCTTTGTGTCTTTAAATGACTTCATGCTATTATTTCGTAAGATAAGTCGGGTTTTATGGTTTAGACAGTTCACCATAAAACCATAGTCCATATGCTTGCTAGCATAAATCCATAATCTATCCTGTCTCTGTCGTTCTAGGAGTGGTGGAGTGCATGGCCGCGGGAGCCATCGTACTCGCCCACAAGTCAGGCGGCCCGAAGCTGGACATCGTGGTGGCGCACGAGGGCAGGCAGACGGGCTTCCTGGCAGACAGCGAGGACAGCTACGCCGCGGCCATGGAAACCATCCTGACGCTGACGCCTTCGGCTAAGCTGGAGATAAAACACGCAGCGCGGGAATCCGTGGGGCGGTTCTCAGACCAGGAGTTCAACACTTGTTTCCTCGCCGCCACTGAGGCGCTGATGAATCAGATGGTGCGGTGAGGACGAATGAAGGAGACCTGGTGTCCAACTGGGACTAGAGACGGCTGTCTGTACAGAAAGCCAGCAGGCTGGAATTTGAAAACAGAAGAAGCTCAGGAGAGGAAGAATGCACCGAGTGATCTGAGTCACTTCCTTTCTGCTGTCTTTTTTGGAAAGCTTTTCCTACTTCACACTTTGTAACTTACACTAATATCACTGGGCAGTGATCTTATGTCTGTTTAAAACAAGCTAAGCTAACAGTTGAAGCACAACACAGTGCCTCATTATTACATTACTTACCAGTAAATAAGACATTTCTAAATTAGTCAAATTTCTCTGCTTGCCCTCCAGATAAAAATCTTCACTCTGTGGAGACTGAGGAGAAAGAACCTGAACATTCCCATCGATATGTAGAAATGCATTGTGGGTCGTATGAATGACGGCGTGTTCCAGGCCCATATGTGGATGTGCGTTTCCTGAACCGAGTAAAATATAGTCCAGGTTTCAGGAAACTCTCTGTAGTTGTGAACTGATGAATGTTTAGGGTCATGTTTAAAGAGGATCATCTTGACATTTGACTCAAATAGATGAATGAAAGTTTTTGCGGTTGTTTAATTGGTCAATCATCTGGTTGTCACACATCCTCACTTCAGGATGCAGTTCAGTCTGATTGGTTTATGCAAAGAGGCGTTTAGTTTCCCCCTTCTGCTTTGAGTGTTTCTGTTTTTACTAAGCTGGACTTGGATTATACTCACTGTCAACTAATCTGGGGAGAATTATAGCAACTGTAAAACAGATTTTTTTTTTTTTTGAGTTTCGTTCTGGGTTTTACTGTGGATGCTGACATGATTTTGAAGAGAATAATTTTTTCTGACTTCTAAAACAATGAAATGGGTTACGTTAATATGATTTTTCTGTCATTAGAGGTTAAGTTAAAAGGCTTTCTCTTGTTGCTGCTTCGTCTAATCTCTATAGTTATATTTAATATGAAGGTTTAGCTGAGGTGAATGCCAAATCTACCTTGTCTGGATGTTGTTGCTCTCCTCCCGCATTCCTGTTTTTGATTGGCATGATGATATAATAAAAGGTGTATTACAAACCCTCATTTTTAAAGAGGCTTCGATACTCTTTAAGTCTGTGTACAGAGAATGTTTAGAGTCCTGGAGAAATGGAAATTACACTTGAATAATACACAATAAACGCAAAAGAAAAGTAAAAGATGCAGCTGATATTTTTTTGTGTGTGTGCTGCCCCCTTGTGGTAAAAGTCTCACAGTACACTCAGAAGTATAATAATAATATGCATGGAAGCCAGGTACTTCATGGTTACTGGAGATTTGTTTATAAACAATAAACAACAAATATTCTATTACGGCATGTGTAAAGTTACTCATTTAGAGTTAGTGACAAGTTATGTTCTCGGGAAAAATAGCTCAATTACTTTAGTGCAACTAAACCCATCAGAAGTAAAATGCGAACTGATTATGTGAATAAAAGTGAGACTTTTGGCTGCTTCCATTCACTGCCGACAGATTCTGCATAACCTTTGCACAACTTGCTAGCATAAAGTACTCCAGAGACGTCACAGCTGGAAGAAACAGGAATGCTGCTGCCTGTGTGCTTTAAAGGGACAGTACTGGTCAGAACTGGACAATGTTAGCATTTGTAGCTAAATGATGATAATATTTTCCTTTTGCCACTGTTGTGTTCTGCTGGGTGGCTTAGAAGAACAAAAAGACAGTTTTACATATTCCTCAACTTTGAACATAGAAATGAATACGACAGGTCTGAGGTTCAAGTCCAAACACAAGTGAAAAGTTGTAAAATTGATTATATATTCCACTGAAAGGTGACCATTGATTTTCTCTCAAACAATATTTTGTCTAAATTAACTTGAAAAGTGCTGCACAGTAAACAGACGTACATTTCACAATCTGTGACTGATAATCCTGGTTACATTCAGTGTCTCCCTCTGTTTGGTATCAGAGGTGAAGTTGGAAAACTAAATGACAGGTAAGCCACAAGTTTATTTTTTATGTTTTTAGTAAATAAAGATTTTTCACTTCTTTCACACATTTTAAGGCAGTTCATTCAGAATAATCAATCTGTTAGCAAACCACTGAATCATTTCAGCCTGATGCTTGTCTAAAGCTGCCCTCTTGTCTGTCTGGGACTCTTCAGATTTACGAGAAACATCCGTTTGGTGAACCTTCACACCCTGACCTGCTGACCTCTGCTTGGGCTTGCTGATGACCTGAAGAGCCATCTGCTCCTCCGTCCTTCCTCTCTGCTTCTTCACCCTCCTCCTGCGTCTCCGGCGTGTTTCCTCCAGAGCTCGAGTCGTCCATGACGTAAAGGTTCCTCATGGAGTCCGCCACGGCGTCTCTCAGCTCGTCCTCCGACTCCTCAAAATTCCTGAAAAAAAAAACACAAAAAACACATCACTCCTACATTTACCTTCCCTTTGTTATATTTGAAGATTCAGAATTTATTTTTCAGACACATAGTATCCTTTCACAGCATCATCAAGTAACGCAAGTTGTTATGAAAATGCTGTGTCCATTTTTGTTGATTGTGCACGACGCTCTACTAATACTTTTCGAAGACGTACGGCTGTAAAATGGAGCATCCGTTTGCAGCAATTGTAAAAGTTGAAATTGGGGGGCGTGGCCAGCAGCAGCTCACTTGGATTTAAAGTGACGGAGCCCTAAAACAGCTCATTCTGACAGGAGCTCAAAATAGGCAGAACTGAAATCTCATATTATAATAGTTTGGTTTTTTTGCAAAAAATGTAATAAACATGTTTATTGTTCAGCCTTAAAGTCACCTTTAATTTGTATTTGCTTACTTTTTTAAAAAAAATATGTGGTTTGTACCATACTGTGTCCAGAGTGAAGTTAAAGCGTGAACTCACGTGTCGTCATCATCAGACCTCGACTCCAGACGCTCTTCATCCATCTCTATGTCCGAGTCCTCTTCCTCTTCTCTTTGTGTTCCCTTCTCCTCCTCTCCCTGCGCAGCGTCTATAGAGGACAAACAGTTCAGCGTTCCACGTTCAGTGAATCTCCTGAGCCTTCGGTTTCTTGCCTGTTGGTGTTTTGGCCTGACCCGTGTCCAGACTTGGTGTGAGTTCAGCCAGAGCGTTGAGCAGGGAGCTGGGGGGGCCGCTGGTCCACTGCCTGCGACCTGCTGGAGACGTGTCAGAGATGTGGAGCTTTAAAAAAAAAACCATGGGATACTTCAGTCGTTGTGCCTGCTGCACCTTCTGAAGGCTCAGCCGCCGTGCTGTAAGCAGAGCTGACGTCCATATTGGCCAGGGCGTCCAGCAGAGTCTGAGGGGTCCTTTGGCTCCACCCCTTTCTCTCCTTTGACCAGTCTTTGAGCTTCAGCGCCTCGCCTTCCTGGAAGCTTAGCGTACGATTGAGAGGGTCCACTTCCTGTTTGGTGAGAGGAGAAGAAAATTGGAGCCATGTAGCAAAAATGACTTTGTTTCAATTCTTCTACCTGCTTCTCTTCGTTTTTCCTCTCCTCCTTTGTTTCTTCTTCTTCATCCAGCCGGATTTCAAACATGATTCCCTTCTGCAGATGCCAAAAGATTTCAATGCTGTTGTGTTTAAGTATTTGAATCAAGTCTCTTTTTTTTTTTTTTTTTTAGGTTCAGCAGGCAGAACCTCACCTTATCTTTGGGTTTTTTCTGAGAATTTCCCTCGTTTTCTTCTCTGACCTGCCACATGTCCTGCAGCAGGAAGGAAAAACTGTGTAACCTGAGAGACTTAATGACAAATATGAAGGATTTGAGCAGGTTTCCTTATGAACAGATACAGCTTGAAACCAGAAGAACAGAAGGTGATCGCCCAACACATCTGATCACAGTGTAGCTGTAAAGGCCTAAACGCTCAGGTCAAACATTACATGCACTGAAAGACAGGTGAGCCAGCTTGAAAAAAAATAATCAAATTAAGTTTATGCCAGTAAATACATTAAGTTTATTCATGCTAAAAAATTTTTTTAAAAAAGTATGTTTGGCTAACTTAGTTTGACTACATATAACAAATTAATAAAATGTTTTATAACAGGAGCTGCCTTCTCTTTTTTTCAAACCATTTCAAATCTGTCAACTTTCTTTTTTTTTTTACGTCATATGAGATATGACTTAAATGTGGGGGGACTTTATGTGCAAACCGCTAAGTTAAGTCATACATCAGATACTGATACAAATGTATGAAAACGTCTGAATTTGAGGAAAGTTCCCGCTAAGTTTTCTAGCATTTCACAAATGGACATAATTTTGGTAACTCTAAGCTAAAACAAGAAAAGTCTGACCTGATTCAGAGGGTGAGGGGCAAAAAATGTGTGTCTTTTTATTTAGTGTATAAAAACTTTTTATTTTATACACTAGACATACACCAGACATTTTTATACACTTTTTATTTAGTGTATAAAAATGTCGTGGTTTTAACTGCCCACTTTCCCAAAACAATAAACAGTCTTACAGTATTCTGCACAAGTTGGATTTCTGAGCTCAAATTATGTAAATATCAAACTAACTTCAACATCACATACGGTATAAGGCTCAAAGTCGATTTTCCTGCAGTGTGTTTCTGTTTTCCTGTGGTTATTGGTACCTGAGCAGGTGTTTCCTTCTGCTGTTCTTCAGGATCCGAGGCGGGCTCCGGCTCTTGTGCTTTTTCCACCACAAAGGTTCTTTGTTTATCTTGTGGCTGATGAGTACAAACAAACACATGTATGAAGCTGCTGCTATTAATTCTGTTCCAGATCAAACTTTAGGTGCCTTGTGAGCTTTTGGGACGCACGTCAGCTTCATCACACGCAGCTGCTGCATCGAACATGCAGCCAAACCCAAACCCAAACATTCCCCCTCTGTGGTTTATATGCTGAGCGGAGACTGTGTGAAAGCTCACATTGTTTACCTTTTGAGCCACAAACAACAAAAAAAGATTTATTTATGTTTCAGCAAAGCAGTTTTGAACAGGATATTTACAGAACTATCCGGATTTATTCTGACATCTGGAAAAACCTTTTGAATATTCTGCTACTGTAGTTTTAAATATGCCTTACCTCTGATGTTACAAATTCTATGAATAGGAGTGTTGTTGAAAAGTTGCATGTATTTTAGTGACTCCATCATGAAGGGAGTCGTCATGATACAGATTAATTCCACTCAGAGTGACGTTTTAAAGCTCTGATTACTGGTGCGATTATGTTAAAACACGACAAAATCAACAAAAATAGTTTTAATATGAAAAAAAAATCAAACCTGGGCTTAATGGAAAAAAAAGAAAAGTATGTTAAATACCTACAAAAAGGTTGTTTTTTAAAAAGGTGTCTTTAACCTGACAAATTGGAACATATTAATTTATTGAATATGTCTGTGCATATTACACAAACTATTTTATTTTTCTTTTAAAAAATTTTTTTCCCCTCCAGGGGTCTTTTTAGTGTCCCTGATATGACAGTAGGCTGACAGGAAGGGAGAACGAGAGGGGGGAAGACATGCGGCAAATGTCGGCCGGGTCTGGGAATCGAACCCACGACGGCCGCGTCGAGGTGAAGGCCTCCAAATGTGGGTTGCGCTATCCACTGCGCCACATTATACAAACTCTGTATATATTTACATGATATATTATATAATCGAATTTGCATACCTCTGATTCAGCTTTCTGTCTCATCTGTCTCACCTCCTGATGATACTGCTGCCTGATGTGATCAAGCTGACGCAGATACTCCTACACACACACACACACACATATATTTCATTTTAGATATTTGTAGAACTTATTTTTTTTATCATTTTACACATTAATTTATGCAGGTGTTTGTTCAGTGTCCCACCTGCTGCCCTTCATATTTTCTTTCCTGAGGAAAGTGCTGGTTGTCAGGTGGTCCAACTTCCTGCTCCTGGCCGCCTGGCTGCCTTTTATTCTCAGCTGTACACGGCCGCAGACCCTGGAGACGATAGAAAAGTCACCAAGGCAACAAAACAACAGAGAAAAGTCTTTTAAATAGAGTAAATAGTATTTAAATAAGCTTGAAGTTGACAATATTAATATTCGTCCCTTTTCTACTTATGATTGCAGATTTTGATTTAATGATGCCAGTTTTGAGTTGCACTTATTTTAATGATGTTCATGTGAAAGATTTATTTTCAGATGACTATAACATGTAATATATATATAGTTAATTATTATAGATCTAGATTCTTCAGTACTAACTATATTCTAGCAGTTAAAATCATGTTCTCAACCAAACAGTTCAGTTCTTGTTCAGTTTTGCAAGATTTCCGTGAACGTCTACAATAACAAATATTCTGTTCTACTCTGTTTTTTTTTTTCTCTTTCTGTGGCCAAATAGCATTTTTATACCCAGAACTATTTCTAATGTTCACATACTGTAGTACTTTAAACTCCACAAACTGAACTGAAGATTCACTCAAAGATTCACTCACATCGGCATACCGAGAGCTTGAAATGGAGACCCATTTCCAGATAACTTCAGCTAATAATTATTTGACCATAAGCTGTATATAGAGAACTGAATGTTCAGCTCTAGATGTTTAGGCACTAATTAAAATACGGAAATAAAAATTAGAGGGTGTTTGTCATGGCACAGGTAATCTAATCTATTCTAATGTAGCAGCACACTGTACATTTTAAGCCTTTAATCAGAATAAACATGCATTATACAGCCATCAAATGTGACACACATACTTCATAGTTGTGACAGTTCTAGATATTTCACAAAATGGCTTTTATTCCTTGATGTTTGGTTCCATGTAAAATGTTTTTTGAACTATGAAAACAGTGCGATGAAGCGCTACAAATGAAAGATTCACTTCCTGATAACATTTATTCATTACTCATCATCATCATCAGCTGTCGTATTTATGCATACAGATATATGTTTTTGTTTTAATCCACGTCTGCTTCTAAATCCATCCATTAAAATAAATGATGGCCTAATATTAGTGTTAGTTGTTAGAACCACTCACTGCAGAGGGTTTATTTTTATTTTTTTTCAGGGTTTGAGCCAACCTGACTGTGTGGAGGTTTGGTCTTACCAGCTGTTTTTCTGCTCTCAGTTTATACAGGCTGGCCTCGTGTTTCCTCTGCAGGTACTCGTTACGAGCTGCAGCCACACTGGCAGACACAACAGGTGAAGGTGAACACGTGTTACCATGGCAATGGGAACAAGATGAAACTCACTGAAGCTCTCCATAAGGAGTGAAAACGGTCAGAAACAATTTAGTCCTGCTGGACAACTTCAGTTGTAAAAAGTTGTAAAAAAAAAAAAAAAAAAGATTGCATATTTTTGTTGATGTTTTACAGAAATGTGCTGCCTGTTTGTGCCACTCACAGCTGGTATGGTTCCACTAGTGGACCATCTTGTTCCCAGTACTGCAGGTTCACGTCCAGGACTCGCTCCAGAGCCGCAGGATCAGGAGCCGGAGGTGGAGCAACACCAGCAGGAATGTCCTTATTCCTCCTCTGAATGACATCCAGTTGGGCGTGATAGTGCTGGTAGTGGCTGTCAGCCTGCCTCCCATCCAACCCGCAGCTAGAAGAACAACATATTCACTTCAGAAGTTCAAAAGAACGACTGGATCGGAACATGAACCGCTCTCTCCTCCGGGCAGTTTTTTAAATCTTTACCACTTTTCAAAGGAAACCTTTTAAAAATATAACGTCCTTCGCTGCTGTATCTATGACGGTAGATAAAAGAAGAGGAGTGCATTTCCAACAACTTTATTTTTTCAGATTGATAGCAGAAATTTTCCAGAAAAAACGTGGAAATTTCTGAGTTTAAAAAGTAAAAAATTGCTAGAAAACGCTCAGATTTTTTAGATACATCCCAGGAATTTTCTAGAATTTTTTTTCCACCTTCAAAAATGTTAAAAAAGTAAAAAAATTTACAACTTTTTAAGTATTTCTTAGATTAAATTCAAAGTTTTTGGCAGATATGTACTCTATTTTTTATCTGCTATAGTCCTAATATTGCCATCGTATATAACAATATTCTTTCGGTTTCTCAAACTTCTTAGAGGTTAACCATGATCAAACTATTAGGCGATAAACATTCACTAACACTTTACAAGCTAACACAGAAGTATCAGACAAGGTTTACTCAGTAGCTGCGTTTCTATTGCAAATAATTTTGATATTTCACTCGGAAAAAAAAGACAATTTTGCAAATGCAGTGTTTCAGTTACATCAGAAATGTGATTAAAATCACACCTGAACAAACGTGTCCACATGATAAGTCATTAAGAATCAGGGTGGACCCGGATGTAAACACTTTGAATGAGGAAAGATGTTCTAATTTTCAATATGACTGAAAAACCACATCATCCTATTACAAAAACTGTACTGAAAAATCTGATTTTTTTTTTTTCCAAAGTTAAGCAAATTTATTTCCAGGAGTTAAATTTGTGCCTTTTTACAGTAATTGGAGGTTTTTACTACCCACTTCTGAATCCCTGCTAGCGCTCCTCCGTCTGCGGCTGGTTTGGCTGCTTTTTGATGACGAGGCTGCAACAGACGATAAATACAAAGTTAAACTAACAGAAACATAAAAAAACAGGATACTGGATTAAAAAAAGAGAGCTTATGATGCTGCTTCGGACGCACTTTGTATGGAGCGGCGACCACTCTGAACGGCGCTCTGTGGTCCCGTTTAGCAGCGGGTTTCCTGCCTGCTGGCCCCGCCCACTCTGCTGCTCTCGCCTTCTGCATCTTCTCTGGACAGCGGAGAAGAAAATGGCTCCGTTTTCATATCTACTGTTTGTTGGAGGGAAAACGTTTAAAAATAAAACCTACCGAGTTTTCCATCGCAGTGTGTGAGGGTCACTATGGATGGGGAAAAAAAGGAGTGAATTCCCACCATAAAACTCAAGATATTTTGAGATTCATTTCAGAAATTTACAAGAAAAAATAAGCAAACTTCTGAGCTCCATCCATTTTCTGTTCACCCTTTGGCCCTAATGGGGTCAGGAGGGTTGCTGGTTTCTATCTCCAGCTAACGTTCCAGGCGAGAGGTGGGGTCACCCTGGACAGGTCACCAGTCTGTCGCAGGGCAACACAGAGACACACAACCATTCACACACACACACTCACACCTAGGGAGAATTTAGAGAAACCAATTAACCTGACATTCATGTTTTTGGACTGTGGGAGGAAGCCGGAGAACCCGGAGAGAACCCACCATGCACAGGGAGAACATGCAAACTCCATGCAGAAAGATCCCCGGCCGGGAATCGAACCCAGGACCTTCTTGCTGCAAGGCAACAGCTCTACCAACTGCGCCACTGTGCAGCCCACTTCTGAGCTCCAAAACTCAAAAATTTGCTAGAAAAAAAGAAATCTGAAATTTTGAGATTAATCGCAAATATCTCTCCAAGCTTTGTTTTTAAGAGGAAAAAAATATTTTTGGAACATTTCTTGGTAAGACTTTGTGTTTTTGCAGTGCACAGTTAGGGCTTTCATGTTCTCCTGTGGTACTAAATAGTGGATTTCATTTTAAATGTGGCCTGAATGTTTTCTAAATGGTCCAGTGCTGCCAAAACCGTCCCAGAGCCATCTAGGAGAGTAATACTGACACGATCAGAGGTCAATGAACTCTTATTTTGAAAAAAAAAAAAAAACACAACACCCAGTTGATGAGTTCTCACTTGGTGCTTTGTGCTGCGTTACCTGCCGGTTTCGATGCTCCTGTTCTTATTGATGCAGCTGCAGTTCCGTTTCGATGGGAAGCTGTGTGGTTTAACTCCCCCTGCATCATCTGCAAACACCGAAAACCCACAAGCACACAAGCCTTTACACCGATAACTCATATCTTACATCATCACTGTTTATGAAAGCCAATAAGAATTTGACAGATTTTATGAGAAGCAGAACAAGTCTTTGGTATGTTCTGTAGAGGCATTAGAGATTTTTTTTTTTTTTTTTTTTTGCTTTTATTGAAAATCAGAAATCAAACAGCATAACAAAGACCAAGGAATGTAGCAGACACGTCAGATGACATTCTGCAGACGCTTAAAGCAGAACTAGGTTATAAAACAAAATCCTAAGCTTTAGACATCTCACGAAAATATGCTCAACCCATCATGTGACAATTAAATCCAATTGACAATCTGTGGCAACGCTTGGTAAATGATGAACACAGACGTTCTCCGAGCTGGAGCTTGGTTTAGAAAAGAATGGGGGGAAAAAAAAATCTAAAATATCAGTCTGTAGATGTGGAGAGTTGGTAGAGTCCTGCAGCTGTAGCTGCAAACTAAAGTGACTCTACAAAGTGTCAGAGGGCATAAATATACTTTACAGATTTTAATTTACAAAAAAAATAAAAAATAAAAAATTAGAAACCACGTTTGTTTCTTCTTCTACTTCACAATTATGGAGAACTTTGAGCTGATATTGGTCTATCACATAAAATGAAGTAAAGTTTTTGCTTTGTACTGGCGCTCTGTGTATTAAAAAACAGATATAATCTATTTATGCTTTTTTTTAAAACGACCTTTAAAAAGAGTTTTATTTTTGTCCCTTATTTGTATATGTTCTAAGCAAAGCCACCATTTATCATGGACATCCTTTCACTAACATGAATGTTTAAACGACTGGCCCATTACCTGAGCGTTGGCGTGTTTACCGACGTGCTTTTCTAGAAATGGACGTCGGAGGATGGAGCTCACTGAGGGACGGTCTCGAGGGTTGACCTGGAAAAACAAAAGCAAACAAACAAAAACAATGTGTTTTACAAATATGATATATTTCCCAGTACGTCCCACAATGTCTATTTCACATAAAATCAATCACTTAGTGTCTGTGATTGATTTTATGTCTAATTTATGTTGAAAGGTTATGAGTCAGTTTGTTGTGCGAGAGAAGAAACAACAACCTCATCAGAACCTCTAACGACGAATAAAATAATAAATTATAGGACCATAAAAAAGACTGTGTTCAATAATACCTTAGCTACTACATAGCAGGTCATTCTCTGAAGCTAACATTAGCTGTTTACTTGTTATTGGTTAGCATAGCAAGCTAGTACTAGCTATAGTCAAAGAATTGGTCAAAAAGTTGATATTTTATACTTTTTTAAAATATATTTTCACAATATCAATCTTTAGAGGGTTTTTGTCTTTTTTTGTTGAACCAGATTAGTTTTTACACAAAAATCTAAATCCTCTAATTCGCTGGTTGATGCTGCTGTTAGCATTCCTTCCCATGACCCTACAAGGACAGACAAATATAGAAAATGGATCAATAAAAATCATTTATTTGTAGGCAAATACTCATCATTTAATAATCCAGACTAAGGCTTATTCTCATTGGTAGCCTTAATATTTGACATCAAGTCCTTTTGATCCATATTTTAGGATAGAAATCTAATTCTGCATGCCAGGTTAAACCCACAACTCCACAGTGAAATGTTGAGTCCATCCACACCTGGATTGGTCAATACGTAGCGCAAGAAAGTTATCAAAATAACTTAAACTGGGTTGTTTTTAACGCAGCGGTTTTACAGTACAACGACGAACATTTTCTTTTTTTTTTTTAGAGAAACCAAGAGCTGTGTATTTCTAACAGAGGACAACAGAGACTCCAGAGAATCACAAGAAGCTCAGGATAATAAACAGCTGCTTAAACAGTGTTGGAAGAATTTTATATTATCATCATTTATTTGCTTTACCTTTATTTTATGCTATCATCATTTATTTACCTTTGTATTTACATTTTAATGATGTGCTTCGAGTGTGTTGAAAGTGTTTGCAGAAACTCTGGAAGGAGTGAAAGAGGAGGATACCATGAACCAGACATTCTGGAGTTGATTGCCCAGAGGAACTGCAGACCTGTAGTCTTATCTTATGAAATATGCTTTTGAAGATTGTATAAATGAGTTATATTGATGTGAGTGTGCAGCTGTTTTTACTCCCCCTTCCTTCAGGGCTGCCCACTGTCTGTAACTAGGATGTTCCCAATTCTAATAAAAGCAGGAGAAGACTCAGTTGAAGCTTCAGAACAAAATCTGAAATCTGTAACTGGTTTTCTTCTGTGTTCCCCCTGCAGGTAAAACTTAGTTCTGACTCTTGTCTCTTCTTTATGTCTTTGTTCAGGTAATTTAGACCTAACAAACACAGTTTGTGACATTCTGTCATTTACACCTTGAGATTATAACTTAATCTGACCTGCTGCTGCCAAAGACCTTTCAATAGAGAACGACTATAATCCCATGGTACCGGTTCTTTGATCCCTGAATTGCACTGCAAATTGTGCTGGCTTTTATTCAAGTCGTTATATCGACTTCAGAGTCACTTTCTCTAAATTCTTTAGGAACGTCAGGTCAAGCTGGGAACGCCTCCGTTAAGGTAGACAAAGGAAACAGGGAAAACTGTGAAAACCCAAACATTTCAAACAGAAAACAAAAACATTATTGTTAAAGCTTTCTCACATCTAAAGTTCTGGTGTCGTGTACGCTTAATGTTAAAATAAACTGAAGTTCTGAAATATTCTTACCTCCTAAAAATGTTGTGAAAGAGTTAATTAACTACTGCCAAAGGGAATCATACAAACAAATATATTACTAAAGCAAATAAAAAATAAAATGTAGCACTTCGGTATGATGAGTCATTTTCAACCTGATAACCAGCTCCGATCCTCTGTGAAGAGCTCGTTCTTGTTTGTACCTGCTGTGTAACCTCACTTGTTCTCGTGGTGTTACGTAAACGCTGCAACAAAAAGAGACAAGACTGTGTCCGACCTTGAAGAGCTGGGTAACCAGCAGGCGAAGGTCGTGGGAGTAGCGACCAGGGACAGGTGCGTAGTGGCCTCTGCAGATTTTGCTGACCAGCTGCCTCAGGCTGTTGCCCTCAAACTGTTAGTGGAGACCCACGATTAGTAAAAGAGACCCGAACAAAAAGAAGCAAACATTCAATTAACTTAACAGCAGCAAATACTTTTTTTTTTTTTAAAAGGGGCAGCATTGTGTTTGGTAAGGTCATTTTAAATCAGTCGAGCCACCATGTTACATTACGTTGTTTGAAAAGATGCTCTATGTACCAAATATGACTCAAAAGAAAGTTGACTTTGTAATATAATAGATGGATGACGGTAGCGTTAGCTTAGCGTTTCTGAAGCGGTGAGGGTGAAGCGTTTGCCGGCGTGGCGGAGCTCACCGGATGCCTCAGGCTGCAGAGTTCATAGAGGACACAACCGAGAGACCAGATGTCTCTGCAGAAGCAAAAACACAAACAAAAGCAAATATTTACCAACCTCAATCAGTTTTACAGAGACTCTCCCTGGTTTTAATTACACCATTTCACAAACATCCTCCCTGTTTACGTCCCACTGAGTACGTCTGGCATATCGTGACGAGACACTGCATGCAGTTTATCATCATCTCAGCAAAAGTCATAAACCAAAACAAAGTTAAATGCAATGACATTAGACAGCCATCAGAAAAAAAAACCCCAACTGTCTTCAGGTATTTGTTTTGTTCTGGCTCAGAGTCACATATGCGACAAATCTTCACTGCACTTTGACGTTTTGAGAAGAGGTTGAAGGTAAACAGTTCGAGAGGCTCAGAATTAAATCCACCTCAAAATGTCGCTGATAAAGAGTCTTGAGCAGAAAGAAGAGGAAGTCAGTTTGACCTCAGGCTCGTCAAAACGGGAACAGAAAAGAGCAGATGAAATAACAGACAGACAGACAGTTTATTTGATTTAAAACACACAAACAAAAACTAATAATAACCGTTACAGTCAATCGACTTCAACCAATGAGCTTCAAAACAAGGTCAAATAGAAATAATCTCTAAGTGTTGCATAGACTGAACAGATGTAGGCTGAAGACATCCAGTTGATCCCAGTTTGAGATGTTTAGATAAGACAATCTGGAGGTGAACAGACATAAAGTGTGATCCTCTATAGTGAGAAGAGAATGTCCTCCTGTCCTCGTGGCAGCAGCTTCGATTTTGTCCGACTCTACAATGTGTTGAATTGTAGTATATTCAGACACCAAAACTTGCTTCTGTGTTTTATTTTTACTTCTTTATTTCTCGCAACATCAGACTGCTGCTTTCATGGCTGTAATCCTGAGAAACACCACCTTTTCCTGCGCCCCACGCACCCTGTTCAGGGCTGTTTGGTCCATGGATGTGTCTGCACACGCCGTCAGAATGAAACCCCCTCTGGGTGGATTGCAGCTCCACTAGGTCACAGCAACACGATTACACAACCGTAGGCTTATTGTTGCGCTCACACATGGTCGTCCAGACGTGGCGACCGACACACTCAGAACTCATCTGGGCTCTGAACTCCACCCAATTCTGCTGCAGTCGTCACAAGTGAGCAGAAATTTTTGGGCCGATTTCAAACGAGCTCCGCCCTCATTGTGAGGAATTTTATTTCACGGCTAATTCAACGGAAACGCAGCGCTTGGTGACGCGTCAGCCATTTCCTCCAAACTGAGAGAACTAGTGGAAAAAAGCCCAACAACAGCAGACTTTCTGTGAAGTTGATGTCATTGACAAGTTTAATAATAGTGGTACAGAAAGTAAAAAAAAAAAAAAAACAGCCTGAATATAAACGTAAAACCCCACAGAAGTGTACCTGGTGTGTTGGCTTTCATATTAAACTAATGTGACTGAGAATATATTGCTTTTACATCAATCATTGACCTGGTTGCTGAAAGATCAGCACAGAACAGGAACAACATTTGTTGGTAGATTCCCCTGAACCAGCAGCAGAGCGACAGGCAGACGGTGCAGTGAGGGCAAAGTTACAGGAAAAGAGAAAACTCAGAGAACCTCAGAGGCATTAAGGTGAAAAGACCGAGACAGTCCGTCACTTTCAGTTTCTACTGCTGTATCTTAGATCACAGTCGGGTCCCAGACAGCTTCAGGGCTGCTGCCTCCACGTTCTGCACCAGGACCTCCAGATAAAAAGCTGCTCTCTGGTTTTCTACCTACGTTTTGTTGTTGTAGGGCCGACTCTCGCAGATCTCTGGTGAGAGGTAGTATGGCGTCCCGACACAAGTCCTGGCCATCTCCAGGGTGCTAAACCATAAAAAAAAAAATAAATAAATAACAATCAGTCCACCCTCAGTTAAGCCTCAATACGGAGACAAATTGGATACGATGTTCAAAAAGGAAGACTGGTTGGTTTTAAAATATGAGCTTCAAGAATTTTTGGACCTTTTGTCTCTTGTCTCGTCTTTAGCAAACGTTTTTAAAGAACTAATGTTTTTTAAGTGTAGATATAACAACAAATTCAGGTTATTACCAGTTTCTTTTTTTGTCTTTCATTTTTTTCCCTGCAATATTTGCATTGCATTTCTACACTAAAAGAGCCACTGATATGTTTTCACAACCGTTTGTGGGAAATTATGTGTAATGTGTGCTTTTTCATCAACTTACATCCTCTTTTGGCTCCATTGTATGTTTACCTTTATTGCAAATCATAAAAATAGAAATGAAACAGAGGCTGTTTAAAGATGACAACAAATTTCAGAGAGATTACCATTATAAGTAGTTTTTTTAAATCTTAAAACCAGTTTTTATTTGTCTGGCCTGAGAGCAGAAACGGCTCTTTGGGTTGTAAAGTGTGACAGACTCCTGGTCTAAAGTAGATTTTCAGAGCCAAATCTAATCTGAGGAGCTACACTGCAAAAACACAAAACCTTACCAAATATTTTTGGTCTAATTTCTAGTGAACATATCTTAGTGCATTTGAAGTAACTTACAAATAACTTTCCAGCAAGATACAGAAGCTTGATTTAAGTCAATAATTTGGTGATAGTGATGGAAGAGTATGAGTTAAAAGTAGAATCATTTTAACTTATAATAACAGATTATTTCACTTGTAAATACTACCTTTTCCATCAATATCAAAGAAACATTGACTTAAGTTACTTGTAAGTTAGTTTTGTCTCATTTCAAGTGTACTAATACTTTTGTGCTAGAAATCAGATCAAAAATACTTGGTAAGATTTTTGCTGTTCCAGTGCTTGGCCAGAAGGTTTGCTGTACTAATAATACTAATAATTCTGTAGATATGGATTTAATGATCCATATCTACAGAATTGTTCCTTTTCTAGCAGCATGTAGAAGTACGACTGTCACACCAAAACAGAACGTCTTCCTTTTCTGCCTTCTACATCTTTCTATGTAATGAAAGTCACAAAAAATAAAGAGGCTCGTCCTTCTGTACAGTATAGACAATAATCACACACTTTATCCTACTGTTGAATCGACTGTTGCATTCAGGTGCAACCAGCCAGCTGCCGTTTCTACACTCTTGTGTTTACTTGTCCGAGCTGACAGTTCGAGGAATGCTAATCAGATGTTTGGAGCTCCTCCATGACTTACGGTGGACTCGCTGACAGGCAGCTGCACCGTGTGTGTGTGTGTGTGTGTGAGGTTCACACTTGACTTACTTATTCAAAATTCTTGCGATACCAAAGTCCCCCAGCTTTACTTTCATCCCTCCACTGGTTAGGAAGATATTCTAGGCAAGAGGGAGAGCAGGAATGAAAACAGATTTGTGTGTGTGCGTGTGTGTGTGTGTGTGTAAACTGATACGACTGATGAAACAGAGAGATGGCTGTGAAGAGAAATGCAGTGTGTTGTCGTCTTGCTGAGTTATTCTAGGAGCTGGCACAGAGAGAGGTCTTTGTTCAGAGCAGGACTGAGCTCAGGACGGTTCTGCTGTACAATTAAAGAGCTCTGTAATGATAACGCTTGTTAATTAATGAGCTCAACCCCAGAGACAAGATGTTGACAATGCTTATAGACACAGAGCAATAAATACTGTGCCAGTTATCTTTTCCAAAGCGCCACCAAAACTAAATCTGCTTTTTCTCTCCCAGAGTTTTTCCTATAACATCAGACGTTTCCCCTTGAGTTTGATGAATCTGAATTATAAGCAAATAAGCAATAGTAACATTGAAGAATAAGTTCAGAGTGTGGAATGATGTCATCAAGTTATGTCAAGTCCCCTTCTTTCATTTTTTGCATCAGCTCGGATTTTTCAACATGACGCTGCCACTACCGTGTTTTAACATGAGCATGGTGTGAGTCAGGATAACATGAAGGCAGAATGCAAATGAAGGGGAAGGTTTTCAGAGCACCATTTAAAAAGGCAAATTGAAAACAACGCGTTATTTTTACTAAATTAATCATTTGTCACAACTTTCTTTTGATTTACCACATAAAATCCCCAATAAACAAACTGCAGTTTGTGGATGTAATAAAAGTTTAAAGGTTTAAAATAGCCGAGAATTAAACAGACAAAATAAGAAATACAAAAATGACAATTGTGAAATGTTCAAAAATGATCCTAAATCAGTTTTAGTCACTGGGAAAAACAAATTGTCCTCATGTGAGTAAAGGCCAGGCAGAGTCCAAACCGTTTCAAATCCACAGTGGAAGTTTAATGAAACTTTGTATATAATGATAAATTGTTGTAATTGTATCATGCTGAAATCAACTTTTTTTTATTTATTATAT